>NC_042630.1:24210497-24810893 GCF_901001135.1 Rhinatrema bivittatum
CAATCCCACCCTACCCTATATCCTCTTACCTTATTCTCTTCAACCCTCCCCACCCCCCCTGCCCCCCACCCCGCAACCATCACTGTATATCAAGTACACATGCCATGTTGCACTGTAAATAAGTTCCATATGCTAAATGTATCAAATGCACATGCCATGTAACATTGTATATTAGTTCTTTTGCATATCTAATCCGAATCGAATGCAAATAGTTGTATCGCTGCCTTTTAACTTTACTCTCTTATACTTGTATATTCACCCAGTTACCCCTACCCTGTTCTTTGTAATTTCCTTTCCTTCTCAGTTTTTTGTAAACCGACATGATGTGTCCTACGAATGCCGGTATAAAAAAGTTTTTAAATAAATAAATAAATAAAATAAACCTTCTTACAATCTCAAAGCGAAATCTCAAAGCCCTCAACTTACCCAACCCAATCTACACAGGTTTCCACACATTCACTTTAAAATGTCAAACTCACAACCTTCCACACATACTCTTTCACCATTCATTACCCATGCTAACCAAAAGATAAAACTTCCTAATCAACAAAATCTCTTACTGATAAAGATATTTCTTCCAAGAGGGAGCACCTCATTGACATACATGTGAATGTTACATTTCTATCATTCCTAACCGCAATCATTATAAAAATGATACAATGTATACAGCAATGTTTCCCAAAGAAACAATGTATACAATTTTTTTCTAGAACCCTGATAAATACAATGTATGTATATATGGAAAAAGTCAATCAGATTTGTCTGACAGGATCTTCCCCTGGTGGGTCCAGCAACCTACCAGTTTGTACCTAGTTCACTGTTCTTTCCTTCAGCAGTGTCTCCATTACTTTTCCCACCACTGAGGTGAGGCTCACTGGCCTGCAGTTTCCAGCCTCCTCTCTACTCCCACTCTTGTGAAGCGGGACCACCACCGCTCTTCTCCAATCACTCGGCACCACTCCCGTTTCCAGGGATCTATTGAACAGGTCCTTCAGCGGACCCGCCAGCACATCTCTGAGCTCCCTCAGTATCCTGGGATGTCCCTCATCCGGCCCCATGGCTTTGTCCACTTTCAGGAGCTCTTCCCACACATTCTCTTCTGAAAACGGTGTTTCGTCTACTCCACCCCCATTCATAGTCTTGTTAACTAGCGGCGGTCCTTCTCCAGGGTCCTTCTCCAGGGTATTTGTTTAATATTTCTGCCATTTCTTCATCTGTCTCCACACATTGATCCTTTTCACCTTTCATTTTCACTATACCACGTTGTACCTTTCTCCTTTCTCTGATGTATCTGAAAAATGTTTTGTCACCTCGCTTTACCTCTTTGGCAATCCTTTCTTCCGCCTGAAGTCTCCTTTCCATTGAAAAAGGCTCAGCTCCTGTGCGTGGAAAGCTTTGAGATATTTGAATGTCTCCGGCATATCCTCCCCTATCTCGCCTTTCCTCTAGGATGTACATGTTTAGATCTTGAAGTCTATCCCCATATTCTTTAGAATGAAAACCACTGACCATTTCAGTAGCCCCCTCAGGACCGACTCCATCCTGTTTATATCCTTATGAAGGTGCGGTCTCCAGAACTGTGCACAGTATTCCCAGTGAGGTCTCACCAGGGTCCTATACAGGGGCAACATCACCTCCCTTTTCCTGCTGACCATTCCTCTCCCTATGCAGCCAAGCATCTTTCTGGCTTTTGCTGGCGCTTTATCCATCGGTCTGGCCACCTTAACCCATTGTGTTCCAAATTTTTAAGAGGCTGCCCTCTAAATAGGACACAGGGACATAATGGGTTAAGATCATCAGATACAATCAACTCCAGATCCTGTTCTTCTTTTGTACTTAGAATTTCACCTCCAATACTGTACATCTTCCTTGGGTTTTTGCATCCTAACTCCACATTTTTTAGCATTAAATCTTAGCTGCCAGACCTTAGACCATTCCTCAAGTTTTCCACACCTTCCTAGCTGTCCACTGTTATGTCACTCACAAAAATGTTGAAAAGAACTGGTCCAAGGTCAAATCCTTGAGGTGCACTGCTAGTAACAACCCCTCCTCAGAGAAAACTCCACTTACCACTACCCTTTGTCACCTCCCACTCGGCCAGTTTCTAACCCAGTCAGTCACTCTAGGATCCATGCCAATGCATCTCACTCCTGCCCTGCAGCACCCCTGCTATTCCAGTACTGAGACCCCCACACACAGCTCTGCCAATGCACCTCACTTCTGCCCTGCAGCACCCACTGCTATTCCAGTACTGAGACCCCACACACAGCTCTACCAATGCACCTCACTCCTGCCCTGCAGCACCCCCTGGTATTCCAGTACTGAGACCCCCACACATAGCTCTGCCAATGCACCTCACTCCTGCCCTGCAGCACCCCCTGCTATTTCAGTACTGAGACCCTCACACACAGCTCTGCCCATGCACCTCATTCCTGCCCTGCAGCACCTCCTGCTATTCCAGCACTGAGACCCTCACACACAGCTCTGCCAATGCACCTCACTCCTGCCCTACAGCAGCCCCTGCTATTCCAGCACTGAGACCCTTACACACAGCTCTGCCAATGCACCTCACTCCTGCCCTACAGCAGCCCCTGCTATTCCAGTACTGAGACTGCCAATGCCCCTCACTCCTGCCCTGCAGCAGTCCCTGCTATTCCAGTACTGAGACTCCCACACACAGCTCTGCCAATGCACCTCACTCCTGCCCTACAGCAGCCCCTGCTATTCCAGCACTGAGACCCTTACACACAGCTCTGCCAATGCACCTCACTCCTGCCCTACAGCAGCCCCTGCTATTCCAGTACTGAGACTGCCAATGCCCCTCACTCCTGCCCTGCAGCACCCCCTGCTAATCCAGCACTGAGACCCCCACACACAGCTCTGCCAATGCCCCTCACTCCTGGCCTGCAACAGCCCCTGCTATTCCAGTACTGAGACCCTCACACACAGCTCTACCAATGCCCCTCACTCCTGGCCTGCAGCAGTCCCTGCTATTCCAGTACTGAGACTCCCACACACAGCTCTGCCAATGCACCTCACTCCTCCCCTGCAGCACCCCCTGCTATTCCAGTACTGAGACCCTAACACTCAGCTCTGCCAATGCACCTCACTCCTGCCCTGCAGCACCCCCTGCTATTCCAGCACTGAGACCCTCACACACAGCTCTGCCAATGCACCTCACTCCTGCCCTACAGCAGCCCCTGCTATTCCAGCACTGAGACCCTCACACACAGCTCTGCCAATGCACCTCACTCCTGCCCTACAGCACCCCCTGCTATTCCAGTACTGAGACCCTAACACTCAGCTCTGCCAATGCACCTCACTCCTGCCCTGCAGCACCCCCTGCTATTCCAGTACTGAGACCCCCCACACAGCTCTGCCAATGCACCTCACTCCTGCCCTGCAGCACCCCCTGCTATTCCAGTACTGAGACCCCCACACATAGCTCTGCCAATGCCCCTCACTCCTGCCCTGCAGCACCCCCTGCTATTCCAGTACTGAGACCCCCACACATAGCTCTGCCAATGCCCCTCACTCCTGCCCTGCAGCACCCCCTGCTATTCCAGTACTGAGACCCCCCACACACAGCTCTGCCAATGCCCCTCACTCCTGCCCTGCAGCACCCCCTGATATTCCAGTACTGAGACCCCCACACACAGCTCTGCCAATGCACCTCCCTCCTGCCCTGCAGCACCCCTGCTATTCCAGTACTGAGACCCCCACACACAGCTCTGCCAATGCACCTCCCTCCTGCCCTGCAGCACCCCCTGCTATTCCAGTACTGAGACCCCCACACACAGCTCTGCCAATGCACCTCACTCCTGCCCTACAGCACCCCCTGCTATTCCAGTACTGAGACCCCCACACACAGCTCTGCCAATGCACCTCACTCCTGCCCTGCAGCACCCCCTGCTATTCCAGTACTGAGACTCACACACACAGCTCTGCCAATGCACCTCACTCCTGCCCTGCAGCACCCCCTGCTATTTCAGTACTGAGACCCTCACACACAGCTCTGCCAATGCACCTCACTCCTGCCCTGCAGCACCCCCTGCCTATTCCAGCACTGAGACCCTTACACACAGCTCTGCCAATGCACCTCACTCCTGCCCTACAGCACCCCCTGCTATTCCAGTACTGAGACTCCCACACACAGCTCTGCCAATGCACCTCACTCCTGCCCTGCAGCACCCCCTGCTATTTCAGTACTGAGACCCTCACACACAGCTCTGCCAATGCACCTCACTCCTGCCCTGCAGCACCCCCTGCTATTCCAGCACTGAGACCCTTACACACAGCTCTGCCAATGCACCTCACTCCTGCCCTACAGCACCCCCTGCTATTCCAGTACTGAGACTCCCACACACAGCTCTGCCAATGCACCTCACTCCTGCCCTGCAGCACCCCCTGCTATTTCAGTACTGAGACCCTCACACACAGCTCTGCCAATGCACCTCACTCCTGCCCTGCAGCACCCCCTGCTATTCCAGCACTGAGACCCTTACACACAGCTCTGCCAATGCACCTCACTCCTGCCCTGCAGCACCCCCTGCTATTCCAGTACTGAGACCCCCACACACAGCTCTGCCATTGCACCTCACTCCTGCCCTGCAGCACCCCCTGCTATTCCAGTACTGAGACCCCCACACACAGCTCTGCCAATGCACCTCACTCCTGCCCTGCAGCACCCCCTGCTATTCCAGTACTGAGACCCCCACACACAGCTCTGCCATTGCACCTCACTCCTGCCCTGCAGCACCCCCTGCTATTCCAGTACTGAGACACCCCCCCCCCCCCCCACCCAATACAGCTCTGCCAGTGCACCTAACGCCAACGCCTCCTGTCCTTCCAGCACTGGACTGGAGGAGGAGGAGCAACATGTGGTGCAATTTTTGTTTCCTTCCTTCTTCTGTGCTCCTAAGTGCCGTCGGAACAATGAGGCGGGGTGCGGGAGCGCCAGCGCGTTGCCATGGCAACCCCCTCCATTCGCAGCTCCGGCAGGGGAGCTCCCGAGCCGGGCTTCCCAGGGCTTCTCACTTCGGCTCTCTCAGCCTCCCCGGGAAGGAAGGAGCAGGCACTCGTCTTTTCCCTGTGCTGCCTCCTGCCCTGCTTGGTCCTCCCCTGGCCAGCGTCTCTTAAAGCTGCAGCTCGGCTCGCTCCCTGCGAGGCGTGGAGGAAGGGCTGATGTCATCTTTCTTGGAGGCTTAAGTCGAGCCAATTGGACGGCACCGCTAACAAGTGGGCTTGGCTTTGCAAGAACTGAAGGAGGAGGGCAAGGGCTACAGAGAGGCAGCAGGGAAAAGCCAAGTGGAGGCTGCTCAATAGCAGCACTTGGACTATAGCCATGAGAAACTGAATCAAGCCAAAGACAAGAAGATGTCAGCAATGCATCGGTTGACGTGGAAGTTTTGATGTATATAGATCTATATTTTTTTAATTCTAAAAAAAAAAGGTATAATTGGGGGGTGGGGTGGGTGGGGAGGAGAGGGGGTTGTTGAGAGAAAGCCAGCCAAATCCAAAACATGGACACCTCTACCCATTTCCATGACTCAGGGGTAGGGGACTTGGATGAAGACCTCAAGTGCCAATGTCCCACTTCTGGGGATGAGCAGCAGCAGCACCCCCTGACCCGGCTCAACCAGCTGCACAGCCAGCCCCGGCACCAGAGCCTCTTGCATTCCTCCCCGACTGTTTTCAGGGCCCCTCCTCCCTCCAACTCCGCTGCCCTCCACCCTTCCTCCAGGCATGGCAGCCAGCTCAATTTGAATGACCACTTGGCTGGACCCTCTCCAAGTCTGACCTCCACCAGCGGGGCTGGGGGCGGCTGCAAGCACAGGCAGGCGAGCCCCCTGATCCACCGGCGGGACAGCAACCCCTTCACGGAGATCGCCATCAGCTCCTGCAAGTACAGCGGAGGGGTCATGAAGCCCCTGAGCCGGCTCAGCGCCTCCCGCCGGAACCTGATCGAGTCGGACCCGGAGAGCCAGGCCCTGCAGCTCTTCAGCTGCAGCAGCCCGCCCGAGATCGTCATCTCGTCCAGGGAGGACCACCAGGCCAGCCAGACCCTGCTCCATCACCCCAATGCCACCCACCACCAGCAGCAGCAGCAGCACCGCGCTGGCCCCGGCGGCGCGCGCCCCTGCCCCAAAGCCACCAAGAAGAAGAACCAGAACATCGGCTACAAGTTGGGACACCGGCGGGCCCTCTTCGAAAAACGGAAGAGACTAAGTGATTATGCTTTGATTTTTGGCATGTTTGGAATTGTTGTTATGGTGATAGAGACAGAGCTTTCTTGGGGTTTGTACTCAAAGGTAGGGCTTGCTTTCTTTTTCCCCTCCCCCCCTCCCCTTAAGAAGACGAATGTGCAGACGATAGAAAGATTGTGTGCATAGAGCAAAGAAAGAGGAAGGCTATTTCTGCCTAGGACCCCGTTTGGCTCACGTTTTCGTTTGGTGCGGCTGGAGAGATGTTTTGTTTTTTTTTTTTGCATCGCTTCCACTGAGAAGGAGGCAGCTCCAGAAAGAAACATCCGATTAAAGCCATTGCCAGGGAAATATTTTCCTCTCTTCTTTGCTTTAGAGCCAGCCAGGAGAAGTCATGCAATAAATGTATACTTTGCAGATGATCGGCGCTGCTTCTCCGCCTCTCTGTGTTGCTTTTCCTTTAACCTTGACAGTAAGTGATGTTTCTTTCCCAGGTCGAGTTT
The DNA here is from genome assembly GCF_901001135.1 of Rhinatrema bivittatum. Taxonomy (NCBI): domain Eukaryota; kingdom Metazoa; phylum Chordata; class Amphibia; order Gymnophiona; family Rhinatrematidae; genus Rhinatrema; species Rhinatrema bivittatum. The sequence continues at coordinate 24,217,204 of NC_042630.1, forward strand.
CCAGCGGGGTCTCCAGCCTTAGGGATGGGGGGGGCACTTACTGCCTTGGGTTTTTGGGTTGCGTCTCCGTCCTAGGAGAGGCAACTCTCCCCTTCCCGTGGCACGGAGAATCCTTTTCCTGTAGATCCGTTCCTATCCTTCCTAGCACATCTGGATTTCAGGTCCAAGAAAAAAAGCTCCGAATGATTCTCAGACAAAAAAAAAAAAAATGGCCACAGGTGTCAAAGAGAGGGGGAAGCAGCCAGCGCGGAGCCTCTGCTGCCTGGCATCTTTGTTTAGGTTTCAATGAAATCAAATCCACTCAATTATTTATCGCTGGCCTTCCTAACTCCTTTTATCTGCAGGATGACTTACAGGGATTTCGTGATATTTTGGAAACAGTTTTCCCGAGTGGTGAGCGTCATTGTTTTTGGCTTGGGGGCTTTGAGTTATTTATTTATTTATTTGTGAGCCTTTTTGGAGCGCAAAGCCCTCCTCGTCCTTCTCCATGGCTCAGGGAGAATTATTTTCATTGCCTATGGAAAGGTGCACAAATCATAGTTGATTCTTTCTCCCCATTCTGATTGCCCCCCCCCCCCCCCCCCCCAGAGGACTTGGTTTTTCTATGCGGGCGATTTTCAGGTTATTGGAAAAATACTCCTAGGGGAATTCACTCCCCCCTCCCCCCCACTGGTCCCGCTTGCTCCAGCACTGGCAGCCGCCGCCCATTTCACAGTGCACGTGACTCGCGCGGGGCCAGGACTCCTACGCAGGTCCAATGCGCGGCCCCCCCAGAGCCCGCGCGGGGCCTGAATAGAACAGATGTTCCGGGCGTGGTGGCTGCCAGAGGTGGAGCAAGATGACTGCTGGTGGCCAGGGAGGGGGGCTATGATGGAAATTGGAGGGGGGGGGGTGGCGGACGGAGGAGCTGGGAGAGGAGTAAAGAGTGCATGGGGCGAGGAATAAAGCATGGGAGTGTGGAGGGGACAGGATGAGGAGAGAGAGAGAAGTCTGGGGGTGCTGCAGAATTTCACAGCATGTTATAGGGTTCGTTAACCAATAATAGATCGAAAGCCACTGCCTAGTACAGTGCCGGGGGAGGGGGGTTTGATGCTGTTCCACTGTTGAACGATTTTAAATAGATCGGATTGAAAGCAACCCAGAGTTACAAGGCGGTCAACACTTCTTGAAATCGGCTCTAAAATCCCAGGATGGTGTGCTCAGATTTTGATCTTGTCTTCTATCATATCTCCCCATGCTGTAGTTGGAGGCATGTTTTAAATATTCGGTCGCGGTCAGGAGCCGCCACATATCTGGCTAAGTGGTGGGAGGAAAACGGGCTTAACGGGGAGGAACGGACTCAGCCAGTAATTTCGATATTCAGAGTTAGCTGAATATCTTATCCGGCTAACTCTGGTCGCCTCGTAGACTTGTGCTAAAGTTAGCCGGATAAACTTACCTGCCTAACTTTAGGATAGCAGTGTGGCTGCCCTGCTGAATATATAGGCTAATTTAGCAGGATAAGTTTTTTCAGTAAAAAACAAACAAACAAAAAACCAGCAACCCATCACATAGAATCTAGTTTACATTTGATGGAATCAACTTGTGCAAGATCTTTATAGAAGTCCCTTGCGAATTTAATCAGATTGGCAAAGATTTCATTAAAATTACATTCAAAGAAAGAGCACCAAATCTGGCAGGAAAAAAAATCCTTTGCTTTTAATTATAGTTCCTCCTTTATTTATTTATTTGTTTTAATACCAACTCAGTCAGAACCAGTGCTGGCATCCTGACCCAGGAGCCTTCATACCCCCTTCTTTAATAGGAACCATGCAGCAGGGTCCTGGAGCATGGACTCTTCCAGCCACTACTTCTTCCCCCTCTCTGCAGCATTCCCAGCACCCATGGAATGAAAGATCCAGTATTATAACAAAGCTCTCTTCTGCCCCAAACCTATTTTATTTAATACCATTTATGAATATTTGGATGAATCTGCAAATCCATTGCTGGTACTAATATTTTTCCTTCTGAATAGTATCAGGCACTAAAATATTAAAGCTGAAAGGCTCCATGACTTCATATGTTAAGTAATTATTTTATCCATTTGTTCTATTTTGATATTCTGCCAGACTGTAACAAACCACAAAGCAAATGGCATAATACATCAAATGAAACATAAACAAAGCAATGACAATAATGTAAAACAAGGTAGAACCATGCAACCCAATATTCATCCCACAATAAGCAAACCCACTTACACAAGACCAATAATACCACTGTACTTTGACTAAATCACCCACTCCAAAAACAACCAACTATCAAATGTTACAGCTCAGAAAGCTGTAAATTGCAAATCAAGCAGGAAAGCTTGAATAAACAGTCCAGTTTTTGACATCTCACAAAAAGAAGTAACATGACTCATTAGGGATATACAATGGAAGTAAATTCCATTAAAAAGCCGCACAATCGCTATTCCGCATACAAGACAGTATGACTACAGGTACTCTGCTAACAGTACACAGAGTCTACCAAGTCAAATCCCTTACAAGAAAATCAGAAAAAATAGTGGGATAGTGATTGATAATCCCTTTATTGCAATTGATGAGGCAAGCTTTTGGGTCTCAGGTTAGATGATGGTCGGCAGTATTCCCTCAACGGTTTGAAGGACTGTGACGGGAGCTTTTAAACAGGTGCGCACAGGACTTGCCCATTTTATAACACACGTTATAAAATAGATTGACCACACACGGGTGTGCGCACAATTTTAAGTGCGTGCAAATGCTGCTTCCACCACATAAGTGGGGAGATTTTAATAGATGCGCACTGATGCATTTGCCAGTTTGTTCCCAGTTTGCCCAGGTAAGGGATAGGACTTCCAAACCCCCTCTAGTTTAATAGCCTTTCCTTCTCCTCTGTTAGCCCTGACCCTTAATACCCTGCCAGTCCATCTAAATCGCATTGTTTTATTACTTACACATCTTCCATAGCAGAAGTAAAGTTACGCAGCTGGGGATCCCGGCGCGCACCTGTGTGCGTAAGTATGCGCTAATTTCAAGTTAAAATCCAGGCATTCCCAGTCCCCGACCCTTTTTCACAACTTTTGATTTGTGCGCGTAGCGGGGGATATGTGTATATTTGGGCGCCTTTTAAAATCCACTCCATGTGTGCTGGCCCAACATAGTCGCATATCTTCTGGTTTTAAAATTCACCTTTGTGTGTGCAAAAATTTATTTTTGTGCAATTTTTCATAAACCAAATTCAAATTTGTGCACTACGAGCCAATATAATGCAAATAGTAAAGGGATTTCTTTTGCGTGCTGTGTTTTGTGTGCGCATAGTTGAGAGAGAACAGTGCCATTAGGTAGACTTGGGAGACATAGAAACATAGAAATGATGGCAGAAAAGGACCAAAGCTTCCCATGGTAATATCTGCCGCACCGTGCAGGTTACCCCCATGTATCAGTCAGTGCTGCTTGACATGCTTTGCTTATGGACTTGGCCACAGAAGCAGGCTTGTTTTGTTTTTTTTTTTCTTAATGTCTGAGCATCAGTACCCCATATTGTAAAAAAGTCATGGCTCATGTTGGTTGTCCCCGAATCCAAATTTCTCTTTCCTTTCGGCCCCCACTAAGTCTTTTTCTATCTCACTCCTTGGCAGTGAGATAGAAGAAATAGATCAACTAGTAGGGATCTGCTAGATACTTGTGACCCTGACTGGCCACTATCGGTGACAGAATGCCTGGCTTGATGGACCTTTGTGTTGGAGACATGGACCCTTGGGCTGAGATGGAGTTGACCTGCAGGTCCCCACCTTCGGCAGGCAGAGTTGGATGAGGCAGAGGCCCAGCTGGAGCTTCAACTTTACCAGCCCGCGTTCCCCTCGGGCTGAGCCTTTGGGTGCCGGGGCCAGCAGGCCTTAGGTGGGGGCCTTTGCTGATGAGCTGAAGGTCCAAGAAGCAGGCAGTGATTAGTGCAGGCATCATTCCGGAAGGTCCAATAAGCAGGCAATGGTCAGTGGCAGGCGGCAATCAAGCAGGTCTGAGAAACAGGCAATGGTCAGTACTGGGTATCTGTCTGAAGGGCAAGGCAGGATGGATAGGCAGAGCAGAAAGGCGAGGAGCAAGACAGGTGGCAGGGCACACTGAAGAACTAAGGGAGTGAAGACTGACCAGGAGAACAGAAGAACGAAGACACTGGACAGAAGACGTAGGAACCAAAGACACTGGAAATGATGACATTGGAACTCACAAGCACTGAGGCAACTCAGGCTACTAGGCAGTAGGGAGACATGTTGCCAAGGTGCTGGAAGAATGTGATCTATGGCCTTATGTAGGCCAGAGAGTGATGTCATCTGATGGCGCCTGTTGGAATATCCTGCCGCTGGCCCTTTAAGGCTGGGGAACTTGGCACGTGTGCAGCCTAGAGGCAGCGGGGACCAGCGGTGTCCATGGTGTCCTGCCACAATGGCCTTTGGCGGCATCTTGCCGCGTTTGAGGAAGAGGCAGACTGGCGGTGTCCTGAGAAGGTGAACGGCCTGGTCCAGGGGTAAGGGCACTTACATGTCATAAGTTTATGACTGACATGCGTTAGTAGGAGGTATGATTTTAATATAAAACATTTCTGTGTTTTACAGTTACCCAATCCAGCTTTGTCTGTATGTCTGTAATGGACAATGCAGAACTGTACGCAAATCTCATATGCTAGTTTTGCAGTTCTCAAAGGTATTAATCCTGAGAAACTTGGCAAATAATAGAAGGTGAAGATGGAAGTTTAAATGACAGGTGGATATCCTGTTAGTTCAATGACATTTTGCCCAGCATGTTTTGAAAATTGCTTTTTCATCTCAAGTTAATCTGTAGGTAGTGGGTAAACTTTTCATAAGAAAATCACACATTTAAAAGCCCAGTGGATTTTCTTTCCTCTCACCAGTTATTTTCTTGGAAATTCTTTATGTCAGTTGCCAAAAGATCTCTGTGGCAGTTTAATACCATTTTTGTCTCTTATATGTAAGATAAGGCTTTTCAAATCTATCCTGGGGACTCCTCAGCCAATCAGATTTTCAGGATTTCCATAATGAATGTGCACGAGATAGATTTGCATACATTAGAAAAGTGGTCTATGCTAATTCATGTCATGCATATTCATTGTGGATACCCTAAAGACATGACTAGCTAAGTGTGATATAGTAACATAGTAATGACAACATGTAAAGACCCAAAAGGTCCATCCAGTCTGCCCAACAAGTTGTTTAAGGTATAACTGCCACTCCTTCTGTTGCTTTGTGCAGGTGAAGCCCATACGGAAATGTTACACTAAAGTTACCCTGGGTTACCCCATTTCTTCATTTCCATCCTCTAGTCTGTAGGGATTTTCCGTGTTATCCAATGCCTTTTGTCTTCGCCACTTCTTCTGGGAGGATAATCCAAGCATCTCCACCTTTTCTGTGAAGAAATATTTCTTGGCATTGTTTCTGAATCTACCTCTTTGACGTTTTGTATCAGGAACCCTAGTTCTTTAGTTCCCTTTCCATCAGAAAAACTTTGATTCTTATGCATCATCATTCTTGGTGCATTTCAAATATTTAAAAGTTTATATCACATCTTCTGTATCTCTTCTTTCCTCCAGGGTATACATATTTAGATCCTCAAGTCTTATTGTACACCCCACACTATTTTAGTTGCCTTTATCTGGATTGCTTCCATCTTGTCTCTATCCATTTTTTAAACTGTTTATTTTAAATCACACAGAACAAAATGTGAGCAATACATTCCATCTCTTATCATCGTTTCCTGCAGTACAATGAAGACCCGCACCCCAAAACACAGCAAAACACCCCTATTGTGTACGGATAGACTGTACCTCCCCAATGCATCATTCTCAAGAACTCCCCTCGAGTTCTCTCCATTCCCAGTAAGGCCCTCAGTCTCTTTTATAAATGGCCGCTTTATCTTTCAACTGGAACGTAAGCTTTTCCATCCACGCAGTTTCCATAACCTTGCCTCTCCAACAGTGAAGAGAGGGAATCCGCTTCCACATCTGAGCCACCATCAAGCTCGCTGCGTGGAGGAGATGTCCCACCAATCTTCGATGACCTTGCATGCTGATCCTGTTCGGCCAACGGCCCAGTAGATATAACGCTGGCTCAGGCTCCAACGACTGAGAACATATGGTCGATCTGCAGTCTGTAACGCCCGCCCAGAAATCCTGTAACTTCCGACACCCCCACCACATGTGAAAATAAGTTCCTTCTTTGCCGCATCCCCTCCAACACTCTGTCTCACGGTCACTAAATTCAGAAGAAAAAAAAAACAGGCTTACAATACAGACTGCAAACCAACGTATAAAGCAACTCTTCCCTTTTACAGCAAATTGTAATTCTACCCTTTTTAAGATATGGTCTGCAGAACTGAACACAGTACTCCAGGTGAGGTCTCACCAAAGACTTGTACATGGGGCATTATCTTCACTGGTTATGCCTCTCTCTGCAGCCCAGCATCCTTCTGGCCTTAGACACCGCTTTGTCATATTGCTTCATTAATTTCAGATTGTCTGATTCTATCACCCGAGATCTCTCTCAAGGTCTATGCATGTCAGTCTGTCACCCCTAATCACATAGAACTCCTTTCAATTACTGCAGCTCAAATACATAACTCTGCACTTCTTGGCACTGAATCCTTGCTGCCAAGTCTTTGACCACTCCCTAAGATTTCTTAGATCGCATCTCATTCTCTCTACTCCTTCAAGAGTGTTCACTTTGCTGCAGATTTTAGTGTCACCTGCAAAAGACAAACATTACCTTCTAACCTCTCCACAATATTGCTCACAAAAATATTGAATAGAGCCAACCCCAGAATTAATCCTTGGGGCACTCCACTTATCACCCTCTTCTCAGAGTAGGCTCCATTTACCACTACTCACTGTTGTCTGTCAGTCAATCAATTTCTAATCTACCAGCTTGGGATCCACTCCTAGGCTTCTCACTTTATTCTTGAACCTCCTATATGGGACCATATTAAAAGCTTTGCACATCAAGTAAGACTGAAAGGAGACAGGGGGACATTGTGTGGAGAAAGATGAGGAAAAAGCAGAAATATTAAACAAATAGATCAGTTTGGTGTTCAAAAAGGAAGACCCTGAAGGAGGACCGCTTCTGGTTAAGAAGAGTTTTGATTACATTTAATATAAAATATGGTATATAAAATATTTTATATACCAATAAATAAAATAAAGAGTACAGATGGGAATGAGGTAAATACAATCCCATTTTTAGAAGTGTGTTTTGGGTGGAAGTAGCAAACCTGAAAGTGGACCAGGCCATGAGGCTGGATGAGATACATCCCAGGATACTGAAGGAGCTCAAAGAGGTCCTGATAGGTCCACTGAAAGACGTATTCAATAGATCCCTTGAAAACGGACAATGATGCCGCAAGACTGAAGGGCAATGGTGATCCCACTTCACAAAAGTGGGAGCAGAGAAGAGGCTGGAAACTACAGCCTGGTTATTCTTACTTTGGTGGTGGGAAAATTAACGGAAATGCTGGTAAAGGAAAGGATAGTCAGCTATATACAGTCTAATGGGGTGCAGGATCCAAGGCAACATGGTTTTACCAGAAGGTCAAGTCAAACCAATCTGATTTATTTCTTTGATTGGGTAACTAGAGAATTAGATAAGCATTGATGTGATTTATCTGGATTTTCATAAAGCTTTTGACACTGTCCCATATAGAAGGCTCATGATCAAAATGAAAAGCTTGGGAGCAGGTGTCAGGATAGTGGAACTGGTTAGAAATTGGTTGTCTGACAGACAGTGAGTGGTGATGAGGAGATAAAGGGCATGGAATGGCTCCCTTATGAGGAAAAGCTAAAGAGATTAGGGCTGTTCAGGTGGAGAAAAGACAGCTGAGGGGGGATATGATAGAGGTCTATAAAATAATGAAAGGACTTCATTGAGTAAACATGAATCAGTTATTTACTCTTTTGCATAATACAAGGACTAGGGGGCACTCCATGAAGTTAGCAAGTATCGCATTTAAAACAAATGAGAGAAAATCTTTTCATTCAACGCACAATTGAGCTCTGGAATTCATTGCGAGAAAATGTGGTTAAGGCAGTTATTGCAGCTGGGTTTAAAAAGGTTTGATAAATTCCTGGAGGAGAAGTCCATAAACTGCTATTAATCAATAGGGTAAAGCCACTGCTTGTTTCTGGCATCAGTAGCATGGGATCTTCTTAGTATTTGGGTAATTGCCAGGTACTTGTGATTTGGATTGGCCACTGTTGGAAACAGGATGCTGGGCTGGATGGACCCTTGGTCTGACCCAATATGGCATACCTTAGGTTCTTATGAGAGAAAAGTAATAAGTGGAGTGCCTCGAGGATCAATTCTGGGGCCAGTTCTTTTTAATATCTTTGTTATTTATTTATTTCCTCATTATGACCTTTATAACTGCTCCAAAACCTAGCCACTCAGCTACTAATAAACTGTAAGACATTTGATTATATCATCCCAGCTTTAGCAGCACTGCACTGTCTTCCTATGAGAATATGGATCGAGCAGAAGGTGTTGATGCTGATGCATACATTGATCAACAACAGAAAATTCTTTATGGTTGGGTTCACCATTGAGGGTTTATACACCATCTAGATCTCTCTGCTCCCAAAATAAGGGTTTGGTAGAAATTCCATCAATGAAGAATGCACATTTGGGGGGGATTAGAGATTGTGTCTTTTCCGTGGTGGGACCTAATGCCTGGAACCACATGCCAGAGTGGCTAAGAAAGCTGTTGATGCAACTCCAACATTGCTCTCTGCCTCAATGACAAGAGGTAAGGGGAATTGGACTCAAACAGCAACCAACAAGGGCCCTGACTTTGACAGTCTGGGAAACTGATAAGTATAAAGGTGGCTTGTATGGCCAGCAGTTACTACCATAAGCTTGTTGGACAGACTGGGTGGACCATTTTGTCCTTTTCTGCCATCATTTCTATGTTTCTATGTTAATACAGAGTGAGATAATTGCGGTTAAAAATTCTGTAAAGACGTGGTTGTTTCAGCAGGAATTCGGAAGAGAATGTTAAAAAAAAAAGAGAAATCTTTAAGGAATCCCAGAAAAAAAAAAAGGAATTTATCTGCATCCAGTTTGAATAAGGGTCATTGATTCCATGTTAGACTAGGGTCCAGATCAGAAATACAGTGTATTGTATGTATGTGATTCTATATTGGAAATCGCTGTGATATTACCATGAATGGCAGTATTTATTTAAAAGATTTTTGTTATCTGCCCTTCCAAAAAAGTTTGGCGTGGCATAGCAGAAGGGTTAGAAGGAAAAATCTGTCTTTTTTCTGGGCAGCCCTAAGACCTGCAACAGAATGGAAACACCTGAAGGAGTAGAGAGAATGAAAAGTAATCTAAGAAGGCTTGAGGAGTTGTCAAATGTTTGGCAGCTGGGATTCGATACCAGGAAGTGCAGTGTCTGGCATCTGGGGTGCAGAAATCCAAAGGATATGGTAGGAGGTGAAAGACCGATGTGGACGGATAGTATCTGATCTGAAGGCAGCGACGCAATGTGACAAGGAAGGTGTGAAGGAGCATGTCTGAGAAGCCCCCAGAACAGTGTAAAGGACTGGTCCTATCCAGCTGGTCCCCCCTAAGGCAAGGCATTCTGGGTGCAGGAGAAGGTACATCCTGTAACAGTTCTGTCCCAACCATGGGTAAGAAGGGAAAGACAGGCTTTTCTTCATGGGTGGGTCCCACAATAAAACATGGCCATGAACTTAAGATATCTAAAACCGAGCTCTTGACTGTCAAATGGCAGATAAAATACAGAATTGCTATTGATAAAAAAAATCATGAAATTGCCCCCTGGACTGGTACCATTCTATGAACTTATGTTGCTGGCCTTCCCCTGCACTCTGCTGAGAAAAACCTCCTTGAAGTTCCATTTTGTAGAGCTGCACATCTCATGGCTTCTCATGAGCCAGCCCTTTCTGTCACTGGCCCAGCCTATTGGAACACACTTTGCCTGAACAATTGCATACATAGTCTGATTCAGCAATATTGAAAAAAGGCTCATTTATTTAAGATTGCATTCAGCAGAAACTGAGGTCTAAGCATTTACGACTGGTCTTTTAAGAGACCTGTAACGCTGCATGGCCTTAGTGCAAACCATGATTTTTATGTGTGTCTATCGCTGTCAGTCTTTTGCATTTATGTCCGATTGTTTTATGAGTTTGCATTGTTTCATTACGTATGGCTTTATTTAGACAGGTTTTTAATATGTGTGATTTTCTGTTTAGTGGTTTTTATCACGACTGCGTCTGTAACTTTGTGATCCGCCGTGATGTTCCGGAACAAGCGGAATAGAAGTTACGGAAAATAGATAAATAAAATAAATGTGTGAATTAAAATTGCCCAATATTAAAAGAAAAGGAAATTTGATGGCCTGTGCCAGCGGAACTTCTATTCCATCCTCCACCCTATCCACTGCTAAATCTAGCAGGCAATACCATCATGATAAGGCAATAGGGAGCTGGATAATTCAAATTCAGTAACAAACTGGCTCCATCACAATCTGCTTCAATGGTAATTTCTATAAATAACTGCCACATCTCCCACTCGTTTACTCACTGTATTATTAAACACTATTTCATAGTCCTTAGGACAAATTTGATAAATAACTATCCCCCCTCCTCTGTTGGAGTATTTGAAGCTTAAATTTCAATAACGGCAGAACTTACCTCTTTATTTGGTTGGACATATAAATCTATACTAGATGGTAGTTTTTCCTCGATGGCTGCATGTTCTTCACATCCTCCCAATTCAATTATTGCAAAACGATAATAGGAAATTGGACACATTACTATTAGAATTTTTATGGAAAGCAAATAAGCCCAGAATTCCATTGAAATGGTTGAAGCAAGAGTGGGGTAGGAGGGGACTTGCTCTAACAAACCTGAAATGATATAATGACGCATGTTTGGCCAGGATCTTGAGGAACTGGCTGTTTTCTACCTTTTGTTATGTCAATATTAGTATGTAGTAAGCCTCAACATATCCTCTTTTTTATGTTATGTGTTACATGCTTGATGGTTTCAACAATGACTACAGACATCAGAACAAGTATTCTAATAATTCCAGTGTGAAAGTTGTGGAAAAAAGTGGTTAAGAATTTTAGAGGAAATTCAGAGGTCTCTTCTTTCTTGTCCATTTAGGGCAATAAGGATTTTCTGGCAGGAGAGCAGGTGAAAAGTTTCTTTAGCTGAGCCAAATTGGAGATTACACAAATACAACATCTGTTAGGAACAGATAGCAGGATGTTGACTTTTCAACAAATGAAGGAACGTTATGCTGTCAGCCATGTTGACTACTTTGTGTATCTACAAATGAGACATATAGGTGTTGTAAAGCATACTCAACTTGATTCTAATCTATTCTGTAAGACTGAACAGTTCTTGTTGGTAGAAGAAATGGAAACAGTTTCCATTGCAAAACTTCGAAAGGTTTTTCAAAAAGCAGAATTGTTTAATTCCTGTAATGCTCTGGCGTTATCATGGAACTGGGAATTACTATTTATAATGTCGATGAACACATTATTGGGTTGTTTTAAAAAGATAAGTCTCTGATGGAGATGTTTTTTTAAATTTTGTGTAGGGCTTACATCACTCCTGTTAGGATGCATCAGGCCCACTTGATAGACATGGATCGTTGTCAAAAATGTAAGATGGCCCTGGGATCTTTTCTACATGTATTTTGGGATTGTCCCCAGAAAAAAACGTTTTGGAACTGAGTGATTGTTTTTTTGAGCCAAACTGTTGGCCAAAATGTGCCTTGTAATATTAATCTTGTCCTTTTCGATGATGAGCATAAGAATATAAGACTTGCCATACTGGGTCAGACCATGGGTTCATCAAACTCAGTATCCTGTTTCCACACAAGTACCTGGCAGGATCCCAAGGGGTTAGGTAGATTCCAAGCTGCTTTTCCCAAGAATAAGCAGTCAATTTCTACAACTCTACCTATATAATGGTTAATGGACTTTTCCTCCAGAAACTTCTCCAAATCTTTTTTAAATGCAGCTATACTAATAGCTATCACCATATCATCTGGCAACAAATTCCAGAGCTTAATTATGCATTGAGTAAAAAAATATTTTCTCTTATTAATTTTGGGGTAGATTTTCAAACAAGGCGCGTTGGCGTACTTTTGTTGGCGCTCCAGGCGCCAACAAAAGTACGCGGGATTTTAGTAGATATGCGTGGAGCCGCGCGTATCCACTAAAATCCTGGATCGGCGCGCGCAAGGCTATGAATTCTGTATAGCCGGCGCGCGCCGAGCCGCGCTGCCTACCCCCATTCCCTCCAAGGCCGCTCCGAAATCGGAGCGGCCTTGGAGGGAATCCTCTAATGCCCTCCCCTCGTCTTCCCCTCCCTTCCTCTATCTAACCCACCCGCCCGGCCCTGTCTACACCCCCCCCCTTACCTTTTTCCGGGGATTTACGCCTCCCAGAGGGAGAAGTAAATCCCCGCGCGCCAGCGGGCCTCCTGCGCGCCGGGCCGCGACCTGGGGGCGGGTACGGAGGGCGCGGCCACGCCCCCGGACCGCCCTGGGCCGTAGCCATGCCCCCGTACCCGCCCCCAAAACGCTGCCGACACGCCCCCGACACGCCCCCCTCGGAGAACCCCGGGACTTACGCGAGTCCCGGGGCTCTGCACGCGCCGGTGAGCCTATGTAAAATAGGCTCACCGGCGCGCAGGGCCCTGCTCGCCTAAATCCGCCCGGTTTTCGGCGGATTTAGGCGAGCAGGGCTCTGAAAATCCACCCCTTTATAAGTAGACCCAGTAACTTCATTGGGTGTCCCCTGGTCTTTGTACTTTCCAAAAGAGTAAACAACTGATTAACGTTTACTTGTTCCATTCCACTCATTATTTTATAGACCTCTATCATATCTTCTCCCAGCCGTCTCTTCTCCAAGCTGAAGAGTCCTAACCTCTTTAGCCTTTCTTCATAGCGGAATTCTTCCATCCCCTTTATCATTTTGGTCGCCCTTCTCTGTACCTTTTCCAATTCTGCTATATCTTTCTTGAGAACTAAACACAAATCTCAAGATGAGGTCGCACCATGGAGTGATAGAGAGGCATTATGATATTCTATGTTTTATTCTCCATTCTTATCCTAATAATCCCTAGCTTTCTATTTGCTTTCTTGGCTGCTGCTGCACACTAGCAGAAGATTTTAATGTATTATCAATGATGATGCCTAGATCCTTTTCCTGAGTGATGACTCCTAATGTTGAACCTTGTATTGTGTAATTATAATTTGGGTTACTATTCCCCAGATGCATCACTTTAGACTTGTTTACATTAAATTTAATTTGACATTTGCATGCCCAGTCTCCCAGTTTTGCAATGCCCTCTTGCAATTTCTCACAATCCTCTTGTGATTTGACAACTTTGAATAATTTTGTGTTATCGGCAAATTTGATCACCTCCCTTGTTCCCATTTCCAAGTCATTTATAAATATGTTAAAAAGCAGTGGTCCCAGAACAGATACCTGGGGCACACCACTATTCACTTTTTTCCCTTGTGAAAATTGACCATTTAACCCTACTCTCTGATTTCTATCTTTTAACCAGTTCCAAATCCACAATAGGACACTGCCACCTATCCCACATGACTTTTTAATTTCCTAAGAAGTCTCTCATGAGGGTCTTTGTCTAATGCTTTCTAGAAATCCATGTATACTGTATCAACTGACACATTTATCCACATGTTTATTTACACCCTCAAAAAATGTATCAAATTTATGAGGCAAGACTTCCCTTGGTTAAATCCGTGTTAGCTTTGTCCCATTAAACTATGATTATCTATATGTTCAGCAATTTTGATCTTTATGATAGTTTCTACCATTTTGCCTGGCACAGATGTCAGACTCACTGGTCTGTAGTTTCCTGGATCACCCCTTGATCCCTTTTTAAAAACTGGCATTACACTGGCAACCCTCCAGTCTTCAGGTACCATAGATGATGTTATTGATAGTGTATAGATTCCCAATAGCAGGTCCGCAATTTCATTTTTCAATTCTTTCAGTACTCTGGGTGATTTGCTACTCTTTAATTTGTCAGTTTGCCCTAGTACATCTTCCAGGTTCACTGAGATTTGTTTCAGTTCCTCTGAATCATCAGCTTTGAATATCATTTCTGGCATGGGTATCTCTCGTACATCTTCCTGCATGAATACCGAAGCAAATAATTCATTTAGTCTCTGTGCAATGGCTTTGTCATCCCTACGTGCTCCTTTTACCCCTTGATCATCTAATGGTCCAACTGGCTCCCTCACAGGCTTTTTACCTCGAATGTACCTGAAATTACGCTTCCACACAGTTAGTCTTGTGATAAAGGAGATAAACCATTTGTGAGGAAAACCCTTTTATTAGGCAAGATGTCAATTCTGTTTGGAAGGGCTAGGATAGACCTTCCTTCTGGCACTAGAATAATCAGCTTCATCTTTTGATACAGATGGAAAATTTGGCTAGTCATATTAAATTTGTGCGGCGGAGATTATGTCTGTATATCTGGCAAAAATATATTCAGGGTTTATCACACCGTGCTAGAAGATGGGTATTAAATGTTTGAACTCCTGTAGTCTGCCAAGAGTTGGGATACTAGAGGTTGATGTACCCGTTAGTTCATGAATGGGGATGGGATGGGATGTAGGGAGGGGATGGAATAATGACATTTTAGTCATAGAGGCATAAGGAACAAATGCCACCTGTGACTAAGTGATTATGGATTTGTCTATCTTGAATGAGGTAGGATTCTGGATATTATTGAGAGGAGGTGGGAGGCAATGGGAGAAGGGATGGAAGGAAAGGAAAGGAAGACATTTCATGCTAGTGTTTGTACCTCTTTGTTGGGGGGTGGGGGGAGGTTGCTGTTTCCCCTAGGGCTATAAAAGGATTTGTTGGCTGGGGCTATTCTCTCCATCCTTCCCTTTCTCTCTCTAGCTCCCGGGGAGTCAGCTCCTTCTGTGGGGGAAAGGAAACTCTTTGTGGCCCAGGTGATGGAGTGCTTCTCCTGATGTGTGTGTGTGTGTGTGTGTGTGTGTGTGTGTGTGTGTATCTCTCTGGTGATACACAGACAGGCTGCACTCAGGCTGGGTGTTCAAATAAAGTTTACTGATTATTTCCAAAACGTCAATCACTGTCCCACAAACTTTTCACAAATGAAACTGCGCATCTGAGCTATTTACATTATCTCTCTGCTGGGGCGCTTGTGTCCATCTCTCTATCTGCTGGGAGGGAGTCTGCCACTGTCTCCTCATCTGAACACAAAACAGTCCAGTAAATTGGGGAATCTGAGGGGGGAGCCCCACGCCACAGAAAGATCCTACCGGAGTCCCTAGTTCTGTCTTTTGCCCACAGCCTGAGTCCTGATCCCTTTGGGGTGGAGATCCTGTTGGGAGTCTCCAAATCTTGATGTTTCAGTCCTGTTCTCGCCTTCCTCTCTGTGTGACTTCTCTGGGAGAGGATTCTGATGTTCCAGTCTTGACAGAAGCTCTCTATCTCCTTCCTCAAGTTGTGAAGAGGGGTGGGAAAAACCTCCACACAAACAAAAAGGGAACCAATCCAAATGTCTCTGTCCAAAAATATCTCCCGCTGGGTAGTGCTGTCACTGGTCTCGCTTCCTCTAGGGAGTAGAGGGGTAGCTCACAGATCCCCAGACCCTGCTCTCTGGATTGGGGAGGGTTGCTCCTCTCCACGGGGTACAGGGTATTCCCCGGAACAAGCAAAAGTTATGCAAAAGCTGGCCAAAATCTACAAAAATCTCTCTCTCTTTAAAAAGGAGGCAGACCCTACCAGACAGGGACTGTACTGATGAGGAATCTCCTCTGAACACAGGAAAAATACCAAGTTGGGTTAGTGGACCCAACTCCGCAGGCTGAAAGGAAAAACAGCTCCTTACTCTTCAAGAGCCAAATGCCCACACTCTCTCTACCTTTAACTCCACCTTATGCCTTCGGGATAGTCAATCACAGTCAGCTCTTTGGAGAGAGTGAAAAGGGAATGGAAAATCCCACTATGATGTTACTGCTTGTGATGATAAGGGACCTAGGGCCATCTAGGGGCAAACCGAGGGGTTGGCCACATGCTATTGCCTGTGTTTAGGCAATGTTGAAATGGTTTCGTAAGCTTATTATTGTTTAATGAAGAAACGGAAACATAAAGAAGGGCTTGGGAGTAAGAAGATCTGCTAGGGGTGGGAAGCCGAAGTTGGGCAGGAAAGGAAAGAGGAGCTGGGAGATGTAAGAGGGGTGGGGTTGAGAGAGGATTAGTTGGAGGGCAGGGAGATTACTGGAGGGTAACTGCACCCCTGCTAATTTGGTTTGGTCGTCCTCTGGAGCCATGTGAATTTGCAAGTGCTAAAATGGAGTCACACGGGCTAAAGGTTTGGGAAGCCCTGGGACAGGGGTTGAAATTTTTCTATGCACGAAAGAAGAGCAGAATCTGGAACTGATCACATTTGATGATCTGAAGGTGGCCAAACAAGTGGATAAGACAATGGCAAAAGCCAGAAAGATGCTTGGCTGCATAGGGAGAGGACTGGTCAGCAGGAAAAGGGAGGTGATGTTGCCCCTGTATAGGACCCTGGTGAGACCTCACGTGGAATACTTTGTATAATTCTGGAGACCCCACCTTCATAAGGATATAAACAGGATGGAGTCGGGCCAGAGGGCGTCTACTAAAATGGGCAGTGGTCTTCGTTCTAAAGCATATGGGGAGAGACTTAAAGATCTAAACATACAGAAGAAAGGCAGAATAGGGGATATATAATAGAGACCTCTACGGTATGAATGCACTGGAGGCTATGGAAAACTGGGTTTGGGATGAGGATGAAAGAGGGGCAGACTCGGGAGTAATCTAAGTAAATATTGCTTTACAAAAAGGCTGGTGGATGCATGAAATAGCCTCCTGGTGGAGTAGGTGGAGACAAAGACAGTATCTGAATTCAGGAAAGCCTGGCAGAAGCAGAGGGGATCTCTGAGGGAGCTGAGCAGATGGTGTGAATGGGCAGATTAGATAGGACATATGGTTTTTCTGCTGCCATCTTTCTCTGTTTCCATTAAGGCAATAACTAGGGAGTTGGATAGCGGCGTTAATACTTAGGAGATCTGGGAGGGGGATCCACGGAAGTAATGTCTGATCTCATCATGAAACCATCACAGCCTTTATGTCAGGTATCTGAAATTAATGACCCAGCAAACTGCCGCTAATCTCCTCTTCTGAACCCTTAGGTAATCTTCCTTATCCATTGTGGTACAGGATCCCTGTGAGGAGAATCACTAGCCCTGAAGCTTTTATTTCTCTTGTTTGTTTTGCCTGTGCTCCCTTGAAATCCTCCTCCAGGTCCTTCCAAACCCTTTAGATTAAACGCGCTACATGTTTTTCCACAGGTGCCTTGTTTTTTATGCTTTAGATGTGTGAAAAACACACCTCATCTCACAACTTCATTTCAAATGCAGAGTCTTTTTTTTTTTTTTCCTTCAACCAACACATAAAGCCATTTCAGAGCTGGAGAAAAAAAAAAACCCACCGTAATTGCCCACCCTCCGTACAGGCAAGGTTACAGATTCCGAGGCATTTCCGGAGGCAGGGAGCGGGAGAGCTGTGCAGCGTGGGTAGTTTCGTGTAATCCAAAATTCGCTCATTGCCTTCCATGGAAAAATTAACTGCAGAGTAAAGAAGCACAAATCTCGGCAACTAACTTTTCCAGAGGCAAGAAGCAAAGTTGCTTGAGGGCTGTTTTTGGGTTTTTGATTTTTTTTTCACAGAATCGGGGGGGGGGGGGAGGTTTTTTTCATTCTGGTAGTTTGGGGGGCTTGCAGGAGCTGTCGGCCTGCTCTGTTTTTAATCTGATTGGATGGGAGGGGGGGGGGAGAGCAGAGGCAGGGAGAGACTGGTATGTTGGCTGGACAGATTTAGGCCTTTACTACAGTGCCTAGATTCAGCTGCACAGAAATAACAGGGTAATAAATATTTGTTAACCTTTCATTTCTGTTCATTCAAATAGACTAACACAGCAGCCAAACCACTTCTTCCTAGATTTGGCTGATCAAGCTTAGGTGGCTAGTACTACAAATTTGTGAAAGTCGCTTAGATTTTACCCCCACCTAATCCTGCCCACGGGCTGGTCCAGAATGTGACCAGTAGGCTCAAGTTAGCTGCCTATTTAGGGGCTCAGCCCTTAACATTTTTCAAAGGCTTTGATCTAGTGGCTACGTTCTTTTCTTTATAAAGTCGCTTAGTGTTATTGTGTGCTTAGGGTTTGTAGCTTTTAATATTGTTTTATGTTTCAGATTACTGTATGTCAATTTTTTTTTGGGGGGGGGTAGTAATATGTTATTGAACTAAGTCAATAACAAAGTTTGAAATTCACCAAGATAACAATTCAAGATTGCTCAAGATAGTCAAATAACATATACATGTCATTATAATAAACACTGAAGAAAAAACAATCTCTTCCAGATGTACCTAAATTTACAGGAACATAAACATATAAGACACATATCAAATGTCAGAGGAGTAGATGAATGCAATTACAAGTATATTTTAGTCAGATAGTTAACCAAATATGTACCAACAGCATCTGAAGCATGCTGAATACCAACGTAACATAACACACTATAGAATCTCCGAACAATGTTCAGTCAGGTCATCTCAGTCTTTGAAAAAAATGAGCCTACTTTCTGTAGAAAGGGCTCCTTAATTTTTGGAACGTTTTAATCAAAATTCCAAAGCTGACCAAACTAATAACTTCCATTGTACAGACCCGCAAAAGCAGATGCAAGCCATTCCTCCACAGAAGGCGTGGATGTTGATCGCCGACGACAAGCAATATTGAGGCCACTATTCAGTAGGCCTTTTAGTTGAGATGTCAGCCGGATAACTTGTATCATATATTTAATGAGATAAACGTCTCGCTGAATATGCTAGCATAACGTTATCCGGCTGCATGTAGCCGGACACTTTAGAACCTAACTGGCTCTGTTTGAATATAGCTGGTTAGGTTCTAAGTTACCCAGCCTTTTGTGGCCAGATAACTTGCCACTTATCCAGATATTGTCAAAAGTTAGCTGGGCAAGCAGCGCAGCGCTTTGAAATAAAAAAAAAGAATTGACATGAAGGGGCCTGTGGCCGGCTTTCCTCCCTCCCTACTCCATGAAACGGCATCCGCCTCCCACCCCCACATCACCACCGACTGAAACAAATCCTTTCAAGGTTCGTGGGTCAAGCCCCCTCCCCAGCCCTCCATCCTTCCGTTCTTGATAAAAGAAATGGCAATCCAGTCGTGGAGCCTGGGTGCACCCGCTCGTTGCGTATAAGTAGTAGACTTGCCGTTCCCTACCTCCTCCTGGACCCTCTCCAGTTCCCCCCTGTAACTGGCGCAGCCTTCCGACAGAAGATGGGATTAGGGCAACCCGGTGGCAAGCCAGAAAGTGGTGGGGAGAGGCGGGTTTGGGAACTGCCGAACTCCCATCCTTGTTCTTTTTGTTTGTGTGTTTGGGGGAGGTTTTACCGTTTTGTCCTTGTGGGAGGGCAGCCTTATGTCCAGAAAACAGAGGCAGAAGCAAAGCATTTTATTTGCAGTTTAGCGACTGGAATATGCGTGCAGCTCTGTTTCTGTTTCTCCAGTGTTGCACTGTATACAAAGCCTGGCTTCTTGGGCTTTCTCTTTCTGCATTTGGTGAGGGGGTGTGACGGAGGGATTCGCTTCCTTGCATTTTCCCGCGGCAGGTGTTTTGCTGCTCCAGGGAGCAGTGGGATATTCGCATTACTGCCTTTTCCTAAGTTTCTGTGGCCGGTTGCAGGGAGCAGGGCTGAGAGCTTTCTCTCCGATCCAAGGATGGCTCTGCATTGGAGTATCAGCACCTATTTTCCTATGGAAAAAAAGGGCCCTGGCAAGGCTCAGTCATGCACACGCTTACTCATGGATAAAGTTGCTGGGCTCAGAGATGGCGTGAGCTCGAAGGGACAAACGATCTGAGAAAAAGCAGGTGACGTCTCCCTGCGGTGCGCTCTCTCTGGTCCGCTTTGGGATGCAAAGTACATATGTGCGAGGGCTGAAGTACTGGCAGACTTTGCATCTAACTGCATAGCTTTGGAACGTACTCCCTTTATGTACTGGATCTGTACGGATCCAGGGGAGAGTTCGGCAGAGTGCTTCTCTCCTCTAAATTGGAAACCTGTTTTGAAGGGGGAAAAAAAATTCCCGCATGGTAACCTGTTAGTTTCATTTGAATTTGGTTTGTATCAGATTAATAGCAATATTTATTGTTTAAATTGTGCTCTTAGCTTAGAAAATAGATTGCACATTATGTAAACTTTTCACACCAGAATGGCAACATTGTTTTCTACTAATTCTTCAAAAAGGATCCAAAAGCCACATGAAATAAGCCCCTGCGACAGGCACCTCCCCAAGAGCTCAGTTAGTTTTTTTACCTTTCCAAATCCCAGCCTGATTAATTTAAAATCATCCTTTAATGTGGTAATTAAAAGCATTAGCAAAATCCAGAGAGCTGATAACAGCATCGTTTTCCACATCAAGGGACCGCGATGGCATATTTTAATGAGCCGCCGCGTTAAAAGGGACACGCTAGGGATAAATTGTGCGGCCCTAGTGCGTCCGTGGCACCAGTTGCCCAGGAGACGTGGCTGCGTGTGCAGCTTAGGGAAACAGACGCTCGATTAATGGGCATCCGTTTCCCTAACCTGAGCGCCGTCACGACGATATTAAGTTGGAGGAATCACAGAAAAGCAATGTTTTTTGCTTTTTTTGTTGAGGCTTGGGACGCGTCGAGACTTAATGCCACCTCAGGGGCTGACCTTAACTTTTGCGTGTTAAAACATACGCGTCGGGCACACGACGATTTTTTGCATCAGTGGTAAAAGCTAATAGCCTCACCTAAACGGCATTTACATGGGATGAGCGCTATTAGTTACATGCTGGCTTGGACGGACTAATCCCATTATTGCATCGGGAGTTATTCTAGCGCATCCAAAAACGCGTGTCCAACCGCGCATCAAGCTGTGCGCTAGGCTGAGCGCACTAATCCCATTATTGCATCGGGAGTTATTCTAGCGCATCCAAAAACGCGTGTCCAACCGCGCATCAAGCTGTGCGCTAGGCTGAGCGCACTAATCCCATTATTGCATCGGGAGTTATTCTAGCGCATCCAAAACGTGTGTCCAACCACGCGTCAAGCTATGCGCTAGGCTGAGCGCACTAATCCCATTATTGCATCGGGAGTTATTCTAGCGCATCCAAAAACGCGTGTCCAACTGTGTGTGAGGCTGAGCGCACTAATCCCATTATTGCATCGGGAGTTATTCTAGCACATCCAAAAACGCGTGTCCAACCGTGCGTCAAGCTGTGCGCTAGGCTGAGCGCACTAATCCCATTATTGCATCGGGAGTTATTCTAGCGCATCCAAAAACGCGTGTCCAACTGTGTGTGAAACTATGCGCTAGGCTGAGCGCACTAATCCCATTATTGCATCGGGAGTTATTCTAGCGCATCCAAAACGCGTGTCCAACTGTGTGTGAAACTATGTGCTAGGCTGAGCGCACTAATCCCATTATTGCATCGGGAGTTATTCTAGCACATCCAAAAACGCGTGTCCAACTGTGTGTGAAACTATGCGCTAGGCTGAGCGCACTAATCCCATTATTGCATCGGGAGTTATTCTAGCGCATCCAAAAACGCGTGACCAACTGTGTGTGAAACTATGCGCTAGGCTGAGCGCACTAATCCCATTATTGCATCGGGAGTTATTCTAGCGCATCCAAAAACGCGTGTCCAACTGTGTGTGAAACTATGCGCTAGGCTGAGCGCACTAATCCCATTATTGCATCGGGAGTTATTCTAGCGCATCCAAAAACGTGTGTCCAACTGTGTGTGAAACTATGCGCTAGGCTGAGCGCACTCATCCCATTATTGCATCGGGAGTTATTCTAGCGCATCCAAAAACACGTGTCCAACCGCGCGTCAAGCTGTGCGCTAGGCTGAGCGCGCTGTATTGCAACGGCCTGCTTGTTTGTAAGGTTGGCCTGGCAGAATCCCTGCTCATTCCTGTTCATCATTTCATTGCATTCCATACGGCCCTGATGCATTAAAGTGAAACATTTGGACATTAGGCACCCTATGAGCCATCATTTAGATCCTGAAGTCTAAATATACACGGGGATATGAAAGATATAAATAATGCATAAAAAGCAAATCTCTTTAGTGGATTGGACATTCTAGTGCCTAAATTTAGATGAATTTTCAGCTACTATTTGGGACCTAGCTCTGAGACACTCAGTTTTGGGTTTTTTTTGGAATATGGGCCTCATAGGAACTAGAGAGACTAAAATGAGGTGATGAAAGGTCGGGGAGGAAGGAATGTGACAGACTGGGAGCTGGATAGGTAACTGTCATGGGGGGGGGGGGGGGTGTGCAGCTGGTGAGGGCATTTCCTCCTTTCTCAGCCAGAAGTGTACAGATGCCCGATGCGCAGCAGGGAAACTGAAAGAACCCCTTTCAACTTCCCAACCCGTGGCAGAAGTCGAGGGGGGGGGGGAGTGGGAGTCATATAATGGAGACCACAACTCCTATCTGGTCCAAAAATCTTTCTGCAGCGTCTGCCAAACTTCTGCAAAATTAATTTCACTGTAGAGACAGCAAAAATAAAAAGGTCCCTCTATTCAGCCAGAAGCAAAGCCACCCTAGTTTATGAAGTGACTACCATGTTCAGCATTCTGAATGCCCCTCCGGGATTCCAGTCTTCCCTGCATCTCTGTCCCCACTGATATCATCTTAGTTATTCCTCATGGCTTGTATGGAAGAACCTCCTTTAGATGGACGGATCTAAGCCTTGCAACTTGAAGGATAAACTGGTTCCCTTGATTTTAAACTCACTTTATCCTTGATCAGTTGTAAGGGGTTCTACCGCTTCCGCTTGCTGTGCACATTTCTTCAGGCAAATATATGTATGGCTTTCACTAACTTTTTTTTCCCTTCATCATTAATAATACCCAAGTGCTAAAATAATTAGGGATGTCCATTTTGTCCCTATTTCTCAATGCAGTTTTTCTCAGTCTACCCACAAAGGGGCCTATGAAGTCTTTTATCCACATATGTATACTACAAGGATCAGGGGGCACTCCATGAAGTTAGCAAGTAGCACATTTAAAACAAATCGGAGAAAATTCTTTTTCATTCAATGCACAGCTAAGCTCTGGAATTTGTTGCCAGAGGATGTAGTTAAGGCAGTTAGTGTAGCTGGGTTTACAAAAGGTTTGAATAAGTTCCTGGAGGATAAGTCCATAAACCGCTATTAATCAATAACGATTGTTACCAGCATTAGTAGCTTGGGATCTTTTTAATGTTTGGGTACTTGCCAGGTATTTGTGACTTGGATTGGTCACTGTTGGCAACAGGATACTGGGCTTGATGGGCCTTTGGTCTGACCCAGTATGGCATATCTTATGTTCTTATGGGGGTAATTTCAAAAAGATTTATGTGTGTAAAAGCAGCATATGTCATTGCAATTTTCAGAAGCCCACTTATACACATAAATCCTTTTGAAAATTATCTCCATATGATTTTGCTATCTTTAGCAATAATTGTATTACTTATCATAACTGCCTTTGGTAAAGCTGTTTTCTTTTCTCCTGCAGGATTCAATGTTTTCTCTGGCTCTTAAATGCCTTATAAGCTTATCCACAATCATTCTGCTTGGGCTGATTGTGGCATACCACGCTCGTGAAGTGCAGGTAAGTACCTGAGGGGAGGCAGGGCATCCTAGCCTGTCCCCAGCGTGCGGCAGTGCAATGCAATGACTGCTGTGTGGACTTAAAACAGCTCCCTCCGAGAACCTCCGCAGACTCCAGTGTAACAGCCCAATCATCCCTTTTACCAAAGGCCTCAATCACTTAATCTCACCTCAAGTCCAGCTCATCCCAGGCACACATTTGTGAGATGGATAAAATGAACCACAAGCCCTTCCCCATCTGTAGTTCACACAGTACTACAGGCAGCGGCAGGGCCAACAAATTCACAGCTCTCCATTAAACTCTCAGAAGTTCAGGTCATGATTTAATACCGTAGTACTGTTAATATTTGATGAATGCATATTAAACGCCCTGCCTCTGTGAACATCAGCAATATTAGTAATAAAATATGAATTACAAAAAAATGCAGATGTTAGCCAGAGGCATTAAAAGAGAGGACAATTAATCTGAAGAGGTCCACATTCAGATCCATGTGTCTGGATAAGCTGGATCAATGGCGCCATTCAAATGTCTTTCTGCTAACTTTTTTATCTGTGTAAGAAATTAGCAGGGTAAGTAGGGGGTGAGGAAGAGCCATTCCAGGGTGGAGTCAGCTATCCAGTTAACTTAACCAGTTAAACGCCAGTATTCAGCATGATAACAGCCCTAAGATTACCTGGAGAAACGGATCCAGTTAACTTTGACTTAGCCAGGCGCGCTGATGAATATCCAGTATAAGTTAAGCCAGATAGGTATATCCCGCTAGCTCAGTCAGACGTCCTACGGCTGAATATTGGTCTTGAAGTCTTTAGCCCAAATTACATAATAGGAGTGCCCAATGGTCACTTCCGAGATATAACAGGACAGTTTTATGGGAGTTAGAAAGCCATCTTCGGCAAATGCTTCTCTCATTCTGCACAGATGCTTTCTCTTATCAGGACTATGTAGCAATAAAGTTCAACAACCTTTTTCCTGGACTAACTGAACACAGTGGTGCCGATTTTAAATCCTACGCGCGCGGGGGTACATTTGTGCGCGCTACCTGGCGCGCACAAATGTACACCCGATTTTATAACATGCGCGCACTGCCGTGCACGTGTTAAAAAATCCAGGGTCGGCGCGCGCGCAAAGGGGGTGCACACTTGTGCACACCGAGCCCAAGGGGAGCCCCGATGGCTTTCCCCGTTCCCTCCAAGGCCGCTCCGAAATCTGAGCGGCCTTGGAGGGAACTTTTTTTTAGCTCCCCCTCACCTTTCCCTCCCTTCCCCTATCTAACCCACCCCCCCCCCCCCCAGCCCTACCTAAATCTCCCCTACCTTATTTTGCTGAGTTACGCACGCCGGCCAGCTGCCGGCGTGCAAACCTCCGGCACGGCCACTGTGCCGGAGGACTCAGGACCGCCCCTGGACCGCCCCCGGACCGCTGCCCCACCCCCAGCCCCGCCCCCAGACTGCCCATTTTTTAAAGCCCCGGGACATATGCGCATCCCGGGGCTTGTGCGCGCCGCTGAGCCTATGCAAAAATAGGCTTGGCGCGCACAGGGGTAGGTTTTTGGGGGTTACACGCATATATTATGCACTTAACCCTTTGAAAATCTACCCCAGTTTACCTAGCTTTTGAGAGCTTTACTGCCTTCATCAGGTCACTGCAGAATGAGCTACAGGTAATGTTGTCCAAATATAATTATAGGTTGCAGTGCAACCTGAAATAAGAAGTGCCATGCTGGGTCAGACCTGAGTCCTGTCTCCGATCGTAAGTACCCGGCAGATCCCAAAAAGTAGATCTGTTTCCTGTTACTCACTCCCCAGTGATAGCGGTGGCTTTCCCTATTCTACCTGGCTAGTAATGTTCTATGGACTTTTCCTGCAGGAACTTGTCCAAATCTTTCTTAAACCTCACTAAGGGGGTCATCTTCTTCCGGGATCGCACACGATAGCTAATTCAGGGGGGAATCGGCACTGGAAGAGGAGGAGTCGGGGCAGCAAAGGGGCGTATGCGGCAGAAACATCGCTGGCTGTGAAAAGGTAAGACCCCTTATCGCCGCCAGTAGCGCGCCCAATAGCACCACCTTTTACGATGGCGCTATTGGGTGCGAAAGCCGGCAGGGAAAACACCGCGGTGGTGCGATCGCTGCCGGCTATCACAGCCACGCCCACCCGCTTCGCCCCCACCCCCCGTTAGCGCCGGGATTCAGGAAGCCGCGGTATTTTAGAAAATCCGGCCCTAAGCTAGCAGCCTTCATCACATCCTCTGACAACAGATTCCACAGCTTGATTGTGCGCGGAGTGAAAAAGTCCTTTCTACGATCTGTTTTAAATCTGCCGGTTGTTAGTTTTATGGAATGTCCCTTTGTTTTACTATTGTATTAACTGTTCCACCCCACTCAGGATGTTATAAACTTGTCTCTTCTCAGCCGTCTCATTTCCCAGCTGAAGAGCCCTAACCTGTGTAGCCTCTCATCACAGCAAGGCCATTCCAGCGCCTTTAGCGTTTTTGTGGCTCTCCCCTGCACTTTTTTTCTAGTTCCACTTCATCTTTTTTGAGCTGGGGCAACTACAACTGCACAGGATATTCGAGGTGCACTCGTGCCAATGGATCGATCCAGAGGCAATATAATACTTTCCATTTTGTTCTCCATTCCTTTTAGGATCCTTCCTAACATTCTGTTTGCCTTTTTGACCACCGCCACCGCACACGGAGCTGAGGATTTCAACGTATTGTCCACGAGGACTCCGAGATCTTTCTTTCTGAGAGGTGATTCCTAATGTGGACTCCGGCATTATGTACCTATGTTTAGTCAAGTCGTTGTTTCTTTATGACATGCTTTTCCAACCAAAACGTTAGGATTTTCTTTTCCCCCTTATGTGCATCGCTTTTCACTCTTCCACATTAAATTTGATCTGCAACTCGGGTAGCAGAAGAGCAGGTTGGGTCTGTCACCAGTTAAATCTTTGTAAAATTCTTAGAAATGACATGAGAAATGTCAAATCGCTTAAGTAAGCTTTGATGCTAAAAAGGCTTTTGAAAGGGTCGCTGGCTCCTTGCCTTTTGAGATGGTGGAGAAGTTAGGGCTTTGTGGTAACTTTGTGTAGGAAACCCAAAGTGGTGGGTCTGGCTAATGGC
Organism: Rhinatrema bivittatum; assembly: GCF_901001135.1. Classification (NCBI taxonomy): domain Eukaryota; kingdom Metazoa; phylum Chordata; class Amphibia; order Gymnophiona; family Rhinatrematidae; genus Rhinatrema; species Rhinatrema bivittatum. The sequence continues at coordinate 24,244,113 of NC_042630.1, forward strand.
ACCTGTTCAGAGGCCATTGATTTTAGCTGGACCATAGACAGGCTTGCCTTCTTTTGCCCCCTTTATTTGCCCCCTTTAGAACCTTTTTTTTTTTTTTTTACAACAGATCAGAGCCAATAAAAATCTAGCTGGGATAAGCATGGGAGACAGAGCTCACAGTAGCAGCCTCCGCTGATGGTTTGTTGATTCATATCTTAAACCCAGCCTCTGATGTGCTACATTAGTCCAGTAAAATGGTATCACCTACATCTTGTTTGCTGACTTTTATTTCCACCTCTCCAAATGGATTACCCCATCAGCCACACTACTCCTATCTGGGAAAAGCTGAGCTGTCTTTGGAGAATTCTTTAATTGCTGCTCCTCATCCGATCCCCACTACAAGCGCTACTAATGTAGTATGTACAGATTTGACTACCCACTGTCAGTATTAGTACCTCTGACCATATCCCACTGTCAGCGTTAGTACCTCTGACCATATCCCACTGTCAGCGTTACTATCCCACCGTTAGCATACCTCTGACCATATCCCACTGTCAGCATTAGTACCTCTGACCATATCCCACTGTCAGCGTTACTATCCCACCGTCAGTGTTAGTACCTCTGACCATATCCCACTGTCAGCATTACTATCCCACCGTCAGCGTTAGTACCTCTGACCATATCCCACTGTCAGCGTTACTATCCCACCATCAGCGTTAGTACCTCTGACCATATCCCACTGTTATGTTTGTATCCCATTACAGAATTAGTACCTCTGACCATATTCCACAGTCAGCGTTAGTACCTCTGACCATATCCCACTGTCAGCGTTACTATCCCACTGTCAGCGTTAGTACCCCACTGTTATGTTTGTATCCCATTACAGAATTAGTACCTCTGACCATATTCCACAGTCAGCGTTAGTACCTGTGACTGTACCCTGCTGTTTGCATAAGTACCTGTGATCATCTGTTGTTGGTGCCAGTGCCTACAAAGGGATATACTCATAAGTGCTGGTACTGGGCTATAGTCACACACTAGCAGCAGGATGTTATTATAGGTGCTAATGCTGACAGTTGGAGACAGTCTTGGGTGTCTATGTTTACATTGGTGGCAGCAGTATGACATAAAGAATAGCCTGCTAGGGGAGTTTTAATGGTATAAAGGGTTGGGCACCTCTGTGTTGTGTGATAAATGTATAAATCATGTGCCCTGTGGTGAAGTCCACTTGGAATGACAGGATGATAGGCAGTGTAGACCCTACCACTGGACAGCTTCCTTTTGAAATCAGGATTTGTCTCTGTTCAGCTTGGCAGCAGTAAGTGTTTCTGTTTTGTTTTTAGCTGTGTTATTTATTTGTGATTTTGGCTTCTGTAGGTTTTATTGTTCACCGCCTAGGGCCTAGGCATTCGCCGTATATAAATAAATAAATACATGCAAACACACTCACTCTGGCACAACACCAAAGACTCTGGAATAATATATATATATATATATATATATAAATGACTTTATTGCTGATTTATATACGTCTGTATTGTCAGTGTTAGTCCCCCCACACCATATGATGTGCAGACCATCATTTCCTCCCTGGAGTGTCCTGTGCCATGGCCAGTGGTCCGAGACTGGGGCCGCCTCTGCGTGGTCTGATCTCGTCAGCGCCGGGGCTAGCTGTGCCAGAATCCCGCTCTCAGACCCCTGCCTCTTTATAGAACCCTGGCCCGCAGTCTTGCGTGTGCCTCGGTTCATGGGCTGGATCTGATTATGGCGGTTTGTCTGTCCTCGGGTACAGGAGCTCAGGGTTTTCCTTCTCTCGGATGGGGTTTCTCCACGTCACGTGGTAGATAATGATTGGGGGTTCCCATGTCGGCTGCTTCTCTGTTAGACCGCAGTCTCTGATATTTGCAGTTTTCAGCTGACCAATGTTTTGCAATGCTGAAGCTACAGGCTCATTTCCAATTACGTCCTTATCAGCTAACAACCGCAATAGTCCGCAAGGCATGTTTGGTTTTCAATGGAAAGTCCATCTGCAACTGAAAAGGCCTTTATATCGCAGCCAAGTCTTTTGAATTTTAAAGGTCCGTTTTTTCCATGTATTCTGTCCATCGGAGAGGCTTATATGGCGTTTATCCATTTCAGAGGCTTAATGGGACATTCACTTCAGGAGATTCCCCTACCTTTCCTATCTACTAAGCCTATTTCTCCACCCCAAGCATTATCATAAGCACCCCATAGTAGTATCCATGTAAATATTATGCAGCTCACTCCCACATTCACTAGGTCACTCTCCGTACCTTTTTCAATCATCCGTTTCTCTGGCTCTCTCACCGATTGGACCTTTTTCTCTCACTGTGACTGTCTGTGTCGATCACGTTCCTCCTTCTGCATCTCTCCTTTTTTTGCATGTAGGTGTCTGCCTCCGTCTGCGTGCTTCTGGTCTTCCTTTCTCTTGTTTTTCTGTATTTCTTGTTTTTTTGTTTTTTTTCTGCATCTTGCTATGGAAGAGCCCTCCTGGTTGCCATGGAAAACGTGTTTACTTCAGCACTGTGCATTTCGGACCAGAAGGAGAGCGATTCTTCAGCACTGTGCAGAGAGACGCACGACGGCGCTCGAGAACCAAAAGGTCAATCCTGTCTGCCCCGTTGACTTCTTTTTCTAATGCTGCACACCCCAGTTGATCTCCGGCTTTCCCTTCACATCTGAAGATCCTCTCTGCTTCTCCCATGTTTTCTGGAATTCTTTTACTGGTTTTTACCTCTACCACCTCCACTGGGAGGCCATTTCACGGGTTCCCCGTCCTCTCCGTGAAGAAATGTTCTCTAATATTACTCCTTAGACACAGTGGCAGCTTCCATTTGGAGATGCACACAGGATAACAATAACTGGCCATGACCACAAATTACAGACAGAAATGCGCAGTAAACGCAAAGCCTGATCAAGAAGCTCCTGATACAGCAATTTCATTCCTTTCCCGAAGGTGCACTTATCTTTCCTCAAGCAGATTAAGTGCAAGGAGAGAATGTAAAAAAAGAGAATTCACTAATGATGAAGGGAACAGTTTTCCAGACTGCACAGTCCATGGGCACATTGACCTGTGAATTTTCCGCCAGTTCTCAAACTGTCCCCTTTGAAAATGGCCATGGGGGAAAAAAGTAACCCCTCAAAGATTTGCACCCCTACTATCCCAATCAAAGCCAACCCTCTCTTAAGTCTGCACAGGGAACGCCTCCGCTGCGTACAGAGGGGGCAGTTTTCACATAGCACTAACGTAGCACTTTTACTTGGATAAAAGGCCATTTAGACAGGCGAATGGCTGTTTGTCTTTCCTTGCTTTAAAGGCACCTGTCACTCTCTTTATTACTTTGGTAGAGGCTCCGCTGTATACTGTGCGGCTAGTGGAGGGATTCCCAGTTCCTGAGCCATTGAAACCCACCTCCCTCCCAAACAGTGCTGGACAGCTCCCTGGTACCTTCTCTGGGCTGACGCGGGTGGTTTTAGAGTACTGCAGAAGATAACCCAGTGTTTTTGGTTTGGACACTCGATACACCTTCTTCCTGTGGAAACAGAAACTCCCACCTACTAGCGAAGGACTGCTGGTTTTCTCCCTGCTGCTTCTAACTGTCTTCTTGTTGCACTCTTAGCTCTTCGTGATTGACAATGGTGCTGATGACTGGCGAATAGCCATGACCTCTGAGCGCATCTTCTACATCAGCCTGGAACTGTTAGTCTGTGCCATCCACCCCATCCCGGGGGAGTACACCTTCTTCTGGAATGCACGCCTGGCCTTCTCCTACACCCCGTCCCGGACCGAGGCCGATGTGGACATCATCATCTCCATCCCGATGTTTCTGCGCTTGTACCTTATAGCTCGGGTTATGCTACTGCACAGCAAGCTCTTCACGGACGCCTCCTCGCGCAGCATCGGAGCCCTGAACAAAATTAATTTTAACACCCGCTTCGTTATGAAGACCCTCATGACCATCTGCCCAGGGACAGTGCTGCTGGTATTCAGTATCTCCCTGTGGATTATTGCAGCTTGGACTGTTCGAGTTTGTGAGAGGTGAGCAGGACAAGGCAGAGGGTCTCTCCCATTGACATGTGCCAATAGTTTAATATATTTTTCTAGCAATTTAAGCCAGATTTATAAAGTTATATAAAAATGTTCCTCTGCAATAAGAGCTGACTTAACCCTTCCCCTTGCTGTTTCAGCCATCATAGAAATCAAGCAGCTCCTTGCCTACTGTCTCAGTAGCTGGAGATCCTATTGTTTCAACATTCACTCTGTAGTCTATCTGGTACTTGCGCTTTTGGCAGCACAGGCTTTTGGGATTTGCATGCTTTGATACCCCAGTGCCTTTTTATACTCCGTTTCATATGGAATGCTCTTTGTTATAGGTATATTTCCTGCAGGAGACTCAGATAACATTGCACCTCACTATAAGCTAAAATGTAGCCAGGTTTAGCCCTCTACCTGGCAACTCATAAAAAGACATTTCACTTTTGTTAGCTTGTTTTCATTTGTAAATTTTGGGAAATTACAAACACTTTATTGTAATATACACTGCACTATAACCAGATCTCAGTACTACTGACAATTGTGTATACTGTTTGGATTATACTGCACGTTACAATTTTTGGCTGTAGGATAGTCTTCCTTGTTGCTGAGTAGTATGGATGAAGCACCAGGAGGAAAGGAAGAGATTAACACCATTGACAAAGCACAGGGTGGACCAGTAATCCTGCCATGGGAGGTTGACAGCCACTTTAAGGTCCCTGGGGCTCAGTGGAGGTGTTATGCCCTGACAGCTGCAGCATTCTTGATTGCAGAGGGGCACATCTGGAACTCCCCCTCATCCCCAAGTCTGGGACTCTCCCTATTAGACCTATTTCTCAAGAACCAAAGACAACAGAGCTCAGTGCACTGAACTCAAAAGTAACACATTAGCAGCAGTATTTATAGAAGAACAATTAATTGAACTGTGAAACTCTTTCCCTGGTTCAGCAGCTAGGTGGAGAATTTTTTTATTTTCATGCAAAAATTGTTGTTTATAGTACAAATTCATGTACACTACAAGGTAAAGTGCCAGAAAAATTACTAAATTCACTGCTAGGTACAGTGCCAGAAAAAAACTACACTGCAAGGCAGAGTGGCAAGTAAACTGTTCGATACTCTGCTAAGCACACTGCCAAATAAACTGCTTGAGATATGGTAAGGTGCAGTGCCAGATAAACTGCTCGATACACAGAAGGAACAGTGCCAGATAAACTGCTCGATACTCCACTAGACACACTATTCGAGGCACAGCAAGGCACAGTGCCAGCTAAACCTCTTGATACACAGAGAGGCACAGTACCAGCTAAACTGCTTGATACACAGAGAGGCACACTGCCAGGTAAACTGCTCGATACATGGCGAGGCACAGTGACAGATAAACTGCCTGATACATAACTAGGCACAGTGCTAGGTAAACTGCTTGATACACAGTGAGGCACATTGCCAGGTAAACTGCTTGATACATAAGGAACAGTGCAAGCTAAACTGTTTCATGCATGGCGAGGCACAGCGCCAGCTAAATTGCTCAATTCACAGCAAGGTAGTGTACTAGGTAAATTGGTTGATACACAGCAAGGCACACTGCCAGGTATATTGCTTGCTAGACTGATAGGTACGCTGCCAGGTAAACTGCTTCCTACATTGAGACTAGAACCAGAAAAACCGCTGGATGTATCTTCCAGGCATATACTGATGGCATGTGTGACAGGAAAAGTGCTCATTAGAGAGCACAGTTTTTCAAAGCCAGGTTAGGAGTGTAAATTGTAGGCCTGAAAATCAATGTCGCTAAAATCCAAGATTTCTTCCGTGCATGCTTTTGGCAGCCTTTAGAAGAGGAATTTTTCAGGGCTTGCATTTAGGTTAGGGGAGGGTAAAACCATATGTAGATCGGGTTTTCCAGCCCTCGTGCATTAATATTTTCCACGGGAAAAATTCCCCACACAAAAAATGCAGGTCTACATGTTCTCAGGTACTTTGCATCTGTGGAAAGTTTCAAAGTGAAAGTAAAGCCCATACTTTCTCTTTAAAAACTGGTGCAAAGTCCATGGGTAAAAAGTACCCAGTGGCGCGTTCAGACGAGTAACTGGTTACTAAATGTAGTGCAAGCAGTACCAGGTAACGGTAGGAGCAATGCACCGTGTCCATTATCGGGGCACTTCCACGTAATAGTATGGGCACTGGTGCTCTGTGTAATATGAAGAGCACCGGCCGGGGGGTGAACGGGGGCGACTATCCTGGGCCTCCATATTTTTTTTGGGGGGGGGAGGGGGTTGTCCCTGCACCAACATGGCCCCCAGCACTATAATTTCAGGATTCCAGGACTCCGCTGCTGTTGATTCGCCCTGGGCCCTGCCCCCATCTATGGTCAGCCCTGAGTACCAAATACTTAGAGGGGAGATGCAGCAAGAAGAGGACCCATGTGATTGTAAGGGCCCTCTTACTCCGTGTAATTACAGGGGGCCACTATTACTTTGTGCAGTAAAGGAGAAGACCATGTGATTGTAGGGGAGCTATTACTCTGGGCAGTATTTTTTTTTTTGTAATAGGGACTCTGGGAGATTTTCAACTTTCTTTGGCAGCAAACACAACAGATGCTGCCTAAATAATAGCACTTTGGTTGAAAGGAGCTCCGGATGTGTGGTTTTGTGCTGGAGCGAAAACAGCTGCCCCCGCCAGCCGATCTTTCACAGGGTGTCCCAGTTCTGTCCAAAAGAGGACGTAGGGCAGCCCCCATCACTTCTTCTTTTATACAGGATGCCAGGAAATGTCTTTTTCAAAAGCACTGCCAGACTTTTGTGCAGCGTCTTTGTGGCCTTATCTTGTGCTTAATTGAAATCTACATCACCCACCTTGCCCTTGAGCTCTAATTTGCTTGTTCTGCTCTTGGCGTTGAATGCACAGAGCTGTTCATTTATTGAAGAGCTAATTCTTTCTTTTAAGAATTAATTTTCTCCTGTGGACGGGGAGGGTAATTTTCAAAAGGGACTTCTGCTGGTAATGGAGTGTTTGACATGCAGAAAGGTTCGACGTATCTATGTACGTCCTGTGTGCACACAGGTTTACCCAGGCTGAGTAAAGGTGATCCTGGTGTGAAGTTAAAAAGTATGCACATAAAATTTCCTGAGATATTTGGCTGGATGTTTTTGCTCGGGTAAGGCATGTGCAAGCAGATTTAGTGGGATAATTTTCAAAGCAGACATATGAGTGTAAGTCTGCTTGAAAAAACTGCTGTAGTTTACATGCATTTTGTCAGATAACTTATGCGCAGTGTCACAAAATTGCCCCCATTGTGTCCCCTGATCTATCTTGGCTCTGGAGGCATCACCAGGCCAATGCACAACTTCCTCGTAGTCCCACTTAATCTTCACGGCTTTAGAATGTGTGATTTTCTATTCAGGAAACTAAGAAACACCAATAGGGATGTGCATTCATTGTTCATGAATATAAAAAATGCAATAAATGAGACCGTTTTTAGTTCATTCCGAATGGAACAAACCAAAAACAGCCTCCTATGAAAATACCCAAAATATTTCAGGTATATTCATATTCATTGCATTAAAAAAAAACAAAAACAGGCCACAGGGCTGAAGCCCAAGCTGAATCTGATACCAAGGCCTGGTCCCAGCACCAAAGCCTAGGCCTGGTCCTGGCCTGGTTCCAAGGCTGAGGCCTGGTCCTGATGTTAAGGTTCCTGCACCGAGGCCTAGGCCCAGGCAGGGCTTGGTGACTGGGCCCAGGGCTGGATTCTGGCCCCAAAGCTTAAATTCAGTCTGGACCCGTTGCCCAGGCTGATCACCTGGCCCTGATAACTAGTCCTAGCACCAAAACCTAAGCTCAGTTCAGGCCCGATGCTTAGGCCTGGCACCTGGCCTTGAGTCGCAGGCCTGTCACCAAGGTCTGGTTCTCGGCCTGCAGTGCTCTTGCCCATGTCTCAGAGCTTGAAAAATGACGCTGTCTGCTTGGAGGACAGCACTGGAGTGATGGTATTTTGGCGTCTTCCTCCTGAAGAAATGATGCCATACATAGATAGAAACGTATGGCTGTTCATCAAAATGGTGCTGGCCACACCAGCAGAAGGCACCAAAATGACTTAATTATGGCACCGTCCTCAAGTAGATAGCATCCGTTTTCAAGCACCGAGACACGGGCAAGATCGCTGAGGCTCAGGCAGGGCCTCAGCGCTGGGATCAGGCCTCAAGGGCAGGACCAGGGCTAAAGGCTGGGTGCTGACCTAGACTTTGGTGCCATGACCAGGCTTCTGTGCCAGGCCCAGCCTGACACTGTGACCACGCCTTGGGGCTGGGCTGTTTTTGGCCCAGGATGGCCCAGCCCAGGTTGCCCAAGGCTTTTTTATTTTAACAGGTTGGTTTTTTTTTTTGTTTCAAAGTTTTTGTCTAGTTTAATGGTTTTGGTTTTTTTCCCGGTTTGTCAAACAAATCAAACCATAAAAAAAACAAAACATTAAACAAACCAAATCCAAACCAACCACCTGCCCCCACAATAAAAAAAACAAACAAACAAACAAACAGAAAACTTTAAGGCTGCACATCCCTAAAAGCCATTTTCAGTTTTTAGAAAACTTACTTTTATTTTATTTACTTTAAAACTTTCTGCTTCATTTTCTTAATTTCCCTTTGCTATTTTTAGCCTACTATAATAAATAAGTGATTACTTTGCAGCTGATATTTTTGTGGATGGTGGAGGGTGTCAAAATAGCATGCATACATTTGAAATTCAAATATACATACAGTTTTTAAACAGCTCAGGGGAAGACCTCTCTAACGGAGCTAGAGGTACACACACCATGGACTGCATGCACTTTTACCTGACATAAACACACCCACAGGAAGGTCTCTCAGTAACAGAGCTAGAAGTACACACACCATGGACACTGCATGTACTTTTACCTGACATAAACACACTCACAGGAAGGTCTCTCAGTAACAGAGCTAGAAGTACACACACCATGAACACTGCATGTACTTTTACCTGACATAAACACACCCAAGGAAGGTCTCTCAGTAACAGAGCTAGAAGTACACAACCATGGACACTGCATGTACTTTTACCTGAATGTAAACACACCCACAGGAAGGTCTCTCAGTAACAGAGCTAGAAGTACACACACCATGGACACTGCATGTACTTTTACCTGACATAAACACACCCACAGGAAGGTCTCTCAGTAACAGAGCTAGAAGTACACACACCATGGACACTGCATGTACTTTTACCTGACATAAACACACCCACAGGAAGGTCTCTCAGTAACAGAGCTAGAAGTACACACACCATGGACACTGCATATACTTTTACCTGAATGTAAACACACCCACAGGAAGGTCTCTCAGTAACAGAGCTAGAAGTACACACACCATGGACACTGCATATACTTTTACCTGACATAAATACACTCACAGGAAGGTCTCTCAGTAACAGAGCTAGAAGTACACACACCATGGACACTGCATACACTTTTACCTGACATAAACACACCCAGGGAAGGTCTCTCAGTAACAGAGCTAGAAGTACACACACCATGGACACTGCATGTACTTTTACCTGACATAAACACACTCACAGGAAGGTCTCTCAGTAACAGAGCTAGAAGTACACATACCATGGACACTGCATATACTGAATGTAAACACACCCACAGGAAAGAATCTCAGTAACAGAGCTAGAAGTACACACACCATGGAACTCACGTGTATTTTTAACCACGTTCAAGGAGGGTAATTTTCATTCAGGCCATTTTTCCCAGGTAAATACCTTTGAAAATTGCCCTCCCCATGTATACTCTCTATGTAACAAGGTTTTTAATTCATTAAAAATGACAACGGAAGACGTATACTACTTTACTGAGATGCCTGGAATAGCCTATATTTTTTTTTATTCCACTTTTTTGGGCACTTTCAAATTGGATTACATTCAGGTACTGAAGGTATTTGCCTGTCCCTGGTGGAAATAATTAAAAAATACTTCAGTTCGATGTTCACTAAAGAAGTACCATTGCTGTTTGACAAGACCATGGACAGGGGGTGGGGTACATGAAGCCCCATTTACAGAAGAGAATGTATTTATTTATTTAAAACTTTTCTATACCGACATTTATTTGCACATCACATCGGTTTACATAGAACGGGTATAAATAACTTTGGAAAACAAAAAGAAAAGAAAGTTACATGGAACAGGGAGATTAATTGAACAATGGAAGTGAAAGGGAGAAAGCAAGGCGAGGTGTAGAAGGTAAGGAAAGAGCCAGGAAACCTGAAAGTGGACAAGGCCATGGGGCCTGATGAGGTTCATCCCAGGATACTGAGGGAGCTCAGAGATGTGCTGTCAGGTCCGCTGTGTGACCTGTTCAATAGATCCCTGGAAACGGGAGTGGTGCCGAGTGATTGGAGAAGAGCGGGGGTGGTCCCGCTTCACAAGAGTGGGAGCAGAGAGGAGGCTGGAAACTGCAGGCCAGTGAGCCTCACCTCGGTGGCAGGAAAAGTAATGGAGACACTGCTGAAGGAAAGAACAGTGAACTAGGTACAAACTGGTAGGTTGCTGGACCCACCAGGGGAAGATCCTGTCAGACAAATCTGATTGATATTTTGATTAGTTGTCTAGAGAATTGGATCGAGGAACAGCACTGGATGTGATCTACTTGGATTTCAGCAAAGCTTTTGATTCGGTCCCACACATGAAGCTTGTGAATAAAATGAGAAGTTTGGGAGTGAGCGCCAAGGTGGTGGCCTGGATTACAAACTGGTTGACTGATAGGAGACAGCTTGGGATGGTAAATGGAACCCACTCTGAAGAGAGAGAGGTGTTAAATGGAGCGCTGCAGGGATCGGTGTTGGGACTGGCTCTGTTCAATATCTTTGTGAGTGACATTACGGAAGGGATAGAAAGTAAAGTTTGTCTATTTGCAGATGATTGGTAAAGTTTGTCTATTTGCAGATGATTGGCCAACACCAATACTTCGGTATATAAAAACCAACAAAATAAAATAAATAAATAAATAAATGATACTAAGATCTGCAACAGAGTGGACATGCCTGAAGGAGTAGAGAGAAAAAAAAGTGATTTAAGGAAGCTTGTGGTTGGAGATTTGACAGCTGGGATTAAATGCCAAGATGTGCAGAGTCCATGCATCTGGGATGCGGTAATCCGAAAGAGCTGTATGTGATGGGGGGTGAAAGACTGAGGTGCATGGACCAAGAAAGGAATCTTGGGGTAATGGTGACTGGCGATCTGAAGATGGCGAAGCAATATGACAAGGCAATAGCTAAAGCCAGAAGAATGCTGGGCTGCATAGAGAGAGGAATAACCAGTAAGAAAAAGGAGGTGGTGATGCCCTTGTACAGGTCCTTGGTGAGGCCTCACCTGGAGATCTGGATCCTGTATCTCAAAACGGATAGAGACAGGATGGTGGCAGTCCAAAGAAGTGTGACCAAAATGGTGTGGGGTCTGTATGAGGATCGGTTGAAGGATCTGAATATGTACACCCTGGAAGAGAGGAGGTGCAGGGGAGATATCATACAGACCTTCAGATACCTAAAAGGTTTTAATGATGCATGAACTTTAAACCTTTTCCATTGGAAAGAAAACAATAGAACTAGGGTCACAAAATGAAACTCCAGGGGGGGTTAACTCAGAACCAATGTTAGGAAATATTTCTTCATGGAGAGGGTGGTGGATGCCTGGAATGACCTTCCTGAGGAGGTGGTGAAGAGGAAAACAGTCAAAGAATTCAGAGGGACATGGGATAAATATTGTGGATCACTAAAGGCTAGAGGATGGGAATGAAAAAAGCATGCAGGGGGGGTAACTTGCTGGTTTTTGTGGTTACTGCCCTTAGCAGAAGGCATGGAGATCACTACCCTGACCCAATAAGCCTTGATGCTTTTAATGCAACTGCAACACTGCTCCCCACTTCGTCGGCAGGGGGAAAAGGGGATTTGGATTCAGGCAACAACCAACATAGGCCGGGGGCCCTGACTTTTATGGTCTGGAGTAGTGATACGTAGACATAAAGGAAAGAGCACAGGATGGCTTCTGTGGCCAAGTCCATAATCAGAGTGCATCAAGCAGCACTGTCTGAACTTTCAAGAAAACTCATCCTCCAGTAAAAAATGTTGCTAGCTGCAGTTTTTATGAGTTATAAGGTTTGGGGCTAACTGCATGGGGCGGCACTTACTGTTCTTAAGAGAAACACGGGAGTGAGATGCACAGAGCAGCAGTTACTACCTTAAGAAGCTTGCTGGGCAGACTGAGTGGACCATTTGGTCACTTTCTGCCGTCATTCCTACGTTTCTGTGAATGATGAGAAGAGGACCCCTGAGATGCACTGACTGAGTGGGATGGTGGTGGAAGAGGAGCCATCAGAGGTTCCACTAAAAGTGCAATGGGAGAGGTAAGAAGGAATGTAGTCCAAAAATACAAGCGAGAAAAGAGATGCAAGGAGCAGATGGTGATCAATGTATTAAAACAGCAGACAGGTCAAGGAGGAGGAGGATGGCATGGACCTATATGGTCACCCTAATTATGGGAGCCATTTCATGAGGGAGGGGTGCTCTCCAACGACAAAACAAGCCCTAGCTTTTGTCTCTGGGAAAAATGTTTCCTCCCCGGATCAACATTTCCCCACTTTCTCACATCCAATATCCTTTCATGGATGTTTTATTGTAAACCATCCAGGGGTTTGGCATGGGCGGTATATACAAATTTGATAACTAAAATAAATAAAAAATACTTAGATACATTTCTGACATTGTGTTTGAATTAGCCGGCAAATACGCACACAGGTTACGCCAGTTTTCAAAGCAAAAGTCTGCTTTGAAAATGATCCCTGCAAAGCTATGCACATGCACACGCAGTCACCCTGCTGCCTGGTGCATGTAGTTTTGCTATAAGAATTTACAGCACACTTTTTAAAGTCAGAAAGTGTGTGCACAAGTCCGTAATCTCCCAGACTCTAGACCCTGTGTGTGCATTTTTCTTTTATATGGAATTGTCTGTCGGTCAAGCACTATATATTCACCACTTTCATTTGCAAAGGCGTTTCTGTGGCTACAAACATGCTTTGCTTGCAGAAACGACCTCTTATAAAGTTGCTCGCCTGATATGCATGTAAGTTTCCCCAGACAAGAGGAGGATGTTCCAGGGATGGGGCTTGCACTTACATGCATACATCTGAATTTCAAAAGTATTGTGTAAAATATGCTGAAAAATGTCTGTGCACACGTTAGCAGGGGTAATTGTGTGCAGGCAGCTTTGGTGGGATCATTTCTGAAAACGAACGTATATGCGTACGTTCACTTTGAAAACTGGGGTAACTTGGGCACATATTTGATGAAAAACTACCCAGGGCTCTGGTATACATTTGTTGGTGTAGGTTTGGTGGTGGCCACAAGGAGGCAGGGTGTTAGAGGGCAATATTTGCTTCTGGTAAGTACTATTTTCATGAAGCGTGTGCTATTGGGAATGTAAGCACATTGTAACACAAATGGCAGGCACCAAAAAGGCAAGCACAACTATGCAGCCTGAAGGAAACAGAGGCAGTGGTCTGTGCGGGCCAGAGGTAGCCACTATGGGGGCTGAATTGGCCTGCTTGGGCCAGAGGAGGCCACAGGCAGAAGCCTCAGAGGTAGAATGGACAAAGGGCGGGACAAGGAGAACCAGATTGAAGAAAGCTTCCTGCAGAGCAGTTGCCCAATCTCCTTCCAGCCAATATGTTCAAGGTGCAAGACAGCATCTGAGAACTAGGAACGTTAAATTCACATCCCAGCGCCAATGTTAAAAAAAAATTGCATCCAAGCAAGAACTAGGAACAGCAACCTTCTGGTCTAAAGATTAGAAATAGAGATTTACTTTTTAACTCTCATGAGGAAAAACAACTCGGACAGCAAAGCTCACCTGCACCCTTTATGAGAGAGGGAGCTGAGACAGGGCTCGGTTTTGCTATGACGTTCTCTTCTGATGTATTTTGGACATTGTGAATTTTAGTGTATCGGATATTTGTGTTCTTGATGTTGTAGGGCCTCCTTGGGTCCTTTTTTTTTTTTTGCGTAGGGTGACATATAAAGGTGAAAGGAAAATGAAATGATGGTGGGGTCAGACTGGGCAGGGGGAGATAGAGCTGGGGTTGGGGGAAGAGGAGTAAGGATGAGGTGGGGGAGGCAGGGAGGAGAGGGATATGCACATATACTATAATACTATAATACTCAATGTACTAGAAGGAAAGCTCTTTAAAAATGAGAGTGCAGTAACAAAGCACCTTTTGTGTCGTCCCCCCCCCCCATTTGCCTCATGAACCCTGCCCCTTGCATGATGAAGCCCGCCCCATCCAACTTTCCCAAACCTGAAGTTGCCCATGTCCTCTGGTTGCCCCCTAGGCAGGATGAGGTCTTCTAGGCAGAAGCAATACCCAATCGTCCTTCCCCATGGATGCAAGAGTCCTGATGCATGGCAGGGAAATGGTCTGCATTATTTGCGACCAGTGCATGCTGTTCCCCTCCAGCGCAGATGCGGTCTGGCCTGAGTGGACCACGCAAACGCCGTCTTACACATACGACAAGCACTCTCTCGAAGAGTCCTTTCCCTTTAGTGTCAGTGAAGCTGCCTGAAAAGACCATGAAGACTCCAAAAACTGCCTTAATCTTTCTACTGAAAGGGCCGCGCAGACCTGCGGCAGAGGTGGCAGGAGGCAAAACCGCGACACGACTGAAGCTTGCAAAGGAATCTTGGTGGCAGGGGAGAGGGGAGAAGATGGCTGACAGTACAGTGGGCAGGCACAAATCCAGGTGGCATCTTCTCTGTTACCATGTCCTTCTTTCCTTCCTTATCTCGTCTCCACACTACCCCACCGGTTTTTCAGTTTCTAGAAATCATAGTTTGTTTGGTTTTTTTTTTTTAATAATGTTTCATTCTTATTGGTTTTGTGGTATCTTTGCTTATCTGAAGGTTGCTCCCTTGCCGAATACAACATTAAAGAAAATGTTATTTCTGTACCTGTTGAATTGCCCTTTCCTCTTTCCCTGGATGCTTTGCTTCTTCTCCCCTTTTGTTTCTAGGCGATTGGCTTCCTTCTCTCCCCAGAGTCCTTTACTGACATACCTCTCCCTGGCAGGTACCATGACCAGCAGGATGTAACCAGTAACTTCCTGGGTGCCATGTGGCTCATCTCCATCACATTCCTCTCCATTGGATATGGCGATATGGTGCCGCACACGTACTGCGGGAAGGGTGTATGTCTTCTCACTGGTATCATGGTAAGAGGCATTTTATCACACACCATTTGGGGATCAGGCACTGCCTCCATGTGGATGGGCTTGTTTATGCTGCCATCTCAAACAGTTTATGCTCTTGTAAAAAAATTAGAAATCAAAACATGTCCCTGAGTCAGCGTTAACGTTGCCTTTCCTATGACTGGCATCTGCTCTGAAGCTATGTGTCTCTGCTGAAGCTAGAACCATAGAAAGGCAGCAATTCTAGTAACTTCCACTGGCCAGTTACAGATCAGGTCTAGCTCATTCCTCCTGTAACATATTCCTTTGTACTGCCTCACCATATTGTATATACTTACTTTTTTCCCCCCTACTTCTCCACTTCCAGACATCTTCAGTTCAGAGATCTGGGTGCCCATGTGGAGAACTACGCCCAGTTCAGGAATACACCTGGTGACCTAAACTCAGGGCATCAGATCAGCTCTCTATTGCTTAGCAAAGAGGATCTTCCAACCTGCTGTGCCAAGCAAACTCTGTTATCATTCCCTAGTGGGGGGGGGGGGGGGATTATTTCATTCTCTTATCTGGAGGAAATCCCCCATCATTTAAGGGTGCTCCTCATCTCTGTCACATCCCACTCATTAATATGGCGATAAATCCATTAAAATATCAGGAGGCAGAAACCCCAAGAGTGACTAAATCAATTTTGTACTTACCAAAAGGGTAAGGGGGCTTAGGTTTACCAAACATTGAGCGTTACTATAAGGGAGCGCAGCTGAGGGCTCGCCTGGAGTGGCATAGGGGTCCAAAAGTTAAGCAGTGGGTACAAATGGAGCAGAATTGTCTGGGGCAAAACTCCTCTTCACTTTTATTCTTGCATCTGATGATAGATGTGAACCCCTAGAGTGGTGATTAATCCCTTCACTAGCCACGCTCTTTGCATATGGGAATCAGTCAGGGGAAAGGTCTCTTCTTGGGGAAAACAAGCTCCGTTATGAGGAATTTTCTGTGGGAAACAAAGAGCTGAGCTTTAGGAAATAGGACAGGGTGGGTTTGACTCGTTTGGGCTGGTTCTTTGACTCCCAAGGGGCACTGAGTTTTGCCACCTTGAAAGAGAAATTTCAGCCAAGGGAGGCTGATCGATCTGCTTTTTTTTTTTTACAAGTTCACCATTATCTTAAGTATATGGGGCAATCAACCAATTAAGCTAAAGCAATTGGTTTTTGAAAAATGAGTAAGAATGGCTTAGCTCTTAGGGCTTTTACATCTAAAATGTATAAAGAACTTTGTGGTGCTCAGTGGAGAAATGGGAATGGGATTTACCATGCACTATTGATGAGGAGGTTTGGGAAGAAATATGATGGCAAATAACTAAAACTTCAGGTTTTGCACATCTAGTGGAAAATCCTTTTAAAATGTTTTTTTTTTGTATTGCCCTCCCTTTAGATTGAATAAGATTTATGGAACTGTGTCTGATAAATGCTGCAGGGAATGTGGCAGGGTGGGGACTTGGGCTCATTATATATGGTGGACTTGTCAAACTTTCATTTGTTTCTGGGATATGATGAGGCAGTTAATATGGACATTATTAAACATCCTACTTTATTTGAAAAACTGGAACAATTGTGACCTTAATACAAATACTATCCCAAAAAGAAAGTCACATGTGAAACCCAGTTCATTGGTTTACCCTCATAGATGGGCTAATGTACACTTCCGCTAATTTAGCGTTTATAACTTTTGTGCCGAGAAGTCTCTGGCTGCCCATTCATAATTCAATCACAGATAGTAGAGCGAGCTCAGTACGCTCCAAAGATTTGGGCTAACCAGAAATTAGCAGAGCGAGTTAAAGATGCTCAATGGACTGCAGCAAAATTGCTACATTAATGAGATAAGTACAACCATTTAATTTGATGGGAAATATGAATATAATTGGAGATTTTTGAAAAAAACGTTTCTAAAAAAATTGTGAAAAATCTGTTTTTGAAAGTTCTGCTTTAAACAAACAGCAGCACATAAGCGGCAGTGTCAACCACGGTTCATAAAACGGTTACCCTGTGATTGAATTATGAATGGGCAGCCAGAGATTTCTCGGCACAAAAGTTATAAACGCTAAATTAGCGGAAGTGATTATTAAACATCCAGCAGATAAAGATCTGAAGGTCTTCTTGCTTCATGTCCCAGTGGAGGAGATGTCACCCTCTATCAGCAAATTGATAATTCAGAATTTAGTGGCTGCGAAATGTGAGATAGTTGCACATTGGAGAAGTACAGAGTCATCCAATAGGAAGGCTTTATATATAAGACTATGGGGAATGCACCAGATGCTGCAGCTGACCACGCTGTGAAGGGAGAATGGTTTATTTTACGTGTCAACATGAACATTTTTTCAGGATTGGGACAAGAGGAATGGTGAAAACCTTTTATCTAATTGAGCAGGGGTTGGGGAAAAGGGCAGGGTTTTTGGGAAGGGGAGCACTGAGGTTTTTGTAGATCTGAAAACCTTAATAAAAAGCAAACTAATTTACAATGGAATCTGGCATATGGCATTAGTAAAAGGATTATACTCTAACAGGTAGCCATGGGATGATGTGAGCTAGCACTACAGTGCCAGTGAAAGGATAATTTATTATATTACATGTTTGAAATGAGAGCTGGTGCTGGAGTATAAGTCAGATATGGGAACGAGTGGTGATTCCCACAGGCCTGGAGGCAAACTAGTCTGATTTCAGCCTTGCTTAAAGCAGTATGGGGTAGATTTTTAAAGTTATGTATGGGCGTAGATTTGTTTGCACAACCCAGCACGAACAAATCTATGCCCGATTTTATATCATGCGCGCGCTGCCACGCGCATGTTATAAAATCCAGGGTTGGCGCGCACAGGATGGTGCATAATTGTGCAACCTGCGCATGCCGAGCCAAGCAGCCTGCCTCCGTTCCCTCTGAGGCCGCTCCGAAATCGGAGCGGCCTCAGAGGGAACTTTTTTCCGGGCCCCCCCCCACCTTCCCCTCCCTTCCCCTACCTAACCCACCCCCCAGCCCTAACTAAATCCCCCCTACCTTTGTTAAGAAAGTTATACCTGCCCCAGGTAGGCGTAACTTGCGCACGCTGGCAGGCTGCCAGCACGCCATTCCCCGGCCCGGGGACTGGTTCGGAGGCCTCAGCCATGCCCCTGGAACGCCCCTGGGCCGGCACCATGCCCACAGCCCCGCCCCCAAAATGCCCCCCGAATGCCTCCCCGCCCCCAACACGCCCCCGACATGCCTGCCAAGCAAAGCCCCGGGACTTACGCGTGTCCCGGGGCTTTGCACGCACCAGTGGCCTATGCAACAGGGCTTTTGAAATCTGCCCCTATATCTTTATTACAGCTTCACACATGCACAACAGAAGGCTGTCTTCCCTTCAGAATAGTGAACTCTTTTACTTACAATTCAGTACTGCTTCCCTCAGTACTCAGAGTTCAGTTTCATCTCAGCTCAGTGTCTGGACAGTGTTATGTTAGTGGAGCTCCTTCCTCCTGGAGACCTGGGTCTAGTCTGGTTATCCCAATGTGGATCCCAGCTCTTATTCCCCAGTCTCTGGTAATGCCCTCTGAGCCCCACCTGCCCCTCAGGATCCCATCCATAGAGCATACTCTCCTTAAGGAATTTAAGGTGGACCAGGCATCTAGCTTGGTCCTGTACAGATAAGCAGGGGAACACTAGGGGTGCTGCCTCACATAAGGGTATTTGTAACACAGAGCAATCCAGTTATTCTTTGTAATCCAATCCATGTTTTCTAGTGTGAGGCCAGGTTTTAAATAATTCTTGCTGCAGCAGCCTTGAACTTGTCTGTAGCTGATTTCCTAAATAGGGAGAGACAGCTTTAAAGTTGTGAACTGCCTCATTTTGAGGGTACTTTTTCTATACAACACTCTGCAGGAGAATGTCTAGGAGGTTTGCTAAATTCAAGCTGCTTTTGAAAATGTCTGCAAACCAGAAAGGTAACATCTTGAGTCAATGAAGTGCTGCAGTCTGATTTCAAGGCTGCTCTAATTTGTCTCTGGCTGTTTAGAGAGAAATTAAGAGACATTGCATTTACCTCTTTCCAATCTCCTGCTACAAGAACTGGCAAGGCATGGATTCTCACCATTACCAATCACTTAAAGAAAAAGGGTTTGTTTTGTGGTGCGCAAGCTGATTTATGTTGCTGGTTTTCTGAATAAAGCTTCCACCATCTGAGACTGGCCTGTTACCGATTGTGCTGTACGGCAGTCACGGATGATGGAAGCTAAAACTACAGAATCTGAGAGGCAGAGGCTCCATTGGTAAAGCAGAAAGGAAGCGCTCCTATTGATTAAGCTGTGGAAGCTCTGTTCCATGTCTTCATCTCACCATCAGATCAATGCTTATAAATAAAAGAGAATGACCAATACAGCACACGTTGCGGCTGTTCAGCACCATGGTCAGTTCCTGTCATGGGCAGACAGACACATCCACCTTAGCTGCATTTTCAAATGCTTGAAATGCACTAAGAGGGGCATTGTCTGAACTGCCTGTATTGGGAGAAAGTCCATAGGTACTTTTTTTACGCAAAGATTTTGTACTAGTTTACAGAGAAAGTATGGGCAGCCTTTCAGTTTGAAACACTGAGGGGTTAAAGCACCTGTGGATATTTCTTTTTGCTTTTTATAAAGGTACTGGAAATAATTTTCAAAGAATTACACACCTAAAAATTAGCATATACATTCTTAAATAGCCTGTACTCTCATTTTATAAAAGTTGAAAGTATATGTGTACTTTACATTTTGTGTGCACATATACACATGTAAATGAGGGACAGTCTAGGGGAATTCCAGAGTAAGGCCTATAGTCATGCATGTAAGTTGCTATTTTAAAAGACATTTATGTACATACATTTGGTATAATTGATATTATATGTGTTAATTGTGTGTTATTGGCTGGGTGGGAGGTCTGGGTGAACTGGGGGGAGTTCAGGCTGAAGAACCACAAGGGTCTCAATGATCTGGGTGAACTGGTGGAGTAATTGTTAAACTGGTTAATTTCAAATACCTGCACATGTTTTAAATATGCCAACTTATGCATGTAAATTGGGTCTTTTTATTTTATGCGTAAAATATACATGAGCAGGCATTTTCTGTTGCTGCCCCAACTCTCTGGATTACCTTGCCACAATAACTTAGACTTATGGACTATCATAGAAAGTGATTAAATCATTAATGATTAAATCATTTTTTCATCACCTGGCATTGTTATAGGGCAGTCTCTTGCTTTTAAATTCTGGCACTAGCATCTTGGATACTGGTTCTGGCATTTCCAGATAATTTTTTCAGCTTGCATGGAGGATTTGTCATGTGTTGGGTTTTTTTTATTGTTTTTTTAATGTTTTTGAGGTTTTGTTTTCTGTTTTAAATTGTGTAGGTCAAATTGTCCGCCACCTAGGGCTTTGATTTAGGTGACTTATAAATAACAATAAATAAAAATACAAATGCATTTATTTTTAAAATAGGTAGGAAAAGTATATGCTTTCAATGCATTGATATATGTGGTTTCAATGCTTTGCATGTATTCATGTGTAAGCATACATACGCAGGTATGTTCGAGTGCAAATATTTGCATATTTTATTATATGTGTGGATTATAGAATACTATCATAGATCTACACTCATATATGCCACTGCATATAGTTGTTTAGAAACATAGAAACATGATGACAGAAAAAGACTGTATGGCCCATTTGGTTTGCCCATCTGTCCAATTCATTTAGCATTATAATTCCCATCACTTCCTTAGAGATCCCCTGTATCTATCCCATGCTTTCTTGGATTCAGATATTGGTTTTGTCTCCATCACTTGTTCTGGTAGGCCAGTTCATGTATCCACCACCCTTTCTGCTAAGAAACATTCCCAGAGTCCTTATTCTAAAGCGCCTCTTGTGTATGGAAACCTTTGAGATATTTTAATATCTCTGTCATATCTCCCCTATCTTGCCTTTCCTCTAGGGTGTACATGTTTAGATCTTTAAGTCTCTCCCCATATGCTTCAGAACGAAGACCACTAACCATTCTACTAGCCACCCTCTGGACTGACTCCATCCTGTTTATATCCTTTTGAAGGTGCGGTCTCCAGAATTGTATACGGTATTCCAAGTGAGGTCTCATTTTTTTCATGGAAAATAACACATAGTGCTACATGCAATCTACACGTTATTTTCTGATTCTACCCAAAACACAACCCGGGACACCTCCCCCAAAAAAGACTAAAAGTACACATGCTGTGGAACACTTTTAGCCATACTAAAGGTCAATTTTCAGACACCAATTTCTGTGTAAAATTCACTTTGGAACATGCTACTTCTTTGTGGCTAGCCCTATTTTTTTGGAATTTGTTGGTGGAGACTTTACAACTAACTACCTATACAGAGACATTTAAGAAATTGCTTAAAACTTTTCTGTTCCAACTGCTGAGAGATGATAACATAACTTCTAGGACTAGGCTCAGATTATATGTTTTTGTTTTTGTGTTGCTGTTAATTTTATTGTTTAGATTTTTGTATTGTTTTTAGTCTGATTTTCGGTTAATTATGGGTGTATTATTTGTATGTCGCCTAGAGTTGTGTTGTAGGTGGCCTATAAATATTTTATATTGGAACTTTTTTATTGCAAAACAAAATAGTACAAATCTTCAAGAAAATACATATCAAATCTGTCAGTACAAAGAGCAAGAATAAATCTACATCTACAAGGTATTGTTACCTCAACCGTTTTCCATTTTATTCTTTTATATTGTTAACTTCCTCCCCTTCCAAAGTACCCAAATAAGCTCAACCCCCATTTCTCAAACCATCATAGAGAAAATTTGTTCCTTATAATCCCCATTACAAAATTAATTCCAGAACCCTACCCTTCCCCACCCCATCAAGTCATAGACTACACCAAGCATTTGTTACTTCTCTTCCCTAGCCAATCATTCAAAAATTAAGGATCCAGCTTTTAGCAAGAGGAGATAATCTCTGGATATATTTGTGCCAGAAAATCAAAAAAGTTCTCTGTTGTACAAAGGTAGAACGACTAGATAAATGTTCCATCTGCATCAAATTGATTATGCCAATGCCAAAAGGAAGGACCAGAGGATTCCTTCCAGACAGAGAGAATAGATGTTTCCTTACAAATATCTTACCCTCCTTTATCAACAAACCTCAAATAAGAATCATCAAATAGTACTACACTGATGTTACCCAGGATTGCCTGGCCCAAAACATGTCCAAGAAAGCCAGCCACCTTGCACAAAACAAGTTGGGTCTGTGAACAACTCCAAAACACATGCATTAAGGAACCTGGAGATGTCGTACACTTTTAACCTAAATCTGCCATCTATCAGGTGTGCGCGATGTGCTGTAACAGCTGTGATGTTTGCTCTGCGTAAAAATGTTTAAGACATTTGATGAGCATTCCCTATTAGACCTCTGAGTCTCTTACAACAGCCCGATAAAATGTCCGCTGTCAGAGGGGATGGGGTTTCCTTATTCCAGGATGCTGCTAGATCTGTGCACAAATCGGATAGCTTTGCTTTTTTCAAAACCCTGTAAGGTTTTGAGATTGACTCTGTGCCTCTTCCACCAGAAAATCATTTTCTATATGGTGATAAAATATAGAATCAAAATACCTTCGCCGTAAATGACCAATATAGCATCTCAACTGTAAATATGCAAAGAACTCTTTATCAGTTAAGGCATTTTGTTCTTTGAAGTGTTGGAAAGTTAAAATCTTGCCTTCAGGTCCTAGAACTTGCTGCAGGGGTGTAATCCCCAATGTAGCTCAATTAAAAAATTATTTTACCTGCTCTTCCACAGTGAAATCCTTTATATATTTTTGCTTTATATTGAAACTTTTTTTTATAAATACTACTCTTCTAAGACTTGAGGTAAAAAAAAAGCAATGTTACAATGTACGGGAAGATAAGAAAAAGCTAAGGTAACCGTGGGAGCGTGTTATAACTGCTAGAATGTTTGGGTATGGCAAATCTTATGTTCTTATGTTCAAAGCCTAAGAAGAAGGAACATCACTCAGGTATCTAAATCAGCCTCAGCGTTACAGATTGTGGAGGTATAACTAAGCTTTTAAAGGACCCAAATATGTAGCCAGTGTGTGCATGAAAGATCATTTGAATTGACTTTTTCCTCCATATACAGTACATCTTTCTGACTTACCTAAATTATTTCTAAATAGCAAATATTCCCTAATCTCAGGGCTCAAAGAAATACCGTTGGCATAGACATGACTAGGTAGATGGGTAAGCTGAAAGAAGACCACTGAATTCGGCTTCTTCAGATTCCTAATACTTCCATCTATCTGGTGATGAAGAAGGCAGCAAACAGGATAGCGCAACTGTGGATCTGTAGCCAGTTCAGCAACACAGTGAAAAGAATTCCTTCCTGAGTCCAGGTGACATCTATGCCATGTCCTTGTATCTTAAATAGATACATTCCGATAAGATGAATTGCAGGTGCCATCTCATTTCTAGCAGAGTTCTCCAGGAACTGGTAGTGTGTATAGGAGATTAATGTCAGGTACTAAGGTTCAGTGTTGTGTAGGAGGTGGATCCTTGGGCTGAGGTGGGGTTGACGCAACCTGTAAGCAAGGGCCTACGGGTCCCCACCATCAGCAGGCGGAGTAGGTTGAAGCTGGAGGCCACTGGAGCTTCACCTATACCAGCCCACATTCCCCTCGGGTTGAGCCTTTAGGTGCTGGGGCCGGCAGGACTTAGGCGGGCCTCAAGGTTAAGTACAGGTAGTAGATGGTTCAGCCCAGAGACAGCAGCCAGCAGATGGCATGGTCCTATCCTGGACGGGATATGGAACAGGAACTCAAGCACCAAGGAACAAGAAGGAACTGAAGGTGCCTGAGCAAAGGGAGGCCGAAGCCTTAATAGTTCGTGTCAAGAGGATAGGGATAGAGGCGTTGCTGTCAAGCTTGAATGGAAGCTGGCGGCACTTGAAAGGTGTAACAAGCAACGTGGAACTCTGGACTCAAGAAAGTCTGAGGCGAAGTCATTTGTAGCAATGGTCAAGGCACGGAGAAGGCAGGGGTGATCAGACATAGCAGTGGTCAGTCAGGCTTGGAGAAGGCAGGTGTGATCAGACATAGCAGTGGTCAGTCAGGCTTAGAGAAGGCAGGCAAGGTCAGAACCAGGAAGCCAATCAGCACACAGACGAGATGAACACGGAACAGGAACCAGGAACTTGGAGAGACAGGAACATGAAGCAAGGCTTAGAGAGAAGCAACGAGTATGAGGAAACCTGGAACAGGATACCAAAAGACCTGTTTCAAAGGCAACACTTCAGTGTGAGGCCCGAGCATTTAAGCGCTGAGAGAACTGATGTCAGCATCTGGGTCCATGGCCAGGTTCCCGCCGCGGGCCCTTTAAAGGTTTCACTGGTGCGAACACGCGCGCACCTAGAAAGGGGTGTGGTGCCACCGGCGACGTCTCTCTGCGAACTCCATGGAGAGGCCCGATGGATGGAGGCATCCTGGCTGGAGGTCCTGGGAAGTGGAGCAGGGCCAGAGGGGCTGGCGGAAGCCCGAGGTGGGGACTGGCGGAAGCCTGAGGTCGGGACTGGCGGCCCACCACCGCCAGCACTGAGAAGCTGGAGCCCAAAGCTTGTGTAGAGAGGTGAGAGGGCCGCACCCGCGGGGCTGCTGCGGGCGGCGAGCGTAACATTCAGCCTCTGGTGTTTCTCTGCTTCATATTACAATTGTTTCTCTTTCTGAGCTGACTCACTTCTTTCAGGGACGTCCTGTTTAGAATTTGCTTTTCTTACATGAAGCCTGCAAATGTAGTAATTAGCTGCAAAAAAGGGGACCTCACGGTTTAGTTGGTATGGTGACAGTAAAGACCAAGGGAAAACCTATACGAGACTATACATTTTTTTTCTCAACCTATAGATAGATTTAATCATTGTTTTCTGTTTGAGCTTTTCAGTAACGGTGCAATTATCAGCAACGAAGCAGGTTGGTGAGAAGCTTGAGAACTGTGGCAGAAGTGTCATACACGGAGGAAGGAGGATCTCCCACCGCAGTTAACATCCTCCTCCTTTCAATGCAGGAGGCCACACAACTGGCTAAGGGAGTTGGAAGGGTTAGCGATGGAGATCAAAGGCAGGGAGAGGCACGGACTGCAGGGGGAAAGTAAAGGGCTAGTGATGAAGGGGGGGAGAGAGAGGTGATTGGAGGGGAGTGAGACGAGTGGCAGACAGAGATGAAGCTGGAGATGGAGAAAGGATGAGAAAATTAAATGGAAAGAAGACCCTGGAAAGAGTCGGGAGAAGATGGAAGGAGAGAGGGGGAAAGAACCTCCCACAACAAGGGAAGAAACAGAAATATATTTTGAATGTAGTAATTGAATTGTGCGACTCCCTTAAAGAATTAAAGCAATGTATAAATGGGGGGGGGGGGGGGGGAATTATCAGACTCGCCATTTTGCATCAGAGTCCACCAACATTTTGGCACCGATTTTTCAGAGAGAAAGAACACGCCTTCTTCCACATGGAGTCTGCCACTGGGACAGAGGCCCCCACAGACCGTTTGCACCTGCACGTTTGTGCAAGTGGAAGGCACATCGACTCGAAAATACAACCCCCATGCATTACTGTCCAATCCCACTGACACAGCTCCCCTGAATGGAACTACAAGTACATGCAATGCACATTTACGGGTATTGAGGGGGAGCAAGTCTTAGGCATTCAATTTATGTACCTAAATCATGATTTTCCCACAAGATTGTCCTCCCTGTGTTGTAATGCTTACTCTATGCTTATGGCCAGGGACACAAGAACACTTAGACTTAGTAAAAAGTATAATGTATTTTTATTAATCAATATAAGTGTTCTCGGGAGATGCTGGGTACTGAGTGCCCTTAGTCTTACAAACTGACCAGCATCTCTCTGGATACAGGAAGTGACCCTTGTTTTATAGATAACAATCAAATACAGGAAAAGGATAGAAAGTTCTAGAGATTTGCATGACTGCCCAAAGGATCATTTACATAAGTTGTGATGTCAACTGCATGATAAAATCATCGCTAACTACCCTGATTGGCTTCCCAGGATCTGTAGCCCATTTCCCATGGCTCTCTTTGTTCTGTTAAACTCTTACTGGACAAGACAATCAACATGTTTGTAGCTTTGTTGATTACAAACTCCTGAGAATGGTGCCTGAAACTCCCCTGTGGTTTCTTCTTTGTGACCCTATGAATAGGCATCACCTGTCTGGTGCCAGCTTGCCTGCCTCTACAGATATCCAGGGACATTCTGTAAGTCACTCAGAGTCCATTCAGCCCAGGCAGGCCAAAGACACGCAGAGGCTTCTGGGGATTTCCTTCTCCATGTTGGTTTTCTGTTCAGGCATACTTCTCAGTGTACAATGCATGTGTTTAATATTATTTATTTATTTAAAATCTTTTCTATACCGGTATTTGGTGGGGACCATCATACCGGTTTATATTAATTAACATTAGATAAATTGTATAACATAACATTAAAACAAAAAAACGATATACCGAATAATATACATCAAATGAATGTATACTAATTAGTACACCATTCACAGTATAACAGATAAGCTCTCGAATTAATAGGTTAAAACCTTGACAATTTGGAGCCACTGCCGACAAGTTTCAGCCCCTTTGTATGAGCTCCGGATTCAAAGGTGCTTGTCCGGATAAGTTGGGACTTAGCTGGACAAACCCTGAGATTTTAAATTTTCAGCCAGTCTGAACGCCTGCAAGTTATCCAGCTAAGCAGCCAGATAAAGCTTATCCGGATAACTTGGAAGTGTTCTGGGGGTGATTGTGGAGCTGGCTAACTCATCCAACTAACTTTAGTCATTCCGGGGAACAGTCCTAAAGTCAGCCGGAGAAGCGTAGCCAGATAACTCGGACTTTATCTGGGTATATTTAATAGAACGCTTAATTGGCAGCACTACGCTAAATATCCTGGACAAGTTGTCACAGCGCCTGCTGAATATCGGGCTCCGAGAGGCCGATATTCAAAAGAATTTGTCCAGCTATCTGGTGTTTAAATACATCCCTCCACTGACCCATCCAGTAGGATTTAAAAAAAAAAAAAATTATTTTGGTTGCCAGTTAACTGGGGATATTTCAATGTGTTAGGAACATGGCTCGTGGGATAGCCCTGTGAGCCACTGTACTCACCCCGATGACGCCGTCGGCAGGCTCCTGCAGCAGCTGGGATGCCGCCATCTCCTCAACGTTGCTGGGCTCGGCCCCACTCACCGCCATGCTGCTCCTGCCCCAGAATCTCCTTAGACATGCATTACATAGGCCCTGCGGCGGGAAATGCTGAGCGGCGCCCTCCGACGACGTCAGGCTGACCGGCCCATTTAGGCAAGGACCTCACAGCATTACCTCGCCTCAGCGGCGGGTCTCCTGCCTTGCAGTGCGTGTTGCCTAGCGTTCCTGATTCCTATGTTCCTGTTTCTTGTCCAGCCTCGTCTTCCAGCCTTGCCTCGTCCAGCCTTGTATTCTTTAGTCTTTCCTCGTCCAGCCCACCTTGTCCGGCCTCGCCTTATTTTATCCGTCTTGTCCGGTGTCTTCGTCCACCCATGCCCTGATTCTCCAGATCTTGACCTCTTGCTTGGATCTAACCACCCTTGCCTGCTGCCCAGACCTGACCACTCGCCTGGACCTGACCACTCTTGCTATCTGCCTGCCAGGACCTTGGCCTGTCTCTGATTCCATTAATCTACTGCCTGCGCTGACCCCAGTTTGTTTTCGGACTTTAGTTATCTTCTCCGTCCTAGGGACACCCCCCCCCCCCCCCCAACTGATCTCTGCCTTTCCGGAGGAAGAAGGAAGGGATGCGATGCTAGAACTCGTTGGTGAAATCTGAGTTTTGGGAAAAAAAAAAACAAAAAACCACATGACAGCGAAGCCGGAGTCGGTTAGGGATGGCGATGGCTTCCGCAGGCCCCAGAGGCCTCCTCTGCCTGCAGCTTAACGGCTTTCATTAACCGCTCACAGAAGCTTCCCCTGCCCTATTCAGATCACAGCGGGAAAGACATTTTCTAATGCCTGTGGGATTGTTGTACACAAAAAGGTGGACTCGGCCCACATGTAAAAGTGCATCTCTTGATTAGAAACCGTTTCCGGGTCTGATTTTAAGCTTTGCAAGCCCGGACTGTGATGGCAGTGCTGTGGGCTGGTTAGGGGACTGCGTCTAGCTGACGAGCATCTCCACCGTGCATGAAAGCCCGGACCTCGAGCCCGGGCCGGGTGAGGGACATTTGGTGGCTGCCCTTCTCAGACGGTTGGCCTTCTGACTTGCTTTCTTTCATGCGTGTTCTTTTCATTAGACGGAGTATAAATGTAAGATGAATTTGCTGCCTGGCTCAGTCCAGACTTGCTTATTTTCGCTCCCGGGGGAGCCCAGCTGCAATCAGATAATGCGGCTCAATTGGCCGAGCCTCAAACTGACTATATCCAGCGTGGCGGAAACAGAAAGATTATTCCTGCAAAACGTACAGGGATTGTGTAAGGGAGCGGGGCAAGATCTACGAAGGTGTGGATGATGCAGCGCCATGGAACACATCTTTCAGGGGGGGCTTCTATTATATGGTGGACGATCTGCTCTATCTTACTGCCCAGTTGGCAAATCGGAGAGAAAGAGGCACAGGGCACTAAACACTCATTCATTTGAAAGCATTTGTAAGCTGCGTTATCTAAGATGCTATGCAGTGTACAACAAAAACCATGCAGAATATGGCACAGTGTCCCGCGTAAAACAAAACATACATATTCAATGCTACCACAGGGCAACTTATGGTAAGAGATTCTCATCCGCAGTCTACAATTGCAGCCGCTCCATCAGATAAAACCAATACCGGCTACTCTTGCAAGAAAAGAAACAAAATGCATTTCATCTTAGCCCGTGTGCCTCTCTGAATAAAGAAGCTTTTTTTTTTTTTTTTTTCCTGGAAGGCTGCGCATTTTCAGCAGGTCCAGTATCCCGCTCTCGGGAGAGGCCTCTACCGAACCCCGGGGTGCAGACGAGCCTTACGACGTAGGGGGCAGTGGGGGCGGGCGGCTGGCTCCGTGGCAATGAAGAGGAGCTGGGTTTGACTCCCCGGCAAGCTTCTGCTCCCGAGGTCTGCCAGGACTGGGGGTGCTGCGGGGGTATTTGAGTAGGGGTTGATAGTTTAGTAAACGCAGCCATGGGTGCCGGGTGGCTGGGGGGGGGGGGTGGGCACACTTGCGGTTTTTCTCATGCTCAAAGTGAAGGCGGCGCCGTTCGCTGGCGGCCACGGTGTAGGCAGGAGGTCCTGAGGCCCCTCCTATCTCTGCAGCTCCCTGTCCCTTTCAGACTGTTTCCGGCATGGTGGCTTCAGGAAAGAGGATGCTGGCTGAGTACTGGTGATGGAAGCTTCTTGGGGGAGGGTGGAGAGTTCCTGCTAAGGGGGGGGGGGGTGGATAGAAAGAGGGAACACTTTTTTTTTTTTTATTTTGCCAGGGTTTGGGAGAGAGAAGGTCTCCCACGGTAATTGGCCCTGTCACATTAGGACAGTTAAGCCTGTGGGGATTTCAGGCCACAGTCTCAGTGAAAAATTGTAACACTGGTGTGAGGAAAATCTTACATTTTTTGCCTTTACTGAGCCGCTGGGAAACAGTGCCTACCACACGTTTTTTTTTCCTGTGTGTTGGTAAAGACTCATTTGCGCATAAGAAGTGCCGTGCTGGGTCAGATCAGTGTCCATGGAGCCCGGCATTCAGTGGCGTAGCTTGGGGTGGGCTATAGGGGGCACCTGGAGGCCTCGGTTTTTTTCGGCTGCACTTAGGTAGAAGCTGAGAAGAGGGGATCATTTGAAATGTCCGCTGTTTCTGTGATCGTAAGCATTTCTACAAAGGGTGGCAGTGGTGGTGGTAGGAGGGGGGAGGGGGACGGGGAAGGCACCGGAGACCCGTTGCTAGGCCGCTGCCAGGATTCTCCCTCTGACTGTGGCCAGTCCAGGTTCACAAGGACCCGGCAGATCCCCAATGGTTCATCTACGTCCTGTATTTCACTCCCAGGGATAAGCGCTGGCTTTCCCACCTCTGCCTGGCCAGTAACTGGTTATGGACTTTTCCTCCAGGAACTTGTTCAATCCTCTTTTGAGTCTCACTATGTTAGTTGCCTTCACTGCATCCTCCGGCAACGGATTCCATAGCTTGATTGTGCGAGGAGTGAAAAAATACTTCCTACGACTTGTTTTGAATCTGCCGGGTTGCTAGTTTTATGGAGAGCTCCCCAGTCCTGGTGTTTGACAGGGTGAATAACTGTTCCCTGTTTACCCCTTCCACCCCACTCAGGATTTTATACATTTCATATCCCTCTGTTGTCTCTTTTCCAAGCAAAAGAACCCGAATCTGTTTAGCCTTTCTCCATAAGGGAGCTTTTTCATCCCTTTTATCATTTTTGGCACCTTTCTCTGTACCTTTTCCGTGTCCCTTATGACTTTTTTGAGACGGGGTGGCCAGAACTGCACACAACGCTCAAGGCATTATGACCTTCTCAGTTTTCTTCTCCAGTCCTTGCCAAATAATTCCTATTTGCTGTTTTGACCACCGCCGCATACTAAGACGAAGATGTTCCACAAGGACTCCGAGGTCCTTTTCCTGGGTGGTGACTCCTAACACAGAACCCAGTGCTGTGTACCTGTAGTTGGGATTATTTTTCCCTACGTGCATCACTTTGCACTTCTCCGTATTAAATTGCATCTGCCATTTAGAAGCTCAGTCATTAGTCTCACAAGGTCCTTCAGCAGTTCTTCACAATCCGCTGCCATTTTAACAACTCAAAACAATTTTATGTCTTCGGCAAATGTGGTCACCTCGCTCAGTCCTTTCTCCGTATCATTTATGGATATGCTAAATAGCACAGGTCCCAATCTAGTACACTGGCAAGTCAAGATTTCCCTTTGCAAAACCCATCCTGACCCTCCCCATTAAATCATGGCCAGCCTGTTGGATTCTAAATACTGCACAATCCGTTCCTTCGCTAGAGTTTCCATTAATTTTGCCACCACCAAAGTCAGACTAATCAGCCTGTAGTCACAACCTCTTCTCTGTTACCACTTTTCTAAAGGACAGCGTCTCCTGGCAGTCCTGTCTCCAAAGATCTATGAAACAGATCCGTCAGCTGACTCTGCGGAACGTCTGAGCTCCCTTAATAGCTTCGGATCCTAGCCGGCTCCATGGCTTGGTCTGCGTTTAGCTTTTAGTTCCACGTGAGCCTTTTTTGCTGTGAATGGGCTGGCTCTACACCACTACCGCATGTACTCCTGCCAACAACCTGCAGTCGTTCTCCAATCCCTTCTTCGGTGAGTACCAGACAAATGTACTTCTATACAATGCTTTTGCCTTGTCCCCGTCACCAGATTCTTCCTTCTCTGCTCTGTCTTGCAATCTCTCCTTTCGCTGTCATACCTGAAAAAAGTCGTGTCACCTTGCTTTACTACCTTCTTCTTTCCACTCCTGCCATCACCATGAGGTACACACAGAGGAGTGAAATAAAGAAACGGGCAAGCCTGTGATTGCTTTAGCGTTTGTGCCTGTGCAGAGTGGCAATCACAACCCTTATCAGCTTGCTGGATGGAGGGCTGGATGGATCATTTGGGTCTTTATTTGACATGACTGGTTTACCATCTTGAATACCCTTCTTGATTTTTTTTAGGCTTTACCAAACATTCTCCTCTGTGCTCCCTTTTTTTTTCCTGAGATCCTAATGCTTTTTGAATGCTAATCTTTTTGCCTTTAGTTTTTCAACCACTTCTTTGGAAAGCTGTACCAGTCTCTTTTTTTTCTCTTACTTTTATTTACTTCCTTAAATGAAGATTTGTTGTCCTTACTATAGCTCCTTTTACTTCAACCCATTCCTCTACTTCACAAGGACATTTCTGCCCTTCCAGCCGCACGCTAAGCTATTCCCCCATATAACAAAGTTGGTATTCCTGAAATCCAGGACTTGGCCCTTTTATGACCCTTTTCTGCTTGGGCTCTTTCATTATATCCATACAGTTTTACAATCACTGAACTTCAGACGATTGCCTAGCTGGACATCAGCATTCACTTGTAAGCACCGGATACAGGATTGCACCCTCCCTTGTGTATTCTGCCACTGTTTTCCTGAAGAAAGCCTCTTTGGAGAAATTCCAGGATCTCTCTTCTAACTGATCCTTTTATGTTCTTGTCTTCTTGGAACTCAGCTAGGGAGCTCGCTGGTGAAGAAACAAATAACCCAGACTTGTCTGTTTGCTCCAACTTCCTGGTCGTCAGCTTCTGTAGATGGTGGTCTTATGGGGGACAGTATTAATCCTCTGTACGGGGGAGTGTAATAAACAGATGGTGGTCTGTATGGGGGACAGTATTAATCCTCTGTACGGGGGAGTGTAATAAACAGATGGTGGTCTGTATGAGGGACAGTATTAATCCTCTGTACGGGGGAGTGTAATAAACAGATGGCGGTCTGTATGGGGGACAGTATTAATCCTCTGTACGGGGGAGTGTAATAAACAGATGGTGGTCTGTATGGGGGACAGTATTAATCTTCTGTATGGGGGAGTGTAATAAACAGATGGTGGTCTGTATGGGGGACAGTATTAATCCTCTGTACGGGGGAGTGTAATAAACAGATGGTGGTCTTTATGGGGACAGTATTAATCCTCTGTACGGGGGAGTGTAATAAACAGATGATGGTCTGTATGGGGACAGTATTAATCCTCTGTACGGGGGTATGTAATAAACAGATGGTGGTCTGTATGGGGGACAGTATTAATCCTCTGTACGAGGGAGTGTAATAAACAGATGGTGGTCTTTATGGGGACAGTATTAATCCTCTGTACGGGGGAGTGTAATAAACAGATGACGGTCTGTATGGGGACAGTATTAATCCTCTGTACGGGGGTATGTAATAAACAGTATTTCTTGCGGCTCTGGCTGCTGCTTTTATCATTACAGGTGCATTTCCTATAGCAAGCGTGGGGTTTGCTTGCAGCTTCAGGCTTTAGCAGCTCTCGCACCAGCTCATACGTCGGTTCCATTCACATCCCACTACAAAACTCATCTTATGAGCCCACCCTAAATTAATTACAGATTAAATACAATAGACAAGAGCTCCTCAGAACGCCCCTTTAGCACTATAACTCTTATAGTCCACCAATTCATATATATGTACTGTTCCTCTCTAATTCCATCATAACTTTCTTAAAAATGAACGGTACACAAATATACAATTAAAGCATTTATCAATGAGAGGGCTAGAGCAATGGGTTTACTTAGTATTCTCCCCACCCCACATCCACTGCTAGTGTTTTGTATGCTCTTTCTAGAGGCAGGGGCTTAATTATTGCTGCTTTCTTTAAAGTGGTCTCGCTTCTCATTTCTGTAACACTTATGTGCATTTATCCAGTACTGCATAATAATCAGAAATTATTAATAGTACTGGTAGTGTATTATCTCCCTCTACAGCTAGACAGAAGGTGAATCGTGGACAGTGTTTCTAATTACATGAAGAATAAAAAGATTTTCCTAGTCACGTTGCAGCTGATGGGGGAAATTGCACAGAGCAGAAGCTGTTCAAGACGCTGTTCAGCTCACAACTGGTGTTCAAGGAAAGCAGAAGAATACGCTGTATATTTTTGGTGAATTGCATCATTGTAAGGCCGGTTTAATAAATTACAATCCACTTTCAAAGGTTCTCAGCCTGCAGTGACTGTGGCATTTGTATCTAAGCCTTGTGCTGCACAAAGAGCCATTGCTTTTTGCCAAGCCAGGACATGGGAACAAAGCAACCTTCAGACCCCTGATTCTTTTCCACCTTTTCAACAATTGTTCATGCTGGCCTATTTTCTGCACTTAAAAAAGAAAAATGTTCAGCTGGAAAATCTTGCTCCTCAGTTGCCACATAAAACAAATCAAAGTAGAAGTTGTACCATTGTAGTATATGCAGAGAGAAACTGTACCACTGTAGTGTAATCAGAGAGAAGCTATACCACTGTAGTGTATGCAGAGAGAAGTTGTACTACTATAATGTAAGCAGAGAGAAGCAGTACCACTGTATTGTATGCAGAGAGACGTTGTACCACTGTAGTGTAAGCAGAGAAAAGTTGTACTGCTGTAGCGTATGCATAAAGAAGTTGTACCGCTGTATTATATGCAGAGAGAAGTTGTACTACTACAATGTAAGCAGAGAGAAGTTGTACTGCTGTAGTGTATGCATAAAGAAGTTGTACCGCTGTATTGTATGCAGAGACAAGTTGTACTACTACAATGTAAGCAGAGAGAAGTTGTACTGCTGTAGTGTATGCATAAAGAAGTTGTACCGCTGTATTGTATGCAGAGAGAAGTTGAACCACTGTAGTGTAAGCAGAGAGAAGCTGTTCCACTGTATTGTATGCAGAGAGAAGTTGTACTTCTGTACTGTATATAGAGAAGTTGTACCACTGTATTGTAAGCAGAGAGAAGTTGTACCGCTGTACTATATGTAGAGTTGTACCGCTGTAGTGTAAGCAGAGAGAAATTGTACTTCTGTACTGTATATAGAGCTGTACCACTGTAGAGTAAGCAGAGAGGTTGTACTTCTGTACTGTATATAGAGAAGCTGTACCACTGTAGTGTAAGCAGAGAGAAATTGTACTTCTGTACTGTATATAGAGAAGTTGTACCACTGTAGAGTAAGCAGAGAGAAGTTGTACTTCTGTACTATATATAGAGAAGCTGTACCACTGTAGAGTAAGCAGAGAGAAGTTGTACTGCTGTATTGTAAGCAGAGAGAAGTTGTACTTCTGTACTGTATATAGAGAAGTTGTACCACTGTATTGTAAGCAGAGAGAAGTTGTACTGCTGTACTATATGTAGAGTTGTACCGCTGTAGTGTAAGCAGAGAGAAATTGTACTTCTGTACTGTATATAGAGCTGTACCACTGTAGAGTAAGCAGAGAGGTTGTACTTCTGTACTGTATATAGAGACGCTGTACCACTGTAGTGTAAGCAGAGAGAAGTTGTACTTCTGTACTATATATAGAGAAGCTGTACCACTGTAGAGTAAGCAGAGAGAAGTTGTACTGCTGTATTGTAAGCAGAGAGAAGTACTTCTGTACTGTATATAGAGAAGTTGTACCACTGTAGAGTAAGCAGAGAGAAGTTGTACCACTATAGTGTAAGCAGAGAGAAGTTGTACTTCTGTACTGTATATAGAGAAGTTGTACCACTGTAGAGTAAGCAGAGAGAAGTTGTACCACTATAGTGTAAGCAGAGAGAAGTTGTACTGCTGTACTGTATGCAGAGTTGTATCACTGTACTATATGTAGAGTTGTACCGCTGTATTGTAAGCAGATAGAAGTTGTACTGCTGTACTGTATATAGAGAAGCTGTACCACTGTAGTGTAAGCAGAGAGACGTACTGCTGTATTGTAAGCAGATAGAAGTTGTACTTCTGCACTGTATATAGAGAAGTTGTACCACTGTAGAGTAAGCAGAGAGAAGTTGTACCGCTGTACTATATGTAGAGTTGTACCGCTGTAGTGTAAGCAGAGAGAAGTTGTATTGCTGTACTGTATGCAGAAAGTTGTACTTGCAGCCTGCCTGTCAAACCCAGCAATGTGAGTGCCTGTATTTCCACCTGGACGTCTAATTATTAATTACTTGCAGCCTGCAAGGCAGATCCAGCAATCAGGTAGACTTTAAAAGCATTGCTCGCATAAAAACACCCCCGAACATGCGTATGTGGGCCGCACGCTAGCAATTCAAATTATAAGAAGCCGGGAAGTACGTGCGTACATACCTGTGCATGCATCTAGAATAAGGAGGCAGAAAAAGGATAGGGCATGGGCGTCCCAGACTTCAAGGCTGACCATGGCAACACGCGTCATGTTACCTACATAACTTTACTACTGGTGCTGATGAGGTGCAAGTCTTGTTATTTTGGGGCAGAGAGAGAGAGAGAGAGAATCTGACACTCTGTATATCTCCCACTGTAAGAGGGGCACTTTCAAGTCAGGGTTTTTTTTGGGGGGGGGGGGGTGGAGATATATAGAGTGTCAGATTATCTCTCTATAAGAGTCTCTCTCTCACTCACTCACTTGTGAGTATGCATGTAAAGGCTCTACACATATGCACGGTAGGGATATTTTAAATGATATGCAAGTACTTGCACGCACGATAAAAAATTGAGCATACTTTTGCTTGTGTGTTCAAAACGTGCGTTTATGAGCACATGCGCGCTCCTTTTAAAATTTACCTTTATCTGAGTACCTGAGTTTCTAGTTATTATTACAGTTGCAGCCTGCCAAACTCCAGCTATACGAGCACCTATGTTTCCACTAGGAATTCTAGTTATTATTACACTTGCAGCCTGCCAAACTCCAGCTATACGAGCACCTATGTTTCCACTAGGAATTCTAGTTCTATCACTGCACTTGCAGCCTGCCAAACTCCAGCTATACGAGCACCTATGTTTCCACTAGGAATTCTAATTATTATTGCACTTGCAGCCTGCCAAACTCCAGCTATACGAGCACCTATGTTTCCACTAGGAATTCTAATTATTATTGCACTTGCAGCCTGCCAAACTCCAGCTATACGAGCACCTATGTTTCCACTAGGAATTCTAGTTCTATCACTGCACTTGCAGTCTGCCAGACAGACCAAATTACTAATTCATTATTCTCTCTTTTCACTTTTCACGCAAATAAGCCTTGTCCTTGCTTATTCCATGCCTTCTTGAAGTCCAGTACTGTTTTAGACTCCACCAGGTTTTCCAGGGGGACATACCGTGCA
Organism: Rhinatrema bivittatum; assembly: GCF_901001135.1. Lineage (NCBI taxonomy): Eukaryota > Metazoa > Chordata > Amphibia > Gymnophiona > Rhinatrematidae > Rhinatrema > Rhinatrema bivittatum. The sequence continues at coordinate 24,281,190 of NC_042630.1, forward strand.
TCCACCAACCTTTCCATGGAAAAAAATATTTTCTGATAATAAAATTTAAAGAAAATTAAAACAAATGAGAATGAAAGCACTACCAAGAGAGTCAAATATAGTTTTCAGACATCATATAAGCTTCAAATTCCCAACTCTGTTACAGCTCTTAGCACCACCAACTCAGTAGCGGGATCCCAGATACACAGCTCTGCCAAAGCACCTCAATCCTGCCCTACAGGATCCCCTGCTAATCCAACGCTGGACACCACCCCTTGCTCTGCCGAAGCTTCCTTTAATAATCCAAGTCTCTGATACCTCTTATCAAAAGCTATCAAATATATGCTGAATTGCTGATTTGTGATCAGTAGGATTGATTTGGCTAGTCAGCTGTCTTGATCCTGTTTTCCATCTTGGTCACAGGGCGCAGGATGCACTGCTTTGGTAGTTGCTGTGGTTGCGAGAAAACTGGAACTGACAAAGGCTGAGAAGCATGTGCACAACTTTATGATGGACACGCAGCTGACAAAGCGGGTAAGAAACGCCGAAGTACTGAATCACAGTGGGGAACGAAAAAGGTTTAGATAAGGTTTGGATAAGTTCTTGGAGGAGAAGCCCATTAACAGCTATTAATCAAGTTTACTTAGGGAATAGCCACCGCTATTACTAGCAATGGTAACATGGAATAGACTTAGTTTTTGGGTACTTGCCAGGTTCTTGTGGCCTGGATTGGCCTCTGTTGGAAACAGGATGCTGGGCTTGATGGACCCTTGGTCTGACCCAGCATGGCAGTTTCTTATGTTCTTATGTTCTAAGAGGCCCCCAGAGTAGCCCCTATGTTCTCTGCAACCAGTCTGCAAAGAGAAAGCCAGAAATAAGGAAAACCCCATCATCCTGACCTTTCTTGTTCCCTATAGAAAGTCAAGGGATGCAGGGGGTGAAGGATGTGCCACAGCACGCTCTACTTATAGCAAGTCTTGAAAAGCAAACTGCTGCTAGGAAGGCTCGGTTTTTATCTAATGAGCATTAATCTTGTCGGCGGAATCTTTCAGGGTCTTTTGCAGAGGAAGAAAGAAAGAGCCTTCTATACCGCGCATTTCTCCCCATAGACCCAACCTGACTTGAGCAGAGAAGCAAGGACCACACGCAGCCAGAATGACAGCTGTCAGAGAGGGGAGACCGTTCTGGCATCAGCTCTCTGCTTTTTCTCTTTTCAGATCAAAAATGCTGCAGCTAATGTCCTTCGAGAAACGTGGCTCATTTACAAACATACAAAGCTACTGAAGAAAATTGATCATGCTAAAGTGAGGAAGCACCAAAGAAAGTTCCTGCAGGCCATCCACCAGTAAGTGTCATCATCGGACCCAGGAAGAAGAGACAAGCAGGGAGGGTGGAGAGGGCAGGAAAAGAGAAGGGGAAGAAAAATGGATGTTTCTGTTAGCAGAAAACCACCTAGGCCTCAATATTCAAAGCTTATAGCCACGTAACTCATAAGGTATCTGGCTACGTAAGAATTTTAGGAATATTGAGCCACTTGTGCAGCAAAACGTTATCTAAATAAAAAGAGAAGTTCTGGGGCAGGGTAAAATTATTTGGCTAACCTAGCTGTGGGTTTTGCACCTCCTTTTCCGGAAAGGGTGAGAATGCATGCATGTGGATTTGTAAATTCAATGCCGTAGACTTGCACGGCCCCTGAAATGCTTCTTGTTAATACAGAAGAAAAGTCCACCCTCACATACTTTTTACCCACTTTCAGGACAAATCACTATTTCTCTGGAAATCAACCTCTGAATCTGTAGCTTTGTGACGCAGTGAGCCTGATTTATAGATCATTGTGTGCAGGTGGGAAATACCCCATCCACCTTGTCCGTAGCTTAGCATAGAAATGACTGGATCTGCTCTTATTGCCTCTGTCCCTTCTGCAGGCTAAGGAGCGTGAAGATGGAGCAGAGGAAACTGAGTGACCAAGCTAACACCCTGGTGGATCTTTCCAAGGCAAGTCTCTGACCAAATCATTCCCTCCCTTTCCACTCTGTGCTGTCCAATGACCCGATCCAGCCCTGGAGCTGACCGTAGACCTCCTTCTGCCTACCAGAAACCGAGGGGGGGGGGGGGTGTCTTACATTACAGATCTTCACCCACTGCTTTCTGGTAAGGGAGCAGGTGCACGTGAGAGAAGCGAGTGTCAAGCTGCTGCACAGTGAAACTGCATCGAGCTTTCTCTTTCACAGAGGGCTCAAGGACACACTGCTTCAATGTTTTAATAATCTTTTGGGCTATTCCTGGCCCTTTGTCACTAAGCAACAGAAAGAGGAAAGCTATGTTCACGTACAGTGGTATCTGTCTCTCACAGGCTTTTCCCCTCCCAGGACATCTGTGGCTGGAAGATTCTGGAGTCAATGACAGAGATATCACCGTGTCTCAAGGAAAGGATGCATAATAACATGAACTCGCCAGTGTGCCCGATAGAAGCTGGATTAAATGTATTCTTCTATTTATTTAAAATATGTACAGCTCACGTGCTCCAAGGTTCGCAGCAGGTTACAAAATAGAATACAAAAACATTCAACAATTAGAAACAAAATAACAAAATGCACATACAAGAAGAAGATCTGATAGCATAGATTCTGGACTTGCGTGATCAGAATGATTTAAAATCTGAACTAAGCCACCACTGCCTACGGATTATTCTTCCAGCTTGAATGCTGAGTTGAACAGCCATGTTTTTAAGGCTTTCCTGAACGTTTCTGCATTTGTGAGCGTGCAGATTTGTTCTGGCATTTGAGTGCCACAATATAGGACCTGCTACAGAAACAGCTTGCTCTCTAGTCTCTGACAGATGTGCATCCTTTTTTGGGATTTCAAGTAGGTTCTTCCGAGCTCATTGCAAATTGCGTGACGGTTTGCAAATTTGCAGGATAGGCAAGATCTAGGGTGATGAAACAGACTGCAATAATTTATGTATGGCTGGGGACAAATAAATACATGAAAAAGTGTGCAAGTGGTTTAAACATTGGGTAAATGGACAGAAAGAGCAATGAACTATAACTGGACGGATGTAACTAGTGGTACAAGTTACACCTCTGATATATCTTTAAAAGCAGTATCCCATGAATGCAGCAATTGGCACTGTGAATTTGTGTAACTTATGTAAAAAGGGAATTATAATTAGGGAAGACTGAACAGGCATCACCTAGAAGTGTTAAAGAAGCCATCACATATAGAGCCAAAACGTCTTCTTGCTGCAGTGATTTTAGCACCTGCCATAGCACTACAGAAAGTCACTACTGACTTGTTGAGAAACCCTGAGCAAATTGTTTTTAAAATTCCAGTGCCATGATACTCAGATATAGGCAATGAAAACATGCATACTGCTTCAGCATCTAGAGAAATTGACATGCAGTGTGCCTGCTACTCTTTGAGGTCACTCAACCTGCAAAGAGTTGCATCCATAATTCTGAAGTGCTATTTATTTGTTTTATTTATTTATAGGTATTTGTATACCATCATTCCAGACTATGATGACCACAATGGTTTACAAAATTAAACTAACATAAAATACAATAAGGAAATAATAACAGATTTAAATACAACAAAACCAAATAAAAAAACTGAAAAAAAAATCCTGAAAATAATAAATAATAACAGATTATAAAGTTTATTGGATTTGGTTTGAATAAAAGGTGCTCTACAATTGCAAATGCTTATTGACCCTGGACAGAACCAGAATGAGAAGTCGTCTGGTGTACAGTGTTCGATTGCTATAGGGTCAATATTCAAAGAGTTTTCCAGCTAATTTGGGGAGCTAACCAGACAAACCTTGTTGTTTGACATTTCACCTCTTCCTGCCTTCCTGCTGACAGGATACATTTTGTCCAGGCAAATCATAACTGGATGGAAAGAGGCAGCGTGGAGGGCATTCCCGGGGCACAGTTAAGCTTTGTCCGATGATACTGTAGGCCGGATATTCCGTACAACTGACCGTGCTGCATGCCCCCTTAATAATCCTGCTGGCGTCTGCTTTATCCCACAGATGCAGAACGTTATGTACGATCTCATCACGGAGCTGAACGATCGCAGCGAGGACTTGGAGAAACAGATTGGCAGCTTGGAGTCCAAACTGGAACAGATAACCTCCAGCTTCAACTCTCTCCCGCTGCTCATCGTGGACACTCTGAGGCAGCAGCAGCAACAGCTCCTGTCTGCCCTGCTCGAGGCCAAAGGGATTAGTGTGGCAGTGAGCACCCCTCAAACCTCACTGTCCGATAGCCCTATCGGGGTCAGCTCTGCTTCTTTCCCAACCCCTTACACCAGTTCAAGCAGCTGCTGAACGGACAAGAGGTATTCACGGGTTCTCTGAGATGAAAAAAAACATTCTCTTGATCCTTATTAGAAACATCCAGAACAAAGTTAATGAAAGAACAAAACTGGGTTTATATGATGTGCTCGTTTTAGGGTCTGAAATGTGGGTGTTTGCTTAGCTGGCCACAGAAAAAAAAAAGAAAACTAAACTTCATGCCAGACTTAACCTCTGGCTTAGGAAAATGGACGAGAGGGTGAGGTAAATCTGCGATGGGCTTAAGTTAGGATGCAGCCCTGGAGGAAAGTACAGAGTGATATGTACTGGGGCTGAAAAGAAAAGAAATGCCTGACCTAGTGCTCAGATCCTGACAAGGAAAGGAAGATTGGAGCAGCCCGTGGAGAAGCTTTAGGGGTCAGGAGCTGATAGGTCCCTTCCCACCCTCGGCTGACCTGGAAACATTTCTTGCAGGCAGACAGCCTGGGGCTGGGGAAGGAATGTGCTTTTGCTGCTGCTTCTAGCACAAAGCTTGCACAGAATCCCATAGGATAGAATCAGGAGACAGCACAGCAGCGTCATCCTCTTAAAAACAAAAGGCCAGATTTACCAAAGATGTCTCCCATTTCTTGCATATGGGAAATTCGGCTCATAGTTGGTTGTTGACAAGATCAAGAGTTAATTTCAGGCCTGATTCATCAAAGTCTTTTCCCCCACAAATACAGGATGAGAGCAAAGCCTTAGAGAATGTAATAATCAATCAATGTATTAAAGCAACTAGGAAAGGTAACAGTAATGCTTGGTTGCCCAAAGGAAAATTGGTTCTTATCTGCTAATTTTAAGTCCCACAGATCAGTCTAGACAATGGGTTTTTTCTCCCCAACTAACAGATGGAGATAGAGAACAAAAGCTTCATTGTACTGTGGAACTTAAGCCAGTGTCAGGAGAGCAGGTGTGTTGCAAAAGTAACTCGCATATGGTCCATAAGCCTGACAATTTGCTATGTACACGTTTTGAAGGCAACATTGCCTATTTTTTTTTTTTAATTGTGCTCACCTACATTATGCGAGCTACTTTTGCAACACACCTGCTCTCTTGATGCGTTAACTTAGTGTGTTTGTGGTACTTTAGCCAGTGTGCCACCTGCAGTCACTCACTGTGAACTATTACCCATGCAAAGGTACAATACAAGCTCCTCCACACTATCAAAGCAATAGGGGGACGTCAACCACCAAACTGGAAAAACTCTGGTACGTACAGAAAAAGTGAAGAGCAAAAATAATAACAAAAACTCTGAACTAATTACACAGAGAATAGAACAGTCTTCAACAAATCCAGGGAGGAACTGGGGACTGATCTGTGGGACTTAAGGAATGAAAATCCGCAAGTAAAAACCAATGTTCCTTTCCATCCCCAGAATAGTCCAAACAATTGGGATGTATCCAAGCTCCCTTAAAGTGGCGAAAGACCCGCTCGTAACACACTTTCACCAAAACAGCTGTATTTAATCCAGAGCTCACACATCCAGCCTGTAATGATTAGTAAAAATATGTAACGAAGACCAAGCTGATGCTCAGCAGATCTCCTGTGGCAACACAGACTGACATTTAGCCCAGGATGCAGCCTGCATCTTCGTGGAATGAGCCTTAAGTCCTTCAAAAATTGGCAGTGCCTTGCCTTTGTAAGCTGAAGCCATCGTTTCTTTTAACCATCGGGAAACGGTGGCCTTTGATGCCTTTTCCCCCTTATTATGCCCCCCCCCCTGAAAAAGCACAAACAGATGATCTGTTTTGTGAAAACCATTGGTAATCTTCAAATAGCACAAGAGGATCCATGAATCCAACAAATGCAGCTCCCTGTGCATGAGGATTTGATGATTCCAAGTTCCCAAAACCAGGTAAATCCACCGATTGGCTAAAATGAAAAGTGGAGACCACTTTGGGCAAGAAAGCAGGAATTGTACATAGAAATATCCCTTGTATCTGTGAACTGAAGAAAAGGCTCCCGACACGACAATGTGAAATCCACCTCGCTGAACAAATAGCTACCAGAAAAAGTCTTTAAAGTGAGATTCTTCAGTGATGATCTTCTCAAGGGCTCAAAAAGCGCTTCATACAAAGCTCGCAAGACCAAATTAAGGTTCCTCGGAGGACATACACTCTGCAGCAGAGGACGCAAGTGCTTCATACCTTTGAGGAAACAAACTATGTCCAGATGTGAGGCTAAAGGGAAATGACACGCTCTTCCTACGTAATTGGCCAAAATCACTACTTGCCCCCTAAGGGAATTTAAGGATGGACCCGTTTTTAGACCCTTCTGCAAGAAGGGAAGAATCTGAGGATTAGATGCCCAATCTGGAGAGACACCCTGCTTGAGACACCACTCCTCAAACACTTTCCAGACTTATACATATGCCAATGAAATGATCGCTCTCCTCTGAAGCAAGGTGGTAATCACCTCATCTGAATATTCTTTCAATCTCAACTGCTTCCACTCAAAAGCCAGGCTGTGAGACAAATTTGATCCACCTGATCCAAGCAAATTAGACCTTGATGAAGCAAACCAGTAAGATGCCTGAGCCTCAGTGAGCCTTCCAACACTAAGGTTATCAATCTGCAAACCACAGGTGCCATGGCCACTCCAGCACCACCAGAATCACCTTTCCATGATGATCTTTTATTCACTGCAGAACCCTACCTATCAATGGCCATGGAGGAAATACATACAACAGTATCCTGTATGGCCATGGCTAAATGAGAGCATCGAGACCTTGTGCTCCTACTTTCCTTCTGTGACTGAAGAATCGTTGAGCCTTTCCATTGCCCCTTGACACCATCAGATCCATGTGAGGAACTTCCCATTTTGACCAAATAAGAGACATTGCCTCATTCGACAATTCCCATTCTCCTGGGTCCAGTGTGTGCCCGCTGAGAAAATTTGCATGCACATTCTCCACCCCTGCTGCATGTGACACCAACAGGATCAGGAAATGACATTCTGTGCAAAGAAACAACTCCTGGGACTTTAGGGACACCGTCTGGCTCCTGGTGCCCCTTTGACAGTTGATGAATGCCACTGACATTGTATTGTCAACAGAACTCGTACTGCTTGATTGCGGATCAATGGAATGAAGGTGAGCAGCACCAACCGAACAGCTCTGGTTTCAAAATGGTAAATGGACCAGGATGCCTCTGTCACTGTTTGCTCCCAATAGATGGCACCCTGTTTCATCAAACTGACATCCATAGTCACCACTACCCAATCTGGAATGTGCAGGCCAACTACCATGTCCAAATTGGCCTGAGAAAGTCACCAATGCAGACTTATCCTGGCATTCCCAAGAAGGGGCAGATGACATTAGAAATCCTCTGACTGAGAACTCCTGCTCAACAGCAGCACCTTCTGAAGGGGATGCATATGAGCAAATGCCCAGGGAATGAGAACCAGAATAGATGCCATTGAGTCAAGGACCTACAAGTAATCCCAGACCCTGGGAGTCCGAAGGCACAACAACCATTCAGTAGTTTCAAGATCCTCTCTGACGTGAGAAACACCTTGCCCACCTCTGTTTCAAAGCATGCTACCAGGTATTCTTATGTCTGAGAAAGATTTAGTGGCTCTTTGCCAAATTCATGATCCAGTCCAGGGACTGCAACATCGGTATCACCCTTTGGACTGATTGCTGGCAAACTTCCCATGACTTTGCCCGAATAAGTCAATCATCCAAATATGGGTGAAACAGAATGCCTTCCCTGGGGAGAATCATTGGTATGGCTACCATCATTTTGGTAAATGTGCATGGAGCCTTTGCAAGACCAAAAGGAAGAGCCTGAAACTGAAAATGCTCTCTTAGCATTGCAAATCTGAGGAATCTCTGGTGTGCCTCCCAGCTAGGAATGTACAGATAAACCTCTGTGAGTTCAAGAGCCACCAAGAACTCTCCATTTCTGACCACTGCAATAACTGAGTGCAGAGTCTCCACCCGATAGTGGAACACCTGCAGCACATCCTAGGCTTCTTTAAGTCTAGGATGGGACAATATGCCCGCTTTCTTTGGGACTACAAAGTAGATGGAGTATCTGCCCTGCCCCTTTCTTCCTGGGAAACAGGAATCTTGGCCCCTAGCTGCTCTAGCATGGATCGGACAGTGGCAACTTTGCGGCATGGCTTTACACAAATTCTAGGCATAACTGTCTCTTATAATGGAGAAGACCCATTGGTTTGATGTTATTTTGGTTCACTCTTCATACAAGAGAGCTAAGCTCTCCCTGATAACCAAAAAATGGACCAAAGGTGTTTTATTGTGAACCCTTAGGACCTCTGGTACTAGGTCCAGAGCTTTCTTGTATGGTTTTATGGGTTTCCCGAAAGGACTGCAGCCGAGAAGTACCTTGTTGCTGTGCCAAGGGCCCTTTACCTGGCCGGTAATGTCTGGTATCTTTGTATTTTTTTCTGCTTGGGAAAGTCTTCTTGTTTCCTCTAAGGCTTCTCCTCAGGCAACGTTTGCCCTTTGGACTCCCCTAGGTGCTTTACCAGTTGCTCGAAGCCTTCACCAAACACCAACTTGCCCTTAAAAGGGAGACTGCCGAACTGTGACTTGGACCAAACACCGTCTGCCCAATTACTCAACTAATGGAGCCTCCTGGCAGAGATGGCTGACATATTCCTAGCCGACGTTCAAAACAAATCAGACAGAGTATCTGCAATCAAGGGCTAACTCTGCCTCCAAACGATCTGCTTCCTTTACCGAAAGAGAAGCTCCCTGTCCCTACACTGTGATTTGCTGGAGCCAGTGCAGACAAGCTCGTGCCATGAAGCTGCTACATACAGCTGCTCGTATGACCAGAGCAGAGACCTCAAACAGCCTCCTAAGATGGATCTCCAGCTTCTGATCCTGGGAATCCTTTAGGGCCGCACATCCAGCTACCGGAATGTTAGTCTTCTTGGTCACCGCAGACTAAGGTATCTGCCTTAGCTAGCTTTAAAAGCCATGGCTCTTCCAACCTTCAAGCCAGCCTCAAGGGTATCCCACCCCCTGAAGACTACCTTCTTGACAGTACAGTGGAAGGAAAATGCATTAGCGGACCCTCTAAGCCCCTCCATGATGGGGTCTTCCCCCTCTCGCTCCGATTCCACCTCCACTTCTTTAATCCCCAGCTCCTCCAGCACCTGGGAGATCATAGAGAACAACTCATCCTTGTGGAACAACCTGGCCAACAGGGTCATCTTTCTCCGCTACAGGGATCTCCCCATCATCCACGGGATCTCTGTTTGTATTCTCATCCCCAGGGAGATCAGCTGATGGATCCCCATCCTCATCCTCCCCTGAACCTGGTGACTCCATACCCAAATCTGATCCTGGAAGCCATTTCCTTTTACAGGGATGAGGCAGACCCTCAATGCCCCCCCCCCCACACACACACACACAGGAGCCACATTGTGAACCTTGGGGGTACGAGGCATCCCCTTGGAGTGGCAGCAAAAACTCTCCCCTGCATCAGACTCCCCCTCTGGGGAACCTTCTGCCTCCTCTGAACCCTCCCAGGCACTGTCTGTCTCATCCACTGCAGGGGACAGCTCAGGAGGAGAGGCAGGAGAGGCCCCCCCCCCCCCCCCGACATCTCACAAGAATAGAAGATAAAGCAGCCGCTGATCCTGCGCTGCAGGGAAAGGCAGAGCTTCCTGCTTCAGCTGCTCGAGGAGGCTGCTTCTTGCTGGCATCTCTTTTTCTCTCTCAGGTGCGGTAACAGCAACTCCAGAGCTGCCTTCTCCACTGCCAACGCGTGAAGCGCATAGTCTGAGGATTGCAACTTACCCCGGGAAGGTTCACAAGCCTTGCAGCTCTTCCCGTGCTGCCTTCTGGAGCCGTGCACAGTCGTAGCCATGGTCAGCAGAATAAACACACCTTGGGCTCCCCGATCGACTCTGCCGTAGTCGCGAGCTGCTCCTGGGCCCAAACTCCCCTCAACTAATGCGGCAGGCCTCGCTGCTCCCAAACACGATCCTCCTTTTGTTTTTCTTATCTTAAAGGTACTGCTCCACTTGAGCCAAAAAGCAAAAATGGAAGAAGAGAAAAAGAGTATTCTTCCCTGAAAACTGCCTTCAATGAAGGCTGAACCTCCACGAGAGAGGGCGTGAGAAGGGCAGAAACACTGAGGGAGCCAGATCCCCCCAGATACCAAAGCAAAGCCAGTCCAAGGGTCACCCCTCCCTCCCCCCAGCTTGACCCTGTCCCACCTAACATTACTGGGAGCACTCTGGCTTCTAATAATGTCTCAACTCAACTGCAGGTGCTTTCACCACAACCATCTGCTGGAGACAGAGAATACTGAGCAACTGCAGGGGGCACAGCGGTTTGTGTACCATGGTACAGCGAAGCTTATGTTCTCCATCTCTGTCTGCTGATAGGGGAGGAAAAAACACTTACCTGGACTGATCTGGGGACGAAGAGGTAAGAGGTAGTATTATCATGAAAAAGGAAGTAACATTGGCTCTGTATGGGTCATATGTATGAAACCATGTTCAGTTCTCAGGGCTGCACCTTCTTATGGCTATCGAGAGAATGGAGGTAGTTTGGAAAAGGGCCACTAACATTTTAGTGAGCCTGCACCACAAACCCTAAAAATAAGGGCTTAATACACTTAAATCAGGGGCGGCCAACTCGGGTCCTCGAGCACCACCAACAGGCCTGAATATGCAGGGAGGATAGATTTGCATGCACTGCCTCCATCTATCTCATGCATATTCATCGTTGCTGTCCTGAAAGCCTGGCCTGCTGGTGGCACTCGAGGACCCGAGTTGGCCACCCCAAAACAGAACTTGCTAGAGGGAAGAAGGGATGGAGGGACAAGATCGAAACTTCCACATGTTTGACAGACTTCATTCAGTAAAGTATAGGAAGGTGAGTTCTTCCATGGAAAAGGAAATTCAAAGGCAAAGGGGTGATGATGATATGAAGTTGCAGGGTGGAAGGGGGGAGAGGAAACATGAGAAGATCCTTCTTTGCTGAGAGGTCGAATGATGCCTGCAACAGCAAGGTAGTGGCAATCAAAATCAGGATGGAATTTTACAACGCCCGGGGTCAGGCACAGAGCATAATGGTGAAGCCTGTTGGGGGAGAACGGGTAGAAGATATGAAAAAAGGGTGACATACTTGGAACAGTTATGGAGCACGAGGATGGGAGCTGGGGTGAGAGGTTGGCAGGGACATGAGAAAGGAAGCTGGTGTTGGTGCAGGCAATCATAATTTGTGTTCTCATCTACCCGTGTGATAGAAAGCCAGAAAGAAAATCTCAGTCTTAGCAAGCTGGATAGGCCAGTGTTGTTGTTTTTTTTTTTTATCTGCCGATTACAATGAGGTTCATATTGAGCAGTGTGGTGAGCGGAAGCTTACCCTTCGGGTAACCAAGCCAGGATATTCAGCAAAAACTCTCCCAGGTAAGTCTGCCGCTGAATATACCCACCTGCAGTTACCTGAGCTTTCTCTGACCAGCCTACATTTATCCCCGATAGCACTGAATACACATCTCCCTGCTCGCTCTTTTTATCCAGCTACATTGTACCTGGATAAAATGCTTACTGGTCAGCAGGGCAGAAAAAGTTAATCTCGGGGTTCATCCAGGTAACTTAAATGCTATCAGGACAAACCCTTTTCAGTGTTTACTTCTGTGTTACTAAGAATCAAGCCCTTAATGTTACAAGTTCAATCCAAGATGTTCCCTTATCCTTTGCTAGACTTACTAACTCTGCCTCTATTCCATGCCCCTTTGAAAGAGTCTCCTGTGTATAAGGAAGATACACTAACGCCACTGGTCCTTAATTTAATGGGTCTGATTTTCAGAATCTGCCATTAAGGAGTCTAGGAATTGAAATTCTAGCCTTTTTTTTTTTTTTTTTTAAACTTGCGTGACAGTATAAGGAACGTGCGTGACGTCAGGCGCCACAGTGAGATCTGTACTCGTCCTCCATATAATGTGGCCTTCAATCAAACTTTCAATCATGACAGCTCCTCTTCAGTGGAAGCGAAACAAAATGAACAGTGATGCACATTTCTTGATTAAAAAAAAGCAAGTTTACTTGTATTATTGGAAACATGGATAAAACTCCCAAATTATTGGCCAAAAGCTATCCTCATATTAAGTCTAGCTTTGCACCTAGTGCATTTGGATTTGCAGAAGAAATACTTAAAGGTTCTGAAAAATAATGTAAAAGAGCATTTTTATTCAAATCAGCATAGATAATACTACTTACAATACATAGTTTTCAAATACTTTAGTTATGTGATGAGTCCTGCTCTGCAATGGACTTTTCTAATAGAACATTTATACCTGTGTTTTGATAGCCTCCATTAGTAACTGTGGTTTATTTTTACTACATTTGCAATTGCTAAACTGTTATTTGAAATAGTTCCCTGAAGCTGCTAGCAAGCACAGTGTCTCTGGAAATCTAGCAGAGAATATTACTGCAGTGATAGATAATGGATGAGGGCAACCTGCCATTTGGTTGTAGTATTGATTCTGTGACACATGCTTGAAGGTATCCTGGAACATTAGGGGCACTTAATGGAGTCAGTGCTCAATAGAGTACTGAACTTCAGAAGTAAGTGCGCCCTTCTCAGCCCGGCTGAGGTTCAGACCCATGTACACCGTGTTTGAATATCAGCCTGCAAGGCAGGTACACATGAGCCGTGCTGAATGATGCTGAATGACCACCTACTATGTGCATACATGTTTGAAAAATTAAGAGGGCAATTTTCAAAAACAAGGCTGTTACCCATACATCCGGCCTCCTGGGTCCCTGTGGCCCTTGCCGGACAGTGCCCAGCCACCACACCAACCTGCTGGGACTTACCTGGGATCCTGGAGGGTTGTAGCATGCTAGAGTCAACCCGGCTACCCCATGGACTGAAGAACCGTTACGTCATACTTTCTTTATCTGTCTTTTGTTTTGCTTACCACTTTTCCCAAGGCCTAGATCCTAGAGGGGGTGAGGAGTGGGTTGTCCCAGCCCTGTTCCTAGCACTGTCACAGAATATAACATCAGAAAAAGAGCAATCCATCCCCAGCTCATTCCTGAAGGGAAAGCAGGTCCCGGTCCATCCTAAGTCTCCCCTTCGCCTCCTCACTGCTAGGGATCCTCTGTGCTTACCTCGTGCCTTTTTTTTTTTAATGCCGTTACCATTTTTCTCTTCACCAGCTCCACTGGGGAATGCACTCCATGCATCCATCTCCTTTTCCACAAAAATATTTTCTGATGTTGCTTCTCGTACTTTGACTTCTTGTTCTCTAGCATTCTTTCCTCTTTATTTCTTGTGCTTGATTTAAACTTTTGAGGTATTTGTCTCTATCATAGTCCCCCATCTCTCCTTTCAGGCTAAATATATTTAGGTCAGGTCCCATCTCATATGACGTTGGGTGCAGACCCTGCACCAATTTGGCAGTTTTCTCTGGACCACTCCCAGTCTTTCTATGTCCTTTCAGATGTACAGCCTCCAATACTGGACACAATATTCTAGGTCAAGTCTCACCAACAACCTATACAGATGCATTAATCCTCTTTATTTTCTGCTGGTTATATCCTCTCCCTATGCACCAAAGCATCCCCTTGGCCACAGCCTTATCACACTGTTTTGCTACCTTGAGGTCATCATGCACGATTACCCCAAGGTCTCTCTTCTGCTTGGTGCATATCAGTGTCTCACTTCCTACCATGTACCACTTCCTTGGATTTCTGCACCTCAGTTAAATGACTGTGCGTTTCTTTTGTATTGAATCTTAGCTGCCAAGCACCTGACCGCTTCTCATTCTGTCTACTTTCTCAGGGGTGTCCACTCTAGTGCAGATCTTAGCGTTGTCTTCAAAAGGCAAACGTTTGCTTGTAATCCCCCTGCAATATCACTCACAAAGATATTGAACAGAGCTAGCCCTAGGACTGATTCCTGCGCGCCCCATTGATCACTTTTCTTTCTCCACAGTAAATTCCATTCACCAATACCCGCTAGGGTCCATCTCTCAATCTGTTTCAGCTCAAAGGCTTCAGTGAGCTCCAAGTAAATCATAAATCATAGCCAGCATGCACCCTTCATCTAATGCTCTTGATCAGATCTGCATGACACCATCTTTTTCTGGTAAAACCATTCTGGCTCGGATCCTGAAACCTTTAGGAGTGTAGATACTTTACTATCCTTTCCTTCAGAAGAGTCTCCCACTACCACCAAGGTAAAAATAACCAGCCTGCAGTTTCCAATCTCCTGTCTGTGACCACTTTTAAGAAGAGAACATCTCCTATGTTAAAGGTCCGCACCCACTTCCAAAGATCTATTAAACAGGTCTTTTAATGACCGTTCTAGGATGTATCCCATCTGGCCCACTTACAGTTTTGCATTCTTCTGTAAATGGTGATGCATCTACCCCACTGCTATATGTACCCCTGCCAACAATCTGCAGTCCTTCTCCAGTCCCTGCTTCAGTGAATTATTACAATTAGTATTTACTCTTTTTCATCTGTCACATAAATCACACCTCTGCCTTTAGACACACCAACTTATGCATACTACTGAGAATTACCCTCAAAAATCCAGCCTCATTCCTGCGCGATGGCAACATGTCCAGACTGAAAGGGACGTTTCCCTGTCCCCGGCCAAGCTTAGTTTCTCGGGCAATCTTAAAATTTATGTTTAGGATTCTGTTGGTCAAAAGGATGAGAATCAAACAACGGTTAAAGAGGAATGGGGAAGTTGCAGAACAAATCACCAGAGCCACTACGTTCTTGTTCAAAAACGTTGAAAGTAAGCTTAAATACGAACTTGCATCTTGCCTCTGTACTGACTGCTTTATTCAATAATAGAAGGCAAGCTAATAATTTATTTTCACTATGAAATATAAAGGGTATTGTAGCTTTTTCGGTGAGGCTTTGTATCAGATTCGTTTTTGGCATGTAAAGGTGGCAGCCCGTTCTTGCCTGTTTCCTGCTACAGTTGGCAACAGAATTCAGTTTGGCAGAGGGTCCAAGGAAGGGTAGGAAGTAGACTCCACCTGCTGAGCGAACTGGGTGACTGATCACCCTTAGGAGAGCTGAAACACTATCCCGATGGCTTCTGATAGACTTTCCCAACCAAGAGTTTCTTCGGTTACTTTGTGCGGTTGACGTTTGGCTTGTCTCTGCATGCGGGAGGAATCCTTGCTCAGGGTAACAGTCAGAGTCACTTGCTTTAACTGTGCTGACAGACAGTGCGGGTATTTTTGGGAGATTTTAACTATTTTCTTCCTCCTTATGACATTATTGGACAATTGTAAAATATGGAAAACTGCCTGCTTAGATGGAGAGCGGGGAGTGCCAAGCGGGTGTAAAAACATCATTTATTTTATTGGCCACATGTTCCGTATACTTTCCCCGGAGATACAAAATGGGAGAAAGCCCAGAGTAAACTAATTGCGTAGTAAATGAAAGCACCCAGCGTTTGTATTGCACATTCAGAAGCTGATTTTCAGAATATCCATGGGGCCTGCAGGCTGATGTACAAAGAGAACCCCCCCACAGAGATTCCCTTTAAAGATCCCATGACTGCCATGCCACAGGGGGGGGGGGTTACCCCATGTACGTGACCCAGCCTACCCTAAATTCACCCCCCGTGCCACCCCTTTTCCTCTTGTAGACAGCATGTGTACTTTTCTCAGCACTGGGGGAAAGGGGGCTTTCTCGGTTTGTAAACGGCTTTTGAAAATTACCCACTTAATGCACACTCTGTTGTGTATTATTACTTAATAAGTACCCTATCAAAAATAGTTTAAGTACATGCCACTCAGTGAGGCTTGCCAGTTGATGCCACACAAATTGCACCTATAAACAGCCTACATTCATTTATTAACTCTTGATCTCTTACCACTATTCCTATTGGTTCCTTGCTTGCCTCTCCTGGTTGTTTGATGCACAGTAATATTTCTGCTAATAGCCATTAATCTGTAGGCTTGGCCTCTTTAACGTGGCATGATGGTGCCACAGTTGATGCTTCCTATCCCCACCAATGCTAAAAAGAATGGAGAATCTCGGTGTCATCTTTTTATGAGCTGATTTTGTATCCAGAAACAGGCATGATTGAAATCAATAGCGTTACCCTGTTACCTGTAAAAAGTGCCTTAGACTTCAATCTACTGAGGTCAATATATATTCTATGTACATATGTGTGTGGTTATATATCTATAAAACCATGAATGTATATAATATATAGACACACACTTATGTATAATACTTAGCTATGGATAAAGGCTTCATAATTATTCTATGACATTGCTATGTGCTGTTCGTTTGTTTCCTTCCTTCCAATGTTAGGTTAATTCACCTAGAAGGAAACCAATCATCACAGCAATTTACTATTGTATTTCCTTTTTTAAATTTTTATTAAAAAGATTAATGTAAAATAAACTTGTGAACTGTCCTGAGATTGTGCGTGCATGTGAAAGGTTTCTCTTGGTTGTAGATCTGGAATGTGGTGACAAAATGGTGTTGTTTTCCAAATGAAGATATGGTAAAGATGCGTGAAAGTGGGAGTAGGGTCAGCAGCATCACAAAAGAATGCAGGCATAGCCTTGCTTAAAGCGATGTGGGTAAGCCCCAGGCACATTTGTTCAGCTTCCACGGAGCACTAGCAGCAGGATCTTACAGAGACAGATTAGACATATAGAGCTACTATCATACTCTGTAGCATCAACAACCCCAAACACTCAAAAAGTGATGAAGGAGGAAAGTGAATGGCCACAGTCGGTCTCCATCTTTAAACCTGGAGAGGCGACCTGACAAACAGAAGGAATGAATGGGAATCCACCAGCCCGCAAGGCGAAAGAGGCAACAGAATTTGCAAAACACGAGAATAAATCTCTCTATAGAATCAAACAAGGAAAACAGAATCGGCAAATGCACAAATACGGAGGGCCAAGTCCGCCGTCACATGTTGACCAAAACCTAATGATATAAGAGGTGTCCAGCCAGGTAAGATCAAGGTTCATCGAGCCCAGCATCCTGTCTCTGAAAGCAGGCCATCACAAAAACTGTCCAAACTGTTTTCAAACCCAGCTATATTTGTAGCTGTGACCACATCCTCTGGCAACAAACTCCACTTTGTGCATTGGGTGAAAAAATACTTTTACCAATTTGTTTTAAATCTATCACCTGTTGGCTTCAAGGACTATCTCCTAGTTCTAATGTTAATTGAAAACGTAAATAACTCTTTCCCATTTATCTTGTCCACCCATTCATGATGTTATAAATTCCAGTCATATCCCCTCTCAGTTGCCTCTTCCCCAAGCTGAAGAGCCCTTAGTCTGTTTAGCTTTTCTTCATAAGGGCGCTGTTCCATCCCCTTCACCATTTTTGTTACTCTTCTCTGTAACTTTTCTAATTCCGCTATATCTTTTTTGAGATGGGATGTCCACAACTGCGTACAATACTTAAGGTGCGGTCGCACCACGGACCTATACAGAGGCATTAAGATATTCTCCATTTTATTCACCATTCCTTTCCAAATAATTCCAAGCATTGTTAGCTTTCTTGGCTGCTCCTGCACACCGAGCTGAGGATTTCAACGTATGGTCCACAATGACTCCAAGAGCCTTTTCCTGGGTGGTTATACCCATTGTGCATGTTAAACTGAGATTGTTCTTTATGTGCATCACTTTGCACTTGTCCACATTACATTTCATCTGCCATTTAGATGCCCAGTTTTCCAGACTTACAAGTTCAGTCTTTCTGCAGTTCCTCAGAGGAATGGCTACAGAGAAGTGAACGTAAATCTAAAGATGAGAAATTGACAGCTGCAGCACCCAACAGTGGGCTATGGACAAGATGGTTCAGAGCAAGCACAGAAAAAAATTGATAAAACACAAATGCAGATTCTATCAAACGGAACTGGAAACAGCTACGCATTTTATCGCTGGGTGTAGCGTGCTGATGTCAGAAGACCTGTGTACGGAAAGGCACAATAAAGTGGTACAGCTCATCCACTGGAAACTGTGCTGTATCAGAAAAACACTGGGATGTGAGAATTACAGGTGTTAAAGTAGCAGCGATAACGTAAGACATTACCGTTCCAACCAATACAAATCTTGTTGCTAGGAAACCAAATATAATGGTAAAGGAGAATAAAGGGCCATTAAACAAGCTGTAGTGATACTTTTTTCTTGCACTAGCAATAAATCAATCACTAACTTTGGAAAGTTACCCTGTCTTCATCAGGTCAGTAAAATCACAATTCTTTGGTGAAGGAGAAAGATGCAAAAGGCTAGCATTGCTAACAGATATGTCAGAAACCAAGGACTATTTTGTACTGCTTATGGAGAGACAGAAGATCAACAAGTACCAAGAGATGAAATCAGAGACCAGGAAAATGTGGGGGGAAAAAATACAAAAATAGTCCAATTGTCTTGGGCATCACTAACTTGATTAAAAAGAACATCCAAGCTCACCTTGATATATGGAGACCGCACCTTGAGTACCGTGTACAATTCTGGTCACCGCATCTCAACTCCAGAAGAGAGTTCTCTTTGGCATAATTCAAGCATTAAAAAAGCATTAGCAATAAATCTGAGATTGAAATCATACTCAACATGCCCTAGCTTACAAGTAAGGTTTACCTCTGTTTTGGTGCGCACAAAATAAACCCATTTGAAGATACCTGAGAAAAATAGGTCTGGGGGGGTGTGGGTGTGGGTGTGTGTGTGTGGGAGTTATTCTGTTCTCAGCTTCCGATTATCCTAGCTTGGGAGCCTATACAGAAAGTTAAACCTCCTTCCTTTTTTAGCTTCCAAAGTCAGAGAGGTTGCAGATCTTAATACCAAAACATTTACTGAATGACAAACAGTTTAACACTCACTGTGAATGGTATGGGATTGAAGATAGCTGCACAGATGGCAGAACTGATACAGCTGTGATGAAGGACTCTGAGAGTTCAGGTAAAGGCAGATGATTGCAGCGGTAAAGGAAGTTATGACTGCCAGCAGTTAGCAGCAACCAGAAGCAAGGTGAAAAAGCAATGCTTCTAGGAACCTGCAGAGGATCCAGGAGAGCTGCAAGCTTGTCCAGAGCCAGTTCCAAATGGAACATTCAGCAGGGTCTGCCAGGGGTTCCGAGCGGCAAAAGACCAATAGGAAAAAGCGAGAGAACCTAGACACAGGGGGAGCAAACAGAAACAGATCCAATCGGAAGCTTAGCAACATTTAATTTTCAA
Organism: Rhinatrema bivittatum; assembly: GCF_901001135.1. Taxonomy (NCBI): domain Eukaryota; kingdom Metazoa; phylum Chordata; class Amphibia; order Gymnophiona; family Rhinatrematidae; genus Rhinatrema; species Rhinatrema bivittatum. The sequence goes on from NC_042630.1 coordinate 24,300,683, forward strand.
ACAGGCTTTATTGGAATAGTGAAAGACAATACAATAAGAAGTTAAACAGGAGCAACATACCACCCAAAATATGAATTACATTGTTCAGCAAAAAAAGGTAGAATATACATAACATAGTATAATATCACAATCCCTCTAGGTAACATTTGATACAGTGGAAACAGATCCCACTTCTTTATCAGCAAGTTTCAAAAAAAGGATCCTGTTGATGTTCATGGTAGTTGTGGGTGGATCCTTGGGCCGGTGGCAGATGACCACACCCCCGGGGGAAGATCCCGAGAGGGACGACCGGTCAGGCTCAGAGTATTGAGACAGACACACACTAGTTCTTTTATTAGACAGTATATGGAACCACCAGAGGTGGCAGTAGTGAGCTGGTAATGCCCGGCTGGGCTGTAGTCCCTCAGATACTGGAACAGCGATCCCCGATAACTGAGCTGAAGAGAAACTGAAGATAGTGAGTAGGCAGGGAATGCAGAGTTCAGGAACAGAACCTTGATGGTAACACTCACACAATAGTCTCTTGAGGCAGCCCAGGAGCTGGAATGGATTAGGCCCTCGAGGAGCAAGTACCTGGTTCCAGGGAAAGCTCTGAGAGAGAGAGGTAACTCACTAGTGTTGTAGGCAGCGATGATTTCCTGGCAGAAGAGGTATTCAGTAGCGAGTCAGGGAACGAGAGCCCTCGAGGAGCGAGTACCGGTTCCAGACTGTGATCTGAAAAGCAAAGAGAAAGCGAGGCCCCCGAGGAGCGGGTACCCCTGGTAAGTCCAAGGAGGCAGAGTAGCTAGGAGAGAACCCTTGAATGTATCCAACTCCATGCTAACTCGATACGTTAGCATTTTCAGAGACCTTAAGTATCCGGAGAAGATGATGTCACCTCAGGGGGATGCCCCTGAGGTTCGCGCCATTGCTGATACATCAGTCGGGGCCGCACGCGCGCCCTTACGCTCTTGTGAATCATGGAGGATTGAAGCGTCAAGCCGTTCCGGGGACGCCGGAGGGAGTCGGCAGAAGACGCCATGGCAGCCAACCTTCCACTTGAGCAAGAGGGAGTCGCCGAGGAGGTAAGGAGGGCGGAGTGGAGACGTCGGGAGTGATGGTCGCAACAGATCCCAGATTCTAGGGACATTGTAGCATGTATCTCGCACAAGAAATGTAATTGATTCCATTAAAAATACAGACCAACATGCTTGGATCCACCCTTCAAAAGGTTTAACTGGTAACTTCCAAAATCTAGCTACTGTACACCTCACTGCAACAATCAGATGTATCACTAAAGGAATGTCTCCCCCCCCCCCCCCCCCAATGAGAAGTAGTAATACCTGGTAATGAAAGAGCTAGTAATAGTATTCCTGAATCATTGCCTCCCGATCCATGGAGAGTTTAGATCTACAACATGAAAAGAACCTGAGCTAAGCAATGACATAAATTGGTGCAGGCAGCAATGTAACAAAGATACATATATACATATACAATTAAATGTACTGCAAAGGCATAACAGGGGGAGAGAGTTAATGAACAGAGTACATTTCTCTCACCAAGTCTTGCTGAGTACCTTCACATGGTAATCTCATTGTATAAAATACGAACCTAAGATATGGCACGCAGAGTAAGACCAGCATCCTGTCTCCGACAGTGGCCAATCTGGGTCACACTTATCCAGCAGATCCCAAAGGGTAGAGCCATTTCTTGTTGCTGACTTCCAGGGATAAGCGGTGGGTTTCCCAACTCTGCCTGGCCAATAATGGTTTATGGACTTTTCCTTCAGGAACTTGTTCAATCCCTTTTTATTAACCCCGCTACGCCGGGTATGTCGACTCCATCTTGTACAGCAAATTCTACAGCTTGATTGGGTGTTGAGAGAAAAACTACTTTCTCCGAGTTACTTTAAATCTGCTACCAGTTAGTTTCATGGAGTGTCCCCTAATTTAAGAGGGTCAATAACTGTCCACTATTTACCTTTTCAAACCCACTCACAATTTTATGAACATCTATGATATTCCCTTTCAATCACATCTTCTCCAAGCGAAAGAGACCTAACCTGTTTAACCTTTCTTCCTAAGGGAATTGTTATATCCCCTTTTACCATTTTTGTTGCTCTTCTCTGTATATTTTCTAGTTTTGCTCGATCATTTTGGAGACAGGGCAACTAGAATTGCATATAATCCTCGATGTACTGTCTCATCATGGATTGATACGGAAGCATTCGGATATTCTCCATGCCTTTCAGATTCATTTATAATAATGTATTTGATTTTTGTTGACTACCAGCGCACATTGAGCTGAGGATTTCGATGTCCTGAGTACAATGACTTCAGGATCCTTTTCCTAGGTGGACTCCAAACACGGCATTGTGCACCTGCGGTTTTTTTTATTTCTTTCTCCTCTGTTCACTCTGCACATGTGCACATTACATTTCATCTGCCAGGTGCTAAAATAGGGCCAATAAAAGTCGGGGCTTATCCAGGGAGATAATAATTGACCCTGTTTCCTAGCCCAAGCTACATGCAAAGTCACCCACTGTTTGTCAGTTTGATTGGTATTCCATACATGATTAGACTTTTTAAACATTTTACCCAATAACATAGCTTAAAATCAGGGACCTGAGACCTCCTTTTCCTCTCAGAGTGGATAACGCTCTCCTAGAAACTTAGGCTTTTTACCTTTTCATGAGAACCTTGATACCATTGAATTTAAAGCAGAGAAAACGGTCTGTGGGATTTTTCTAGGTAACACATCTAATAAAAATAATACCTTAGGCAGAACATTCATTGTGACAGAAGCTTATCCTCCCCATCTATGAGGTGGAGTAAGGAGACCAGATCTTTTTTATTCAGCTGGTATAAAAGAGGAGCACAATTCAAGCAATACAAACTCTCCGGATTTGCAGGGTTATGAACTCCTAGATACCCTTTGACCATCTAAACAGATATTTCTGAAACAAGGCTTCTTTCACCTCTCTCCGAATTTTTTTATTTTAGTATTTCAGACATATTAAGTTTATATTCTGAGACGCTACTAAAATCATGGATAGTTTTTAGTATGGCTTGCAAGAAAGATGATGGCTCTCTAACATATGATAAGGAATCGTCGTCCACATGCAACGTAATCTTACGCTCACTCCCTGCGGAACCATGAAAAACCGTAATGCTGGCATTTGCTCTAATGTTGGCAGCTATAGCACGCGCAGAGAGAGGAGGGGAGAGTAGACAGCCCTGACTATTTCTGTATGTTTTATAGATTTATATACAGGCTCCTCTGCCTGACTTACAGCCATTAACCCTTATTTCTGCTTCAGGCTGGAAATACAAACATTTAACCCAGGATATAAAATGATCTCCAAATCCAAATCTAGTTAAATATAGAACAAGCATTGCCCATTCCACAAGATCAAAGGCTTTTTCTGCATCTAAAGCCAGAAGTATAGCATCCTGGGAAGTATCCTTCACATCGTTAATAAGGATAATAGTTCTTCCTATGCTATCTACTTCCTATGCTATCTACTCCTGGTCATCAAGGGCATAATGTCCCTGAGCCTGTTTGCCAAAACTTTTGCCAGTACCTTTATGTCATTATTCAATAAAATATCGATTTTAAAATGCCGGCGCGAGGAAATCCCGCCAGATACGTGCGTGGCCAGGCCAAGCACGCGCTGAGTGCATTTTCAAAATGGCCTGGCCACATGCGTAGCTGCCGGTAGGCGCAGATGTGCCAGCAGAGCAAAAAGGGGCAGGCTGGGGGGGCAGGGCGGGACAGCACCATTTTGCGCTGTCCCAGTGACTCGCACGCCGGCCTACTTCACCTCGGAAGATGAAGTTGCAAAACAAAACAAAATTCTAATAGTTTGGGAGGAGAGGGGAAAAGGGAGAAATAGTAGGTAAGGGGATAGGGAACTGGGGATGTCCCGATTGCATCGCTGCGCGCTTTTTAAGAAAATCTCCCCCCTTAGGCGCCACCCGTGCACCAATATAAAATCAAACACGCACGTGGGTATCAGGTTTTATGACATGAGTGCGTCGGCGCGCATGCTATAAAATTGGCGCAACCAAGTGCACGCGACGGGAACCGGCATGCTTCTTTTAAAATTTACCCACGAGGATAAGGTCTATAAGATGAACAAACCAGAGGGTGTTTGTTCTCTTTAGGAAGTACTACGATATTGGCCAATCACATAGATTTTAGCAAAGTATGGGGAGCCAATGTAGCTTTTCTAATGATGTTGATATATGGACCTATTTCTTACAACTAAATATCACTCTTGCAGTGGTTTTCTGAAGTAGCTGTAAATGTTTTAATGCAGCTCTGGGAAGACCTTGGCATTAGCTGAATCTTGATTCAGCAAGAGCCTGAACAAAGGTTTGCAGATCCAGGGTCTCTAAGAAGAGCTTAAGGTATCATATATATCAAGAAGAAGAAAGATGACTGTATTAAAGAAGATAATTGGTCTGTCATAGTAAAAATGTTATCAGTTTCGACACCAAATGATGTAACTATCTCTATGAGGGGGATAGCTGAACCTGCTAGCTGGGGATGAGGCTTCACACTATTTCTTTTTCCTGCTGATCTACAATGCTTCCAATTTGGTAGAATCAACCTTCAGTTTATGCAAATATAGCCAATCAGCCATTTGGTCTAAAAAACATATTAAACTTGCCAGTTCATCTGTACAACTGAGATTAACATAAGCTTCTACCAGAATGTCATCAGTGAATAAAAGCCACTGGAGCCTGCGGCCTGAATTAATATCACCAATAGGGCTCCACAGAGGTTAAATAAAACAGGGGACAAACGGTGTCCTGAGGGACTCCATGGTGGAGTGTTTTGGATTCTGACAATTCTTGACATCTATGACCCAGCAAAAAAAAATACTTGAACCAGCCAAGATCTGTCCAAGCCAAGATCTATAAGGCAATGCAGTAAAAGCTGATGGTCAATAGTGTCAAATGCTGCTGATATATGAACGATGATATCACTGCCTCTTTGCCGCCATCCAGTTTATTATTAATTTCATTAGTAAGGGCAATAAGGGAAGATTCCATGCTATGCTTAGGACAGAATCCAGATTGCTTAGCATGAAAAGCATTTATATAAGGTTTTTTCAACTGACTTGCTACTACTTTCCCAATCACGTTCATAACAAATGGGAGGTTTGGGATAGGTTGATAATAATTGAGTTCTAATGAATCTTTTTTTTTTAATCGCAGCCATATCCCAGCTCTCTTCAACCATGGTAGCAAATAGCTTTGTTCAAGGCTACAGTTCACTCTATGGGTTAAATAATGGGTGAGCCGTGCCTTCTGTTTGTTTTCACCAGGTTTGAGGGCATTGGATCTAAGGGTGAGGGTGCTTCTCCCCCACGGAGTGCAGAATTTTATCAAAAGCAAAAATCTGCAGACAGGAACTAAATTGGTAACCATGAGATTCCTTTGTTTCTTTGGACACCAGCTCTGCAAGCAATGACAGCCAAGCAGGAGGAAATTCAGTGCAAATTTTGGCAACTTTTTCCTTAAAAAAAACCCTAAAAAACGTTGCAAATGCACGTGCCCTAAAGGTTAGCATCTTGGATAAAGAATCATTGGTTCTCTTTGAAAAGTTTGTAATTAATTGAAACAAGCATCTGGGATGATTTTCCGCAGTTGCTATCTGCTTAGAAAGATCCCTACCTTTTGTCTGGTTTTTTTTTATTATTTCAGAGAGATAATATTCAAGGCGATTTCTACACGATAATCGATTCTAATCCGATTTGCCTTTTTTTTGCCATTTTTGCTCATGATGGAGAGTTTGTCTTTCCAGTACTCTCAGACCTGACTGGAACTAAAGGAAAAGTGAGCCTGGAATCATTAGTCGGCTATTCAAGAGGGGGCGGTATTATTAAAAGCAGATTTCAGGACAGAATCCCAAAAGGAAAGCTGATTAATAGGAGGAAATGTCCTCAGGGAATCGGTCCAAGTCCGCAGCTGGAGTATTAAAGGTCCAAGCTCCAGTAGTTAAAACATAACCCCATGGCATGACTCCTCACATACACGTAAGTGAAAATTATTTCACCAAATCTACCCACACACATTTATCCCTGGTCATTTCTGCACAGATACTTTTCAGGAAAATGTATCTGCATAAAGAAAGAAATGTGAACAACGACGCACCCTGCGACACTGTGAGAACTCGGGGAAAAGCTCACGTTTGCATATCTGATACAATTACTTCTTTTCACTTCGACAATACGGAGAGCAAATGAAGCATCTTGCCAAAAAACCAGACTTAATTTTAATGTCGGAGATGGGCCTACAGGACCAAAGGGAAGAGTTAAGAGCCAAGAATAAATCTACAAAGGAATATTAATACATCCTAAGTGACAGCTACTGGCAAACTGAGTGAACACTTGGATTTGGGAATGGTCCATTAATTTAACAGATTGGCTGTCTGGAAATGGCAGAGTTAAGGTACAGAAGTCTACATCAGAAATGCTAACTCATCTCTCTCAGTCCCCATCCAGCATTAGTCGCCTGGGAATTAAATCCAAGCATGCAACTTCCTAAGTGCATAGAGTAGCCCTAAACAGATCATTATGCTGTCCTAAACCCCATTTTATCATCACACATACGAGGGCAATTTTCAAAAGCCTTTATGTACGTAAAAAGTGTTTTGCCAGACTGAACTGTCTATCTGAGAACTGCACCCCTGTATGTGAGGTAAAGAAGGCGTTTAGTCCCATAAGGCATATAATTTACCTTCACTGAAGAAGAGCCATTCCCAGGGGGAAAGCTACGTGCGGAGTTTTGGTCAGAAAAAGTATCCACAGAAAAATAGAGCTGCACATCTCTGTGGGAACTTTTTCCTTAGTCAGTTTTCAAAGTGAAAGTCTGTGCACATTTTTTATTGAAAACTAGTGCAACGTGTACAGGTAGAAAGTACCCGTGGGCTTAGCAGCAATGAGAGGGGAGTTTGAATTTTCTTTTATCTACTTCCTTGTCTGAGATGATTTTTAAATGGAACAATGGCAAGGCTGCCAGAAGTCCACTTGGAGACGTAGAAATAAAGGTCAAACAAACAAGTTATAGCTGAAACCTGCCATTCAGGTCTATAGGGTCAATGTTCTAAGGGTTCAAGAGCCAAACTCTGGGAGTTAGAAGCCTAAATCAAACAAACTGAAAACTGATTAGGGCTGAGCACCTAAATTTAGGAGTCTAGTTTCACTAAAAAGTGGGGGGATATTAGGAATGTACATTCGTTGCTCCATTTGCTTCATTCATTTCAGCGATACATGCATGTCTATTGAATGGATAGAAAGCACTTCAAAACAGATGGTGTGCACATATGTATTTATTTATTTTGCATTTTTATATACCGACATTCTTGTATCAGATACAAATCATACTGGTTTACATTAAAAACAGAGTATGCAGGAAAATAGGTTTCCTAAGTCAAATACATTGAACATATTTAATAAACAAAGGATTACTAAACGGGTCACGCTAGAGAGATAACGTTCCTGGATGGAATAAATGATAGCTTTATGGAGCAATTGGTTCAGGAACCGACGAGAGAGGGAGCAATTTTAGATCTAATTCTCAGTGGAGCACAGGACTTGGTGAGAGAGGTAACGGTGGTGGGGCCGCTTGGCAATAGTGATCATAATATGATCAAATTTGATTTAATGACTGGAAAAGGAACAGTGTGCAAATCCAAGGCTCTCGTGCTAAACTTTCAAAAGGGAAACTTTGATAAAATGAGAAAAATTGTTAAAAAAAACTGAAAAGAGCAGCTACAAAAGTAAAAAATGTCCAAGAGGCGTGGTCATTGCTAAAAAATACCATTCTAGAAGCACAGTCCAGATGTATTCCACACATTAAGAAAGGTGGAAAGAAGGCAAAACGATTACCGGCATGGTTAAAAGGGGAGGTGAAAGAAGCTATTTTAGCCAAAAGATCTTCATTCAAAAATTGGAAGAAGGATCCAACAGAAGAAAATAGGATAAAGCATAAACATTGGCAAGTTAAATGTAAGACATTGATAAGACAGGCTAAGAGAGAATTTGAAAAGAAGTTGGCTATAGAGGCAAAAACTCACAGTAAAAACTTTTTAAAATATATCCGAAGCAGAAAGCCTGTGAGGGAGTCAGTTGGACCGTTAGATGATCGAGGGGTTAAAGGGGCACTTAGTGAAGATAAGGCCATCGCGGAAAGATTAAATGATTTCTTTGCTTCGGTGTTTACTGAAGAGGATGTTGGGGAGGTACCCGTAATGGAGAAGGTTTTCATGGGTAATGATTCAGATGGACTGAATCAAATCACGGTGAATCTAGAAGATGTGGTAGGGCTGATTGACAAACTGAAGAGTAGTAAATCACCTGGACCGGATGGTATACACCCCAGAGTTCTGAAGGAACTAAAAAATGAAATTTCAGACCTATTAGTAAAAATTTGTAACTTATCATTAAAATCATCCATTGTACCTGAAGACTGGAGGATAGCAAATGTAACCCCAATATTTAAAAAGGGCTCCAGGGGCGATCCGGGAAACTACAGACCGGTTAGCCTGACTTCAGTGCCAGGAAAAATAGTGGAAAGTGTTCTAAACATCAAAATCACAGAATATATAGAAAGACATGGTTTAATGGAACAAAGTCAGCATGGCTTTACCCAGGGCAAGTCTTGCCTCACAAATCTGCTTCACTTTTTTGAAGGAGTTAATAAACATGTGGATAAAGGTGAACCGGTAGATATAGTATACTTGGATTTTCAGAAGGCATTTGACAAAGTTCCTCATGAGAGGCTTCTAGGAAAAGTAAAAAGTCATGGGATAGGTGGCGATGTCCTTTCATGGATTGCAAACTGGCTAAAAGACAGGAAACAGAGAGTAGGATTAAATGGGCAATTTTCTCAGTGGAAGGGATACTTGTAACCTGGTTTGGCCACTGTTGGAAACAGGATGCTGGGCTTGATGGACCCTTGGTCTGACCCAGTATGACATGTTCTTAGGAGAAACTCTTAAAAGACTGGCATGACTGGGTATTTTGCATCCAAGGCAGGTTTCATGAATTGCAGCCCCATGCAATTGCTTCTGGAGGTTTGTGTAGTTCTGCATGATTTCTATCCAATATTAATGCCATTATCATTCCATTAGTATGTCGGGCATTGCTTTAGAACCTCAGCTGCAAACATCTGTCTCACGAGTGGAAAAGATCGGGTTTGGGATTGTGGCCACCCAAACCAGACACTGGATCACACTGCAAACAACTGTAAATGTCCGGCCATTCGCAGGTGGACTTCACTAGACTATAAATCATGCTAGTACCGAAGCTGCTCAGTCGCCTCAGCTCTCACTCCGAGAAGCTGCTCTGCGCTACGTCACGCTCTCTATTTCCCTAAATAAGTACCCTGTATGGTTCCATTCGGAATTATCACGTGAATACCCGGATGTCTGCCTGAGCCGGCTGCCCTGCTCACAACAGCGCCATTTGCGCCACTGCCAACCTCTCTGGCGCCCTGAGCAGAACGCGCCCGTGACGTCACGTCACCCCTGACCTCTGCTGCCGCCACGGGACGGGCAGCGTTAGGGAAGGGGGAAATGTGCAGCGTCTGAACGGAAAAGATGTCGTCCGTGTGAAAAGTCGAGTAGAGCTCCTCTGCGAGGGCGGCTGCTAGCCTGGGCCCAGACTGCCACCGTGTGGAGGCAGGTGCCGCAGGCCTTGGCCACGGAGAGACGCCGGGGGGGGGGAGTGAAACTCAGGCGAATCAACCTGAGGAGCTGGAAGGACGCGGCAGGTGAGAGGACGCAGCTCTTGTCCTGGTCTTTGAGAGGCCTCCGCTGCCCAACAAAGTTCTGTCCCAGGCTTTTTAATAGCGAAAGGAAAAAAAAAGATTACATTCTGAACTGGGCCAGCAAAGGACCGTGGATATATGTACTCGATGCCATCCAGTTTTACTGACCAGCTTGCAATTTCTGTTGTATCATTTCCACTACTGCTTTCTTTTTTTTTTTTTTTTTTGCTTGTTAGGGGAAGATGCTGACTGATCTTTCAAGCAGGCTGAGAAACAGTTGTATAACTTTTAAAGAGGATTTATAAAACAGATTGTACACGGAAGGCAAACTACTGTGCAAAATCATTTTTGGAGGACACGACTTTGAATTCTTAGTTTACAGGTTGGTTCCTAAAGTTGCAATAAATCCTGTAGTACTCACACAAGATCGATTTTCCTGTCCTTGGCTATTTCACTCTATATGTTGATATTGATGGGGCCCGTAATCTCGCATGATTCTGTGGCCGTGGCAACTGCTGCAGAATTTGCTCCTTGGGTCCTCAGCTGCTGGCAGTGCCTTACCTGCTGTACTACACTGCCATCTTCTGCCCTCCTTAGCCACATCACTAACTCCGGCCACCACTGGACTCCATGACACCAATACTTCCCTGCCCCTTAAAGCTTAAAGACAACAAAGGTAAGAGGCAAAAAAAAAAGGTGGGTTTTTTTGCCTCTTACCTGTCAGAGAGGGAAGTCAGCCCTGCCCCCAATGTCTGTCATCACTTAGAAGCCCCAGTGGACCAGGAGCAGCAGTGCTCCACAGGACGGAGAAATCCACCCCAGGCTAGAAGGTACAGTTCCACCTCCCTACGGCATCTCATGGGTAGAAGAGTCTCCCTGCTCGTCAGACTTTGGGGAGGACGCCTGTCTCCAGCTGAACTGCACCGAGTCTCCCACCCAACTAGAGTTCGAGCTGGAGACAAGTGACGCTGTGGAGTCATGGAAGATGGTAGGCAGAGATTAAAAAAAAAAATAGAAAAGAGACTTAGTAAAAAACTGAAAAAAAAAAAAAGAAAGAAATTAACCAACATACAGAATTGAAGGTAAGAAAATGTACCTTTTTTTTTTTTTTTTTAAATGAAGATGTTGTTAAAGAAATGTAAATACACAGGGGTAGATATTCAAAGCTGAACTTATCCAGCTAAGTTATAATGTATATTCAGCGGCATGGCGACGCCACTGAACATATGCGCACTTAGCTGAATAAGTTTAGACCTGCTCTATGGCGCATCTAAACTTACACGTATAATTATCCGGCTAACTCCAAATATGTTATACAGCTAACTCGCTCCACCCTGTACATGCCTACTTCTTGTGCGTGTAACTTTTAGCCGCATAAGGGGCTTATAACGGCAAAGCAGTGGCCACTGAACATAGGCGCGTATTCATCGGCTGCTACTTAGCCGCGAAAGTCTCGCTTATCCAGTTAAAAGCACTGAACGCACTTTAAATATCTGGCCCACAGATTTTTAATAAAATTTGGGGTAGATTTTAAAAGGTTGCGCGCGGGCGTACATGTGTGCGCGAGTTACCCAGCACTTGCACGTGTACGCCCGATTTTATAACATGCGGGCGCAGACGTGCAAATGTTATAAAATCCAGGGTCGGCGCATCAAATGGGTGCATAATTGTGCACCTTGTGCGCGCCAAGCTGCGCTGCCTTCCTCCGTTCCCTTCCCCCTTACCTAACCTTCCCCCTCTAGCCCTACTCTAAACCCCCCCCCCCCCCCAAAATGTTTATCCTACCTTTTGTGCCTGCTTCCACCAGGGGCAAGTTGCGCGCGCTGGCAGCCTGCCGGCACGCAATCCTCCAACACAGCAGCAATGGCCACTCTGTCGGAGGCTTCTGGCCCCGCCCTGCCCCCCCGGACTGCCCTTTTTGTAAAGCCCCAGGACTTAACACACGCCCCGGGGCTTTAAGCGCATCGCCGGGCCTTGTTAAAATCCGCCCCTTTGCTTTTATACACTTTAAGCAACATAAAAGTATATGCTAATTTATACAAATGTGCCATGGAATTGCTACAGAATCTTAAAAACTGCAAGGCAGCATTTTCTACCTCTTGCCACAGAATCTACTGGTGAGCTGACACAGAAAACTGGCTGCTTTGATCATAGATATCCTTGTGTCATGGCAAAAAAAGCCCTGGCTGGCCTCAAATCAGCAGACTAGAGCTCTGCCCTCCAGCCTTTGCATGTCTCTGAACAGTTGGAGCTGAGCGTGCGAAAAGGGTTGAAGGCAAGACTTACAACACTGCCCCTGAGCCTCGGAGGTCCGAGAGTAAAAGATCACACCAGGACCCTTCCTCTGGACCCCAGGTAATTTAAGGCATTTTGGGGGGGTTCGGGAGGGTGGGGGATTTATTTTAAAGGGTCGGGGTGGGTTTTAGGGTTGTTTTAGTGTGCCGGTTTTCCTGCCCTCCCCCTTCCCCTCCCCCCGATTTACGATTTTTTGACGATAAATCGGGGGAATTGTTATTGTATCGCGGCTCTAACGATTTTTGACGATTTAAAATATATCGGACGATATTTTAAATTGTCAAAAAACGATTCACATCCCTACTGCCCAGCAAACTATTCTTACCATAGAGAACACTGTAAGCCTTCATCACTTCCTTTACAAGGAGGTCACTTCCCTGGGCAGGAAATTAGGCTTGCATGTGTCCTGGCTGGCTCTGAGACTTAATGGCGCAAAGAAAGAAGGACCAGACTGGCTCCTTTTTATGCCTGCAAAGGCACATAGTGCGAATAGAGGTCACTCTGCTAATCCTGAGCATTTACCATATAAGGAAGAGGTAGCAGTGGAGTGCATGATTGTCTATCTGTGAGCTTGGGTGTTTGAGTCAGACAAATGCACAGGAGCTTGCATGTCCTACTTTTCAAAGATGCTGTGGGATAGACACAGGTAGGTTTTACAGAAGTATTTTTTTGGGTGTTCTTGGAAGAGATGTCCTTAGGTCATCCTTCAGCTGATTAGCAGGGGATTACCAGCTAACACTTGTGAGCATGGCGAAAACTAGGTAAAGCTCATAATTAAAACAGCTTTTTTAAAACAGGTAGGCATAGCATTGTATGTGTTTAGGAACTGAACTCTAGCATTTATTTTCTTTTACATCTTATGTCCATGGGCCAAGGAGAAATGTTAAGAGGACTATTTAGAATACTATTACACTATTGTTCACACTCTTTACATGTTCCATGAGCCCTGGTAGGAGAAGCGCAGCAGAATGGAAATGCTGGTTCACAGGTCTGAAGAGGAGAATGGGGCTGTCTCTCTTCATAAGACCTGGTCTTCTCTGCACTGGTTACTCTGACCCTTCATCATCATTCTCCTTTCCCCATTCCCTGACTTACTCTCTTCCCCCTTTTACCCTAATTTGTGCGGTCATCACCCGCAGAGGCAGCAAGGCCTGGGGTTATAGCTCAGAAGTTGGAAGGCAACACACCCAGGAGTGTGTAAAGCAGTGGCCCAGAGCGGCATTCATATGCTCAACTGTTTCTGACTAATGCTGAATTGCTCCCTTTGTGTGTATTCTGTGCAAGCCACACTATGACCCTTCCTCTTCTTCTCCCAGCAATACAGGGTGAGAGCAATGGGAAGGGGGATGAAGACTGGAGAGCCTAGAGAACAACTCTGCAGGTTGTTTTCTTAAGCCTGATGAGGTTGTGGAACAGCAATTCTGGCCAGGTGCCCACAAATTAGGCCCTAGTTGCTACTAAAGAAAGGATACCAGCACATGCACACCTCAACTCTTTGTAGATGCCTCGCCCTCCCTCCTGAACTCACCCATTGCCTGTCCCACCATGCACCTTCACTACTCTTCCCTGGGGTATGCAGAAATGTGTGATGGTTGCCATGCAAATGTATTTAATTTTATTTTCTTTTTTTCAGGTCGATGTCAATGTCATGGCTTATCACTGCTGTATGTGGAGATGGTAATTGCACTCCAGCACTTCCTTCCAGCGCAGATGCATTTCACGCCAGCATCAATCATCTCTTTGCAGATGCCTCTCCCTCCTCAATTGTTGGCATGTTTCTTTAAGGTGAAATAAACTACATGAACTGATAATACACGTCTGGAGTTTCTTTTTTTATGGTCTGTTTTTCATTTTCTACTTATTTGTTTCTCAACACTTACTCCCTCTCCCTAGCTAGCTACTCCCTGTCCCAACCCACCTTCCCCCCTCTCCCCCATTCCTCCTCTCACTAGGTACATAGGCACTTGAATGTTCCACAAATATTTCTTTTTAAAAGTTTAAAAATGTATTTACACGTAAACTGGCAAAAACAAAAAATGAACAGGGAAGGGGACATCTAGGGACTAAAGATTGTACAGAACTGTAAAACATAAAAAATCCCTGGAGGGAGGTAGGAAGGTGCTCAGGACGGTGACATCCTGTTGCCCAGGACTCTTATTACTGCCCCAAGGAGTTGCAAAGCCCATAGGTGGGCACCCAATGTTCTAAGCACCCTCATTTGGTAGGCATGCAAAGCTCTGTGCTCCGCTGCCATCCCCCTCAGAAAAGCCGCAAATTCTCGCCTAGTGAGAGGCTCATCATTGGGAGTATTTGCATATCTTCCTCAGCCAGCAAAGGCTGGACCAGTCTGGGTCTCTGTTTCCCTAACTCCCGGGGCAAAACAGGAAGGAGGCCCTACGGGAATGGGAAAGGAGTGAGAACCAGCTGAAGGCCTGGAGTGCCCCTCTTCTTAGAAGGGTGGCTTGATCATCACTGCTTCCTCCATAGATGGTTCCGGAGGGGGGGGAGGAGCATCTTCCACCCCACCCCCACCAGCGGCTGCTGCTTTTGCAGCGGGTAGAGTTGTTGCTTCCTCCTCGCCATCATCTGGCCTTTCCACCTCTTCATCAGCACCTTGAGACAAAAGAGTGTGAGAGAATGATGTCCAATAGGTACACAAAGACATTTTCTTTTTATGGGGACAGTGCCCTGTAGGCTTGAAGATTTACTTACCACCAGCTCCATCCCGCTGAGCAAGCAGCCAATCTAGCCACCTCCTCTTACGGAGGCGCAGCCACGGGGGCCGCCTTCTTCAGGTCCTCAGTCTATAGGAGATAAATAGGATGAGAACACTAAGTGTGCTCTGTAGCTGTAATATCACCTCCATACTGGTATCTGACAAAAATAAGCTACTATTATGTGATTTGAGTAGCGGCTCTTGCCAATCCCTTAATGCACACAGAAGGGCACCTGCACCTATATACCTGAACACATAGCCTCCATGAAGGGCCGTGATGCCCCAGGTCACTAGTTGCATAGGTGTGCAGTGCAACTAGTGGGAATATCCTTGTGAATTACCAAGAAATCTGCAACTGCTCCTAATCTATGCCTTCTAAGTGTTTGGCTATCCTATAGTCAGTGCATCTCAAGCCAGTCATTGGGGCACACCAAAGCAGGCAGGTTTTCAGGAGATCCTCCAGGAACATGCATGACACAGATTTGAAGAAAATGGCAGCAGTGCATGTCAGACTGTCTCATGCATATTCATTGTGGATATCCTGAAAACCTGACTGCCTAGGTGTCCCCTGAAGACTGGCTTGAGAGGAATTGCTATAGATATTAGCATTAAAAATGTCTTATCACTTAGAAAGTTAGTAGTATCACTTCCTTACAGTATTATTATACTTGTGCATATAAGGCTTCAATCATTCCATGTAAATCTGGCTGACTATATGTCTGTTACCTAGTATGACATAGTCAACAAATGAACATCCATGCTAACGTCAGATTCAACCATTACAGTCTCCATACATACCTATTTAATATTATTCTATATGGTGGCCTCTGCCCCCCCCATGCAAAACCATATTTTGACACCCCCCCAGTACCCCCTTATGCACTAGCAGGCCAATACAGAACGGTGCACATGGCCAAGCGCACCATTTGGTGCGCTTGGCCATGTGCCCCATTTTTCCACGTGCCCCATGTGCCCCATTTGGCCACGTGTTTTTGACACGCTATTGTTACCCCTTATACTGTAAGGGGTAATAGCGGGTGGAAAACGCTCTGCCAACCCCTCCTGAAACTAATAGCGCTCATCACATGAAAATGCATGTTGATGAGCCTATTAATTAGTCATCCGCAATACTCTCAGAAATTAACGCCTGCCAAAACTTTAAGCTAAGCAGAATTTTATGTGCAATTCATAAAAAGAAGAAAAAATTAATTATTACACTAGGGCACATTACATTTTGAATGATGTGCATGGTCCTATGATTAATCATTTAAACTGTCACTATGCTATTGTGTGACCGGCTCAACATTATGATCCTTTAATTTTTTCACTTTTAAGGTAAAAAAATCTATATTTGTACTTAGGAGGCTCTACCAGTTTGTGGTTCACTATTTTTCTTCCTTTTTTGGACTTAAGGAGCCCAATTTTATAGTGCTTACAGCTGAAGTCCATGTAACCAAGTACACATGGACTTTAACCATAATTTTCAAAGAGTATACGCAACCCTTGTATGTCATACATGCATGTTTATACTTGCATGGGAGTAAATGTAAATGTTCATACATACATTTACTCACATACTTTTATATGTACAATTCCCGGGGTAATTTTAAGAGGCCTATATATGTGTGTGTAAAATGGTATTTAACAAGTATATATACTTTTGAAAATTCACTGCATTGTATTTATTGCAATTCTTCCATGGATTGTAACTGGACACCCATCAAACCTGAGGCCCAGGGGAGGGGGGGGGGGGGGTTACTGTTAAATTTATTATAGTATTTATTATATAGTATTTATTATATAGTTTATTATAATTACACCCCTGTTTCTTGTGAACCAGCATGATGGGACCACCGTCTTGAATGTTGGTATATAAAAAAAGTTAAATAAATAAATAAATAAATAAAATTGATATTACAATGTTAATTGTAATACCTCTTTTCTTATCTATGGAATCATTGCTAGCTACTTAAAAAAGATCACCCGAGCTTTTAACAGTCCTTCTTCTCAGAAGGATCCTGTAAAAACACAGCAGAGGAGTGTAAAATGACTTCCAGCTTGTTTTATAATGTGCCCCAACCACAGTGCAAGAGCCAATGGGATACATACATCCTCTCTCCTTCCTTACATATCCTCAGCTCTCCTCTCACATTATATGCATTCCTCTCTTCCTCTTCACACACATCCCCACACTTCAAATACATCCTTATTTCTCCCTCCCCGCACCTTACACACATCCTCAGCTATCCTCTTTACGCACATCTCTCCCTCCCCTCACACTGCACGCATCCTTCTCTCTTCCTCCCCGCATCTTACACATATCCCTCCCTCCTCACACGCATCCTCGCTCATCCCTCTTCCCACATCCTTTCCCGCCCTCGCTGCGCCAAGCGACGTCATCAGCCGGCGCCCAGTCTCTGCGCGGTGACGGAGAAGGAGCGCTGAGTGCGGCCTGCACGCGGCACCGGAGTGGAGAGAGGGCGGCGGGAGCTCCTGCAGCCCCGGGCACGGTAAGCGCAGGCCCGAGGCTCCGTCGGTAGAGCTGAGCCCGCCCCCCAAGGGCCGGGGAGACCGGGTGCCAGCCGCGCGCCCTCGCAGCCCGCTTCCCGCCCGAAGGCGGCGGATCCGGGGCCTTCGCGCGGCACCTTACAGTGGGCGCCTTTGTGCCTCCCTCCGAGCAGCGCTCCCGGCTCTGAGCGCCGCCCTGCTGAATCGTAAGCCGTTACCGATGAATCCGTCCGTTTGTAAGTCTGCCGGGAGGGGGAGACCCATCACAAGGCTTGCTGGCGCTTGGGAAAGTCGGCGGGTTTCTTGGTTTGGTGCTGTTGTTTCAAATGATGCGCCAGCTTAGGGAGCTGTGAGGTGGAAACGAGTACCGCGCATTGCTGGCTAGAAATTGAGCCTTGGGGGTTTGTTGGGAGTTGGACCTGGAACCCTGAATGTTCAGAAATGAGAAGCAAAGCTGCCCTCTTCCGTTAGTAATGGCCATATTACACTGCTTACCTTTAGAAAGAGCTGCATTTGGTGCTTTTTAATTTGTACGTGGTTTCTTTACTTTGGGGCTTAGCACACTTCTAGCCATCTGGCTTTTCTCTACTGGTTCTATGATGCATCCCAAAATGCATCTGTCTGTGACATCAGGGTCCTGCTGATGCTGCATTGTTAAATAAGAGCATTGCTAGGTCTAATAACAATGGGGGCGATGTAATAAGGTGCGCTGAAGCTGCTGTGGGTTTGTACTCGTGTTTTCCCACGCAAAGCCCTATATGGATGTGTAATAAGGGGGGTTTTTGTTGTTGTTGTTTTTTTTTGGGGGGGGGGGGAGCGTGTACAAGCATGCTTCTTGACCCGCAATTTTTCTGTGCAAGTGCATGCTAATGGCATACAAAGGAGGCAATTATCTAATCATGGGCAATGCAAGAAACCATGCTAGCAGGGAGATCGGGTTAGTGCAGATTTTTTAATGCAAGTTTTTAGTGCCTGGGTCAGGGCAGGAGTTAATTGAAAGCGCTGGTGTGGAGACCGGATTTTTTGATGCTTTTAAGGGTCAGCTAAGTGGCAGATGGAACAGGTAGAGAGAAGGCAGCTTCTCAATGAGGCATAATTGCTGATCTGTATTTCATGTTCTCGCCAGCAGTTGGAGTCCAGTCATGAAGGGGTTAGATATTGCTCTACCCATCTTCATATCAACTTTTGGAGCACTAATTTTATTCATTTTTTTTTAAAAAGAAAGTCTTTAGCTCCAAGAATCAATCTCAGGCATTCACACGCCAATGGGTGTCTGCATGGATGTTTGCATGTTTTACTTCATAGGGCCATTAGCGTGCATTACTGCGCATATTATGGCATGTATATTTGGTGTGTGTGTATTTTATGTGCGTATCTAATTAGCATATGCGGCCGTTATTACATCCTGTGCTTGTTTTTGCCGCGCGTGCAGAAAAATCAGTGCGGATTTCTGCGCAGGTCTTATTACATCAGCATTGATGAGTTTGGCGGAAGCAGTTATTTTAGCGATACTGACTATTTGTGAGCACAAATAATTTAATGGTGCATTTTTAAAGCGGCATTGAAGTGTTAGAATCTAGAGAGCATACGCAAGAGCCACTGTGAACAAAGAAACTAACATAAATCCCAGGGAAAATGGGAAAAAATGCCCTGCTACAGATACTGAGAAATCAAAGATATAAAATAAAAAGTTAAAGATTATAAAGGTAAGCCAACAACATGGTATGATCCTATTCAGAATAAAGGTGTAAATCAGACTTTTAACTTTTAAAAGTTTTAAGCACTGGGAAATGCAGAATTCTAGTAGCTGGGTTGGTCCTACAGAGAACTTGCTTCTTTGCAAGCTATGGGCCAATATAAGAATTGGAAAACACCAAGTAAACTTTATTGATATGAATTGCCCGACTCAGGCCGAATGTCGCTCAATTGATGTTTACCGATCTTCTTCGTTTGGTCGCTACTTGCATATTATTTCAGTTTCCGGTTTGTTTCTTTGGACCAATATAAGAATTGCAATCTATACACGAGTCTTCATGATCTGATTGGACTCCTCTTTGGATAGCCTTTCAGAGGCGCATGGATGGAAAATGGTGAGGAAATTTGTAAAGTTTATAGTGTTCTGGGAATTTTCGACTACTACATGTTTAAATATTTGTTAACTTTTTGCATTGTATAGTATTTTTGCTTCTTTACAATATTGGTTAATAATGTTGAGGGTATAAAGAATGCTTCACATTGATGGATACTTTCCATTCTTGCAAACTAAGCTTCTGTTTTTCCTTGCATTCAGAAGGGGACTGTTTGGCCAGCACTTTCTATCGACTCTGCTGTGACCTTCTGGCCTGGAATATTGTAGTACTGTTGTAATGCCTTATTTTGTAGGGAAGAAAGACGGGCTTCAACAACTAAGTTATCATGACTCTCACTCTTTTTCTCAATCTTGACCTCTTGTTTTTCAGTTGGATATTTATCAGGTTGGCACAGTGCAAATTAAGAATAGTTTTGGCTTGTGCTGTTTTTCACTAATATGAATATTTTACCACTGGATTAATTTATTATCTAGCATTAAAATGAGACAGGCAGAGCCACTGAGTATTGCAAACTAACATTAATAGCAATCATAAATGAGCCCATTTACAAAAATTAAAAAAAAAGTTTGAGCTAATTACATGGCATGCAGTGCTGGCTTAATTGCTTGATCCTCATGCATAGTTCCATCTCTTTAATTGCTTTTTTTGTAATTGTTTTGCAGTTTTATCCTTTTGCTAAATATAGTGACTCCAAATTATTGATGTCAAACAAAGAAGATAACTATAAAATTAAAGAATAAATAATGCAGATCAATCCACTAAAGTCATCTGTTTATACCAACAGAAATTCCTGTGTAAATCAGGTGCGTTGGAGTTACTGGTTCATTATCTTATTCTGTATCTGAAACACAAGGACAAGTCATAAGGAGTAAGCAGTGTCAATGTTAATTCTTTCTCGCTAATAACACAGAAATAATTTGGAGCATACAGCATTAGCTGGAAAAGGGAATTACTTCTTGGGATCACAGTGCATGTGTGACAGACTTACCCCAGGGGCTTTTTTCAATCTAAGTCTACTGCATGAATGACACCTCCAGGCTGAAGAGTCTTAATGTCTTTTTATCATTTCCTCATAGTGGAATTGTTCCATTCCTTTTATCATTTTGGTTGCCCTTCTCTGTACCTTTTCTAATTCTTTATATCTTTTTTTGAGATGATGATGTGACCAGAACTACACACAGTACTCAAGATTGAGGTCGCATCATGGAGCAATACGGAAGCATTATGATATTTTCTGTTACATTCTCCATTCTTATCCTAATAATTCCTAGTATTCTATTTGCTTTCTTGGCGGCTGCTGCTGCTGCTGCACACTAGCAGAAGATTTCAATGTATTATCAACGATGATGCCTAGATCCTTTTCCTGAATGGTAACTCCTAATGTGCATTGTGTAGTTATAATTTGGGTTACGCTTCTCTAAGTGCATCACTTTGCACTTATCCACATTAAATTTAATTTGGCATTTGCATGCCCAGTCTCTCATTTCTGCAAGGTCCTCTTGCAAAACCCTGTACACGTGTTCCTCCTGGGGAATGGCAAACCATTCCTCCACCTGAGTCTAACTAGCACCTGCGGCAGTAGGACATGTGCCTCAGAGCACAGTCTTTTTGCCCCATAGATATTACTAAGAAAGGTGACACCAGCTTTCCTAGGCATGCAGATGCAACCCAGGTGCCCTGTCTGTAAGAGAGGATGGCACATCTAAGAGAATTATCAATGTCCCAAACACATCAAAAGTCTCCAAGGAATGGAATACCTCTCCCACTTTCTGTCTGTGACCACCGTTGGGTCACAGCTAGCAATGCCAAAAAGGGCATGGTTTTGCAGCACGTTTTGCCTCTTAGGTCCTAGCATCAGTGATGGCACAGTTGAACGGTTGTGGATATCTTTTTCTGGGAGCATTCTTAGTGGACACAATGCTTAATACACAGGCTTTTGCCCAATGGTTCTGATATGTATTGTGACATTTTTTGATGGGAAGTGACCTCCAGCTATCACTAAAATGTTTGAGTTGGCTGCAGTTTTTACCACCGAGCTGGAGTATGGAAGCATGCCACCCACTGAGTTAGCGCTAGCGTAACCCCTATTTTTTCTCCATCCTCTTTGGGGGGGCTCCTCCCTTCTTGGGTGGAGTTCAGGCTACGTTGGCAGGGATGCCACTTGACGTTATGTTAGGGTCAACAACTAGTGGTCTTACCCAGTAAATCTATTTTTAATAGAGAGCACCCTGCTGTGATTGGCATCTCCATTGGAGCAGTGACAGGTAAGATTCCTTCTTGGTCTATTGGGTAAGCTTGATTCCCGCCTGGGGCAGATATGGCGTTCCCCTGGACATTCATAGCTGTCCCAAAGGCATCAGGGCAACTAGGGTCCCTCCCAGCATAGGGACGGTTCAATATTGGGAATTTATAATTGTCCCTCCCTGGAATAACTAGGATCCCTCCTAGGGTAGGCATGGTGCTCTTCTGGATCTATGCGGCAGTCCCTTTTGGGACCTTTGGGGTAACTAGGTTCCCTCCTAGTGCCGATATAGTGCTCCCCTGGAGAATAGAGCAATCCCTCTTTAAGCTATTGAAGCAACAAGGGTCCCTCTTGGGTAGATACAGCGCTCTCTGAGTATGCTTGGCAGACCCTCCCAGGGCCATTGGGATAGCTAAGATCCATCCTTGTTTAGATATGGCATCCCCTTGGGTAGACCTAGTGGCCCCTGCCAGGGCAGTTATGGCACTTGCCTTGGGAATTGGAGTAGTTCCTCCCAGGGCTATTAAGGCAACTAGGATCCCTTCCTGGGCACATACAGTGCTCCCTTGGGTACAGATCACAGTGCACCTGGTGCCATTAGGGTAACTAAGGTTGCTCTCTGGGTAAGAGTGGCACTGCCTGGGTGTCTTATAGCAGGCACTCTGGGTCCTTTCCAGGGCAGGTGTAGTGCATCCTTGGGAGTTCAAAGAGGTCCGTCTCGTGGTGATTACAGTGTAGTGGACCCCTCTGGGAGTAGAAAAGTTGCTTTCCTGGGATTTGTCGGTGCTGTCCTGAGAATAGAGGTTCCTCCCTGTGTCCTCTGGGTGCTGTACACAGTCATTGTTGAGGCCATTTGGGTTCCTTCCTGGGTGGCTACTGTACATACAAATTGGCAACAGAGGTTTCACTCCAAGTAAGTGGGTCAAAGTCCCAGTGACTGGATGCTGGGGATCCAGTAATGTACTTGGTGTCTCTGTGGGCCCTTAAAGTGCTTGAGACCCTTCTAGAGACAGGAAAGGATTGTTGACTCTCTTGGGCCGAGGAGCTAGTATATGTCCTTTTTAGGGCCAATGGAGCAATCTCTCTCTAGTCTGGGAGGTAATGGCTTGGGCTTCTGGGGCAAGAGAGCTTTTGCCGGTGAAGCTCTGTGGGGCGCTGAGTGATACCAAAGGCGTGAGCAGCACCTACGAGAGAATTTCGAGGCATCTAAGACTTCTCTGTCTTTCCCCCTTGTGGGCCATGTTTTTCTGGATGTGTGATTCAGCGGACGTGGGACACGAATATGGGAGACACGTGGGGAAAGAAGAAATAGCCGATTCTGTCTTGTAACTGCAGACAGGTAGTACAGGTTGCAGGACGGGGAGTGGGTGTAAGACAAGCAACCAAATAACTGAAGGGGCGAGAGGGGAAGATTCCACTAGATTTGACTTGCACTTCAGCCAGGGAGTGCCTTAGGGCGAGGGGAGGGAAAGGGAAATATGGCTGGCGTCAGACACTCAAACAAGTGGAAAAAAATCTCTGCAAGAACAATTCATTTGAGGGGTAAGAAAAAAAGGAAACATGTTTAAGCTAGAAAGATCAGTGGAGGAGGAAATGGCAAAAAAATCTGAGGTGGGGACGACGACAAACTAATGGTTTTACTAAAGAACTGAGAGGGGTAAGAGGTGAGATATCTGGGAAGCAGTTATAGTCAGGAACCTACGAACTTTTTTTGATCTAAGGGGCTGGGGAACGGGAAAGCAGATGAAGACCAAAATGGTCCATCCAGTCTGCCCAGCAAGCTGCTTATGATTGTAACTACCACTCCGTGGAGGTTGCCTTAAGCGTAGGGAGGCCCTCTCCCAACTTTATTTTATTCACTTCTTCATGCGGTGCACAGAGGGCCTGCACAGGAGTGGACTGCCCCTACTCTACCGCCATCAAGAGAGACCTTGATCAGACTTTGTTGGGATAATGTAAACAGCCAGAGAGCCAAGACCATGTGTTTCGCTGTAAGATCTGCCCAGATGGACGTCATGAATGCTCATGGTTGGTTGTAACTGCTGTTCCGTGCAGGTTACCTTCCTGCAGAAATGTTTCCCCATAAGTTACCACAGGTTACCCCGCTTCTTCATTTCCATCCTCTGGCCACTAGAGAGCTTCTATATCTCATACCCTTTTGAATTGTTACCGTTCTAGTCTTTGGGCAGGGCATTCCAGGCATTGGCTATGCTTTCCATGAATAAATATTTTCCTGCAGATAAGCAGGCTGAATTAGCCATGCTGTCTGTCTGGGGTCGTCCCTCTGGGGGCGGCTAGGCGGAGCTTCTCAAAGATGACAGAGCTTTGCTCTGTGTGCAGCTGCACCGCCTTTCCTGCGCGGCTCCATTTTCTGCTCAGTCTATTCTTTCCGTGCTGCAGGCTGCACGCTGTGCTTTTCTTCTCAGCCAGTTGCATTTAAAAAAATGAAGAAGGAAAATGCCTCAGAGACCGCCTGGCTTTAAATTCTGCCAGTTCGGTGAGATTATGTCCGCCACCGCTGGACATATTTATGCCTCGGCCCAGACCAGGCGGCTTGCAGGGACTGTGGCCGCATTTCCCCCCTAGGCCCAGTGCCAACGCCGCCAAAATCACCCCGTTGCGTGAGGGAAACCCGGTGTCTTATGCCCCCAGCTCGGAGCTTTGAAGCCCTGCCAGACAAACAGTGGGGTCAGGTGGGCAAGCCCCCATCTGTCCCTCATCGGCCTTGGACCATCCCAAGTGCAGGGAATGCACCGACCCAACCACTGAGGCAATCGGCGGCGTCCGGAGTCGAAGCCCCAGCGCAGCTGGCCAACGTACCACATTGCATGAAGTGCCACACGCGTGAAGCACTGTCAATGCATGCGTTGAAGTCCAAGCGCAAGGGCGCCGAAAGTCATCAGGATTGACGCAGGTGCCAACGCCAGCCCATGCCGCGCACCTCGACGCACAAAGCATCTGTAGATAGCTGGATCCACCCATCTTCAGCCCCTTGACTGGGAAGTCTTCCCAGAAACTGCCTCCGGCTGTGGAACTCAGTGGATCTTGTTTTTTCTGATTATGAGCTGGCATCTGACTATGCATCCACGGGCTCCTCTCACTCCTCGGAGTGTGTCTACTCCGATTAGGTAACTTTCCTATTACACTTAAAGTTTACATTTCTACTTGGGGCTAGCTTGCACGGAGCGACAGTTGCTACTGCACTTACCAGAACGCTAAGGGATGGCCTGCACAGTGCGCTATCTTAAAAAAACTTGTTGGGCAGTCTTAGATGGACCATTTTGGTCTTTATTTTCTGTCAATCACTATCAGGCCGATACAGTAAAGTGGGGCCGCGGTTACCCCGCTCCTAACCCGCTTTCTACTCACTTTCCGGCCGCGTTAGCCCTTCCTGCGATACACTATCCCCTTTAACCCATCCTTACCGCCTCTTTAAATCCCCGGGTAACCCCTTCCGCACGCGGCATGTATATCAGATGTGAACGACCGAATTAGCTATTCCCTCCCATACAGTAACGCGCGCCCCGACTATCGATATTTTACCCTGCCATTTTGCCCCGCGTTTAACCTAACTTACCGCCTACCCTTACCCCTGCGTTAGAGGCAGGGGTAGTGGTAGGCGGCAAACTTTCCCCCAAAAAGGAAACCTGTAACAACCTAAAATCCCCTCCTCCCCTAGCGACTCGACATAACTTTTTGTTGTTTTCTTACCTTTTGTTGCTTTTCAGCCCCTTCCCTTCTCTGCTGCCCTCCGGAGGGGGCAGCCGGCGGCGAAAGCGGCTCGCAGCGGTTGTGTGTCCCCCCCCCCCCCCCCCCCCCCGCGCGCAGGTCCCGGTTCTCCTGGCTCGTCAACAGCAGTACAACAGCTAGGGCTCCATCCACCCCAATCCTTCCTTCCTTCCTGGCTCGGCCAAATTGTGAAGCGGCTTGCAGTGTCGCGCACCCCCCCCCCCCCGGCGCAGGTCCCGGTTCTCCTGGCTCTCACCTCATGCCGAGCCAGGAGAACCAGGACCTGCGCGGGGGGGGAGGAATGCTGCTTCACAATTTGGCCGAGCTAGGAAGGATTGGGGTAGATGGAGCTCTAGTTGTTGTACTGCTGTTGCCGAGCCAGGAGAACCGGGACCTGCGCGGGGGGGTACCGCTGCGAGCCGCTTTCGCCGCCGGCTGCCCCCTCCGGAGGGCGGCAGAGAAGGGAAGGGGCTGAAAAGCAACAAAAGGTAAGTTGGCACATGTCGAGCTGCTTCGGGAGGAGGGGATTTTCAGTTTTTAGGTTTTCATGGGTTAAAGTTGGGATCCACTTCCTGGTACCTGTCATTTCAAATGTCATTTGAAATGACAGGTACCAGCACACCCAGGTTACTGTATAGGCGCTGTATTAAGCTGTATAGGCTGTATTAAGCGCCTATACAGTAAAATGGGTTGCATGGGCCTAACGCTTCGCAGACGCAGCTTGCATTTGCGAGCAATTTAAATAGAGTATCGAGCAGTATGTGATCAGAACAGTGCGTGGGGCAAATGAGGGTGCGCCCGGCACTGCCGCACTCTTTCTAACACGGCCTTACTGTATCGACCCGTATGTTACTGGGTACAAGGGTTTTATCATTTCCTTTTTTTCTTGCTGCTTTTATGCATCTCTCTATATACAACCCTGCATCCTTCTGGCCCCTAAGTTGCCGCCTTTTCACATTGCTGCACTACCGTAACATCATCACATACTATCACCGTGAGGTCTCTCTTTCTGTCCATGCGCATCAGTCTGCCGTCCCCTCAACTGTTAATCTCCCTTCCGCCAGGCGAAGAGCGGGAGCCCACAGCTGTCCCTGCTCCACCCAGCAGGGCTGACCTTTTGGGGGGGGGGGGGGGGTGACTTGCGCAGGGTACCATATGCTAGGGGAGACTACTGCTTTGTCACAATGCGGCTGCTGTGGAGACCCTTCCTCTCTTTCATTATAAGCCCCCTGGTCTGAAGTAATCCTTTTTGCCCCAGAACTGAAGAAGCTTTGTTGACTTTCCCTCTTCCTCTCTCTCCTCCCCACAGGGGCATCTTTAGAAAGGCAATTATCCTGCCCCCAGCAGCATTATTTCAGCCCTGTGGCCTGAAGTGCACTGCTGGGAGGAGGCAGGATGCAGTGTCTTCAAGCTGCTGCCTCCTTTCCAGTGCAGCCACAGGGAGAAAAAGAAATGAAGCTAACGCTGAAACTGCTCCTCGCTGAGATCAGCCACTATGCCGTCTCTGCACTAATCCTACCTCATGAAATCTATATTTTATCTTTTGCCTTTCAGCCACTTCAGAGTGGATTATATTCAAAATATTTCCCTGTCCACAAATGGCAAAGAAGGGTAAAGTGACTCGCCCACGGTCAGAAGGAGTGGCAATGGGGTTTGAACCCGGCTTCTCTTTTTTGTAGCCTGCTGCTCTAATCAGGCTGCTTCTCCATGCCTTGTGGGGAGCTGTAGTCCCTCTTCAGGGGGAACCCAATGGGATCAAGAGATCTTGTGCAACGGATCAAGTGAAGTTAGAATTCTCAAGGGCAGGGGTGCAGGTGAGCTTGGCTCTGGCCCTCAGAAAGGTGCCCCAAGTGGGGGAGGGGGAAATAACCTGGAGGAGAAGGTATCCAACCGGCAAGGTGGGCCCAAACACCTTTTTTTTTTTTTATATCGGGAGAAGGTAGCATTAAGTGTCGGAGGGAGGGGAAAAAGCCCAGCAGCGGCAGAGAGAACACAAAGGAAAGGTGAGGAGAGGATCCCCGGCTCAGCTTCCAGCTCGCGAGACCTCGCTCTGACTTAGGAGCAGGTGCTGATTGGCTTACAGGTTCGCACTGTCCCCGCCTCCAGCCGGTGACGTCAGCCCCTGCTTGGGGAAGCCGGAGACGGGAGAAAAGAAAGTGAAACTTATCTGGGGCCATTTCCCGGTATCTTTGCCGCTGCTGCTCGGTCTCCTGACCCAGGCTTTTCCCTATTTCTGCATTCCCGTCTTGCAAAAGCTTAATTGTAAGACTCTGCTGCTCTGAAATCCTCGGTGGTGCATTGAAGAAATAAGACTTTTTCAGTGCAACAAATTTTTTTTTTTTGTATTACTGTCAGTGAAATGACCACTGCTTTTTGATGTGAAGAAATAAAAGGTAAATAGCTTTATTGCTATTCTGTTGTAGCCTGTAGATATCTAAGTGAGAATTTAATTCAGAATACCCTAATGGTATATAGTGGCTACAATTTTTATGTAGAATTTTAACTCTACATATTTTGCTCTACTAAACAAATCCAAGCTAATTATTTTTCTTTAAAAAAAATGTGTAAATATTTCAGTGCGGTGTGTTAAAGGATACTGAGCTCCCTGTTGCAGTGTTTGGGCCACACTGTAGCTTTTTCTTTCTTCTTTTTTTTGGGGGGGGGAACCAATAAGGAAGATCTGATTATACCAGCTCATTGCTCAGCACTAGCCTTTTGTGAGGTTGCCATACATTTATGCACATATGTGAGGGGAACACCGATTGTTGTATTAAAAAATATTTCACTAAATCACATTTCTTACTTTTGAAATGTTTGGCCCAAAATGGACATTTTGTGTATATGTGGTTTAAACTTGTATTTTTCTCCTTTTGGCAGGCCCTTTGTGCGGCAAGTGGTTAAGAGTGGAGAGCAAATTACTGCTGCCCCTTTTCTGGTGGCTGTGTGCACCTTATATTCCAGAAACGCGCTATGAAAAGAGGTGCAAGTGGTGGCAGAGGTTCATGGCAAAAGCACAACAAGTATAACTTCAGCCACAGTCTTTATCCAGCCTCTTCTAATAATCCTCTCCTTCCACAGGGATTTAGCCTTGACAGACTGAAAAGCCAGCAAACACAGTTTCTCTTAGGACGGACTACAGAGTTTCCAGTTTCTCAAGCCCCACTACAGAGACCACCAGCAGCACAAAACATCACAAACGTTCGTCTGCATACCACACAGAATCTATTGGGAAGCAGTCACAACAACTGGCCAAAAGATAGAGGACCGTTTAAGAATCACCGATTCCAGACTTTGGTTTACCATCACTCGCCTTCAGGCTACCATAATTATTCTGAAAAACGTTTGGACAGCCTATCCTTAAACTTTCAGAACCTTGAAGTGAGAGATCATGAGGAAGAAATTATAAAGTTTTTAAAACAATTTAATCGGGGTGAATCATATCCAGCCTTAGCCATTGCTCAGAGTCTTAAAATCCAAAAAGCAGTTGTTAATCGGCATCTTTACAAACTGTATAAGGAAGACAAGTTATATAAAGAAGGTGATAAACCCCCTTATTGGAGAATTAAAGAAGGTGATAAACCCCCTTATTGGAGACTTGGAGAGAGAGCAGACGTCTCAGGAAAGGCATCTGGAGTTGTGAGGGGAAAAAGCAATTCTGAGAAAAATAAGCTTCGTTACACTTCGCTTGACTCTGAAGAAACAACTTCATTCTGCTTGGAAGGTAATCTTGACTTTGACATGGCTGCAATAAAGGAGAAAATCTGTGACTATTTGTTTGATAGTCCAGAGTCAACAGCAAATAGCATTGCCAAGAATATTGGACTGGCCAACACTAATACCAAACACATTATCCATGTCCTGCTTAACTTGGAACAACAGGGGGACATCTCTCATGAGGAGTCGACTCCCCCCAAATGGTCTCTCTCGGATAAGAAACGCGAGAGGATGCAGATGAAAAAGAAAGCAAGTGAAGGACTAGAAGCGGAAGAGGAGATTGAGGGCGCAGCTGTCTGCACTGAATCGCCGGTCGCTGAGCACGGTGAAGCGATGGAGGATGAGCTGAATGTGGAAAATGGGCAACAATTGGCCACTGAGCAGGAAGAGTTAAATGACGACAACAGGATTCTAGATACAGAGCCGCTCAAGACTCTCGCTTTGAAGAACTCAACTTATGATAACTTTGAAAATGGCAAGTGGGCCAGTGATGACATTCCTGAGGACTTGAACAGCATAACTAAAGAGACCGATGAGCTGCACAGGATTATGGAGGGCCCCTCGGGGGCCCTGCCTGTTGACCAATTTGAAATGTCTGTCTTGGATAAGTTGCTGATTTGTTTGGAGAAGAACCCAGTCAGCGGTCTCATTGAATTTTCCCAGTATTCTTCTCAGCACTGTGAATTTGTCCTCCTGAACCAAACTGGACCATCTCATGACCCAAGGTAAGAAAGCTTCAGAAGCTCTTAGTGAAGCTTGCATGCTAATCAATGTAACTCCATTTGAGCTCACTTTTGGAAAGGCGTTTCTATTTCTTGACAAGGAAGATAGTGTGATTGAACTACTTACACAGGTTTGTTTGGGTTTTTTTTCTTTAACTTTGTACAGTGGTACAATAGTAAAGAGCAGCAAATTGAAGCAGCAGAATTGACTGAACCTATGAAACTCCATTGTTAGCTGCCCTGAGTATACAGATATGTGCGGGATATAAGCTTTTTTTTTTTAAAGTAAAAATATAATAAAATATTTGAATTAAAAAAAGGTGCATAGCCATTGATATAACCTTAAACTCCTCTATTTACAAGTAAAACAGAATATACGCTAGGATGCTGACACACTAAACTGCAAAATTGTGCAAAGGCTGCTTCGTATGCTAAAAAGGCAAATAGTGCACATTATTTGCCCTTTTTAGAGAGTGAAATTTAGCTATTTGCTTTGCAAATAGCTATTTTTCACATGTATTTATGCATGCAAAATTTTAAATTTAAATTCAGAGTTAATGAGTGACTGTGATAAGTAATTCTGCACAGCATCTCATAAACTATGAATGCATAGTAAAACTATACACACAAATAACTTCCACAAACTGGATTTTGAAAAACTTTTTTTATTTATTTATTTGTTTTTATATACCGGTGTTGGATTTACATATCACATCGGTTTACAAATAATTTGACCGGTGCAGTAGATGATTAGAGAAATGTCATAAGAGGTTATAGTAGCAACACTGAAACCAAGTTCATAGCAAAAATCCGTGCGCTCTTTTTCTCCAGGCCCTGTTTGCATGGAAGTCTGGGTAGAAAAAGTGCATGCAAAACTTAATCTTGTGGGAAATTCTGCATGGTTTAGACTTTCTTTACCTAACCTGGAAGGTGTCCTAACCCCCTGTGTATGTAATTTTAGAAATGGCACAGCTCTGTATTTGGAGATTTATTAATTGGTCTGTAAATGCTGACACATTCATTAAATTAATTTCACGGTTGATGTACTCCTCTGCTTTAGGATGTTTGCATTTTAAACATGTAAAATAGTTTTTACATTCATTTTCATTAAGTAAAACACATTGAAGGGAGCAGTTTTGAAAGAGTCTATGGATGAAAATCACATTTCCCTTCCCCGTACCACGGGGGTGGAGCCACGCCTGTCCCAGGAAAGTGTATGTATTGCAGTCTGGAGAATAAGGGTGGCGTCATGGCTGTCCCGGGAAAGCAGTGTGCTGGGGTTAGTCTTACCCTTCTTGTATTTCCAGTAAGGGTGGGACCTCACCTGTCCCAGGAAAGTACACACGGTGGGGTTAGTTTTATACTCTCTGTGGGGGGGTTTGCATCTGCAAACTCCGCAGGGCACTTATGGTTCCTACCGGAGAAGGGATTTACAGCAGGAGACTCCATGGGGAATTTTCCTTTTGAAAAGTGGTTTGCAGGCAGGTGTATTTCCTTGGTGGTTTGCTTGTAAATGGCCAGACCAACCGGAAATGAGAGCCGGCAGTTACTGTGCAAGTTGAGGTTTTCCAGTGAGCTGCTGTGTGGAAACGCAGATTGAATTTGAATACTGAGTCAATCTGTCCTTGTCGTCTTGTGTGTTTAATCATAATATCATGGTTTTATTGCCTACAGTGACTTGATTTGCCAATCTTATACTCAATAGCAGAGTCCAATAGCACAATTACATGATCCATTGTGATTTATTTTATAGCTTTACCTTCTCAACCGTTATAGCTTTTTTTTTTTTTTTATTCTTAGGAAGTGAAGTTTAACTCGGTTTATGATAGAAACTCATGTATTAGGACATTTCTATTTTAATAGATTGTATCTAAAGCTATACCAGGGCTGGAAACACCTGGGCAGATAAAATTCACAGTCTGATGCCTACTGCCTGTGGAGCAGCAGCTGCTGGGGCAGTGGTAGGAGTATTTTGTAGCACCAGGCTGGGACTGGAAGAAGCAGCAGCCCCTGGGTTGGGGGGGAGACTCGGAGGCCTCTGGCCAGGCTGGAAGGGGGATGGTAAGGAGCAGTGACAACCATAGACCAGGAGGAAGGGCTAGGGCTGTGAAATAAACACGGCTTCCACAGGCATTTCCTGCACTCCTTCGCTCCCTTCCCTCCCTGCCCCTAAGAATTATGGCAGTCGCCTAAGGTTTTTTTTTTTTCTTCCAAAATGATTTCTACCCCGAGCCCTTCTTTAAAGTGCATTTGCGACCCGATCTAATAGGATCTGCAGTTTCTGCAAAATTGTTATTTAAATGGGTCCTCGTGGATCAGTTGTTTCCATTGGCAGGGTGCCAGTCAGCTGCCTCCCGCAGTTTTTGCCTGCTGCTTGCGGTCACTGGAGATTTAGCAGTTCTGAGTAGCCTGCCGAGGCGGAAAGCTGGTAGTTTTCAAACAAAATTATGTGCCTAGTTTTAATGGCCTGCTGTGGTTACCGCCTGCTAAAAAAAAATCCCCGTGGGCTTTGTACTTCCTTTTTATGTGGGCGGAGGGAAAACTCCACACACTCAGATTTGAAACTTGCAGTCTGTTTGCCCCTTTCTCGTTTGGCCTTCTGACCCCCCCCCCCAAGCGTCCTCTTTAGCCGTCCCCAGGAGGCAGTTTCCTGGGCTAATGGTCTGTGAAAATCGTTTTCTAGCTTTGCGTCTTATTCCAAAAGGAGGTTTACCCGTCATGTGCCGGTGGATGATGAAATTATTAAATAAAGTAAAATTTATTTTTTTTTTAAATTGCTTTAGAGAGAATTTTATTTCCAAAAAGAAAATAGCATTTTAAATAGGGGCTGAAAAATATTTTTACAACTTAAGGTACAAGGCAAAAAAATGTTTAGGAGCCAGGCGAGTGTGGAGCTCCTTCCTGCTTTATTTCTGGTTTGTTTTTTGTTTTTTTTACTTTCCTTTGCTCAGCCCTCAAACCCCCCCCCCCCCCCCCCCCCCCCCCCGAACAGTTTCTTCCCTTCAACTCAAAAGCAGCAGCCATTGATTCTCTGGAGGGCCTGGCACCGCAGCTCTTCCGTTTGGGGGGGGGCCTGGGGTTTTCCAGCACCGGCTTTAAACTGAAAGCATTCCAATCCCCTCTCCCCTCCCAGATAGCAGTGATTTGTCCCTCCCTGCTGCAAGCTCATGTCCATTTTAATTTGGAGCAGAATAGAATTTCCTGGCATCAGTTTGAGGCAGGCGCTGATTTTACAAGCCTGGTTGGTTATTTTTCAGTCAAATCTTGCAAAACTCCTTTGCTTGGTTGTTTTTTTTTCTGGGAAGGTTTAAAATCCAGGCTGTAGTCAATGGACGGAAGTTCCCAGCAGCAGAAGCGAGCAGTAAGAAAACGGCCAAGAAGGATGCTGCGGCCATTGCCCTGAAAATCTTGTTCCGGGAAGCGGAGGGCAGCACCGAGTCTGAGGAAGCAGAGCTGCCTGAAGCTCCTCAGGTGGAAGCCGAGCCGGTGAGTTAATTCCTTTCCGTTTTTATCGGCGTTGTTCCTGATTGGGTGGCCCAACGGCAGCAGTAATTCCAGGATAAGGGAGCAGAGGGGAGAGGCTGATGCACAGAAGTCTGTTGCTGCTCTTATCGATTTTAACTTGTCTGCTTCGTTTTCCCTTAGACTGGCGTGCAGCAGTTGTCACTTTCATCTGGGAAGAATCCCATCAGCATCCTAATGGAGCATAGCCAAAAATCAGGAAACATGTGCGAATTTCAGCTTTTATCTCAAGAAGGCCCTCCCCACGATCCAAAGTATGGCATTCTTTGTGGTTTTAAGCAAATGTAAAGAGTACACTGGTCAGAAATTCTAGGAAGTACACTTGTGGCCGTGCTTCGTGTCTGAATTAGTCATCCTCCTCCGTGCGCCATGCTCTTTCCGATTATGTTACTGGGAAAGAAGGATGTCCAGATGTCCGGGCAATACTTTGAGAGGCTAATGTGCCTCTCCTTCCCCATGACGCCCCCTCGGCTTCAAGAATGCTCTCTTGTACACGAAGTTAAACCCTGTTTACTGCAAAATACATTTGTTGTGTTAATGTTACACTGGTATAAACTGCGTAGCCTGAATTCTGTGGTAATGGGGGAGTAACATATTGTGAATGGCAAAAGGGGAAGCCTGGTAAGATTGTTTCAGTTTTACATTGGCATGCTCTATTCTTAACTAGCATGCAAGACAGCGACCCTGAAGGCTTTTCGTCTAAAATGCCGAATGAGAGATGGCTATTCTGCATCATAAGCACCCTCGGACCTTTCTGATGCCATCCTGTCCTTTTATTTTGCCAGGTTCACATACTGTGTAAAAGTGGGCGACCAGATGTTCCCCACGGTGGTGGCAAACAGCAAGAAGCTGGGAAAACTGATGGCAGCAGAAGCAGCGGTTAAGATGCTCCTTGGTGACTCTGCGACAATCCAGTACCCCAAAAAGGTAGTGTGGAGGCAAAGGCCGTGCTGTGTCTGCACAGGCAGACTGCAATGGTACAGGACCTGAAACAACATTGTGCTCTTTTTTTTAGAGTGTTAAGCTGATGAGTTTGGGTGCCACAGAAGCTGCGCGATGTGCCCTTTTTAATAAATACTGCAGTTTGCTGCTCATTCTCGTTTTGTGTTGATTCACTGGGGTGAAATCTTAAGATTGAAGGGGGGAATCCCCGAAGCCCTCTGCCCCCGAGGGGGGTGGTGCTGGGGGCTGGAAATTTTGAAATGGAAGACGAAGGCTCCGAGGGGGCCTCTGACTCCTCTTCATTTTCTTCGGAGTTTATTCTCCTGCTACATATGGCTTTCAAGGCCAGGAGGTCCACGAAGAAACACACGGGGCAGTGGTCATTCCCCTCAAGCAAGCTAGGGCCACGGAGGCTCCTGGACCGGATTCTTCCTCCGATTCCTCGGAGCTGGAGGACCCAGAGACAGGGACCCGGCCTCCTCAGGATGCTGCAGAGGAAGTCCAGGGTCTTTCATCTAACCTGGCTCCCAGGTGGAGGGAGATGATCCTAAGGTGGTACGCCTCTTTAGTAAAGACGAGCTTGGTCCTCTTATTCCCACTATTTTGGAGGAGTTGGGAATTGAGGCCCCTCCGGGGGACTCCCGCATGGGCTCCATCGATCCAGACATGGTCGGTCTCCGTGGTCTGCCAAAGTCCTTTCCATTTCACCTCTCCATGATGGATTTGTTATTTAGAGAGTGGGATATGCCAGACTTGGGCCTTAAGGTCAGTAAGGCGATGGACAAATTGTACCCCTTACCAGAAGAGGCTCTGGACCTCCTGCGGGTCCCCAAGGTGGATGCGGCTGGGTCTGCCGTCACCAAGAAGACCTCTATTCCTGTTACGGGGCAAACAGCCCTCAAGGACCTTCAAGATCGTAAGCTGGAGGTCCACTTTAAGAAAATATTCGCGGTTTCGGCTCTGGGAGTCTGGGCTGCTATGTGCAGTAGTTTTTCCTTGCGGGCAGGTCTCCGCTGGGTCCAGCAGTTACAGAGTTGCTCCATGCTTTCGGAGGAGGAGGCCATCCAAGCCAGTCGTCTGAAGGTGGAGATGGATTATAGTGCAGATGCACTTTATGATCTTTTACGAACCTCAGCCAGGTCTATGGTATCCGCGGTCTCTGCTCGCAGATTGCTGTGGCTTAGGAACTGGGCAGCGGACATTTCGTCTAAGGCTCAGCTGTGTTCTCTGCCTTTTAAAGGCAAGCTCCTCTTCAGAAAGGACTTAGAGAATATGATTCATCCTTAGGGGAAAACAAGGTCCATAAGCTTCCGGAGGACAAGCCTAAAACAAAGGCGTTCCTTTTCCCCTAGGTCATGTTCGCAAGGGAATAGAAGATTTCGACTCGGGCAGACAACTATCCTGGTCACAGTCCTTTCGAGGGTGATGCTTCGGAAGAGCAGGTGCTCCCCAAACACCAGGAGGACCTAAATCTTTCTAATGATGCCATGATGGTCCCTTCCTTGGTTCCGTCAGTAGGGGGCAGGTTGTCCCCATTTTACGAGGAATGGGTCAAATTAACCTCCAACCAGTGGGTCCTCAGCATCATAAGACAAGGCTACGTGTTAGATTTTGTATGACGCCCTTACAACCGTTTTCTCGTCTCCCTGTGCTCATACGCAGGAAAGCGGTGCAGGACACCCTGCAGCGACTCCTCAATCTGGGCGCAATTTGTCCAGTTCCTCCCGCGGAGTGCCGCAGGGGACACTATTCCATTTACTTCGTGGTACCAAAGAAGGGAAGGCACCTTTCGACCATCCTCAATCTCAAAAGGGTCAACAGGTGCCTTAGAGTCCCGCGTTTTCGTATGGAGACCCTCAGATCGGTCATTGCATCAGTTCACAGGGGAGAATTCCTGGCATCGCTAGATCTCACGGAAGCGTACCTGCACATCGGCATCAGAGCTGACCACCAGAAGTTTCTGCGCTTCTCCATCATGGGAAAGCATTTTCAGTTTCGGGCCCTGCCGTTTGGACTGGCCACAGCGCTCAGGCCCTTTAAGAAAGTGATGATTGTGGTGGCAGCTCAGCACCGGAGGGAAGGGCTGTATGTTCATCCTTATCTAGACGACTGGCTGATTCGAGCGAAATCAGAGTCTCTCTGCCAGTTGGCGGTGCAACGAGTACTTCAACTGTTGCGATCTCTTGGGTGGGTGGTCAATCCTGCCAAGAGTCACCTGATCCCTTCCCAGTTGTTGGAGTTCCTAGGGGCCCTCTTCGACACACATCAAGGGAGAGTTTTTCTGACGAGGGATCGAATCGACAAACTACAGGAGCAAGTCCGAGATTTGTTATCCAAACATCCTCCCAGAGTTTTCGATTATTTACGAGTCCTGGGGTCAATGGCGTCAACTCTGGAGTTAGTCCCATGGGCCTTTGCGCATATGAGACCTCTGCAATCAGCATTACTCTCCCGTTGGAATCCGGTGTCCGAGCGTTTTCACCTTCAGCTTCCTCTTACAGACTCGGCACGGCTCAGTCTCAATTGATGGCTCCTCACATCCAATTTGAGCTGCGGGGTGCCCTTGGAGGTTCCCGAATGGATGGTGGTAGTTACGGACGTCAGTCTATCCGGTTGGGGAGTGGTTTGTCAAGAGAAGTCGGTGCAGAAACAGTGGTCGGCGGAAGAAGCTCGGTGGTTGATCAATCGCCTGGAGACCAGAGGGGTCCGCTTAGCGTTACAGGCTTTCTTACCTCTTCTACAGGGAAAGTCTGTCAGAGTGCCGCCTGCAGTCCCTTAGTATTTCTTTGTCTCCAGCAGATGGTAGAGGTGCAAACCTGCAGTCTGACGAAAAAAGAAGACAACTAGAGCGAGAGAAAAGATTTGATTTCAGGAAGTTGGGCTGAGTCTCCCTGAGGTGTTAGGTACCTTTGTGGACCATCCCTTGGGTTGAGCCGGGCAACAGGAGGGTTGGAAACCTCTGACTGCTGTAGTCTACTGCTTCCGGAGGCCTTGCTAGCCAAGGGGACTGGCTCCCTCTCTGCCTCCGAGGTCTTCTGCGAGCCACCATCTTCTGCTCAGGGAAGTAATCCGTTTTTGTTTCTTTTAAATTAAGTTAAAAAAAAAAAAAGAAGGTGCCAGCCTTGAGACGAGAGGGGAGTTTAGTCCATCCATATCTAAATGATTAACTTATTTGGGCAAAGATGGAGGAAGAGTGCGGTCATTCCATCCAGCGAGTGATGGATGCCTTGAATTTGCTGGGTTGAATGATAAGTGTAGCAAAGAGTCACCTGGTTCCGACCTAGTCAGAATATCTGGGAGCGTGCTTCGATACCCAGAAAGACAGAGTGTATCTGACAGTGGACAGATCATCGAAGTTGCAGGCGCGGGTGATGCACCTGCTGCACCTGTCAGTACCCAAAGGTCTGGGATTATTTGCAGGTTCTGGGCTCCATGGCCTTGACGTTGGATTTGGTTCCGTTAGCCTTTGCTCACATGCGACCTTTGCAAACGGCGCACTTGTCCAGATGGAATCCGTTGTCTGAGGAGTATCATCTGCCTTTACCTCATCTAAGAGAATCCATGCCTAGTCTTTCGTGGCGGCTCTTTCGGCATAACCTGGAATAGGGAGTGGATGTGGAGGCCCTGGACTGGGTGGTGGGTGACCACAGACGCTAGCCCCAAGGGTTAGGGGGCAGTGTGCCCGGGATAGCCTGCCCAAGGTCTTTTGTCAACCGTGGAAGTGTCCTGGTCTATCAATCGTCTGGAGACGAGGGCGGTTTGCAGGGCCCTGGAAGTGTTCTCCTCTGGATCAAAGGTCGGATGGTTCATATTTTCTCGGACAGTGCAACAACGGTGGCGTACATCAATCGTCAAGGAGGGACGAGGAGTCCCGCAGTGGCTCTGGAGGCTCAGCAACTGTTTGTGTGGGTGGAATGTCACCTCGAGGGAATAGCAGCATCTCATGTTGTGGGCGTGGACAACATGCAAGTGGATTTCCTCAGCAGGCAACAACTAGATCCGAGGGAATGCAAGTTGCCCCTGGAAGTCTGGGATCAGATTTCCTCCAGGTGGGGTGTTCCCCAGCTGGATCCTCATGGTAACCTGTGCCAACGCAAAGGCAGCAAGGTTTTTCAGTCACAGAAGGGAGATCGGCTCGGAAAGGCCGGATGCTCTAGTGTGCCCATGGCTGACGAGGGTTCTTCTGTATGTTCCTCCTTGGCCAGTCATCAGTCAAGTTTTGCGGTACATAGAGATACATCCAGGGAAGGTGGTGCTGGTGGCGCCAGAGTGGCTACATCGGCCGTGGTTCGCGGATCTAGTGTATCTTGCAGAGAACAGGCCTCTCAGGTTGGCTCACCTGCCAGGGTTGCTGCGACAAGGACCTATATTTTCGAATCAGGAGGATCGCTTTTGTCTCGAGGCTTAGCTTTTGAGAGGCGGCGGTTGCACTCGAGAGGATATTCGGAACCAGTAATTTCCACATTACTCCGGGCTAGGAGATCTTCTACTTCCATGGCGTATGTCAGGATCTGGAAAGTGTTTGAGTCCTGGTGTCTTCAACAGCAGCTGGGTGCCCTGGCTTGAACGTTCCTCACATTTTGACCTTTCTACAGCAGGGGCTGTCTAAGGGTCTGGTCTATAGTTCACTCCGCATCCAGGTTTCAGGGGCAAGTTGCAGGAGAGGTCTTTGGCCTCTCATCCCGATGTGGTTCGATTCTTGAAGGGAGAGGGGTTAAGCATTTGGAACGTCAACTTAGTTTTGCGGGTGCTCTGTGGGGGCGCCATTTGAGCGTCTTTGAAGGATCAGACTTTGAAGACCATTTTTCTGGTGGCCAGGCGGATTTCAGAGCTTCAGGCTCTGTCTTGTAGAGATCCTTTGCGTATTTCTAATGCCGGTGATGTTGCTTATGGTCCTCTCTTTCTTGTCGAAGGGCGGAGTGTCAGCTGGTGTCTCCTCAGGAGATATGCAGGGCCGCAGTGTGGTCCTCACTTCATACTTTCACCAAGCATTACCGATTGGACGTTCAGGCGCAGGAAGATGCAACTTTTGGTGAAAGTGTTTTACAAGCGGGTCTTTCGGGTTTCCGCCCAGTCTTAGGGGTGCTCGGGTACATCCCGCTTGTCTGGACTGATCTGGGTACGAACAGGAAAGGAAAATGTTCTTACCTGCTAATTTTTGTTCCTGTAATACACAGATCAATCCAGAGACCCGTCCCCTTTGCTGCCGAAAGACTGAATTTCCTAGTGGTGGTTTACACTGTGCATCAGAGATGTTTGCAGTCTGTAAATATGTTTTTTTGTTGTTGGTTTTTTTTTTTTCAATCGAGGTTCTGGTAGTATGAGAGGCTTCAGTTCAGGGGTTTCCAACCCTGAAAAGGGGGAATGATAGCTGCTCTATGGCTTGGGTACAGGTCAGTACTGAGGGACTGCAGGCAGCACTCTGTTATGTAGCAGTGCCTGAAAGTTTTGTTCTCTGCCTCTATCTGCTGGTAGGGAGGCAAAAGCCACTTCTATGGACTGATCTGGTATTACAGGAACAAAAATTAGCAGGTAAGAACCCATTTTCCTATCTCTGAGGGAGTGATAGGAATTGTAAAGCTGAATTAGTTGGGTGGATGGGCAGATTAGATAGGCTGTATGGTCTTCGTCTGACATCATGTTTCTATTTTTGTTAGTAGAATATCCTCGCTGGCGATACTCTAGGTGAAATCCTCGCTGGCGATGCTCTAGGTGAAATTTCAAGAAGATTATCTATTTATTTATTTCGTTTATACATTTTTTTTTCTGCCATAGCCTCTTGTAGAGCATCAGTCCACTGATAGCGCCCTCCTGATTCCTGCTGTTCCTGAACTGACTCTGGAAGAACTGAACGCAGCAAAAGCAACAAGTGTTGGTGATTTAATCAAATACCTGAATGCGAATCCCGTGAGCGGCTTGCTGGAGTACTCTCGTGCCAACGGATTTGCTGCTGAGTTCAAATTGATTGATCAGTCTGGACCACCGCACGATCCCAAGTGAGTTTGTGCTACCATGAGCAGGCTCTCTAACAATGCTGTTGGCTTGATTTAGCGCTCTCTGTGCTGATGCCATAACCTGGTAGAATTCTGTGTAGGTCCTGAGCTGGAGGGGCACTGCATTTCCTTTGGTGCTTCCTGATTGAAGGGACCTGTGAGATGCGGTAGCTCCTCCTGAAGTGCTTTCTTTTGGGAATGGCAGACCTGGAGGAGCTGAGGCAGACAGAGAGGTATATAGATGAGACCTTCAGGGACATAGTAGTCCAGTCCCAACTTCAGACTGGCAGCCCTGGTGCTGCCTTGGAGGAAGAAGGTCTCATAATGGGAGAGCACCAACCAGATGTAGCAGGAAAGGATCCTGTAGCAAGGACCTGCTCTCCAGGTGATGCATTATCCTTTCGCACTGAGGATATCTCCCCAAGGCCTACTGCCCAGGAGGGAAGGGTTAGGTCGGCCGTCATAGTTGGTGATTCGATTATTAGGAATGTAGATAGCTGGGTGGCGGGTGGGCGTGAGGATCGCCTGGTAACATGCCTACCTGGTGCGAAGGTGGCGGACCTCACGCGTCACCTAGATAGGATTTTAGACAGTGCTGGGGAGGAGCCGGCTGTTGTGGTATACGTGGGCACCAACGACATAGGAAAATGTGGGAGGGAGGTTCTGGAAGCCAAATTTAGGCTCTTAGGTAGAAAGCTGAAATCCAGAACCTCCAGGGTAGCATTCTCTGAAATGTTCCCTGTTCCACGCACAGGTCACCAGAGGCAGGCAGAGCTCCAGAGTCTCAATGTGTGGATGAGACGATGGTGCAAGGAAGAGGGATTCAGTTTTGTTAGGAACTGGGGAACCTTTTGGGGAAGGGGGAGTCTCTTCCGAAGGGATGGGCTCCACCTTAACCAGGGTGGAACCAGACTGCTGGCGCTAACCTTTAAAAAGGAGATAGAGCAGCTTTTAAACTAGAACAAAGGGGAAAGCCGACAGTCGCTCAGCAGCGCATGGTTCGGAGAGATCTATCTTTAAAGGATACTAATGATGCATTAGAATTAGGGCATCCCGACAGTGAGGTTCCAATAATTAGAAAAGTAGTCCAAGTGCCTGTAACTAAAAACTCACCTGAGCTAAAAAATTCTAACTTATCCCTATCAATTAAAAAGCAGAATAAAAATACAATCAAAAAACAAACTTTGAAATGTTTGTATGCTAATGCCAGAAGTCTAAGAAGTAAGATGGGAGAATTAGAATGTATAGCAGTACTTGATGACATAGACTTAATTGGCATCTCAGAGACATGGTGGAAAGAGGATAACCAATGGGACAGTGCTATACCGGGGTACAAATTATATCGCAATGACAGAGAGGAGCAGTCGGGAGGAGGTGTGGCGCTTTATGTCCGGGATGGCATAGAGTCCAACAGGATAAACATCCTGCATGAGACTAAATACAAAATTGAATCTTTATGGGTAGAAATCCCTTGTGTATCAGGGAAGACTACAGTGATAGGGGTATACTACCGTCCACCTGGTCAAGATGGTGAGATGGACAGTGAAATGCTAAGAGAAATTAGGGAAGCTAACCAAATTGGTAGTGCAGTAATAATGGGAGACTTCAATTACCCCAATATAGACTGGGTAAATGTATCATCGGGTCACGCTAGAGAGATAACGTTCCTGGATGGAATAAATGATAGCTTTATGGAGCAATTGGTTCAGGAACCGATGAGAGAGGGAGCAATTTTAGATCTAATTCTCAGTGGAGCACAGGACTTGGTGAGAGAGGTAACGGTGGTGGGGCCGCTTGGCAGTAGTGATCATAATATGATCAAATTTGATTTAATGACTGGAAAAGGAACAGTGTGCAAATCCAAGGCTCTCGTGCTAAACTTTCAAAAGGGAAACTTTGATAAAATGAGAAAAATTGTTAGAAAAAAACTGAAAGGAGCAGCTACAAAAGTAAAAAATGTCCAAGAGGCGTGGTCATTGTTAAAAAAAATACCATTCTAGAAGCACAGTCCAGATGTATTCCACACATTAAGAAAGGTGGAAAGAAGGCAAAACGATTACCGGCATGGTTAAAAGGGGAGGTGAAAGAAGCTATTTTAGCCAAAAGATCTTCATTCAAAAATTGGAAGAAGGATCCAACAGAAGAAAATAGGATAAAGCATAAACATTGGCAAGTTAAATGTAAGACATTGATAAGACAGGCTAAGAGAGAATTTGAAAAGAAGTTGGCTGTAGAGGCAAAAACTCACAGTAAAAACTTTTTAAAATATATCCGAAGCAGAAAGCCTGTGAGGGAGTCAGTTGGACCGTTAGATGATCGAGGGGTTAAAAGGGCACTTAGAGAAGATAAGGCCATCGCAGAAAGATTAAATGATTTCTTTGCTTTGGTGTTTACTGAAGAGGATGCTGGGGAGGTACCCGTAATGGAGAAGGTTTTCATGGGTAATGATTCAGATGGACTGAATCAAATCACGGTGAACCTAGAAGATGTGGTAGGCCTGATTGACAAACTGAAGAGTAGTAAATCACCTGGACCGGATGGTATACACCCCAGAGTTCTGAAGGAACTAAAAAATGAAATTTCAGACCTATTAGTAAAAATTTGTAACTTATCATTAAAATCATCCATTGTACCTGAAGACTGGAGGATAGCAAGTGTAACCCCAATATTTAAAAAGGGCTCCAGGGGCGATCCGGGAAACTACAGACCGGTTAGCCTGACTTCAGTGCCAGGAAAAATAGTGGAAAGTGTTCTAAACATCAAAATCACAGAACATATAGAAAGACATGGTTTAATGGAACAAAGTCAGCATGGCTTTACCCAGGGCAAGTCTTGCCTCACAAATCTGCTTCACTTTTTGAAGGAGTTAATAAACATGTGGATAAAGGTGAACCGGTAGATATAGTATACTTGGATTTTCAGAAGACGTTTGACAAAGTTCCTCATGAGAGGCTTCTAGGAAAAGTAAAAAGTCATGGGATAGGTGGCGATGTCCTTTCGTGGATTGCAAACTGGCTAAAAGACAGGAAACAGAGAGTAGGATTAAATGGGCAATTTTCTCAGTGGAAGGGAGTGGACAGTGGAGTGCCTCAGGGATCTGTATTGGGACCCTTACTGTTCAATATATTTATAAATGATCTGGAAAGAAATACGACGAGTGAGATAATCAAATTTGCAGATGACACAAAATTGTGCAGAGTAGTTAAATCACAAGCAGATTGTGATAAATTGCAGGAAGACCTTGTGAGACTGGAAAATTGGGCATCCAAATGGCAGATGAAATTTAATGTGGATAAGTGCAAGGTGATGCATATAGGGAAAAATAACACATGCTATAATTACACGATGTTGGGTTCCATATTAGGTGCTACAACCC
This sequence comes from Rhinatrema bivittatum, assembly GCF_901001135.1. Classification (NCBI taxonomy): domain Eukaryota; kingdom Metazoa; phylum Chordata; class Amphibia; order Gymnophiona; family Rhinatrematidae; genus Rhinatrema; species Rhinatrema bivittatum. The sequence goes on from NC_042630.1 coordinate 24,344,293, forward strand.
AAGAAAGAGATCTAGGTGTCATAGTGGATAACACATTGAAATCGTCGGTTCAGTGTGCTGCGGCAGTCAAAAAAGCAAACAGAATGTTGGGAATTATTAGAAAAGGAATGGTGAATAAAACGGAAAATGTCATAATGCCTCTGTATCCCTCCATGGTGAGACCGCACCTTGAATACTGTGTACAATTCTGGTCGCCGCATCTCAAAAAAGATATAATTGCGATGGAGAAGGTACAGAGAAGGGCTACCAAAATGATAAGGGGAATGGAACAACTCCCCTATGAGGAAAGACTAAAGAGGTTAGGACTTTTCAGCTTGGAGAAGAGATGACTGAGGGGGGATATGATAGAGGTGTTTAAAATCATGAGAGGTCTAGAACGGGTAGATGTGAATCGGTTATTTACTCTTTCGGATAGTAGAAGGACTAGGGGACACTCCATGAAGTTAGCATGGGGCACATTTAAAACTAATTGGAGAAAGTTCTTTTTTACTCAACGCACAATTAAACTCTGGAATTTGTTGCCAGAGAATGTGGTTCGTGCAGTTAGTATAGCTGTGTTTAAAAAAGGATTGGATAAGTTCTTGGAGGAGAAGTCCATTACCTGCTATTAAGTTCACTTAGAGAATAGCCACTAACATTAGCAATGGTTACATGGAATAGACTTAGTTTTTGGGTACTTGCCAGGTTCTTATGGCCTGGATTGGCCACTGTTGGAAACAGGATGCTGGGCTTGATGGACCCTTGGTCTGACCCAGTATGGCATGTTCTTATGTTCTGAACGGCTGTGCAGCTGTTACAGAATTCAGTTCCTTTTTTCTTTGATTCTGAAACCCCAGTGCAGTTTCCTGATATATTAATTGTTCATGTGCCTTACAGCTGCTGATGTGTGGGTGTTGGGGGTGGGGGCAAAATAACGCACGCATGTTTGAAAATCAGAGGTGCACACCGCAGGAAGGCTTCTCTCTAACGGAGCTAGAAGTGCACACACCATGGACCCCGCGTGCACTTTCACCTGAATGTAAACACACCCACAGGAAGGCCTCTCTAACGGAGCTAGAAGTGTCTATACCATGGACAACGCATGACTTTAAGTTACGTTTGAGGATGGTAAGTTTCAGTTGGGTAAATACCTTTTGAAAATTGTACTTACCATTAACAATGAAAGGTAGCTGTTCTGAATTTGTAATCCGAAGACATACATTTATATTATAGGAGACTTAAGTAAGAAGAAAAATATTGTAAAGTTTTAGATCCATGAAATAAAAAGTTGTCTTTTCATGTGGGGACTCATCCAGCAGACTTGCACCAAAGCCAGTCCTGCCCTGCACGTCATTCTGCCGATCTAAGGATTGTGAACAAACAACAAGAGCCGAGCGAAACGGAAAAAGCCAAATGATGGATGCGTTTGCATCGTTCCAAAGCTCCTTCATCCTTGACTTCCAAACTCTTTTTAAAAGAAGCCACTAATAGGCCCTTTTCTTAGTGCAGACATTTTAATGTGTTTAGCTGAGTTCTAGCAATCCTTAATATTAAATTGCACAGCCAGTAGAAGTTGCGAAATTCTAAATAGTCTCGCTTCAAATCCCTTCCCCCCACCCAAGCATTTCTTTTTTCCAGATGGTGCCAGCTTTGCTGCCTTTCGCCCACCCTTCAAAAGCTGGTGAGCGATGTTCCTACAGCCCAGAATTGCATCTCTCCCTACCTCCTTTTTAGCTATCGTGCGGTATACAATGCTGTCGGTTTTCTCCAGTAAATCCATTTTACTGTAAAGTTTGTTTTTTTCTTGTCTGGTTGATTGATGCAGTGCCAGGAAAAAATGGTTGAAAATATTATAAAGACGGGAGCGTGGTCTGGCCACAGAGCGAAATGGCAGCTTGAGAGGAGAGCTCCAGAGCACCATGAGCGATAAATAGGAATAATCTTCATCCATCCCCCCCCAAAAAGTGGAAAATTTGCAGAGATATACTTTCCTTCTAACCTACATTCATGTTTACTAAGAAAAAGGCGACAGATGAGTAAATATTCATACTTTAAAACTCAGAGACGAATCGGAAGCTCAGGGTACTGGAACGGATCCAGATATGACGGCTCAGTCCACAGAGGACTCGGATTCCCTAAGTGGTGAGCTTAGTTGCCAGGTATCAGAGGTACCTACACGGAACGAGTTCCGACAATGGTTTAGTGACCTAAGGCAAGATATGAAGGCCAATAAAAAAGAACTACTCGAAAAGATGGTGGAAATGCGTGAGGAGATGGGCGAGATAGGCCATAGAGTGGACGATTGTGATATCAGATTAGAATCACATAAAATAAACTGGAGAAATTAAAATCTCAATGTGATTCTATGGCCAAAGAGAAGAAATAGAAATAAAAGGAGCAATCTCCGGTTCCGAGGGACCCCCGAAACGGAGGCCTACAGTGACTGCCACGAGGTAGTCCGCTCGCTATGCAATTTCTTTTTGTCTCAAGGAGAAGGGACCCGATAGAGCTGGAGCTTTCTGCGATATCCTGAAAAGGATCAGGTCTTAATGGCGGCGCAGAAAAAACAAGCATGGCAGTGGAAAGAACAGACAGTTTCAGTTCTCCCGGACTTGTCACCTGGAACTTTGAAACGCCGGCAGACATACATACCGATTACATCTGTATTGAGGAAGGAAAACCTTTAGGTATAAATGGCTATTCCCGGCGGGGATTTCAGTGACTACACAAAGAGTCACTTCACAAGCGGCTACCCCGGATGAAGCGGCAGCCATCTTAACAGCAGCAGGCATCCCTATCAAGCAGCGGAGAACAAAGGACGCCCGGAACCCCCTCGTTGGCAACAAGTGGAAAAAGGGGGTAGAAGACAGGAGGCATCCTACATTGCTGGTGCACGTGCAAGCGAGGGATGAACCGGACCAAGGAGGACACCTGTGAGACATAGATGCGCATGAATGTTGTATTATCATTATTGATGATGTATCTCTATTTCTGCAGAGGTTTATATTCTTTTTGGTTAGACGTTTTGTTATAAGTAATTACATCAGTTGAAAACGTTGCAAGGAAAGTTTATATTGCGAAGGGGGTGGGGGAATGAGATGAAGGGGTATAGATGTTTATGGTGAAAGGGGCGAGGTTGTTTCACTCCAGGGCCGCATAGAGCCCCATACCTGCTTACGCAGGAACGCCGCGATGAGCTGGCGCAAACAGGAAGGGGTGGCAGGGAGGGAGGGTTTTCTAGCACAAGGGATAAGTCCTGTGGTAACTTTGGATATAAGGGGAGAGGAACTCTTATTGGTGGTTACATTAAATCAGAGGGAGGGGTAACCTGGGGGGGGGAGATATACGGAATAGAAAGGAGAAGAGTGTGCATTTATTTATTTATTTTTAACTTTTATATACCGATGTTCCTGTATAGGATACATATAGCACCGGTTTACATGAAAACTGAACTGTCGCCTTGGGGCGAGTACAAGGAACATGGAACATGTAATACCAGATAAAATAATAGTAAAGTCTAACAAAAATATCAGGTTAAACATGAAGTCACTTCAACAACATCTATGGTGAACGCAATAATTCTGCGAAGCTAGAGTGGCTACGTGCCAGGCAGTTGGACCGAGTTTGAACGTGATGTGACAGAACCAGAGTGTATGGCAAGAGTTTTTAATTAGTCCTTAGGGGGGGCCCGGGGACCTCTGTGAAACGTTATGTCTCTGAAAAGGCCTGAAAATTGATCTCTTAACTATAATAAGTGTAACTAATGGCACTTCAATTCATATCTCTAAATGTTAAAGGGCTCAACAACCCGCGCAAACGCCATCTTTTACAACAAGACTTTCATACCCACTCAGCAGGGATCATTTGCTTACAAGAGACTCATTTGAGGCGGCGCTATGAGCATCTTTTGATGTGGCCAATGTTCGCATACCGATTCTTCTCACCAGCGACTAAAACAAACAAATATGCTGGGGTATGCATCTTGTTCAAACAAGGGTATGACTACGTTATTAAATCTCATATTGAGGATACAGATGAGCGCTATTTACTAATTAAATTTGAGTACCAGGGGGAGTTGATTTCCCTATTGAATATTTATGCCCCCAATACTAATCAATTGAGCTTTTTTGACTCACTTGATCAGCTACTTACAAAGAAAGGGGAGGGGACTTTAATAATCATGGGAGACTTCAACCTCACACTCTGCCCACATGTAGATAACTCTGGAGGGAACATTATGGGAACTGGGAAGCCCAGGAAAAAGCTCCGGTCACTCATCACCAAATGGGATCTACAAGATGTATGGCGACAGAGGAACCCAGATACTAAAAATTATACCTTTTTCTCATCACCACATAAATCATACTCGTGAATTGATTACGTTTTGATTGACAAACTATTGCTTAGGAGGGTTCAGAGGGCGTATATTAATTCCATAACATGGTCCGATCATGCCTCAGTTGGCCTAGACTTGGGGGAATTGGAAGCAGGGGAAGGATATCGTCCATGGAAACTAAATGATTCCCTTATAGGAGATGATATCTTTTGTAAAAAACTTGAAAGGGAAATTGCATTCTTCCTAACTATTAATGAGGGAGATCCTGGGGTTATATGAGACTGCATGAAGGGTGTAATGCGGGGACTTGTGATTTCCAGGGGATCGCATGTCAAAAAACAAAAGCAGCAGGTGAAACAAACCCTGCTAGATGACATCGCAAAGCTGTCAGAGAGACATAGAACACTGGCCAAGACTATATATGCACAACTACAGAAAGCAAGGGAAGAGCTACAAACAATGGCCGATTCAGAATTGAGGGCTAAACTGACCTTAATAACCCAAGAAAAATTTGAATGGGGTAACAGGTCAGGGAGACTACTAGCTAGATATTTGAAAAAAAAAAAAAAAAGCAGTCCCAGTCTCAGATTACTGCGATCCGTAGCTCGGATAGGAGCTTACTCTCTTCTCCTCCTGACATAAGGCACAGATTCCAAATATTTTACGGGGATTTATGTAATGATAACTCCTCTATCAACACTGAACATATAGAAACTTATCTGCATGAAACAGATCTTCCCTGCTTGAGCGAGGAGGAAAGAGAGCTCCTAAAACGAGAGATTTCACCAGACAAAATTAGCGAGGCTATTAGAAACATAGAAACATAGAAATGACGGCAGAAGAAGACCAAACGGCCCATCCAGTCTGCCCAGCAAGCTTCACACATTTTTTCTCTCATACTTATCTGTTTCTCTTAGCTCTTGGTTCTATTTACCTTCCTCCCCCACCATTGAAATATCTAGCTTGATTAGTTAGGGGTAGTAGGGGTAGTAACCGCCGCAATAAGCAAGCTACACCCATGCTTATTTGTTTTACCCAGACTATGTTATACAGTCCTTATTGGTTGTTTTTCTTCTCCCCTGCTGTTGAAGCAGGGAGCTATGCTGGAAATGCGTGATGTATCAGTCTTCTCCCATGCCGTTGAAGCAGAGAGCCATGCTGGATATGCATCGAAAGTGAAGTATCAGACACATTTGGTTGGGGTAGTAACCGCCGTAACAAGCCAGCTACTCCCCGCTTTGTGAGTGCGAACCCTTTTTTCTTCTCCCCTGTCGTTGAAGCAGAGAACTATGCTGTATATGCATTGAAGGTGAAGTATCAGGCTTATTTGGTTTGGTCTTAAGGCAAATAAAGCTCCAGGACTAGATGGTTTTACCCCTTTATTTTATAAAAAGCTTGCTTCAGTCCTGATAACCCCATTACATGAGTTTTTTAATTACTTATTATTGGGAAAGGGAGCTAACACAGCCGGAATTACTATTCTAGGTAAACTGGGGCATGACCTTACTAACTGAGGGTCGTATAGACCGATTTCCCTCATTAATATTGACCTTATGCTGCTTGCCAAAATAATGGCATCCCACCTTAACAAGATCCTGGGCCGTCTAGTACATACAGATCAAGTGGGCTTTATCCCCGATAGAATGCAGCTGACATCAGTAAGATCGTAGACCTGATTTGGTGGGTACGAGACCAGGATATACCAACTGTCCTACTGTCAGTCGATGCAGAGAAGGCCTTCGACATGGTCCACTGGCCATTTCTTTTCAGCACATTAAGGAAAGTAAATTTCGGCCCGAAGTTTTTAAATGGTTTACAGCAATTGTATACTGAACCTAAGGCTCGAGTGAAAGTTAATGGAACCTACTCAGGCCTTCACCATACGACGAGGCACAAGACAGGGGTGCCCCCTGTCTCCGCTATTGTTTGCAATATTCTTAGAACCTCTAGGTACCAAAGTTCGCAAGAACACTAAAATTCAGGGAATTACACTTGGGGATAAGGAAATTAAGATGTCAATGTTTGCGGACAATGTTCTGTTTTCCCTAACCAACCCGGCCTCTACACTGGCCGAAACGTTATTAGAATTGCAGACTTTCAGTGAGGTATCTGGCTTTAAATTAAATGTGGAAAAATCTGAGATTTTAAACATCTCAATACCCGAGGATGAACTCCACAGATTGAAGTCTCAGTTCCCTTTTCAATGGGCAACAAGAAAATTTAAATATTTGGGGGTATATATCAGCAAAGACACCAGTGAACGTTTTCGGTTGAACTACCCACCACTTGTAAACAAGATATTTCAAGATTGAGACCGCTGGTCAGGTCTCTGTTTATCCTGGTTTGGTCACATATCCTCAATCAAAATGAATGTCCTACCCAGGCTGGGATACTTGTTTCAATCTCTTCTCATACCTGTACCCAATGCGATTCTTAAAAAATGGCATCAGAAGATCTTTTCCTATATCTGGCAGCGCCGACCTCCAAGGCCGATATTGGTAAATTGGCCACTGAGGTTATCTGGGACAGTATTTTCGCAGCTACTAAGAAATGATTCCAATACACTCCATTAGCTGAAAATTGTTATAAGATATTGCTTAGGTGGTAGCTACACAATACAAGGTTCTACATTGGGAGTCATCACCCAGCCAAGAAAACAAACAGAATGCTAGGAATTATCAGGAAAGGAATGAAGAATAAAACAGAGAATATCATAATGCCTCTGTATCACTGCATGGTACGACCTCATCTTGAGTATTGTGTGCAATTCTGGTCACCACATCTCAAAAGAGATGATATAGCAGAATTAGAAAAGGTACAGAGAAGGGCAACTAAAACGATAAAGGGGATGGAACATTTCCCCCTGTGAGGAAAGGCTAAAGAGGTTAGGACTCTTCAGCTTGGAGAAGAGACAGCTGAGGGGGGAGGTATGATGGAGGTCTACAAAATAATGAGTGGAATGGGTTAAATGCTTTCAAAATAATTTTTTACTCTATGCATAATTAAACTCTAGAATTCATTGCCAGAGGATTTGTTAAAAGCTGTTAGTATAGCTGGGTTTAAAAATGTTTGGACAAGTTCCTGGAAGAAAAATCCGTAAACGTGGACTTGGAGATATCTATTGCTTCTCCCTGGGGTAAACAGCACGGCAGACCTGGATTTAGGCATAGGCACCACATTTCAGTAGGTGCCAGAGCATTGCTTGCTTCCATGCCTCTAACCGGACCTGCATCTGTAGCTCAAAGATGAGGGAGAGGACTTTGCTGTGGTGGGGGACTGGCATTGACGACCCTCCCCGGTGCATATAGGTGCCAAATATGTAAGCCTGGCCCTGCAGCATGGAATCTATGAGATCCTGCCAGGTGCTTGTGACCTGGATTGGCCCGGCTTGATGAACCCTCGGTCTGCCCCAATATGACAAATCTTATGTCCCTATGTTCTTCTCCCCAGATTTATCTTTCAAGCCAAGGTCGGGGGCCGCTGGTTCCCAGCTGTTAGTGCACATAACAAAAAGCAGGCGAAACAGGAAGCGGCAGATGCAGCGCTTAGAGTTCTAATTGGTGAAGCAGAGAAAGCAGCTCGCACTGGAGAGAGCCCCGCTGAGGTAAGAAGAGCTCGTCCCTTATTAACAAGCTGGGCAGCCTGGGCTGCAAAACTGGTTGAATGATGGGTAGGGACTTTCATTTTCAGTTTTTATTTTACTTTACCTGGGAATTTCAATGTCATAACAAAAATATCAGTGGGGAAAAAGACTTTTCCACTGAGGATTTTCCTGTGTGTTATCACAGTCATTTTTCCACTGATTATTTTTTTTTTGTTAAAACACTGAAATTCCTGGAGAAAAATAAAATAAAAACTGAAAATGAAAGTCCCCCTAGTGATGGGCAACAGACTTCTGCAAAGATGAGTCCTGGGCTAGCTGGAGCTGGGAGGTGTTCGACGAGGTGGGTCTGCAGGGAACACACAGTGTGGTAGAAAAATGAGAATGGTTGTGCTGGAGGACTAGTGACTCGTGACAGCTAATATTTTCTGCAAAGATATGTAGTGCTGCACTTTGGGGGTAGGAATAAAGAAACCCAGAGGGACCAGTATCTGCTGGGGTTAGATACAAGAGTGGAAATGAGACAGACAGACACAATCCAGACCGATTAGGATCACTCGGTCCCCACCCAGTTTGTCCATCGGAGCTTGTGAGTCCCTCTCTTTCCCCTGCCACTAATGTTTGTGTTTGTCCCCAGCAATCCTGGGGATTCTGCCACACTTTTGGCTCCTGTTACCTCTGCAGGATCTCTCTCCAAATGTCCACCACCCTCTCAATGAAAAATTATTTTCCTAAATTGATTTGAGCTTTCCCTCTCTTCCTGTCCTTGAGAGAAAACGTTTCCTTCTGGCAGTTTATGGTTGACTGCTAGTGCTTTATTTCTACAGTACTGCTTGACATATTCAGCACAATACAGAAACACCTAACAGTCCCTTCTCAGCACAGCTTCCCATCTAATCAACCCCTGGGTCCTCAACCAGAGCTCCCAGTGGCACCATTCCCCCCCCCCCCCCCCCCCCCAACAACCCATCTGACAGAGCGGCCCTGTGTGGATAAATAATCTTCATTTCCAGCCATTCAAAAGTTTTATTGACATCCAGATAAGTCATTTCTAATGGATCCATGATAGCCATGGTTCTGATACGCCTCGAGCCTCGCTTAAAATCAGAATTGGACATGTCTCGAAACAAAAGGGGGACACTAGATCGAAATCGATGGCGGTGGTCATTGATAGCCGGTGGGCCCTGAGCGCTCTGCCGCCCCGAGGGATAGACAACAAAAATAAATGTACCCAAAAACATTGAGAAACCTATCTAGGACGCTAATGGGAGAACCGGGCGACCAACCGCGCGACGTGAGGCTCTGTGGGAAAAGAAGAGACGGAGGGTCCCCCGCATGGACACATGGTTATAATGCATGGGTGAGCAGGCTCAGTGAAGCTCGTTCAAAGTTCTGGAAACTTTGACACAGGTTTTCCATGCCAGGCTCTATCCGATGTCACCCATGTGTGAGGACTGCCACCCTGCTTGTCCTCGGGGAAACTGAAGTTCCTTCTCTGAGAGAGAGCATGTCCGCCTGTGCGCACCACTTTCTCTTTATTTTGTAAACCCTTTGGGGAATAGATCTTGTAACCATGAGAGTTATCTTGGACAGCATTCCGTAGTGGTGTTTGGATATTTATTTTGCACACTCTGCTGTGATCTGGAAATATAAAGCTGCCTTCTGTTCTCAGCTTCCTGTGTCTGGCAGCACAGTCCATGATCAGATGGCTATGCTGAGCCACCAGCGTTACAACTCTCTGACTGCATGCATTCAGCAGAGCTTACTTGGCAGGAAGATCCTGGCCGCCATCATCATGAAGAAAGGACCAGAGGACCTGGGCACAGTGGTTAGCATTGGCACAGGTATGAATAAATAGTTGATTCTTTCACTTATCCTTGGCTGCCTATACGTGGGATGTGGGATGTGTGCTGGTGGGGGTTATCCAGGCAGTTTCCTCCTTTGTTCTGCTCAGATGTAATCAGCCTCTCTTGGGCTACAGCATCATGAACCTTCATTTGTAACTAGAGCCCCTCCCATTTTATATCTCTTTACAACTCAGCCCAGCCATTGCAACAATAGTCCTTGACCAGGAGGCACAAGCCGCAGTGGTCTCTGAAACTTGATTAATGTGAACTCTGAGTCCAGCTGTTAGGTGTGGCTACTGCGCAATGGCTGAGATCCCCATCCCGAGGAACTGTAAATCGTCCTGTGGCAGGGTCCCTGGCCGAGCCAGGGAAATAGATAATGGTAATCAAACCAAAGCCCTACATATAAAAGCATGAGCCACTGGGCCGGCCTGGGGTGAGTGCCATGTTGATAGCTTCATATGCCTTTCACCCAAAAATGTGTTGCTTTTCTTAAGTTTTAATTAAATAGAATTAGATGGGATTGGCCCTGTAGTGCAGGTTATCGCATGGTGTGCTGTGATAGAGAAGACTCCTTGAGATGACTCTCCGATGGGGCTAACAGAAGTATTATTACCTTAACTCATCTTGTAATCTGATTGTGGGAACTGCACAGTGATAAGAGACAAAGCCTTAATGGCAATGCTTCTGTTAATTCAACTACTTTTCTGTGCGCCACTATGGCCTCTGCAATTTGCTCTCCTGTATGATAGTGAATCTATATAGAGATATAGATAGTATCAGTTTCTCCAGAGTATTCAAGCTTTTAAACCTCTAAAAACTACTTTCACTTTTAATACCCAAATTTGAATAGTTGCATTAGCTGACAGCTGGCACTTCCCAGAGTAAACAATAGTGAGCAGACGTTATGTTCACTGACTGCCTGGACTATCGCTGCTTTTAAAGTTGAAATGTTTGTCTCATTAACTTCCTGCAGGAATCCATTACTATGAGGAAGATGGATGCAGAAAAGATTAGCTCCAGTGATGCTTTCCCTGTTCTTGAAGCTAAAATATTTCGATTTTACACTTCCATTTTGTATTCTTTTACATTCAGGTAATCGCTGCGTGAAGGGAGAAGAGCTGAGTCTAAAAGGAGAAACGGTTAATGATTGTCATGCAGAAATCATTTCTCGCAGAGGCTTCATAAGGTAAGAAAATATCCCACAAGTTATATGCAGTTGTAGAGAGCTTTTGCAAACCAGTGCAGCATTGTGTGCCTGTGGAGCTGGGTGGGGTACAGGCGGTGCCCTCAGGGGATCAGGGAGTGTGTAGAAGGTTCACAGCTGACAGATGGTGTGATGCATGGGGCAGGATGACATGCAGGCTGTGTGGACCACCAGAGATCAGCGTCCTTCTTATACTGCCATGCCAGTCCAGACAGGTGGGTTATGCTTCCCTGCCCCAGCAGATGGAGACTGAGAACCACAAATTTTCTGGGACATCGCTCACAGTACATGTCTGTGTCCTGTTTAGGCCAATGAATGAACTCTGAAGGATAGCTGGTCCTTGCGTCTTTGGGAGGGAAATTAAAATTGATGGAAGCCGATGCAAAGGGAGGAAAAATTCAGATCATATAGTAACAGGTATTTAAACTAGGGTTGCCAGCTAGCTCCAGATTTTCAGGGCAGTTTGATCCAATCCCCACTGCATGCTGGGATTTATTCCGATTTCCCTATTGCATTCACTAAGAAAAGCCAAGACTATAAGAACCTGCATGTAGGTGAGTTAAAGCAGGACTGGATCAACCTGTCCAATTTAAACTAGGGAGTGGGGGGTGGCAGAAGATACCTAGTGAAATGAGAATGTCACCCCCCCAAGCAATATACAGGAAGTGGAAAGAGAGAGTAACAAAATCAATCAGTTAAACACCCCCCCCCTCCAGAAAAAGTGACTAGGAAGAGCAGCTGGAAAGCTGTGACCACAAATGAAGTTAGAAACCTTGCTTTCATAATGGATACTACTTTATCGTTAAAACCACAGATATCAAAAGACACCAAAAGCGCTTTCTGTAAACTTCATTTAATGCGCTGACTTCGACCATTCTTATGAGATTCTGATTTGAGAACTACTGTTCATTCTTTGGTGTTATCACCACTGGATTACTGTATTGCCCTTTATTTAGGACTTCCCCATAAAACATTAAGTGCTTTACGACTAGTGCAGGATTTGGCAGCTAGGGTCATATCAGGATTATCTCCACGTGAGCATATTTCTCCCACCTCTGTTAATTTGCATCTTCTACCAATTAAATGGAGAATTTATTTCAAAATAATTGTTAGTTTTCAAAAGTTTAAAAGGAATTACTCCACCTAGTGTGGAGTCAGGCTTTACTTACCGTACCTTCTCCAAAAATCATTCATTTAGATAAATCACGTGAGAGATTATTTTACGTTCAGGGCCCTCTCCTCTGGCATGCCCTTCCGCTTATATTAAAGGAAGAGATTTCTTTGTTAAAATTCAGGAAATTGTTCAAAACCTACTTGTTTACTCAGGCATCTGATGGTGTATGATATTGAGTGAGCACTTGAATTCTTCAGGGTATGACTGTAAGCAGATTTGTTGTTGTTTGTCAATATTTATCCTGATTTATGTCTATGTTAAACCAAATTTTATGTATGTTTCTTGTAAACCACTTAGAAATTCTCAATTTGCGGTATATACAGTTTTTAAATAAATAAAATGCTCATTGTTTGAGTAATTAAAATCCCAGACCTGCAAGCCCTAATGGTGAAGGAAGAATTGGACATCGTTGCTGTTACGGAGACGTGGTTCACTGAGTCTCATGATTGGGATGCAGCTATCCTGGGCTATAACTTGTTAAGGAAGGACAGAGAGGACAGAAAAGGGGGATGAGTAGCTCGTTATGTCAAAAACAATATCCAAGCAACTGAACTGCAAGGGACGTGGGGTAAAGAAGAAGCATTATGGACAGTCCTAAAAAGAGAAGATGGTGCTTCCATTTTTTACTGGTGTTATATACAGGCCTCCAACCCAAATGGATGAACTGGCCGTAGAGGCAAAAACTCACAGTAAAAACATTTTTAAATATATCCGAAGCAGAAAGCCTGTGAGGGAGTCAGTTGGACCGTTAGATGATCGAGGGGTTAAAGGGGCACTTAGAGAAGAAAAGGCCATCGCGGAAAGATTAAATGATTTCTTTGCTTCAGTGTTTACTGAAGAGGATGTTGGGGAGGTACCCGTACTGGAGAAGGTTTTCATGAATAATGATTCAGATGGACTGAATCAAATCATGGTGAACCTAGAAGATGTGGTAGACCTGATTGACAAACTGAAGAGTAGTAAATCACCTGGACCGGATGGTATATACCCCCAGAGTTCTGAAGGAACTAAAAAATGAAATTTCAGACATATTAGTAAAAATTTGTAACCTATCATTAAAATCATCCATTGTACCTGAAGACTGGAGGATAGCAAATGTAACCCCAATATTTAAAAAGGGCTCCAGGGGCGATCCGGTAAACTACAGACCGGTTAGCCTGACTTCAGTGCCAGGAAAAATAGTGGAAACTATTCTCAAGATCAAAATCACAGAACATATAGAAAGACATGGTTTAATGGAACAAAGTCAGGATAGCTTTACCCAAGGCAAGACTTGCCTCACAAATCTTCACTTTTTTGAAGGAGTTAATAAGCATGTGGATAAAGGTGAACCGGTAGATGTAGTATACTTGGATTTTCAGAAGGCGTTTGACAAAGTTCCTCATGAGAGGCTTCTAGGAAAAGTAAAAAGTCATGGGATAGGTGGCGATGTCCTTTCGTGGATTGCAAACTGGCTAAAAGACAGGAAACAGAGTAGGATTAAATGGACAATATTCTCAGTGGAAGGGAGTGGGCAGTGGAGTGCCTCAGGGATCTGTATTGGGAACCTTACTTTTCAATATATTTATAAATGATCTGGAAAGAAATACAATGAGTGAGAGAATCAAATTTTCAGATGACACAAAATTATTCAGAGTAGTTAAATCACAAGCAGATTGTGATAAATTGCAGGAAGACCTTGTGAGACTGGAAAATTGGGCATCCAAATGGCAGATGAAATTTAATGTGGATAAGTGCAAGGTGATGCATATAGGGAAAAATAACCCATGCTATAGTTACACAATGTTGGGTTCCATATTAGGTGCTACAACCCAAGAAAGAGATCTAGGTGTCATAGTGGATAACACATTGAAATCGTCTGTTCAGTGTGCTGCGGCAGTCAAAAAAGCAAACAGAATGTGGGAATTATTAGAAAGGGAATGGTGAATAAAACGGAAAATGTCATAATGCCTCTGTATCGCTCCATGGTGAGACCGCACCTTGAATACTGTGTACAATTCTGGTCGCCACATCTCAAAAAAGATATAATTGCGATGGAGAAGGTAAAGAGAAGGGCAACCAAAATGATAAGGGGAATGGAACAACTCCCCTATGAGGAAAGGCTGAAGAGGTTAGGACTTTTCAGCTTGGAGAAGAGATGGCTGAGGGGGGATATGATAGAGGTGTTTAAAATCATGAGAAGTCTAGAACGGGTAGATGTGAATCGGTTATTTACTCTTTCGGATAGTAGAAAGACTAGGGGGCACTCCATGAAGTTAGCATGGGGCACATTTAAAACTATTCGGAGAAAGTTCTTTTTTACTCAACGCACAATTAAACTCTGGAATTTGTTGCCAGAGAATGTGGTTAGTGTAGTTGTTTTAAAAAAGGATTGGATAAGTTCTTGGAGGAGAAGTCCATTACCTGCTATTAAGTTCACTTAGAGAATAGCCACTGCCATTAGCAATGGTTACATGGAATAGACTTAGTTTTTGGGTACTTGCCAGGTTCTTATGGCCTAGATTGGCCACTGTTGGAGACAGGATGCTGGGCTTGATGGACCCTTGGTCTGACCCAGTATGGCATGTTCTTATGTTCTTAACTGGACAGAGACCTGATAGAGGACATCCAAAAGGTGGGAAAGAAGGGAAAAGTGGTGTTCATTGAAGATTTTAATCTTCCAGATGTGGATTGGAGCATCCTTTCTGTGGAATCTAAAAAAAAAAAAAATAGAAAGAGTGGGATACCCTTCAAGGTGCTCTGCTCAAACAAATGGTAATGGAACCCACAAGGGAAGGTGTGATCCTTGATCAGGTGCTCACTAATGGGGACAGTGTCTGATGTTCAGGTAGGGGGCTCACCTGAGCACCAGTGATCATCAGATGGTATGGTTCGATATCTCAAATAGGATACAGAGAAGTCACAAAGACCCGAGTTTTGAGTTTCACAAATACAGAGTTTGTCAAAATAGGAATGTACCTGGAGGAAGAACTGGAAGACTGGGAGAAAACACGTGAGGTGGAACAACAGTGGGTCAAATTAAAAGGAGCTGTTACAAAAGCAACATATCTGTAAGTTAGGAAAGTAAACAAGAGAAAGAGGAAAAAGAAACCAATCTGGTTCTCTAAAGAGGTGGCTGAAAAAATTAAGGCAAAAAGAACAGCATTCAGGAAGTATAAAGGGACACAAGAATATCTGTTAAAAGTGAGGGAGATGAAGAAAGAAATCAGGAAAGCAAAAAGTCAAGCGGAAGAAAGGATTGTCAGAGGTTAAGAGCAGACAAAATTTTTTTAGATATATCTGAGAAAGAAAGGAGGCCTGCAGAGGTATAGTGAAACTGAAAGGTGATAAGCAGCACAATATGGAGAGAGATGAAGAAATGGCAGAAATATTAAACAAATACTTCAGTTTGGTGTTCACTAAAGAAGACCCTGGAGAAGGACCGTTGCTGGTTGACAAGATCTTAGATGGGGGATGGGGTAGATGAAACTCCTTTTATGGAAGAGAATGTATGGGAGGAGCTAGGCAAACCGAAAGTGAACAAGGTCATGGGGCCGGATGAGGCTCATCCCAGGATACTGAGGGAGCTCAGAGATGTGCTGGCGGATTCGCTGAGGGTCCTGTTCAGTAGATCCCTGGAAACGGGAGTGGTGCCGAGTGATTGGAGAAGTGCGGTGGTAGCAGAGAAGAAGCTGGAAACTACAGGCCAGTTAGCCTCACCTCGGTGAAGGGAAAATGAATGAAGACTCGGCTGAAGGAAAGGCTAGCGAACTGTCTACAGTCAGGAGGATTGCTGGACCCAAGGCAGCATGGGTTTACCAGGGGGAAGGTCCTGTCAGACAAATATGATTGATTTTTTTGATTGGGTGACTAAAGAATTAGATCGAGGAAGAGAACTCGATGTGATCTACTTTGATTTCAGCAAAATGTTTGATATGGTCCTGCATAGGAGACTTGTGAATAAAATGAGAAGCTTAGGAGTGAGCGCCAAAGTGGTGGCATGGATTACAAACTGATTGACGGATAGAAGACAACGGGTGATGGTTCTGAAGAGAGAACTGTGATAAGTGAAGTGCCGCAAGGATCGGTGTTGGGACCAGCTCTGTTCAATATCTTTGTGAGGCTTATGTAGCCAGCTTACATCAACAGGATGAACCTTCCTCAGACCCCCCCCCTGCAAAGGTGCCTAGGGTGTCTACAGATCTCTGACCCCAACTTCCTGATCCTCAGGGGCCGATTTGGGTCGGACCGTGCCGGGAGTCCCGGATCCTCCAGCTCCTCCTATCCTTCCACCTCAGCTTCCAGACTCCGACCCGGATGTAGATGCTTTGAATCAGAATCCGCTGGTTGAGGGTGACGACCCACGGATTCTGCGCTTGTTCCAGCGGGAGGAGCCAGTGGATGATACGAAGATCTGCAGCAGAGTGAACACCCGTGATGGAGTAGAAAGAATGAGACGTGATTTAAGGAAGCTGGAAGAGTGGTCGAAGATGTGGCAGCTGGGATTCAATGCCAAGAAGCCCAGAGTCATGCATCCGAGATGCGGTAATCCAAAAGAGCTGTATGTGATGGGGGAGGGGGAGGTGAAAGGTGGTTGTGCACGGAGCAAGAGAGGGACCTTGGGGTGATAGTGTCTAGCGATCTGAAGATGGCGAAGCAATGTGACAAGGCGATAGCTAAACCAGAAGAATGCTGGGCTGCATCGAGAGAGGAATATAGAGTAAGAAAAGGGAAGTGATTATCCCCTTGTACAGGTCCTTGGTGAGGCCTCACCTGGAGTACTGTGTTCAGTTCTGGAGACCGTATCTCCGAAGGGACAGAGAAAGGATGGAGGTGGTCCAGAGAAGGGCGACCAAAAAGGTGGAGGGTCTTCATCGAATGACTTATGAGGAGAGATTGAAGAATCTAAATATGCACACCCTGGAGGAGAGGAGGAGCAGAGGTGATATGATACAGACCTTCAGAAAGCTTTTAATGATGCACTTTGGTCTTTTTCTGCCAACATTTAGTATGTGACTGTATCAATTACAAGAAAATGTTTTAAGTAAACCATCAAATATGATGACTTGAAAAACAGAACAAACAAGTAAAGATCACATGTCCATGCGTGCGCACACATGCATATACACATGTATACATAAAATCCATGTACTCTAATGTTCCAACTCATATATACGTACATTGGGGCTTTTACAAATCATATATACCAGCCAGGATAGAAAGGGCTGTTCTGACTCATACGGCACCTTGTATAACTGCTCTTGTTTGATTTTCAGGTTCCTTTACAGTGAGTTGATGAAGTTTGACTCATCTGCCTGTGAGGACAGCATATTTGAAGCTGCACCGGATGGTAGGCTAATGGTGAAAGCTGGCGTAACCTTCCACCTGTATGTCAGGTCTGTATTGAGATTTGCTGAAGTGATCTTTACTTGTAACAGGAATGGAGTTCTGCCCGTTAGTCAGACTACTGCTGTTGCTTAATGCCAAGTAATTATGATTATCTTCCGGATTTTCCATTTTTCTGGATAAAAACATTGAATTGATGGTTTACTTTCTTCTGTATATATTTTTATACATGTAAATTTATAAAAATATATACTGGCACGCTTGTTCTTAAAGGAAGAACAAGCGTGCCAGAGTTTAAAAAAAAAAAAAGTGTCAGTGAATAGTTTACATTTTGTTTTTAAGACACAAAATTCTTTCTCCTATTTGAAGGAATTGGTTCTTCTGTTTAGCTCTTTGCACCAACGTGTAAAAATCCGATGCAATCGATTACAGTGTAAATGCCCTGGCAGTGGGCACCACCCTGCTGACAGATTTCTGGCTTTGTCTTCTAGTACGGCCCCTTGTGGCGATGGTGCTCTTTTCGATAAGTCTTGCAGTGACCCACCAACCACAGAAGGAGATGTCGCTCACCACCCGCTCTTTGAGAACCCCAAGCAGGGAAAACTGCGCACCAAAGTGGAGAACGGTGAGTTCTAGGCCAGCATCTCGTACCGTTTGGTACGGGGAAGCATCCTTTTCCCGTGCACTTGTCTTTTGAAAAGATGAGCCAGGAAAGCTAGTGTTCTCTTAACGTGCCTTGTTATCTGTTAACAGGCGAGGGCACTATTCCAGTGGAATCCAGTGACATTCTGCCAACATGGGATGGCATCCAGCATGGAGAGAGGCTGCGTACCATGTCCTGCAGTGACAAAATTATGCGCTGGAATGTCTTAGGCTTACAAGGAGCGCTTCTGACGCACTTCCTGCAACCTGTCTATCTCCATTCTGTCACTCTCGGTATGGCCATCCTTACACTTCTTAGTCCAGACGGGTACATTATGTAAAAGCAATGGAGGAAAATCTGTTATTCTGTGTCTTGGTCCTTCAGAAGCTATCAGTTGGGTTTCATTGATCAAGTATATTCATCCTTATTGCTTGAAAAATCATATTTCCTAGCATGTAGCCAGATGGACTCAGGAACAATGGGTTAAGCTCTCCTGCTAGTAAGGTTTCAAAGCTGACCATCACCCTAAATACACCCCTGCAGAGACCTCTGCCCTTCAGTATTTCTCTGTCTCCAGCAGATGGTGGACGTGCTTTCCCTATGGGGATCGCTGTACTTTTTGGAAGAAGAAATTCTACTTGTAAATTGGAGAAAAGATTGAGCCCCGCTCTCCTGCGGTGATTCCTAAAGGTCCCTCCCCGAGTTGAGAATTTCTGAGGTGATTTCCGAGATCCCTCAGAGGTGTGCCTTGGTCCGGTAGCCGGTTCCCAGTGTGGACTTTGCTGCTGAAGCAGCTGTGGGTGCAGGAGGCTGAGCGCGGCGGTGACTGCCAAAGCCCTTTTCCCCCTCGCAGACGAAGACCGTCTCTGTAATCAGCCGGTAAGCGCTGAGCCCAGGTAAGTTTGAGAAAAAAAAAAAGAGAGAAGAGGGTTTACCTCTTGATTCAGAGATGTTTTGGAGAGGTTTCTGTAAGATTTCCTCCAGTCTCTTTGCTCCATGCACTGTACCGACGTCCTGTCGGACAACGCAACGACCGTAGCCTACATCAACTGCCGAGGTGGAACCAAAAGCCAGCAAGTGTCACAGGAGATAGATCTGCTTATGGAATGGGCAGAAATACATCAGATGATCTCAGCCTCCCACGTCACAGGAAAAGACAACGTCAGAGCAGACTTTCTAAGCAGGGAGAGTCTGGTTCCAGGAGAGTGGGCGTTGCCTGCTAAAGCCTTTCAGCTGTTAGTAGATCACTGGGGTCTCCCATCCATTGACCTGCTCTCCGCATCTCCCAATGCGAAGCTTCCCTGATTCTTCAGTTGTAGAAGAGCTCCGTGATCCCTGGGGATCGAGGCTCTCGTTTAGACCTGGCTGGAAGAGTCCCTCTGTGGCCTCTGCTGGGCAGGGTCATTTGCAGAATCGAGCATCTCAGGGGGTTAGTCCTAATAGTAGCTCCAGTTTGGCCCAGGTGACGTAGTATGAGGACATGCGGAGGCTCCTGGTGGAGACCCCACTGTGCCTTCCACCGCACAGGGACCTGCTACAGCAGGGATCGGTTTCTTCATGAGGATCTGACTCGATTCGTCTTATGGTCTGGCTCTAGTGAGTCAGCTCGCCTGATGAAGCAAGGATATTCGACAGAAGTAATTTCCACCTTATTTCGTGTGCAGAAGTTCTCTACGTCCCTTGTGTATGTGGGTCTGGAGAGTATTTGAGGCCTGGTACAAGGAACATGGTGTTTCCCCTCGGATGGTTAAAATCCCACTAATGCTGGAATTTTTGCAGGACGGCTTGAATCAAGGTTTGACCCTTAACTCCTTGAAGGTCCAGGTAGCGGCGCTCTCCTGTTTCAGGGGCGAGGTGCACAGAATCCGCCTGTCGGCTCATCCGGACATGGCCCCTTTTCTGAAAGAGGTGAAGCACCTCCGGCCAGCCCTACAGTAACCTGTTCCTTTGTGGAATCTTAATCTAGTATTGGAGTTTTTGGCAGCGCCCTCCTTTCGGCCTCTGTGCAGTCTTTCCTTGCTTTTATTTACCTCGAAAACTCTGTTCCTGGTGGCTAGATTTTCCGTACATTGCATCTTTTGAACTACAGGCCTTGTGCCTGGAACTATTCCTCCAGATGGCTCCAGGAGCCTCCTCCGTCATTTGAATGTCAGTAGGCTTTTGGTGCAGTATCTGGAAGTCTCAGAACCGGTCCGAAAGACGGAACCACCTGTTTGTCCTTCACGGTGGAAGGAAGCAGGGCGAATCAGCTTCACGGGCTACCATAGCTCGCTGGATTAGGGAGGTGGTCATGGGAGCCTATGTGGAGGCAGGAAAGCCATTACCTTTTCAGGTTAAAGGTCATTCCACTAGGTCTCAGGCAGTCTCATGGGTGGAAGCTAGACTGCTGTCCCCCGTCTATATCTGCCGAGCGGTGACCTGGTCCTCCTTGCACACCTTCTGCAGGTTCTATCGCCTGGACGTTCAGGCCCGAGAGGACGCAGCCTTTGCAAGGGTGGTGCTAACCAGACCGTGGGCAGCCTCCCGCCCCGATCGGGAGTAGCTTTTGTACATCCCATTGGTCCTGAGTCCATCTGGCTGCACGCTAGGAAATGGAGAAATTACTTACCTGATAATTTCGTTTTCCTTAGTGTAGACAGATGGACTCAGCTTCCCGCCCTCGGCTGCCCAAGAATGGTGCCAAGGATTCGCCCCTGAAGTAGATATCGTTTCCAAGAGATTACAGGTAAGCAGACATCCAGTCCCTAGATTAGGGCACCTATAATCAGTTCAGTGTTTGGTTGAGTTACAGTCATGGTTATCTGTTTTTAATCGTTTTTTCACTAGTAGGTCCTCAGTGACTTTTGAAGAGAATACTGGAGGGCTGAGGTCACTGCAGGGGGGTGTATGTAGGGTGACATCAGCTTTGAAACCTGACTCCGTCTCCATCTGCTGGCAGGGGTGCATAACCCATTGGTTCTGAGTCCCATCTGTCTACACTAAGGAAAACAAAATTATCAGGTAAGTAATTTCTCCATTATTCACTTATATATATAATATATATTTTTTTTTACCAATTTATTTTTTTACTTGCAGGTTATCTGTACAGCCAGGGTCATCTTACACGTGCAATTTGCTGTCGCATGTCAAGAGATGGAGATGTTTTCCAGCAGGGTCTTCCTCCATCATTCACTGTCAACCACCCTGAGGTACTGTGGAAACCCTGTGCCATGTGCACTTTGCCAGCTGCTGGCTGTCGAGGACCACCCAGCTAGTTGAGTTTGCATGCCGTTTCTGTTGTATGCAAATATCTAATCCATATTCATTGTGGAGAAAGATTGCTTTGTACTCAGTGGGACAAAGAATGCGCTTACATTTTAACTGCAGCCGTTACACCAGTTTTGACAACAAAAGTATGTGTGTACTTTTGCTTTGAAACATGTTGTGGATACCAAGTATCTGCGGAAACTTGCTTTCCTGAACATACCCAGATCGGTCCAAACAAGTGGGTTTTGCATCCCTACCAGCAGATGGAGTCAGAGAAACAAAGTGAGGCACTGCTACATAAGAGAAAGTGCCATCTGCAGCCTCTTCAGTATTTCTCTGACTCCAGCAGATGGTAGAGGTACAATCCTGCAGTCTGAAAGAAAGAAATATATATAAAGAAGAGAAGGCTAGTAGAAGATTCAGAAGAAGCTCCCTGAGGTGTTAGGCTCCTTGTTGGACCACCCCTCAGGTCGAGCCGGGGGGGGGGGGGGGGAGAGTTGGGAACACCTTGTCAGTTGCTTGCCCGCGTTCTGCCGTTGATCTTGATAGCCAGGTGACTGGCTCCCTCAAGACTGCCCAGATCCAGGAAAGTATCCCTGCTTGGTTTTTGGTTGTTTTTGCCTGCAGGTAAAATTTATTTTTGGGGGGGGGGAGGCAAACAGCTTGAGAGCTGGGGGGCGGACAGCACGGCTTGCAGCGGTGCAGGAGCCTTTAAGCAGCGGGAACTGCTGGCTGGGGGGCAGGTACGACTCGCACCTGGGGGTCCCGAGAAGGAGTTGTGCTGGGGATTGGCTCTGAGGTGTTCGGCAGTGCAGCGGCTTTGATGTGGTCGCGTTTGGTTTCCTGCTCGCCACTGGGCCTGCGATCGAGTCTCCTTGCGGTGGCCGATTTTTTTTTTTTTTTCCCGCTCGTTAGTTGGCACGGAGGGTGCGAGAGGTCCGGCTCGGGTGAGCGCTTAAGGCCAGCCGATTGGGAGTCTGCGTTGCGTTCGGTGCAGGTGCACGCGCAATGGCGCCAAAACCGCAGAAGGTGGCCTGCCGCTCGTGTGGCCTGTAGGCAGCGCGCTTAAACTACCATTTCCTTTGCACGGGCTGCGCTTCAGGAGAGGAGGGTTCCTCAGTGGGTGTTAAGCATCTGAGCGTCTCCCCCGACAACCGAGGGTGGTGTCTGCGACGGCCAAGGAGTCGGGGGGGCTGGGGCTGGGTTGCGTCCTCTTCAGCGGGGGAGCCTAGAGACTCTTCCCCTTCCTCTGCCTCTGGTGTTTCAGGAGAGTCCGGGTAGAGAGGAGGGCTCTGAGGACAGAATTTTTTTACCAGATTTTGTGCTTCTGATGCATAAAGCCTTCCTAGCAAGGAAAGGAGTGAAGGATAAGAGGTTCGTGTGATGTCCGTGTGTCGGTTGTCGTCGTCGTCCCCCCACACCCCCCCGTGCCGAAGAGGTATAGGAGGGACCGGGGATTTGCTACAGCACTTGGGTCTGTGTCGTGCGGAGCCGGCATTGGACTTCAATGACAGGGAGGATTCCGATGATCCACAAGATAACCATTTGGCCTGTCAAGCGGGTGGATCCAGATGCTGATGGGGTGGTAGCACCCAGGACAGATCCTGATGTGGTAAAGGACAACCCGGATCAGGATCATTTCCCGGTTCCAGAGGGAGATGATCCCAGAGTGGTTCATTTATTTAAGAAGGAGGAACTGTGCCCTCTTAGTCCCCCAGGTGTTGGAGGAATTGGAGGTTAAGGTGACTCAAGAGGAGTCGGATAATGAGAGCGTTAATCCAGTTCTGGATGGACCACAGGGCCTTCTAAGTACTTTTCCATTGCCTAAGAAGATCCAGAAGTTGGTTAACTGGGAGTGGGACTTCCCAGAGGCAGGCCTCAAGGTGGCCAGAGCTATGGCGAAACTATACACCCTGATGGAGGAGAGTTTGGAGATCCTTCAGGTACCGAAGGTGGATGCTGTGGTTTCGGCGGTCACTAAGAGACTACCATCACGGTGGCGGGTGCAATTGCTTTGAAGGATGTGCAGGACTGCAAGTTGGATATTCAACTCAAGCGCATGTTTGAGGTTTCTGTGCTAAGTCTATGGGTGGTGGTGTGTGCCAGCCTGGTGCAGAGGGTCTGCCTGTATTGGGTGCAGAAGGCCCAAGAGCAGACTTCCGCGAGGAATAGCCCTTTGCAGGCAGCCCGTTTAGAGGACAGAGTCGCTTATATAGCGGATGCTCTAAGTTTTGGTTTGGACATCGGCCAGGAGTATAGTTTCGGTGGTGGCGGCCCGCAGGCTTCCCTGGTTGTGCAGTTAGTGGACATGTGGTCTAAGGCTCAGCTGGGTAACCTGCCCTTTAGAGGGAAGCTCCTGTTGGGGAGGATTTGGATAAGTTGATGAAGACATTGGGAGAATCGAAGGATAACAAGTTGTCTGAGGATAAGTGGACCAGTAAGAAGGCCCTTCCCCCCTCAGTTGAGGTTTAGGGATTCGTGGCCGTTTCGCTCAGGCAGAACCACTTCCAACGCTCCTTCGAAGTCAGCCAGCGGTCGCTAAAAGTCCTTTTGTGGAGGCTGCAGAGGTTCTAGAGATGGTCCCAGTCAAGAGGCCAGTGGTGGAAAGTCAACAGCAATGAAGCCAGGGCCCCCCACTCCTGCGTAGAAGCCGTAGGGGCAGATTGTCCAGCCTTTATAAGGAGTGGGCCAACATTACCTCGGACCGTTGGGTACTGGAGGTCATAAGAGACAGCTACACGCTTGAGTTTTTGTGCCCAGTCAGGGAGGCCTTTCTCGAGTCTCTTGTGGTTTCTTGAAGCAAGCGGAAGGTTATGTGGGGGACGCTGCAAAAGCTACTAGATTTGCATGCCATAGTGCCCATACCGTGGGAGGATCATGGGCAGGTGCAGGGTGCATTTCTTCCCATTCATGACCTGTAGAAGGTGAACAGGGCTGCGTTTTTGTATGGAGACAGTGTGCACGGTGGTAGCAGCAGTCTGCAGGACTTGACAGAGGCATATTTTCATATCCTGATTTGACTGGGCCATCAGAAGTTTCTTCGCTTCATGGTGCTGGGTCAGCATTTTCAGTTTCGGGCTCTTCCTTTTAGCCTGGCGATGGCACCACGAACCTTCACCAGAGTGGCTGCAGCTCTATGCAAGGAGAGAGTTCTGGTTCATCCGTACCTGGATGATTTGGCTCATTCGAGCAAAGTCAGAGGAGTGCAAGAGGTCACTTCAACAGGTGATGAACACCTTGCATGGCTGCTTCGTCTGGCGTTACCAACGGCTTGGGATTACTTGCAAGTGCTCGGGTCCCTGGCATCCATGTTGGATTTGGTTCCGTGAGCCCTCTTCGGTTTGCTCTGTGGTCAGAACAATATCATCTGCCGTTGCCCCTGCTGCGAGAATCCAGGTCCACTCTCTCTTGGTGGCTGTCTCGGTGCAATCTGAGGAAGGGAATTGAAGGGTTTATAATGCTATGCACACTGCTGAAGGAGCTGAGTAGCTGTGTGTTAACACGATTGTTGTAAAAAACCTGTGCTACTCCAAGGAGCAAATAGTTTGTTCCCCCCCCCCCCCCCTTTTTTTTATTGTTTCCTGCTCTGTCTCTAATAAAAAGTTCGGTTTCAGATTACAAGCTGCCTGCCGTCTCATCACTCGAAATTAACAGAATGGACCTGGAACCCCTGGACTAGGCAGTGGTCACCACGAATGTAAGACTCAGGGGTTTGGATTTTTCAGATTTAGTTTTTTGGGGGTTTCCAACCCTTTCGGTTTCCCTGTTCGCCTGAAAGAGAGGTTTTGGGGGATACATCTTGGCTTGCGTACAGGTCAATACCGAAGAGGCTGCAGATGGCACTTTCTGTTATGTAGCAGTGCCTCAAAGATTTGTTTCTCTGACTCCATCTGCCGGTAGGGATGCAAAACCCTCTTATTTGGACTGATCTGTGGTATTACAGCAACGAAAATTAGAAGGTAAGAACCAATTTTCCTTTTTCTACAGGTAGAAAAGAACATGCATAAAGTTGAAAAAGCCATCCGCATGCACACTTTTTTTTTTTTCCCCCCTGACCTCTCATTGCGGCTAGAAGTACACTCGTGAACGAATGCAGACTTTCCACCAGTTTTAGGGAGGGGGATTTAATTTTCAGATGGCTGATTAGCATGTGTAAACTGATTATGTTGCTGTGAGAATTGTCTTCTCTTCTTGAATGGTTATAAATGATTTTCTCGGTGCCGGTGGACACTTGAACTAGTATTTTCTGCCCTTGTGATTATAAATCAGAACTTTGCTTCTCACTTTTTATCTAGAGTGGCAGAATCTCTTGCTACAACCCTTTTTGTTTGCGCCAATCTTCTCTTTATGTAGGTTGGTCGAGTGAGCGTGTACGATTCTACCAGGCAGACTGGCAAGACCAAGGAATCCAGCGTGAACTGGTGTTTTGCTGATGACGTCACTGTAGAAGTCTTGGATGGAACCAAGGGCAAAATAGATGGGTCAGAATGTGTTTTATTTATATTCTCCTTTTTGGCACTTCAAAGTGGATTACGTACAGGTAGTGTAGGTATGGATTAAGTCTTTTTCACTTGTTGCACTGTAATGCAAGGGAGGGGAGGTGCTTTGCTAACAGACATCACCTGGATAGCGAGGAATACCATGCGCGTGTTCTTGTCTTTGACACGTCACGTCTTCCTCAGACTTTACTTTTGGGTAGTGCACGTGCCACGTCGTAGACGCGTTGGTATGAACTACTGTGGGTTGAAGATTCGGCGTTGAGCTTATTCTGTGATAAATCTTTTTAAGTTATAAAGGTAGAGCAACGAGCAAGGCAAAACGTTGAACGTAGGCATGACGACTGCAGGTTCGGTTCTTGAAATTCAAGATGTTAAGAGCGACAGCTGACGCAGGGATATCAAGCCTAACCTGTTTTGTTGGGTTTTTTTTTTTTCTAGACCAAAGCTTGATGTTTCCAGATTGTCCAAGCAGAGCATATTCGCCCTGTTCAGAGGGCTGTGTGAATATACAGGCAGGCGTGACTTGCTGGAGCATGCCACCTACAGTGACGTCAAGCAGGCAGCCCTGGACTACCAGACTGCTAAAGAACGCTTCTTCAAGGCAGTAGAGGAGATGGGTTATGGGAGCTGGATATGCAAGCCGCAGGAAGAGAAGAGTTTTTCTCTTGCTAATGAATAATACAGTTTTTGTGTGTAAAAGTTTGTTCTTAATGGAACTAGACATGTTGTTTAGGCTTGAAGGAGCAGTGTGTGCGGGAGGGGAAGGGTCTGTTACTTTCACATGTGCCCCTTCTCCGGATTCTGCACTGCACCCCTTTTATGTTTCTGGGACACTCCCTCCTCCACCTCACCATTCCCCTTTTATCAAATGTCCATAGAGGCCCAAAGTCATTGGTGAAGCGGGAGTCCAAACAAAAGATGCAGTTCAGATTTTAGGTATTTTTAAGAGGGATTTTGTGTTTGTGTGTTTGTTTGTTTTTATTTTTTTTTTTTAAGGTCTTTTTTTTATCTCAGTAATTTTTGTTATGAAATGTGTTTTTCCTTTTAAGTTTTAAACATTGAATAGTTCCGGCCTAGAGGCCAAATCTCCTTAACATTAAACTGTATATTATAATTTCCAATTGTTTGATTAGCACAAATACATTTTGGAATGGAGCTACATTAGCATTTTCATTGCTACAGCTGCTCTCCAACTCCAGAACCTTAGCCCATGATCAGGACTGGTAGCAAACGTGCATGCATTTTAAACATAAATTTGGGAATTTATCCAATACTATTAAAAAGATAATGTTGATATATGTTATGTTAATTCTTAGAAATAAATTTGTGGGATCGTTAGTCCTTCTGGAAATGAGCTCTGTAATGTTAAAGACCTGTCTGAAGCAGAAGCCAGGCTCTGTATAAGTTACTTGTGTGTTAGAGCAGTAGACTTGGGTTTTCTCCCTGACGCTTCCTACGTTTGGCACCTCGAATGCTCTTGCAGTGGAGCAGCGTACACACGTGGCCCGTGTCCTAGAGGTGGATGGGGATCTGTCATCCCTTGGACCATCTTCATGTGCATTCTATAAAGAAATTGTCGTCCTGTAGATTAGTCAGCCAGGCGTGAGAGAGAGCCAATTTTACAGCCATTTATGTGCAGAAACGAAGTGCAACAAACCAAAACTGGAAAATGTGCTTAATGTATTTCTTGGCTAGCTTTTGGGAGTTAAACTTTATGCAGTGTAAACAAAATGAACAGGTCATGTTAAAAGGACAATGTTACCTGACATATTACACCATCATCTATAATTCATTTGTATATTCAGGTAAACATCTTTTTGCCTTGATCTGATAAAGGGAGCAACTCCCAAAAGCCAGTCAAGAAATATGTTTTTTAAATCGTCTTAACGTATTACTTTTTCTGATGGTCTTTTTCTGTGTATTCCTGTGGACTAACGTGGTATCCCTGCTACCATGCAGCCATTCAGCAGAGCACTGGTCTCAGAGTTTGTAATCGCTGTGATTGCATTGGAAGGCCCTCTTTCCTGGTTGAGGTTTACATTATGTGATAAAGGTTTCCTCCCACTTCAGCAGTTGCCTCCTGTTCTTCTGGGCTTCCTGTCTGGATGCATCCAGATTTGACTATGCTACGGCAGCCCTGAGTCTCCATTTGCAGCTAGCCAGGGGTTTTTCTCCTGGTTTGTTTTGTTGGTTTTTAATATATATATATATATCTCCCTCCCAACTCTGCTTAGCCATCACAGCAACAATCGTTGATCAGGGCCCAGAGCTGCAGCTTCTTCCAGAATAAGCCTTATTTGTTAATTTTCACCACTGTCGCTGCTGCCTCTTGCACTAGCTGTAATAAATGCATTAAATCTGATTTAATGTCTGTCCTCACAGATTTCATGGAAGAAAAGTACTTATAATAATTCTTAGCATTGTTATAGCACAGCTGGACATGTGATCAATCCCTGCTCCGGAGTGCTTAAAACCTTAGCAGGTACCTGAAGCAACAGGGAGAAAGTGAGTTGGGCTGGATCACAAAGTGTGTCCCTTAGCTTTAAGCACTAGGGGTCACTCTTTCAGGAGTGTGAGTTCCAGGTCTCAAAACTGGACATACAGCCAATCATTTTATTTTGTTATAGGTAGCTGTACCTAGACTAGAGGAGAACAGCCCTTTCATTTTAAAAAGGAGGAAATTTAAATAAACTCTGCTGTAACCTGGCTCTCTTGCAAGCATTTCTTGCGCTGTGTTGAAAGGAACTATGCCTGGATTCATTGTGAGCTTTTCCTGCCCTGGATCAGTGTAGTGATGGCCAGGCTGATTGGGAAGGCACCCCAACAAAACCATTATTGCCATTTATAGCACTTCAGCAGTTTCCCTGCGGATGATGCTAATTTTGGTAACCTTTAAACCTAGGAAAAGTTTTACCATGTGCACATAGTGGAACCGACACCTTTTAAAGTCTACATAAGTAGCCCTTAGTTATGGAAGATTAAAATAATAATTTCCAGCTAGGTTTTATCTGTACTGTTAGATGTACTTGTGTGAATTATATTTTTTGTTTGCTGCATAAAATGAAATATTGTCTGGACCATAGGATTTGGCATCCTCGTGAGCTATGATTTCTTCTTTAACGATGACCACCATGCATTCCAACAGCTTGTTGCCATTTATTCTCCTTTAAAGCAAAAGTACTAGCAACAAACACTAAATTAGATTTTGTTTGGTTTTTTTTTTTTTAATTCACATTCTTCCTTTTGTGACTGGTCAGTCAGTTTAAAGCAGATTATATTGTAGTTGCATCAACTTTTTTTTTTTGTTCTGTGTGGTATGAGAATATTACTTTTTTTTTTTTTAATATTATAAGCTCCCTCCAATTATCAAGGGCTACTTTTCAGAATATGCCCTAGTGAAGCAGACCACTCGTCCAAGTTCCCCATCTTTCCTCTGCCTATGGCCAGTCAGGGTCACTTGGAAGATGTGCCTCACAGATCCTCAGGGGGTGGCTGCTGGCAGTAATGTGGCATTCCCACAAGCCTGCCTATGGTGTCTGACCCAGCCATGATACTAGAGTGCAAAAGCCCAGCAATCTGGCTCATTAGTAGATCCAATTCCTTATTGCTCATTCCCAGGAATAAACGGTGGTTTTCCCCATGTCCACTCAGCTAATTATTTGTGGTCTTTTCCTCCAGGAACGTGACCAGACTGGTTTTAAAGCAAGCTGTGTTAGATGCTTTGAATACAGCCTCCGGCAACAAATTCCTGAGTAATAGCTGTTAATATATCTGTCCTCTAAAACTGGGTTCTTTTTGCCAGCTATACTACTACCTATAATTGCATCCTCCAGCCACAAATTCCACAGCTTAATTGTGCATTGGAAAAAAAAAAAAAGCTTTCTTAAATTTGCTTTAAATATGTTACCAGTTAGTTTCAGGCCATGTGCCCTAGTGTAGGGAACAGTTATTTCCTCTTTCAAACAGTATGATTTATCTCTTCCACTCATGATTTTATAAACGTCCATCCTAGCCCCCTCTCCGTCATCTCTTCAGCATAAGCCTGTCTTACCTTCCTTCAGAAAGGAGCCATTCCAGCCCCTTTAATATTTCAGTAAAAATGAGCAAGTGTTCCACAGGAAAAGACTCTCTCTCTACCCAATGTAAGACATGGAGTTGGTCCTTACCCATTTACAGAATAAAAGCTGATTAGGTTATCCTTATGACCCAGCTGCCTGCTGACTTGAGCTGAGCTTCTCTTCCTTAGCAGGTACCTGTCTGAGTCCCTTTTGATTTTAGATTAGATTTTGCACTAGAAGTAAAGCATAGTAGAGTAGTTGGAACTTGTAAAGTGCTCACACACATCTCAGTCTGAAACCATTTTCTATGCTATGGAAGGACAAGGGAGGCCTCCAGCTGCATGGGGCTACATCCACTTGTATGTAAATGTTTAGGGGGATCCTTGGTCAAATTGTATGTTTCAGGAAATCTCGAAGTGAACAGAAGCTAACACGACCTCTACCTGGTACAAAATTAAAACAAGTCTATAAAACATCCAACCACAAAATCAATAGTAATAGACTGATAAGAATAAAAAAGAGAATATGGCATGTGCACATTTGGACACCTTATTACTTTTTTTTTTTGTTAAGGCCCAAAGCATTGGTTGACTCAAGCCTTCAATGAGTCATGTAAAAAATGTCATAGTTAAACAAGTTACTTGAATCCTTCTGATCTCTTGCATTGTGATCTGTCTACTTTCAACAACCGTGAGTTCCTCAAATAGTGTGTGAGCATTTGAAAATGAAGATAATTCACTCTTACAAAGCAGGAGAAGACTATTAAAAAAAATAAAATAAAATCTCCAAATGCTTCCAGCTTGTTATTTCAACTTCTCAAACACTCTTGTCAAGGCAAGATCTAGAAAAGCAAGAAGTGCTAGCAAATGGAGACAATGTTTCACAGACACTGTACATAATAACCCAGTGTGCCACCTGCAGTCTTGCAGTATTTCTCTGTCTCCAGCAGATGACAGATGGTGTAAAACCCACAGTCTGGGAGAGAGAGTAAAAAAAAAAAAAAAAGATTAAAAGACTAAATTTCTGGATCCTCCCAGGGTGTTGTGAGGTCCTGGTGGGGCTATCCCCAGAGGTTTGAGATGGATGAGCAGGGGGTTTGTGACCCTTCTGATAGCTCAGTCCAGAGGTCTTTGGGGTGGACATCAGGTTGTCCAGATCCCTCATCCCCCACGAGACAATGGTGGAACCTTCTGCACTGCAAGCCCAATGGAGCAGAGAAGTATCCCTTTTATATGGCTTTTTCCTGGGCTGGCTTGCTAAAGATTGGTGAAAGACTGATATATAGCCAGTGATTTGGCTCTTTTCGGATCTGCCATGCAGCCTGTGCTCCTGGAGCTGAAACCTCTGCACCAAAGGAAAATATTGGTTTCTTTGCATCCTTATTTGTTCTCAGTATAAAAGAAAAAAAACAAGGAACTAGTTTGAGGAATCTGTGCAGCAGCAGAGTTCTGGGGTGGAGGGAGCTACCTTAGCAACTCGGGGAACTCAGCAATGGGGTTTGTCAGCAGCTTCTCTGCCTGGATGTTGGCTTCTTGATGCTGAGGGACTGTTCTGCTTGCTGTTGAGGTTCTGGTGATACCGTGGGTGTGGTGAGGACCAGCGTGCGTGTGCAGCAAAGCAGCATGGCGTTCATGGGTCTGTGTCGAGCATGGCTGCACTGGTACAATGAGCCTTGTGGGTGACGGTCTAGTGCTGAGGCTTTCCCTGTCAGTGCAGAAGTGGCTGCCACTTTCGATTCCCTGGCAGGAGAGAGAGAGGAATCCCTCCTCAACTATTGCTGACAGTTCCCTATCCTGTGGAGTTGCAGAAAGGCACCCTGAGAAGTTGTCTGGTTCTGATAGAGGTGTCTTCTGCCAGTTTTAATTTGCTTATGCACAAAGCTCGTTTAGTGGAACAGGCAGTGAGGAATGCTGGCTCTAATGGCAAGTCAAGAGGCCTGAACTGTTGAGAAGCTAGTCAGGCCTTCAATGATTTTCGGTGCTGAATGTTGAACGGGTGCAGGCAGGCTTTGCTTAGCCATGTGGTAGGCAGTGCTTCTTTTCCCACGTGTGTAGGTGCGTGCGCATATTCTCTCCACATGGAGATTACATGCACAGGCACCTGTGCGCGTAAGGCTGTGGCCTAGATTTGAGCGCATACATCTGCAGTCTAGACTTGAGTGCATGTTTGTGCAGGTACTTGAACGTGTATTTGCGTAGGTACTTGTGCACATAAGGCTGCGACCTAGATGGAGCACGCATTTGCATGGGTACTTGTGCGCATAAGACTACAATCTAAACTTGAGCGCATATTTGCTTAAGTACTTGTGCGTGTATGTCCACATCTTGTACGAGTGTGTATTTGTGCATGTACTGTGCGTGTGTATGACTGCAACCTAGGCTTGAGCACGCATTTGCATGCTTCTTTAGAGGGGTGTGCGTGTACGCCTGGGTGGCATTGGTGTGTGTAAAAAGATAAGAACTGTAAAGTGCATAAGAGTCTGCTCCTGAAGGGGAGGGGCATGCAGTTGTACTGAGCCTTTGTCTTAGCTGCATCTTGCTGGCAATAAAAGTCTATCTTTACGGATCAGTTGTCTGGACCTCCTTACTGACTAAAAGAGACGGTTACACTATGGTGGCCTACATCAACCATCAAGGCAGAACCAAGAATCAGGCAGTGGCTTGAGGCCCGGGAGTTGATTGGGCAGAGCAGCATTTTGAATAGCTGGCAGTGTCTCACATCACTGGAGTGAACAACATTCAGGCAGATTTTCTCAGTTGGAGAAAGACCACGGGGAATGGGAGCTATTGGAGGCAGTGATGTGTCTCATTAACGGAAGATGGGGGGTATCCTGACCAAAGAGAACACCAAGGCATCTTGGTTTTACAGCTGCTGAACAGAACATGGTATGGAAGGAATCTGAGCTCTGGGACTGCCGTGGACTCAAGGGATTCTTCTTGGTTTTCCCTCCATTGCCTCTAGTGGGCAAGGGATTACAGTGTATAGAAAAACATCCAGGCAATGTTATCCTGGTAGCTCCAGAGTGGCCACATCAACCATGCTTCCCAGATCTGATCAACATGGTCATAGATGAGCCCCTGAGCTTCGGCCATCGGTCAACTTTTCCACCAGGGCCCAATATTTTTGGGACAGATGGCTAACTTCTGCGTTGCAGCTTCACTTGTGAGAGGAGATGACTGAGATGGAGGAGATATTCTGAAGCGATTATTTCCACCTTATTGCAAGCTAGGTGATCTTCTACATCCTTGATGTATGTGTGAATTTGGAGGATCTTCGAGTCCTGGTCTGCTGTTGATGGAGTGAAGCCTCAGCCTGTTCAGGCTATGGTGTTGCATATTTTGGCTTTTCTACAGAAAGGTTCTGGTCAAGGGGCTGGCCTTTAACTCTTTGAGAGAGTCCAGGTAGTGACATTGGATTGTCTCAAGGGGTAAGGTGCAAGGGTATCCTCTGTCCACATCCGGATGTTATATGGTTCCTTCAGAGAGCTAAGAACTTGCTCAGATGTGGAACATTTGTCTTTCTTGGAATCTAAATCTAGTCCTCAGAGGACTGTATGAGGCTCGGTTTGAACCATTAAAGAAAACTTTGGTTAAGGACTTTACTCTTAAAGTGGTTTTCTTAGTAGCTATTTGTTCAGCCACGAGAATTTCTGAGCTCCACATGCTGCCATGTTGAGATCCTTTCCTACAGCTGTCTGATTTGGGGGTATCTTTATATATGGTGCCTTTTCTGCCTGAAATAGTCTTAGCATTCCATCTTAGACAGTGAAGCTTCCAGCTTTTCTGGATTTGGATTCCTCTACGTCTCTGATGGGGAGCTTAGGCACTTAGATTGGAGACATGCATTATTGAGGTATCTAAAGGTCACTTATGATTTCCATAGATCGGATCACCTCTTTGTACTGTTGGGCGGGCCAAAGAAGGGAAGTACCTAAGAACATGCCATACTGGGTCAGACCAAGGGTCCATCAAGCCCAGCATCCTGTTTCCAACAGTGGCCAATCCAGGCCATAAGAACCTGGAAAGTACCCAACACCTAAGTCTATTTCATGTTACCATTGCTAATAACATGAAAGTAAGGTGTCTAAGGCTACAGTTGTGCAGTGGCTGAAGGAAGCAATTGCTTTGACTTACAAGTGTAAAGGGCACCTGCTGCTGAGGGGTTTAGGGGTGCACTCAATGTGTTCTCAGGTGCCTTCCTGGACTGAGTCACAACGTGTCTCCACATGAAATTTGCTGCGCGGCTACTGGGAAGTCGTTGCACATTTCTGCTAGGTGTTATTGCTTGAATGTTGGGGCTCCGGCTTCCATCTGCTTTGGTGAGTGTGTTCTACAAGTGGAATTCTCTAGGGCCCCTACCCAAGTTAAGGGGAGCTTAGGTCCATCCCAGGAATCTATACTGCTCTGGGTACATATAGGGAAAGGAAAATTGGTTCTTACCTGTTAATTTTCGTTCCTGTAGAACCACAAATAAGTCCAAAAACCTGCTCATTTACAGAGGGGAAGAGTCTGCTGCTCATACTGTTGCTTTGTATATAGTGCAAAGTTGTTGGAGGTTTTTAATGCTGAACGCTTATGTAAAATTTTGGAAACAAATTTTCCATTGTCTTGTTGGGCAGCTTCACCTTCTGGCACATTGGAGGAGAGGGAGTTTGCTTAGAAGTTTATAGTGTTGCTGTCCTCTTCACTTGCGTACAGGTCAATACTAAGGGACTGCAGGTGGCATGCTGGGTTATGTACAGTATCGGTGAAACTTTCTCTGTCTCCATCTGCGGGCAGGGACCCAAAACGCAGGAATCTGGACGGATCTGTGGTACAAATCCAAATGCAAACCAAGCCTCACGTTTGGATTATCAAAGAAAAAATGTTAACTGTAGCCGCCAACTACTATAAAGGGAATAGGTATCAGATAAAATAGTGCTCAAAAAATATAATCTACAGGCTCTTGACCTCAATGGACTTCAACCAGCATCATCTAACTGACCACACTGTTTGCATATCACTTACTTATTCCCATTTCCTATGTTCTTTTGAACTACCTTACTTACAAAAAAAATTTCTCTATTTCTATATGTTTAATAAGTAGTTTTATCTGTTTAAACAAAAACAACCTGCTCTTTCCACATCAAACAACTTTCCCAACTGCTCAGTATTTATCCCTTCCTGATGTTGACAATGTCTCAGCAATCATTGCCTGCCTCAGGCAAATCAAAGCTTTCTAAAAGGCCATGCACACCTCAAGTAAATTTGAAAAATGGCATATTTTAGCTGAGCTGTGGTACTACAGGAATAAAACTTAACAGGTAAGAACCAATTTTCCTTTCAATGTGGCATATACAACAATGAGCTGCCTGGGGGAGTTGTCAGGAAAAAAAACAAAAAACGTTTTATGACGACATCACAAACCATAGTATAAAATATGCGAAAGAAAACCTTGATAAGCCTGAAACATTTTGGAACGAAGGGCATTGGACTGATGAATTAAAACTTGAACTGTCTAGCCACAACCACATCATACACTGTAAGAAAAAAGGGTGAAACATTTGATGAAAACACCTTGCCAACTGTTAAGCATAGGATAGATCTGTTATGTTTGGGGGTTGTGTGGCAGCCAGTGGCACAAGAAGTATTTTGCAGGTAAAAAGAATGGATTCAACCAAATATCAGCACATCTTACATGTCAATACTGCAGAAATTGAAACTGAAAAGAGGTTGGATATTTCAGCAAGACAACAATCCAAACCATACCTTAAAATTAAACATAACATACCGGTATTTACAGAAAAGAGTATCATGATTTTGCAATAGCCTTCATCATACCAAGACTCATATAGTACTGACTCCTTGGGGAGCTCGGAAACACAGAATATTCAAGGAGACATAAAAATATTTCTCATCTACAACAGTACTGCAAGGAAGAGTGTGAAAAATTCCCAAAAGCTGGCTGCAGCTAATGCATGGAAGCTATTTCTGCCCAAGGAGGCATTACAAAATACCAAATGAAAAGTTGTCCAAACTTTTACACATACCATATTCACTGATTTATTTTCAATCTTAAAATCAGCCAATAGTTATTTTGAATTAAAAATTGCAGAACAATGTCACCGGAGCTGAGGCACTGGTGGGGACTGGTGTTTGAGGAGCGCTCTCCCCCCCTCTGGAGACAGGAAGAAGACATGCCAATGAGCCTGTGCCCGCCCATCCATCACCGAGGGAGCAAGAGCGCGGCAGCCATGCCAGAGGCGCTTGCGTCCGAAGGAGCGCGACAAAAGAGCCTGCCCTAAGTGAGCATTTAACCTCGTTCTAACCATGCAGCTTCAATAATGGAGCTGACACACCCTATTGAAACCTATCTAGGACGGGGACTATTAGGGATGTGAATCGTGTCCTCGATCGTCTTAACGATCGATTTCGGCTGGGAGGGGGAGGGAATCGTATTGTTGCCGTTTGGGGGGTAAAATATCGTGAAAAATCGTTAAAAATCGTTAAAAATCGAAAAATCGAAAAACCGGCACATTAAAACCCCCTAAAACCCACCCCCGACCCTTTAAATTAAATCCCCCACCCAAATAACTTAAATAACCTGCGGGTCCAGCGGCGGTCCGGAACGGCAGCGGTCCGGAACGGGCTCCTGCTCCTGAATCTTGTCGTCTTCAGCCGGCGCCATTTTCCAAAATGGCGCCGAAAAATGGCGGCCATAGACGAAAAAGATTGGACGGCAGGAGGTCCTTCCGGACCCCCGCTGGACTTTTGGCAAGTCTCGTGGGGGTCAGGAGGCCCCCCACAAGCTGGCCAAAAGTTCCTGGAGGTCCAGCGGGGGTCAGGGAGCGATTTCCCGCCGCGAATCGTTTTCGTACGGAAAATGGCGCCGGCAGGAGATCGACTGCAGGAGGTCGTTCAGCGAGGGTTCCGGCGCCTCGCTGAACGACCTCCTGCAGTCGATCTCCTGCCGGCGCCATTTTCCGTACGAAAACGATTCGCGGCGGGAAATCGCTCCCTGACCCCCGCTGGACCTCCAGGAACTTTTGGCCAGCTTGTGGGGGGCCTCCTGACCCCCACGAGACTTGCCAAAAGTCCAGCGGGGGTCCGGAAGGACCTCCTGCCGTCCAATCTTTTTCGTCTATGGCCGCCGCCATTTTTCGGCGCCATTTTGGAAAATGGCGCCGGCTGAAGACGACAAGATTCAGGAGCAGGAGCCCGTTCCGGACCGCTGCCGTTCCGGACCGCCGCTGGACCCGCAGGTTATTTAAGTTATTGGGGGGGGGTTCGGGAGGGTGGGGGATTTAATTTAAAGGGTCGGGGGTGGGT
Source organism: Rhinatrema bivittatum (assembly GCF_901001135.1). Taxonomy (NCBI): domain Eukaryota; kingdom Metazoa; phylum Chordata; class Amphibia; order Gymnophiona; family Rhinatrematidae; genus Rhinatrema; species Rhinatrema bivittatum. The sequence goes on from NC_042630.1 coordinate 24,381,515, forward strand.
TTTAGGGGGTTTTAGTGTGCCGGCTCACGATTCTAACGATTTATAACGATAAATCGTTAGAATCTGTATTGTATTGTGTTCCATAACGGTTTAAGACAATATTAAAATTATCGGACGATAATTTTAATCGTCCTAAAACGATTCACATCCCTAGGGACTATATGGAAATCTAAGGAGAATCACTAAACACAAGCAAGAAAATGTAAAGTTGATCTTCCCCACGATAAGTAATCTCTTCCTAATTAATGTTTACACTCCTGTTATTAAATGTTCAATCTAAAAAAAAAAAAAATCCCATTGATAAATAACCTGTTAGAGGAATTAAATCCTACTATCTTCTGCATTTTTTAAACCTGGCTGAATGACAAAAATAATGTGCTCTTAAATCAAATTGCTCAATCCAACTATGATGTCATTCACTTCCCTAGGCCTAAATGTAAAGGTGGAGGTCTACTACTAATAATAAAAAACTCAAACTTAAATCTTCCAAGGTAGAGATTAACCCTCCCTATGAGGTGCCAATACTAAAATCACCACAACTATTGCCCCCCTGGAACACTTCAGAAAGACTGCTCACCACTAATTGAATTATTCACTAAAGTGTTTCCTTCACCTAACACCACTCTAAATGTAGGAGACTTTAACATACACGTAGCTAGAACACCAAAAACTACAGCATGTGAAATCTTTTTAGATGCAATGGGATGGTCACAGTTTGCAACCAACCCCACTCATAAAGCAGGGCATAACCTTGACCTAATATGTGCCAATTATAATAATTGTCTAATCAATACAGCCCACAATGTATTGTCCTGGTCTAACCATCAATTAATAAAAGCAGATATAACCCTCCTCAACATAAAGCAAACAAATTTAAAGAATAATCAAAATTTCTCCTTCAGAAAAGAGAGAGAACCGAAAGTACTTGAAGAATCAATTAAAAATAAGCTAATTGATTTTAATCAAGCTAATGCCTCCTCAGCTTTTGACTCCTGGGATAAAATCATCAATGAGATAGCAGATACCCTAAGTCAAGTCCAGTCCAGACAAAAATGTTCCAAAAAAAAAAAAAAAAAGAATACCTCTAAGCAAAAGAAACCATGGTACAGCGAAGAGCTAAGACGCACTAATCAGGCACTAAGAAAAACAGAGAAACAATGGTGGAAATGCCTGTCCACAGAATCTCGAGGAAAATACAGATTCCTCCTAACAAAAGACCATGCCCAGATCAAGAAAGCAAAAAAAGATGACTATGCTAAACAGATTCATGGTTTAATATTTAATTCGAAATTACTTTTTGAAACTGTCAAAAACTTAATCAAGAACCCATCTTCCTCCATCTCGATTAACTACTGCTTTTCAAAGAATGCCTACAATGAATATACCACTTCTTTGTTAGATAAAATCAATAGGTTAAAAACACAATTCTTCACTTGCTTGCCAACAAAAGAACCTAAAGAAAAACATTTGACAGAGTAACTAAACTCAAAATTAACCAAATCATTTCCAAAATTAAGTCTGCTGTTCACCCACTGGACCCAATCCCTGCAAGTTTCCTGAAAATAGTGCACAGTGTAATCACTCCGACAATTGCAACCAAAATCAACCACTTAATATCAGAAGGCTTGGTCCCTGCTGGGGCAAAATAAGCAGTGATCAAACCAATCCTAAAAAATAAAACTGACAGAATTGATGACTGGGACAATTATCGACCAACATCCAACTTGCCTTTTATCGCAAAAGTCCTAAAAAAAAAAAGCAGTGTTATCTCAATTAGAAAAACCACCTAGAAGACAATAATATTCTATATCCAAACCAATTCGGATTCAGAAAATATCGATCAACAGACACTTTACTCATTTCTTTAATGGACCCTATACTACAGGGGTTTGACAATGACAAATCTTATATCCTGGTACTAATTGATTTACAGCAGCCTTCGACACTGTGGACCATACCCTGTTATGCCATCAGTTTAGAAAAATTGGAATAGATGGAAATGTTCTCAAAAAATGGTTCTCTTCCTTCCTAGCAGACAGGACATTCCAAGTCAAACTGGGCAGCCACATATTTGACACCTTCCCAATCGATACAGGTGTCCGTCCCCCGGGTTCAGCACTATCGGCAACACTATTCACCATTTATATGTTCCCTCTGTGTACATTACTAGCGGAAATAGGAATCAACTTCTGCTTAGATGCAGATGACATACAATTCTACATCCCATTTGAAAAAACTGCATGAAGGCAATACAACAGGAACTATCTCAGCTGAAACTAACACTAAACACAAAAAAAACCCCAATCCTGAAATGGTGTGGTTAAGGAGAAACTCCTCTATAGTCAAACCGCCACCTCTAGACCTGGGTCATTTTCACATTACACTCTCAGACCAAGTATGGGACCTAGTAATACAGATTGATGAGAACTTTACAATGAAAAGTCACATAAGCAAATTAAAACTGGATACTCCAACCTGAGCATATTACATCGGTTGAAACCAACCATTACCAACAGGACTTCCTCACTGTTTTACAAACACTTTTTCAAACACAGATTACTGCAACTCCCTATTACTATGCCTACCTTCTGGTCTATTAAAAACCACTACAGTTATTACAAAATGCCTCAGTGAGACTTTTATTAGGGACAAGGAAATTGTCCTCACTGATAACTCTGCCCTGGCTGCCAGTACAATCCAGAATCCATTATAAAGTATTAACACTAATCTTTAATATCATCAACGACATAAACCCCTGCCTGATAGGAGTGACACTTCAACCATACACATCGCAGTGAACACTAAAATCCCAAAACAAAGGACTATTAACTGCCTACAAGTGGAGTACTCAACTAACATAAATAAGAGAGCAAATGTTTTCCATAGTGGGCCTCAAGTTATGGAATTCTATACCAGAGACGTTACGTCTGATAACAGAAAGAAAGACATTCAAACATGAGCTGAAAACCTGGCTCTTCAAAAATGCATATAATCTAACTTAAAATATCAACATGCAGAGAACTACAATATCAGAAACATAGACCATGTTAGAAAAATGAGTGACAAGTAAAGAGAGATGTAAGGTGTGTTAAGACAACTCACTAACAGGCCGATACAGTACAATTGGACGTGCATTTTCGACACGCTAGCTTTACCCCTTATTCAGTAAGGGGTAATAACGCGTCAAAAATGCGCGTCCAACCCCCCGAACCTAATAGCACCCGCAACATGCAAATGCACGTTGATGGCCCTATTAGGTATTCCCGCGCGATTCAGTAAGTAAAATGTGCAGCCAAGCCGCACATTTTATTTTCAGAAATTAGCGCCTACCCCAAGGTAGATGTTAATTTCTGCTGGCGCCGGGGAAGTGCACAGAAAAGCAGTAAAAACTGCTTTTCTGTGCACCCTCCGACTTAATATCATGGCGATATTAAGTCGGAGGTCCTGAAAGTTAAAAAAAAGTAAAGAAAAAAAATTTTGAAATAGGCCCGCGGCTCGCAGGTTGAAAACCGAACACTCAATTTTGCCGGCGTCCAGTTTCCGAACCCGTGGCTGTCAGTGGGCTCGAGAACCAACGCCGGCAAAATTGAGCGTCGACTGTCAAACCTGCTGACAGCTGCCGCTCCTGTCCGAAAAGACGTCCCTAGCGCCTCTTTTTATCGCCGGCCCTAATTTAAATAAATTAAATTACTGAATCGCGTGCACAGGAGAGTGTCCTGTGAAGGTTAACATGTTTTTGATGTTGTGTTGACCTAGAATATGAATGTTGCTTTTGTAAACCGTTATGATCTTCTTTTGGAATGACGGTATATAAAATGCCTAAATAAAAAATAAAAATGTTTAACTTTGATTTAAAAAAAATCTGATTATAAAGCTATAAACTTTTCAATCATTTGGTGTATCTGTTTCTTTTGTGGGCCCTTCATAACACCCAGCAGATCCTCTGTTATTTTAACATTTCTTCCACTTCTGATCATCGGTCCTCAAATTTTTGTTGCTTTAAAATGTACAGGAAGCAGATTACTTCCCATTAATCATACTCATAATCTACTGCTGGCCCGACATGGCACCATGTTTTGAAAACACTGCATCAAGGGTTTCTTTTTTTATAATGCCAACATGTACTTTTGTTTGACACAGTCTCAGTTCTCATAGCATCTATTCAGCAGAGTTGGATTGGGACTTTTTTTGTGTGTGAATGTTTAACTTTGTATCATGTAGAGGTTGTGTTAGCTTCTGTTCATTTAGAGATTCATTGACACATACGATGTGCCTATGGGGTGCCTAAACGTTTGCATACAGCTATAAATATCTTTTCTGTTTTTCAGGGTCCATGTAGATAGTATTTCAAAAGTTACACAGCTTAAGTCCATTAGGAATTTTATTACAGTGTAGAACAAGTACAATATCCCTCTCCCAATCCTTTGATTTGGAGTGGCACTAGGTACACATCCCATTCTAAGTTCTTTGGAGTTTAGCATGCATGTAGTTCAATTTTAGGGAGTTTTTGGCAAGCAAAACAAAATGCTAGATGCCAGGCTTCTAAAAGTGTAAAATTCAAGGAATGAATGAAGGGTTAAAAGTTCACACGGGGGACTCTGAGAACATTTTCTCAGTTATGCAGCAGAGATTCCGGGTTTGGATTTTTTTTTTGCTGGAATAAACTTCCGCTACACGTGATGACTTCTTTTAAGTCTTGTGCACTATACCAAGAGCAGTGGGGGAGAGGAGAGATTGGTGTTAATACCGAAAGGATTTAGGTGCAGTGCTCCCTCAAATTGTTTTTGTGGGCTGTGTGTGCAGAAATTCTCATGTGCAACGTGGTATGCACATTTGTGAAGTGTTCTTTGAACCATTGCTGTGTTTTCCCGTGTGTGTGGGTGTGCAGCTTACAAGGAACATTTAGGTTCCTAAAATCCTCCCCTATGAAAATCGATAGGGCTTGAATGCTTCCCTTTAAGCACCTAAAAAGTGGACAGCTATGGAGAAAGAAAGGTGCCTCAATCAAGGCTTCTAACTTTACGTGACTGTTCAGCTCAAAATTTCCCTAAATGACCCCCACAATTCTTACTGGTACCATAATCAGATCCCCAGAACATTTCTTTAGCATCTTTAGTATAGATATTTTCATCGTGGAACACGTGGAAAGAGGGCTGCACCACAAACACCAGTAAAAGCAATGAGTAGTAGTGCAGTAAGCACCTTGTAAAAGTGTCACATGAAAGAAGCTGGAATTGTTTGTAGTCACACTGTACACAGAACATTAGACAAGTGGCACGTTCTGACAAGCAGTAATTTGTCCCTCCTGATGCAGCACATCTGCGAAACATGTATGGGTTGGGGGACTTAGCTCCTTCAGCAACTATTGTGAACACCACCTCTTTATAATTTAAATCACTTTTGGTTACTAAAAATAATTCCAGCTTCTTCTATGTGACATATATACAAAGTATCTTGAAACTTTGTTTATTGCACTACTCAAGATATTTTCATAGGTAAGAAAACTGAAAAGGTTCTTTTGGAATAAACTTAGTTGCCTCCAATGACTTGAGAAATGATCTGCTGAATGATTCCTTGAAGCATACTGTTCTATAATTATGTTACTTTTTTAATCAACTGATGTTTTGCATATGTTAATCTTGATTAGATTGTAAACTTTATTGAGCAGGGACTGTCTCTTTTGTGTTGCTTGTACAGGGCTGTGTACATGTAATATTGCCATAGAAATGCTTAATAGTAATATACATGATTAGATCTTAGTCTGTCCTCATATGCTTTAGAACGAAGACCACTGACTGTTTTACTAGCCACTCTCTGGACTGGCTCCAACCAATTTATATCCTTATGAAGGTGCGGTCTCCAGAATTGTACACAGTATTCCCAGTGAGGTCTCACCAGGGACCATATAGGGGCAGTATCGCCTCCCTTTTGATGCTGACCAGTCCTCTCCCTATGCAGCCAAGCATCTTTCTGGCTTTTACTATCAGTTTATCCACCTGTTTGGCCACCTTAAGATCATTAGATACAATCACCCCCAGATCCCGCTCTTGCTTTGTGCATTACTCTGCATATTTTAACATTAAAATCTTAGCTACCAGCCCTTAGACCATTCCTCGAGCTTCACTAGATACCTCCTCAAGTTTTCCACACCTTCCTGCCTGACCACCCTGTTACAGATTTTGGTATTTTTGCAAAAAGACAAACCTTTCCTGACAATTATTCCATTATGTCGCTTATAAAAATGTTGAAAAGATCCAGTCCAAGGACCGATCCCTGAGGCACACCACTAGTAACACCTCCCCTCCTTAGAGAAAACTCCATTTACTGCTATCCTTTGTCGCCTACCACTCAGCCAGTTTCTAACCCAGCGGGTCACTCCAGGATCCATACCACAATTTATAAGTCTTTGGTGTGGAACCGTGTCAAAGGCCTTGCTGAAATCCAAGTACACTACATCTAGCACTCTCCCTTGATCCAACTCTGGTGATCCAGTCAAAGAAATTGATCAGGTTTGTCTGACAAGATTTACTTCTGGTAAAACCATAGGGCCAGATTTTCTAACCTATGCGCGGGCGTAGATTTGTGCTCGCAACTCGGCGCACACAAATCTACGCCCGATTTTATAACATGCACGCGCAGCTGCGCGCATGTTACAAAATCCCGGGTCGGCACACACAAGGGGGTGCACACTTGTGCACCTTGCGTGCGCCGAGCCCTAGGGGAGCCCCTATGGCTTTCCCCATTCCCTCTGAGGCAACTTTCCTTTCGCCCTCCCCCCCGCACCTTCCCCTCCCTTCCCCTATCTAACCCGCCCCCCCCCTACCTTTATTATTTAAGTTGTGCCTGCCTCTGGCCATGCCCCCGCCTCTTTTTTCAAGCCCCTGGACATATGCGTGTCCCAGGGCTTGCGCGCGCCGCCGAGCCTATGCAAAATAGGCTCGGCGCGCGCAGGAGCGGGTTTTCGGGGTTACGCGCGTAACCCTTTGAAAATCTGCCCCAAACTACCTCGGATCTTGCAATCTATTGGATTCCAAAAATTGCACTATTTTGTTTTAGCAGCGATTCCATTAGTTTGCTCACACAGAGGTTGGACTAATCGGCCTGTAGTTCTCAGCTTCCTCCTTACTTCCATTTTTATGAATAGGAACCACATCCGCCCGTCTCCAGTCCTCTGGATCTACTCCACACTCTAAAGAAGCATTGAAAAGTTCAGCCAGCGGAGCTGCCAGGATATCTCTAAGTTCCCTTAGTACCCTCTGATGTATCCCATCCGGCCCCATTGCCTTATTTACTTTAAATTTAGTTAGCTTCTCATGAATACACTGTTCAGAAAATTGATTGAGGTTTACTTCACTTCCAGTCTTATTTGTGTTTGCTTTATGTGGTCCTGCTCCAGGCCCTTCCACAGTGAACACGGAACAGAAATATTTGTTAAGCAATTTTGCTTTTTCCTCCTCATCCTCTACATATTCTTCCCCTTCACCTCTGACTCTTGCAATGCCACTTTTGTGCTTCCTTTTAACACTAACATATCTAAAAAAATCAAAAAGACTTGTTCCCCCATTTTACCATATTTGCTGGTTTTTCTTCTATTTGAATTTTTGCATTCCTGATTACTTTCCCAGCTTCTCTTAATTTTTCCGGATATTGTCACCTGTCTTCCTCTTTTTGCAATCTCTTGTAGTTTGTGAACGCTAACCTTTTCTCTTACCTGTTCAGCTTCTTTAGAAAACCATAATGGCTCCTTTAGCTCTCTTCCATGCTGAGGGCTTTTTATTGTAGCTTGGATTTCCTCATTAGTTTTGCCTCTTACAACTTCTCCAAGGGGAAGGCATGTACCTCTCAAGATGCCATCTCCAGGTGAACACCTTGGAGGAGTTTGGACAGCTCTCAGAATCTGAAAGGAAGGTGTCCTGGGGAGCTCAGTCAGGCAAAGGACTGAGGTTGGACTCTGCAGCCAAGGAAATATCCTTAACTCTGGAAAATCATGTCCCTCCTGCCCAGTCGGAGCCTCGGATCGGGGAGCAGGAAAGAGCTTCTGCTGCGTCGAGGTTGCATCCAGATGACTTCATGGTTGACCTTCACTCAGAACATCTGGGTTGTCTGCTGCACACTTCCCTTTACTCCTTGCCCTGCAAAGAATCGGAGCTGTTTTGTTATGGAGGGGCGCTTTGAGTGAGCTATCTTCGGAATCTGTGATTGGCATGCAGGTCCCCCAATCCAAGAGTCTGTGCTTAAATTCACTCTTACTAAACCTTCTATTACCTTAGATACTACCTGAGCAGCTATAGCATTGTTGTCTCACCTGGGGCAAAGTTATCTGAATCACTACAGAATTGTCAATGAGATCTTTCTGGTGTTGCTGTTAAAACTGAGGAATTGTTATTTGATGGTTTTGTTATCGCAGGATAATTTTGGGACTTTAAGGGTCATTTGGTTTTTCAAAATAAAACAGAACCCTTGGAGAATGTGGTTAGGTCTAAGAACATTACACAGAGATCAGTTCCTCCTTTACAGATGTTAAGGAGGTATTTTTGGAAGTCCTGAAGATCCCAGAGAATTTATTACCTCCTAGATCTAAGGCTTATGGCTAAAAATAGTACCACACTAATTCCTCATTATAAGATTCTTTAGATATATTGAATCTAAGAGAATATTTGCAAAAATCTACTGCTGATGAAATCTTTCTATTGACTTGGCTGCTATGTTTTTGATGGACTCAGATTACAGGCTTAGTAATGAAGTTTTTCTTTTCGAATAGATTGGCTCCTTTTTGGGATTTAAAGATTAGTATTTTTCCTGATGTTGTTATTAGTATTTTTCCTGATGTTGTTGTTATTGGCGTTCTACAGTTGGGGACCCTGTTGTAGTTACATTTTCCCTGTAGGTGTGTTTGGTTAAGTTTCAGGGGTGAAATATATATTCTTCGACCCTCAGCTACTTGTAACTCGGGGATAAATGCAGCTTAATGTCTCCAACTCATAGATCTCCATCCTCTGTGGGAGAATGATACTGGCTCATAGTTATAGAATAGTCGTCCTAATCTACCTGGACCATTAATTACTTTATGATGATTTCTTCTCATTCTGAGTAGGTCTTTCTTTATTTAGTGGACTACTGAGATGTATTGCCTATTGATTATTTATTGCATTCTGTAATTTGTTTTTTTTAAATACATCATTCCGTACAAGATTTTTCTTGGTTGTATCTTTGAAAATTCTTTAAAAAATTGGAGGTACATATTAAAAGAGGTGCAGCTTTTGGGCCAGGCATTCTCAAAGCTATACTGACTTCTTCCCACCTGTGTTGGGATGTGGGTAATTTCTCATATGTTCTGCACTGGTGTAGCAGGATGATAATGAAGGAGGAATTTAGTCTTAGCTGTTAACTTCCTTTTCTTGAATTCTGCTACATCAGTCCAGGACCTACCCGGGAAGTCAGTGATTGTGCAGTTCTCCTTGTTTAAAAGTCTTGGGTTTTACAGAAAGTTTTCTCATAAACAGTAGAGCCTGTGTACAATGTATAATTTTTTTCTTCTATATTTTTGAGGTTTAATAGTTTTGGGGTGGTATTTCCTTCTATTGCTTTGACATAAGGATACTTGGCTTTTGCCTCCACTATACCATCATATATATTAATTAACAGGTAAGACTAAATTTCTCCTTTGTCCACATAAAAGTTACCTGGACAAAGGGGGTTATTTTTAAGTAGCCAGTTGTATCCACATAAATATTTTGATTATGGGCCACTTGTGTATAACATACTTTTTTTTTTTAATTCTAATTCTGCCATATTTACTGTCTTCTGCTGTGAAAGAAGATGGAAAAATCTGTAGATGAATGAGACTGACTGCCAGTTGGGCAATGCTTAATGTGTCACTGAAAAAAAAAATCCATGTAAGCCATCACTAGCCTTAAAACGATCATTCCACTTCTGGTACTTGTTTTCTATCAATGATAGAAGAGGATTCTTCATGGAACTGTACTGGTTCAGAAAACATTTCTCAAGTCACTGAAATCTGTGCCCTAAGGCCTGTTTTCCAAGTGCACATGGGGAGGTTTGGTTTGTCGCTGCCTGTTCTGACTTTTCTATGGAGGCCTTCTCTTTTCAGGATTGTCAGTTGGCAACCTTTCATGAGCACTAAAGTTTAAAAATCAAATTTAGCCATGTTAGAAATTCTGCTTGTGAATTAGGATTACAAGATACCAAACACATTTACGTCTAACAATTTTGCTCTTCTTTTTTTCCGTGCGACGTGAATAAATTTGCCTGTGAATAGGAAGATGCTAAAAAGACTTCCTTTTTCCTCTCCGAGCATCACCCAAAGTTGTGGGAGGATGGATGAATGCAGCCTTAGCTCAGTCCTGTTCCTAACCGTAAAGGAAGAGCATGGCGAACCGCCACCGAGTCGCTGCTCGCTCCCGGGGAGGGTTTACCAACAGGAGCCTAGGGCAGTTACATTGCAGTAAAAGTTGTTTTACATCGTCAGCTGTGGTGATGCACCATCTTGTAGAAGCGGGTGCGGGGGGGGGGGGAGCAGCCAGCTGGCCACAGCCCAAGAGTAGCCAGGCATATAAATCCTGCCACTGCTCACCCCACGTTCCTTTTCTTTCTTTGGTATTTTCCTGTGTCATTTTGTCAGGAGCCATTCATCTGCAGGCTTGCATGACATGCGAGCCCTACAACTAGGATACAGTGTATTGCCCTCGTAAGTATGTTAAATACAATGTGTTCCCTTGGAAAGTGAGAGCCTCTACCATTTAAAGCACTGCTTTACTTGTCAGATGTTCTAGATCCACCACAAGGAAGCTGATTGGCTAAAAAGAATCTTTAGAACCAGACTATCTACCGTGTTAACATTAATGTGGTTGGTCGAGAATTGTTTTAAGATTTTTTTTTTGTATTGGATTTGCTGATTTTCTCTACAGCAAAATTGACGTCCCTTGCATTGTAAAAAACTATTTGCTGTTTGGTGCTGGGTTGCTGAGCTGCAGTAAAGTGTTGGTAGTGTAGTTCTGGAAGAGCGGCTGCAAGAACATTCCGATGGTGCCAAAGACGCAGACAAAGACAAAGACCCAAAGAAAGAGACGGTCAATCACCATGGCAACATACTTCCAATCCTCGCTGACCTGGGAAAAGGGGAGAGAAGGGAAATGTTTAGTAGGCCAAAAACAAGAAGCCAGAGGAGATCCACGAGGTTACAGTGCGATACCAAAAAGTTTCAACGTGGATGAATGCAAGCAACTCGTATCTGGATTCAGGTGTTGTTGCACAAACTATAGCAAGAATGCCTCAGGGAGTCAACGTGTCTATTCCTCTGTCTGTGGCCTCCTTATCACAGGCAAAATGTGCTCGATGTGATTTGAGAAGGGTGGGACACTTGCAACTGCTGTGTTTTCACTGGTCTGGCAGCTCTACAAGAACGCAACTCCCACAGCTGTAAGGAGGCATATTCCTTTTGTTTTTATTAAGCCTTTAATTTATAAACACTCTAGTAATACATCAGACGATCAGACCATGTGCGATAGCTGCCATACATTTTTAAAGGTTTAGGTGCCTTTTAACAGGTGAAAACAGCGTTACACGCCCTACATCAGCTACAGCTGGCTAAGGGGATTTTTAGGTGCCTGCAAGTACACAAATACTTCTGGCTGCACAGAGGCATGTTTGGAAACTATATTTTCAAAAATATATACGCTTGCCACTGATGGGTGGCGGTAGATAAATGTAATAAATAAATTGTTTAAAACGCTAAAAGGCATGCACATCCTTTTAGCTGGATAAGTCAATATTCAAACATTATGGAGGTAGGTACCCTGTATTTGATAATCGTCTGGGTTTGTGCGATCTGAGAATAATGTGCACGTATTTGGTAGCTTGGTGGAAGGAGATGGGGAAAGAGGCACTGCGCATGGAATTAAGGATAGGAACTTGTATGGTCATCTACTCAGGATAGCAGAGAACCAAAGAGAAAGAAAAGAAAAAGTGACTTGGAAACAGATTCAAGCACCAACAGCTGAGATGCAGCCTTTAAAATGCAATCTCCCCAGTTAGTTGGATTATTTTTTCATTTAAGCAATATGATCTTTGGGCAAGGAACTGCTCTCTTTTCATCTGTCCAGGTTTCTGCAAGCTGAAGTTGTTTAAAAGGAAGAAAGATACTAAGACTTGATCTGAAAAGCTTCAAACAAATGGAGTCTTTGCATTACTTTCAAAATTAAATTATAGTAAAGCTAACTGCCAATTCAGAAAAGTTCGAGCCTGATTCAAAATGTGAAACTTTTTGTGCTCAACAAAAGATGTTTTTTTGAATTATATTGGGAATGTCTATGTCTAGGAGGCTGGACAGCAGCATCTGAAGTGCGGGACTTACTTTTGCTAACACTGCCCTAACAAAGCATGCAACTATTTGTTTGGACTCACACTCTGGTCGTCATCCTCGCTTTTCATATGATCAGCAATGAAGCGAACGCCATCCACGGCCTTCTCCAGCACACAGTAGCACTGCTTGCCTTGCTTCGCCTGCCTCTCTCGATGGCCATTCGTTGTGTCCGAGGACTCTGGAAACTGCCCACCATACTTCTTCACTGTAGCTTGGTTCACAAAACAGGTGCAGGACTTGGCACCATTTCTCAGATAAAAGCTCCCGCTCGCTCGCTCTTCAGCCTGTCGGCGCTGTCGCAGTCGCTGGCGTGCACAGTTCTGCCGTGGCTGCTTCATAAAGAGCAGCGTGGGAAGCTTGTCCAGGAAGACCACCTTTACCCAGGGCGGCATGGTGTGGGTGGTGGGGGAGCGATGGTGGACATTGAGCACACAGACGCTGGTCACAATGGAGAAGGTTACCAACACCATTGTGAACATAAGGTATTTGCCAACCAAGGGGACATCAAGGGAGGTGGGAGGCACTATCTTTGAGATAAGCAGCAAGAAAACTGTGAGAGCCAGCAGGACGGAGATACAAAGGGTCATTTTCTCCCCACAGTCTGAAGGCAAATAGAAGACCAAGATAGCTAACGATGTGATCAGGATGCAGGGGATAATAAGATTGATGGTGTAGAACAGTGGCTTTCTTCGAATGATAAAGTCATAGGTGATGTCAACATACGTGTAGTCGTCTGGATTTTCATTCCTCCTCCCTGGCAAAGCTATGATGTCCCACTCGCCACTTGGTGTAAAGTCATCTAAACTGGCCACCTCGCTTTTGAGCACAAGATCAATCTCGGTACGGTCGTAAGTCCAGGAACGGAACTTCATTGTACAGTTCTGCTGATCAAAGGGGAAGTGCTTGACCTCGATTTTACAGGCACTCTTGTAAATAGCTGGAGGGAGCCAGAAGATACTTCCATCGTAGGACACCACAGCATTACAGTAGAAGGACACCTCGTACATCCCATCAGCACTAGGCAAAGAGACATAAAAAGCAGCTTAGATATTATAATGGCGCACGGCGTGAGATGCAAAAGTGAATCAGTTTAGAAAACGAGCATTAGCAAACCGAAAATGACCAGTTTGCAAGTTAGTTGAGAAACAAATTGCAAGAATTTAAATAAATGGATAATGATAGAGTTATGCATCTTGAGTATATAACAAGGGGGGTTGTGCAGAACATTTTATACAGGTGTTTACCTGCATTAAAAAACCCTTTGAAAATTAACCCCTCTCTGTCTCCCCCTCAGTGCAGGTAAGAACAAGTTTGCTTACCATAAGTGGTCTTTTCTGTAGATCGCAGGATGAATTAGACATGATCTGTGGGTGACATCAGGTAGCACTGAAAGGAACTGTCTTTCCAAGCTAGTAGAGCTTTGAGATCTACTGAGCATGTGTGGGAACTCCTGTGCATGCATTGCCTCGGAGTCTCCTCAGTGTGTTTCAGAGCCGATAGAGTAGGATAGTTTGCTGTCCAGGGAGAAGGGCGGCCATCTCATGTCTAATTCAGGCTGCTATCTATAGAAAACATCATTTACAGTAAGCAAATTTGCTCTTTTCTGTGGATAAGCAGGGCTGAATTAGTCATGATCTGTGGGGAGCTCCAAGTTGAGGATTGCAGTTTTGCTTAACCAACTCAGACTCCAGATTGAATAGCAGATTATTTGTGAATGAGATGGGGGCAGCACTATGCTGAATGTAGAAGCTACAGTCCAGACAGTAATGGAAGGTGAAAGTATGCACCGATGATCAGGTAGCTACTTTACAGATATCTGTGATTAGAACGTCTCTGAGGTGTGCAATGAAAGTAGCAGCTGCTCAAACCTGGTGAGCCTTGGAAGATCAAATCCAGTGGCAGAATAGCAATGCTAAATGCAGCTTGTAATCCAGTTAGAAAGAGTTATCTTTGTTATGCTTACTCCCAGCTTGTTGGGATTGTATGAAATAAAGAATTGTGATGCTTTCCTGTGAGGCTGAGTATAGCATTTGCATTTTGCCAATGCTCTCTTACAGTCCGATGTGTGAAATGTCTTTTCTCCCTCATATGCATGTGATTTTGGGTAAAAAAGGGAGTGTGATTTTTAAATGGAATGCAGAAACAACTTTTGGCAGGTATTTTGGATGTGTTCTTAGTACTACTTTATTATGAAAAGATTGCAAGTAGGGGGAAGAGTGAACTAGGGCTTGCACTCACTAACCCTTCAAGTGGAAGTAATAGCTACCAAGCATAGATTCTTCCATGTCAGGTATTTCAGATAAGCCATATCTTGCGGTTCAAAGTGAGGTAATGTAAGAGTGGTTAGGACTAAGTTAATGTCCCAAGGAAGATGCATATGAAGCAAGCCTTTCATGAATCTGGATATGAGAGGATGCAGAGAGATTGGTTTATCATTGTCTGATGCATGGTAAGTACTGGGATGTACACGGACTGATGCTACTGCAAGAACAGATTGTGCTAGGGAATAGAAATAGGCCAACAAAAGTCTAGGGCCACAATTGAAAGGGTCTATATGATGAGAATGTCAGCAAGTGGCGTAGCGTTTCCATTTGAAGGAGTAGCTATGTATTGTAGATGGTTTTCTGCAGAAGGATTGATTCTGAAAGGGACCATGTTTCTAAGACTGTGCATTCAACATCCATGCTGTCAGAGGTAGGGAAGGTAGCATGAGATGCATGAGTGCACCTCCTTCTTCCTCTAGGGGAATTGGTGACTTCGAGGATAGTTGAATGAGATACACATACCATGGTTGTCTTGGTCACACTTGTGCGACAAGAATCATTGTGATTTGTTCCCTCATTAATTTTTGCATTGTTTGTGATATGTGGTATCAGAGGAAAAGCATACAGAAGGTCTGTGTTACAGAGTATCAGAAATGCATCCTGGGCTTCTCATAAAGCAGGAGCAGAATTGGTTTCTTAACAGCAACGTTGAAAACTGTACTTACCTTTTCCACAAATTTGGAATTTAAGTCCTCAGGTGGAGAAGTATGGTCCGGTGGCCCTGGAGGCGGGTTGGATGGAATGTCTGTGGAGATACCGGGGAGCTCCCTGGGTAAGTGTTGACTAGACCAAGAAGATTGGTGAGATCAAGGTGAACTCATCCCTACCGGAGATTTCAGGTGGACAGGTGGAATGCCACTAGAAATTGATCTCCTATGACCCGATGAGAAGCCGGGAATGGAGGAGTGCCCAACATGATTCTCTCTGGCAAAGCAGGAATAATTGGATATGCAGGTGGGAAATTAGTTTTTCTGGTACCGGGATGAAGGAAGGAAAGAAGTTTTTAACAATATCTGTAAATCTGTTCCGTGACTTGGTGTTATTTTTGAGCTAGTGTAAGAGGTGGTCCAACTACCGCTGAAACTAGGATAGGTTTACCTGTTCTTGGAGATAGGTTAGAAGAAAGTTGCATAACAGAGCAGTGAGGTTTGGGGAATTGTAGTCAAAAGTCCCTGTGATAACAGCTGTCTTACTAGGAGGGAAGTGGTAATGATGTATGGCAGTCTAAGCTGGCCTCAGTTGTTGAAGCACTATAAGCAGAATAGAATTGTGTTGGTAGTGCCTCTTTTAAAATCTCTTGGGTATATCGTTCCCTTGGATGACCTGCCAGCAGTAGAAGATGCTGCTCTGTTTGTCCTGGTCTTTTTGGAGAGGTTAGATTTTGGTGAAAGGTGCTGATCATCATCTGAGAAGAGCTCTTGCATGGAAATGAATTATTCCAGGATGACTTATATCGATGGATGAGTCAATAGACCTGTTCTGGATGGTAGTGCCTTTGATACTGTAACTCTCCTTACCTCCAAGCGCTCCCAGTGTAGCTTTCTGCAGCATGCTGAATCCTAGGGCCTGGTTGAATCCACCTGCACTTCCTGAAGGCCTTTATAGGTCATGCAGCCAGGATTTCCTGTGGGCACTGACTGACTGATGTCATCACAGCTTCACTATAAAAGCAAACCCAGTATTACCACCCAATGCCTCAGCAACGGGTCTCCTGCTACCCTTTGCCTGCAGTGTGTATTGCCTTGCCTTCTTCCTGCCTTGTCCTGCCTCACTTTGCTGTGTTCCTGCTTTTGTTCAGTCCTACTTGCCTTACCTCTTTCGTCTGCCTTCCTCAGACATTCTTCTGTTGCTGACCCGGACTGCCTTCTGCCCTTTTTGTTCTCTGCTGCCTCAATCTCTGTCTGAACTCATCTCGGCCTCTGCCTGGTGCCCCCAGAACCCAAAGACTCAACCCGACGAGGAGGTGGCTGGTACAGGTGAAGACACCTGTCCTCTGTACCGAGCTTACTGGTATATCTGCTGCTGCCTGTTGAGGCCTGGCTCGTGTTTACATGAGTTATGCAGCATCAACTCAGCAGCAGCCCGACGGCTCACAGCTCCTGTGTGACAGATGATTTGGGCAACAATCATGTGGATGGTTCATGCATTGAGGTAAGCTGTGTTGTTTGCACCATTGCAGGTTTGGCTAGATGAGCCAATGACTTTGCACCAAGGATATCGATGCAGATTGTGTCGAGTGCATCAGTGATGTTTCCATCAATGTGTGCGTCCAGTTCCCATGCGTCGAGTGTCTCGATGCAAGGAGCATCGGATACATCAATGGTATTTGCAACAAGTGGTGCTTCAGTGCATCATGGAACTTTTCTTTGTTGGTGCTTTTTGGATGCAGTGGAGGATTTATGTGTTTTTGGTGCCAGTGCACTTCGATGCCATCGATACTTATGTGTCTATTTTCTGATGCTGCTTTGATTGCTTTTTTTTTTAAGACACTATTTCTTTTTGCACTGAGTGCATCAATGATTTTTAATGCTTTTATTTTGATGGCACTTTTTTGGAGTCCAATAACAGAGATCGCTGAAGACTACAGTTTTTCTGACTCGACTCACTTTGTTCTTCCCTATCTGAGGACTCTGACCTTGAGAAGAGGAGGAGGAATAATGACTCTGTGATGCAGATTTAGTGGAGGAAGCTATCTTTGATGCTCTCGCTCTCTGGGATTGAGGGGACATTTGTCCATAGGCTGCACAATTCGGTTAGAAATGGTCTGGACCTAGGCAGCGATAGCAAAGCTCATGGCCATCTATCTTAGACATAAGGCGACTGCAAGGATAGGCCTTAAAAACTTCTGGTCAGTTTTTTTGACATTTTTTTTCTTTGGTAGTACGGAAAAGTACTCCTTGGGGATCGCTACAAGTAGCAAGAGAAAGATTTCCCCATTTTTTTTTTGTAACTGAGGAGTCAGTCATAGAGAGACTGTTTTAACCATCCGTGTGATAGCATGGACAAAAACAGACTGAGGAGACTCTGAGGTCACGCCCGCATAGGAACTCCTGCACATGCTCAGTAGAGCTCAAAGCTATACTAGCTTAGAGAGATAGTTCTGTTCAGTGATGCCTGATGATGTCACCCACAGTTCATGTCTAATTCAGCCCTGCTTATCCACAGAAAAAGCAGATGCACTTACTTTTCCCTGCGTGAAAAAAGGACTGGAGTTAGGTAAATATCATTTTGACATCTCCATATGTACTTACATACTCATTCATTGCACCTGGATTCCCCACTTGCCGTAAAGTTTCAAAGAAAACCTCTGCAGGATTTTCCCCTTTATAAATGAGCTTGCAGGCTGCAGGCTCCATGGGGACATTAAAAATTGCCCTTTAAATTAATTGGCAGAGAGCAGAGGAGGAGAGGCATATTGATGAAAGATGAAAGCTCACTGGAAATAGGTTCTCCTACAGGTGATCTTTTCTTTGGTACTGAGTCCTCAATTAACTTAAATTTTGTTAACTGTATTTAGAGTGAGGATCCCAAATTAAACTTCTAAACCAAGGGAACTCTAAAGATGTAATGCAAAAAGTGAAGCTAGGCATTTAGACAGCAGAAATAATTACAGGTGAGGTACTGGTGATTCCCAAATAGGAGCAGGATCTTGATGTCATCTGATGAGCTCAAAATTGCCAAATAATACGACAAGGGAATGGGGAGACTCGGTAGAAAGGTAGGGTGCAAATTTAAAGATATAATCGCCAGAAAAAGGGAGCCAATAATACCTCTAGCAAATCTGAAGCACTGTATCCAGTCCTTGGACCAAATTGCTGCAGGAACATAGATGCATATCAGAGCAGGGCTACTTAAATAGTACATAGCGTGCATCATAAGCTCTGTCAGATGAGACACAAGCACCTCTGTTTGTATACACAGAAGATTAAAAAGGGGCATGCCAGAGTCATTCAAATTCCAAAAGGGGACAACGAGTGTGCAAGAGGCTCTCTCATTTATTTATTTAATAGGTTTTCTAGACCGTCGTTTAGTAAAAAAAAAACCTTTCACAACGGGTTACATTTTTTTTAGAAAATAAATACATCTTTCAATAAAATTCTTATAACATCTACGTTAAAATACAATAAAACAAACTGTTAGACAAATAACTAAATTCACTAAAATATAAGAGCAAATAATTAAAAACAATAAAATAGATAAGAGCAAAGTAGAAGAACAGGCTTAATAAAATTCATTCAATGGTGCCATAAGCTCTTTTAAACAGCCATGATTTTAGCATCCGTCTCAAAATTTCTAATTTCTGAGGTAGAAAAAGAGGTTTTAGAACATGGTTTCATATTATGAAGTTGTCTGGCAGCACTTCTCAGAAATTATGATGCATGGGATGATCATTTTGGAACCCAAACTGGCATAAGAGAGGAACAAAGGCTGTTTAGGGATTTGAAAAGATTTTGTATGGCCTGTGCTCCTGCAGTCAATAGTGAAAATAGCTAGGCTAGATGAGTCTGCTATTTGTATTTGCTGTAAATAAGAAGGGCAGCTAGAGGCTAGGCCTGGGCACATACTTGTTATAGAGGACGACATCTGGTAACCAGATGTGTTTAGATGGCAGCCTCACTTTCTTCATGTTGTCAAATTCTTCAGGTTTCCAGGTGAGACGGTAATCTTGCCACTCCTGAAAGACAGGGAGTCCCTGGTTATCTGCACAGCGTCTATTGAATTTAAATGTATTTTACTCCCAATAATGTATTCTAAATTTTCAAGTTTGGAGTTTCTAAACTATGCCACAAGACATGGTCTACAGAGGCATCTAGGGCTTGATCACAAAATGGCAGTCATTTCTAAACATTTGGGGTTTTTTTAGAAATTCTGCATTGATGTAAGTTTAATGTATTGTGTGTTACAATTTTATAACTGGAAGTGAATATTTTATTGTTCTTTGTACTGCATATTTTGTGTTTGGAAGCTGCAGATTACAAGTCATTAAATAAATACATGATTTGTTCTATAGTCTTATGAATGCTATTAATTTGTACATTTGAATAGTGCTTTTTTTAATTGCTATTAATTGTATTCTGTGTTGTGAACTGCTTTGGGTTGGACTATGGCTAAAGAAGGAGGCATACAAATGATACATCACGTAACACAACACATCCAGCTCCAAGATCCATGCGTTTCCCATGGTATACCTTTGAGAAATATCTTTCGTGAAGTGGCTTCTAAGTGAATAAAAAAGCAACTGCAATGAAATACTTTTGATCCTGGTAGCAATCTCCATGTTTTGCAGACAGGTTTAATTAATCCAGTTGCAGAATCTTTGCAGTTTGGTTTTTTTTCCACAAATTGCCAAATTTCCATATAATAGAACTGGTGCTAGGGCTGCAGTGCAAAGGGCAAGAGTTCAGCATTCTCCGCCCCCAGGAACCAGACCCAGTTACTGCAGAAAAGCTACACCTAACTAAAAGGTAGATATTAAAAGAAATGCGTGGGCGTCCATGTGTGCACGGTTCTACGCGCCGATTTTATAATATGCACACATTGACTCGTGCATGTTATAAAATCAGCTATGTGCGTGCCCGATTTTATATCAGCGCATGTGCGGGAGGGAATTCTGTGAAAAGCGCGCGGCAATGTGATCGGGCCTTTCCCCAGTTCCCTCCCAGTTCGTTCCAATAAAGGTAGCGGACTGAGAGGGAACTTCCTAAAACCCCTACCTACCCTGCCTGCCTTTTCCCCTATCCTCCCTGACCCCTAAAACCCCTCTAGCTAGCTAGTTTATTTTTGTTCTTACGCCTACCTGCTCTCCGGAGCGGTAGTACGCTTATGCCGGCCAGCGCGTGCTTCACTGGGACAGCCTCCTCTCCGCCCCTGTTTCTGAAGCCGGTGCACCAGCGTGTGCCAGGAGATACGCGTGTGGCTGGGGCCCTTTTAAAAATCCCCGTGGCGCACTTGTGGCCTGGCCACGCGCGCCAACGTTTCAAAATTTACCCCATGGTGAATGATGGCAGATAAAGACCAACGTGGTCCATCTAATTCTGCCCAGCAAGTTTTTTTTGTTTTTTTTAAATGGATAGAAACAACTTCCGTTCCAGAGAGAGCCACGGATCATGAAGCTCTGCCAGAAGAAATTTCCTGTAATGGAAGGGCTAGAAAGCAGGTGCTTAGAAATGGCAGGGGAAAGGCGAAACATCCAGGAGCTGTGACCGAAAGCTGCCAAAAGCAGCAATGCCTCTTACCTGAGTTAGCCAGACATTAGTTGTCATAATCTGCTCTCTTTCGTGCTGCAAATGAAACAGGACAGATGTTAACTGACGGATAAATAAGGAACGTACTTAAAGATTGTACAACTAGTTGATTAGTCTGAACACCGCGTATGGTTTTGTCCCCCCCACTCGAGCATGACTTGGTTGCTGGTGCCTTTAGAAGGCAATAATCAAAACGTTTTGCCCGCGTGCTGGCTTTGTTTTATTTGCGCCTGCGTTCTGTGCGGGTAACTTTTTTCCATTGGAAGCTACCTGCGTTACTGCAGAGCCCCACCTCTCCCTCTGCCCCTCCAGGAATGCCTCCAAAACAATGAGGGCAATTTTCAAAGGTCCCCATTTCCAAAGGCCAAAATGTTTAAAAAAAAAAAAAAGCCTAACCTGCAACCTTCGCAGATCTGAAAAAAGGCAAAATGATTATTGGGCCATGCATACGAGATGAACCTTTTACTAAGTGGGGCTTCAGCCTTTTACCTTTAGCAAGAGACAAGCTGTACAAACTTGTACAAAACAAATTATTCCAAAGAACTGAGAGTTACTGGAGCAAACGCTGGAAAACCTGGGCATGGTGTAGAAGTGGTTCAGGATGGGTTTTGGGGGTTACATTGGTCTGCCTAGGGCGCCAGGGTCTGCAGACTCTTGTAACACCCCTCTCCCCCTCTTACAGTGGGATATATCTATATAGTGTCTCTTTAAAAGTCAGTCTCTCTCAGTTTTAAATGGTTCATGTGTACTTGCAGGCGCGATATAAAATCAAGCGCGTTTGTGGGCGCTCGCGCGCTCCTTTTAAAATTCCCTTGGCAGTCCCGCTTCCTCTGCCTGGGTTGTCCTTTTCTGCCGGACATGAATCACTGGCCAGTGGCAGCGCAGAGTTCAGGGGAGCCAGACAGGAATCTTGGCAGGCTGCGCACCAGATGATAAGAGTGCATGGGTTTTACTTCTACCGCCCGAAGGAAGAAAGCAGTTTTAAGCTGGAGAATGTGCAGCAGGGGCGGAGATTGGATTAACAGAAACAGGCAGAAAGTTTACAGACCAAAAATTAGAGTTAAATGAAATATATATATAATGTGAGCCTTTAGTTTAAAAAAAACCTCATATCATCAGCCAGAAAACAAATTGTCATTTGTGGCTATATCTGTGCTTGTTTTTATATTGTACATTCATTTTAATGTATATGACTGCGTGTGTCTTCTTCTTAATCGCCTTATGGTGAACAGCAAAAAGCAGTCAGTCAGGCCTGCATAAATAAATACAACATGGACTTTTCCCCCTCAGAAAATAAACAGTAATTGCCGGAAGTTTGCTGTGCCCAAAACCTGAGCCTGAGGGCCATATTGCCTCGGACAGGCAGTATTCCTTGCCAAGTGCACGGCTCCCACCCTTCAGCACTGGCAATCAGGAAGTGCTTTATACAGTGCCGTCGGAATGAGTCCCTCAGGGAGCTGTGCTGTCATTTAATATGTTATCAGCCATCTGACGGAAAGAATAAACATTGCCATATTTACAGCTGACGTCATCAAACTCGGTCATTGTAAATACGCTGAAAATAACCCCCTGACGTCAGTAATAGAAAATAAAGTGTTTGGTATGAATAGTTATTCATGCCAGCACGAGTTCTTCACCAAAAAAACAAAACCCAAAAGGCTTAAAAAGATCTCTTGCAAGTACAACGAAAGTCGTCCCCTGTAAAGTGTCTGGCTTTAGGGAAGGAGGTGGACGAGATTGCTGCGTGTGCGTGGAAATTTTCAGGACATGTCAGGGTTGTTTTTTTTTGCTTTGGAGCGCGGCACACAGGCAGGCGCGTGCGCATTCTGAAAAGCAGATTTCATTAGATCTGTCTGGAATGTCTTTTTTTTTTTTAGATAAAAACCCTAATCGCTAAAACAATTGCGTGAAAATATTCAAAAACACGTCCAGACACTGCTTGTATTTTGGCAAAATCTGCCTGTTTTGCAGCAAAAAATTAAACAAAACTACATAAGCTGCACAAAAGCCCGAGGGGTAGATTTTAATAAAGTACGCCCGCGCGTACTTTTGTTCCCGCACCAGGCGCAAACAAGAGTACGCTGGATTTTAATAGATACGTGCATAGCCGCGCATATCCTTTAAAATCCGGGGTCGGCGCGCGCAGGGCTGTGCAAAATCGGCAGCCAGTGTGCACCGAGCCGCGCAGCCTGCCTCCGTTTCCTCCACCCCCCAGCACCTTCCCCTCCTGTCCCCTACCTAACCCACCCCCCAGCCCTGTCTAAACCCCCCCACCTTTGTTTGACAAGTTACGCCTGCCCGAGGCAGGCGATACTCGCACGCGCCGGCCGCGCAATTCCCCGGCTGCAGATTCGGAGGCCTCGACCACGCCCTCGAAACGCCCCCAGGCCGGAACCACGCCCGAGGCCCTGCCCCGAATGATGCGCCGCTGCGACACGCCCCCGACACGCCCCCCCCCCAGGAAAGCCCCGGGACTTACGCGCATCCCGGGGCTTGCGCGCACCACCGAGCCTATTCAACATAGGCTCGGCGCGCGCAGGGGGAACTTGGGGCAGGTTTTCGGGGGGCATGCGCGTATCTTACGTGCCGCCGCATTTTAGAAAGGGCCTGGCCATGCGCGCAAACCCCGATACACGTAGAAGTGCAGGCCAGGTGCGGGATCTGGGTGTAGAGGTGTGTGTGGGGGGGGAGGGGGCCGGCCAGGACGGTGGCCATTATGCCCTGTCCCGGGGGAGCACGCGCCGGCAGCTAGCCAACGTGCAGAAGTTACTTCTCCGAAGAAGGAGCATCAAGTATAAAAACAAAAAAATTGGGGGATAGCTGGGGTTAGTTTAGAGGTCGGGGAGGAGAGGGGAAAAGAGAGAAAGAGTAGGAAGGGGTATAGGAAAGTTCTGGAGCTGACTGGGAGGGAACTGGGGAAGGTCCTGTTGCGTCACCGCATGTTTTTGTGGTTTTTTTAATTCCCTTTCCCCCCCCCTGCTGCACGCATTAGAGGACACCTGTCCGCACACGGGCACGTGGATATTAAAATCTGGCGCATGTGTGCGCGGGAACCTTATTTTGTAACATGCGTGTGCCGACGCGCGCATGTTATAAAATAGCCACGTCCATGTGCGCGCGCCGAGAACCGTGCACACATGGACGCACGTGTGCTTCTTTTAAAATCAACCCCTTAGGGCCCAATTGTCCGGACGTCTGATCCAACCTGTCTGAATAATAACGAATCAGGGCCAGCACGTGCGCTTCACAAGTGTCACCCGAAATGCTGTTTGGGATTCTGCTTCCCTGAGGCACATTATTTACAATTGTTTGAGGTTTCATGAGAGTGCATGTTTATTCCAACCACTCCGTCCGATGTAATAACATGCGCTCCTGCAGCAAGGAGCTTTAAAACCAACTGCAAAGTGCTTTGGGTCCTCGCACTGAAATACCCCCATGCGGTAGGTGCACTGGCTTAACTCGCATCTCCTTAGCGATGGAAATGTTACTCCCGATCTGAGAGAGACTAAAGTTTCCAGGGTTAGTGTTAGTCTATGGGCAGGAGCAGGAGTTCGGATGCTGGGATTTATGCTCACACAAAGCACAAACACGATTTGTGCTTGTTTTCATTTTTCAGTTTTGCACATTGTAGAGACTCTCCCGAGTTAAAAGTGTGCAAAAGACTGCGTGCATATTTTAACTTGGGCTTGTGTGCAGAATTGCGCAGCTCAGCACAGTGCATTAGCTTCCTGCCTCGAAGGTGGGTGATGACACTGTGCAATGAATTTCGGCACACAGTTTTAATGCTTCCCTTATCACATTGGGCCCTGATACTGTAAACACTGAATTTACACGAGGACTTATACATTTTAGGCACATAAGCAGCCATCTAGCAGATGAAATTTAAATGTGGATAAGAAGATTGTAATACACTTTAGGAACAATAAGAGGCAGGTATAATATACTCTGAATGGGAAGATACTCAGTAACACTAACCAGGAAAAAAAACCTGGGGATATTAGTTAATTTCAAGCTGGGCATAAGTGAGAAAAGCCCAGTGGCAGCAGACAAAACTGGGGGCATGTTGGTATGTATTAAACTGGAGGTGGGATGGGAGACAGAATAAGGATATGAAATTACCGTATATGGCATCTGTCACAGTACAGTTTGCAGTATGGGGTGCAGTTTTGGGCACTCATCCTCCACAGGATCTCCAAAAGTTAGAAAAAGCACAAAGGGTACAGGGAATTACTTAGGTCAAGAGTCTCCACATTGGGACTATTTGCATTTGAAACAAGGCTGTGACCCATATCTGCCTGAATTTGTCACTTATTCAGTTCTGGTGAATTCCAACAGAGCACATTCCAGGACTGAATGTGATCCATCTACTTTAATGAAAGTTATCCTGGACTCTGCATGGACGGACTGATGGTGGGCTTGAACCATTCTTATAAGTCCTTTTCAGGCATGTAACAGGAAATTAAAGTACACTAGATGAATATATGAAAGACATACAGAAATTTTGCAGGCAGCTGCAAAATAAAAAAAACCAAACAAGAGTTCATCCTTTGAGATTAAAAGGGGAAAAGATTTCTCAGCCTTCAAAAGGAAAGGAAATTTGTTTTACTGAAAGGGGAATAAAATTATGGAGCATTTTGCTGTAGAAGTCCTTATAACAACCACCTTAAATCAACTGAAAGGTACGTTGAAGGAGTTTTTTCAAGGAAAATTATGTTAGGTACGATGATGCAGCCACACTAGGGAAAAGTTAATTCAGCAATTCTGAGCCAGTCATCAGATCTGAGGTCCGAGAAGGAATATCTTTTTTCACTGGTGCAGAACTGCTTATTCATGTAAAGGGTTTTTGCTTTGGCTTCCCCCCCTGGATTACTCTGCAAAGAGCTGATAAACAATCAGGAGGAGCCGGGACTCAACAGGTCTCTGGTTTTCTTATATGCAGCTGCGTACGGGCCCAGATGTTACAGCCAGCTGTCCCTCAGACGAGAGAAGAGTCTATGTGATCACTTATATAAAGTACACAATCCGATCCACTCACCACGCTAATAAGCTGGGCCAGTGACACCATCAGCTGCACCACCACCAGTTCAGAGCCATTGGTCGCCGGACGAATGAGTTTGTTGTAGCGGGAAGGATCCAGCAAGTGCTCCACCAGCCTCTCCTCGGTGTCTGTTGTGAGACTTCCTTCATAAAACAAAAAAGAAAAAGAACCGCCGGTGACGTGGAAGCACCAGGACCCCAGGAGGCAGCGGAGGAGAATTGAAAGAGGAGCAGAACCTGTCCCTGCCATTTCCATCAAATCATGATCCCTGTGCTTTTAACGACGGAGGAACTATTAAGGTAACGTGAGTGCCTGCGTTTCTGCTAAGGACTTCTAAAGTTATTACAAAGCTTGAAGCCTTCCCAGCCACATTCAGATAACTTTATTGGCACGACAATTTAAACATATGTGGTCAAAGATTGAAGAAAATTAAAAAAAAAAAAAAGGAAGAAAGGAAAAAAAAAAGACAAAATAATAATAGTAAAGTTATAGATCCAGCTGCAAGTCGATTCTACCATTCGGGGCCTATCAGATAAACCCGGCCACGTGGATGTCTGTCTTAGCACTAAGGGCTTCTGATATTTCATATTAACCATTAGCAACACGTTCTGGCAGCCCAACACCTGTTGTTGAATCCGACGAGTAGGGCACCTTGAATGCTTAAACGTGTGTGTTAATAGGTCATGCTTTTTGCTTTCTCTACTTTTTAGCAACTAGGGATCCTCTGTGCTTGTCCCATGGCCTCTTAAGCTCTGTTATTGTTTTAGCAGCCACCCACCCAATCTGGGAGGGCATTCTGCATTTACGTTCTTATCCCCCTTCCCATGAAAAAATTATTCCCTAACATTTCTCCTCAGTCTCCCCTTTCGGAGCTTGAAACCAGTTTGCTTCTTGAGCATCACTAATATCTGCCAGGTATTTGAATGTCTCTATCACCCCCATGTACCCATGTACCCATGTTTAAACGTGTAAGCCTCAGTGCACAGGGCTTCTGAGATACCGATTACACACTATTTTGGAAGTCTTCTCTGGACTTGCCTCGGTTCTATCCATATCCTTCTGGAGGAAGGTCTAGTATACAAGCTGTGGGCCAGGAGCAGGAAGAGTCAGGGTGGGGGACTGCCCCTCTCAGGAGATGCCAACTCTTGGTACTGGCCTTCTAGTGCCTAATGTTTGCATTCTTGTAGTTTCCAAACATCTCCAGGCAATATAACTAGGCCTACAAGAGTGAATCTCACAGGGAGAGATCTAAATCATTAGATAGAAGTTAGAGGTTGAATTAGTCTGGATTTGAAACTCCCGGCGTTGCAGCAGTTCTAGTATTTGTTACCGTGTACTTCATGCGTAATGTTAGGGGCTCCTTCCCTTCTACCAGATCTGTTGTATTTTTAGTCATACTCTCAAGGGCCAGAGGCTGAGACAGACATGGCAGTTAGCTGCCCGTGAATCATGCAAGTTCCTCTCTGTTTCCCTCTTCTGCACTTTAGGGCTGAGCTGGTTTGACGTTTGTAGAAGGTGGGGGCGAAAACTACACAATACGGCTAGGAAGCTGGAAGCAGCAGAATGAAGAGCCCAGCCACCCCTTCTCTGCAGAATTAGCCCACTGCCAAGGACCCGGTGGGGAAGGGCCGGGAGCTCTTGAAAAGCTCTTGAAAAGCTTTCTGACCACATGCAGTGTTTTCAGCTAGTCAAGCCCATGCTGGATGACATTTCAGGAAAAGCGAGCAGGCATCTCTTATTCTCAAAGGCAGAACTTCACTTCAGAATCTAAATAATTCACGTGCTCCCTGATGGTATAAGCTGGACTTACAGATTTTCCACCTTGTACGTTTCTGCCGCTCTCCGTGCAGCTTTAGTGGGCCTACAGGCTGTCAGCGGGCTCGAGAACCAATGCCGGCAAAATTGAGCGTCAGCTGTCAAACCCGCTGACAGCCGCCGCTCCAGGCTGAAAGGAGGCGCTATGGACGCGCTAGTGTCACTAGCGCCTCCTTTTGCCCGTTTCTACCGCACCACCTAATTTGAATAGTGAATCGCGTGCACCGGCGAGGGGCCGTGTGCGTGCGCCGGGAGAGCGGGCGTTTGTCTGCTCTCCCGCAGACTTTACTGAATTGGCCTGTTAGATTGTAAGCCCTCTGGGGATAGGGACATTCCTACAGTACCAGAATGTAATCCACTTTGAAGCGCTGAAAAAAAAAAGTGCGAAAAACGGAATATTAAAAACTAAAAAAAAACCCCTAAAATTATAAAGCAGGTGGTATATCTCAAGAGATGGGGTTTTACATCTACATTGAGAATCATAGGGAAGATCATACTGTTATGATTGCATCGCTACCAAAACATTAAAAAAAACCAAAAACCTAATTTTTATAATGAGTGGAGTATTATATTAAAATGTATGGATTGTTATTTTGTTGAGCTGATGTTATTGTTTTATGCAATAAACAGAATTTTCCATAAAATATGGTCAATTTTTCAGTCTCATTTTAATGCATTTGATTTTTGAATCATTTTTCCCATTATCTGGTGTCTTCTTGGCGCTGGTAAAACCATTCTAGTAGATTCAGAGGTCTAGGATCCAGCTTGGCATGTTTATTTGCTATAAAGGAGGGATAACCCGGTAGTTTGATTCTATAGTGAAGGAAATATTTGTTTTATACACGCTCTTATTTTCTTTACTGTTAAGAGTGTGTTTCCAGGTCACTTGTCAAGCTTGATAGAGAAAAAGGATAGCCAGGAAGTCACTAGGTGAATGGCGGTAGAGAAAGTTTGCAAGATCTGACAAGTCAATGATTATGTTCTATACCTCCTGATACAATGCATGGTGCTGGAGGCTTTCACCTGGTACAAAGATGTTTTTATTTATTAGAAATAAACTCACCTAACTGACAAGTATTGGCATCTTTAGTGTAGATAGCAGAACTTGTGATGTGGAATAAAACCATTTCCTATGCCCTTAGTAGACATTCAAAAGATGATTATAATCAGCAGCCATATTTACTAGGTATGAAACTGAAAGGCACAACAAAAGTGTCTTATTTATGAAATTTTTAAGCAATTTAATCTGCAAGTTGTCTAAAGATTTTGCAATGTTCTAGCACAAAGCATTAGAGTTGCCTTCTTTTCAGGTGATTTATCTTTTGTGTGTTAAGTATCCAGCCAGACTTTGCAGTATCTCTAACATTATGATAGATATACTGCAGTCTCCTTCACTGAATTTGCCATGTTTAATTTGAGCATTTCAAAGTAAACCGAGAAATGGGCTTTGAAAATCAGCTGATTTTACCCTGCAATCACTTTTAATAAATTCAGGAGAGCATGAAAGCATCCTGCTTATTGGGAGTTCTGTCCGACAGGTAATTTCCATGATAATAAATCCTTAATTCTTGCGTTATAGAACTTGCTCTCCTGTCTTTATTCTTTATGAGGTTAATTCACTTCTACTTGGGGCTTCAAAAAAAATTGGAAAAATGATCATGTCTTGAACTTGAAAAATGCTTCCAAGAGGCTCCTGAATCACAGAACCCCAAGTAAACGTGCTACACATGGAGTTTTAGGCCTGCATATACCGAATCAGCTTTGTTACACTAGGCAGGAGGCTCATTAGTATTTTAGGAATGAAATTGTATGTATGAAAGCTCCTGTGTTTTCATAAGAAATTGCCATACTGGGTCAGACTGAGGGTCCATCAAGCCCAGCATCCTGTGGCCAAACAGAGAGAGAGAGAAAGCCTCTGTTAGCAGACAACGTGACACTCTCTCTATATATATCTCCCACTGTACGAGGAGCAACTCAACTCAGGTTGGGTTGGGGGTGGGGGTTGCATTGGTCTGCCGAGGGTGCAAGGGTCTGTGGGAACAACACTCTGCATCGTCCACACCTAAAGAGCGAACCAAAGGCAAAAATCAGCAGCTGAGGGCAGGTCAGGGATTGGCCGATTGACTCCTTTGAGATCCAGGATGGGCCAAAAAAAAACCCCTCCTTCTTGGGTACTACAAAATATATGGAATAGTGGTTCACAATGTTTTGCGATTCGGGAACAGGAATTACAGCTACGAGCCCAATAGCCTCCTTAAAATAGCCTCCACTGCCACCCTCTTCTGAGGGGAGTTCAGTGAGGTGTGGAGGCATCTGGAGAAATGCGAAGGAATTGTAAAACACAGCGGGCCCGTATCACTTCCAGCACCTATTGGTCCAACATAATCAGGACCCACCTCTGGTAAAAGCGAGATAGGCACTTGCCTATCTCCTGCACCGGCAGGTGAGTCTGCAAACCTTCATGGAGAAGATGGAGAGGTTCCAGTCCCAGAGCCCACATCCTTCTGAGGCCTTCTGGGGCGAAAGGTCCGAGACCTACCAAAAGGGACGAAGTTTCTGAGAAGACACGCCCCCTATAAGGACAACATTGCCCGTAGTCTCGAGAGAAGTCACTTGCCCAAAAAAAAAAAGGATGTGAAGCTAGCTTCTTATTCTCCAGCAAACGAGGGACCTGGGCTTTCTCCCATCTATTTGCCATTTTCTCCAACCCACTGCCAAATAAAAGAGAACCCTTAAAGGACAATCTAATGAGACTGGACTCAGAAACAGCGCCTGCCGACCAATTTCGCAGCTACAGCCGACGTCTAGCCACTATCGCAGGAGCCACCCCTCTGGCAGCAGTGCGAACAAGGTCACAGCCTGCATCAGCTAAGAAGGCCGCCCCCGGTTCCATTACCACTCTGCCATCTGAACTCGCTCCCGCAGACTCCTGAGAGTGACGCAGACTAGCTCAAGCCACTAGGGAGCAACAGGAAGCAATTTGTAAATTCACTGCCATGGCCTCAAAAGCTTGGATAAAGATAGTTTCAATCCTCCTATCCTGAGCATCCTCTAGAGCTGCCCCTCCTTCCACTGGTATGGTGGTTCGCTTAGTAACAGAACACAGCAGCAAATCCATCTTTGGGAAATGCAACGGCTCTCTTGCTTTCAGATCCAAGGGATACAAACCCACCATGGTGCCCCCCCCCCCCCCCCTTTAAAGATTGCCTCTGGCACATTCCGTTCAAGGTCAATCGTGTCCAGGAGGGGAAAGAAATGAAGCTTTGCGTAAGGTGACCAATATGGGGTCCTTCTTCCGTGCACTTGTAGAATCATTCCCAACCACCCCATGCATCTTCCTAGTCTGAGACAACAAACCTGCAACTCATCTCTAAGAAAGAAACAGAGCAGAGTTTTATGTGGCTCTAAATCTGGATGAATTTGCCCTTCCTCAAGAAGAGAGAAACCCAAATCATCGTCAGTGTCATCTTGATCCGCATCCTCCCGAATACATCAGGGACTGCTTAAGTGCAGTGTTTGCACGCGGTGGTGAACAAATGGGGACCCCCAAGTATGTGACCCTGATTTAGGAGGCATTACCATCTCTGAAGGGTGCCCCTATAGAAAGCTCTGTGGTCCCTGGAAAAATTCCACCCAGGAAAAGAGGATGGGTCCATACCAGGCCCCATAGGCCCAAACCTGATACCCTCTGAGCGAGTATCTCCTGAAGATGTCTCTGCCATTGGACCAACCAAAGAAGGGGACAACCTTGTTGTGTTGCCTACAGTCCCACTTTCCTCTGACCAAAGGGATGGACCAGCATTGGCAAACTCAGTAGGAGGCAAATCACCTCGAGCATCCAGGCAGTGCTGACACAGACTTGAAGAAAGCACCAGTGGTACATAAGAACATAAGAAATTGCCATACTGGGTCAGACCAAGGGTCCATCAAGCCCAGCATCCTGTTTCCAACAGAGGCCAAACCATGCCACAGGAACCTGGCAAGAACCCAAACACTAAGAAGATCCCATGCTACTGATGCAATTAATAGCAGAGGCCATTCCCTAAGTCAACTTGATTAATAGCCATTAATGGACTTCTCCTCCAAGAACTTATCCAATCCTTTTTTGAACCCAGCTACACTAACTGCACTAACCACGTCCTCTGGCAACAAATTCCAGAGCTTAATTGTGCGATGAGTGAAAAATAATTTTCTCCGATTAGTCTTAAATGTGCTATTTGCTAACTTCATGGAGTGCCCCCTAGTCCTTCTATTATTCAAAAGTGTAAATAACCGATTCACATTTACCCGTTCTAGACCTCTCATGATTTTAAACACCTCTATCATATCCCCCTCAGCCGTCTCTTCTCCAAGCTGAACAGTCCTAACCTCCTTTTAGTCTTTCCTCATAGGGGAGCTGTTCCATCCCCTTTATCATTTTGGTTGCCCTTCTCTGTACCTTCTCCATCGCAACTATATCTTTTTTGAGATGCGGCGACCAGAATTGTACACAGTATTCAAGGTGCAGTCTCACCATGGAGCGATACAGAGGCATTATGACATTTTCCGTTCTATTAAACACTCCCTTCCTAATAATTCCTAACATTCTGTTTGCTTTTTTGACTGCTGCAGCACACTGAGCAGACGATTTTAAAGTATTATCCACTATGACACCTAGATCTTTTTCCTGGGTGGTAGCTCCTAATATGGAACCTAACATCGTGTAACTACAGCAAGGGTTATTTTTCCCTCTGTGCATCACCTTGCACTTGTCCACATTAAATTTCATCTGCCATTTGGATGCCCAATCTTCCAGGCTTGCAAGGTCCTCCTGTAAGGTATCACAGTCTGCTTGTGATTTAACTACTCTGAATAATTTTGTATTATCTGCAAATTTGATAACCTCACTTGTCGTATTCCTTTCCAGATATATTGAAAAGTACCGGTCCAAGTACAGATCCCTGAGGCACTCAACTGTTTACCCTTTTCCACTGAGAAAATTGTCCATTTAATCCTACTCTCTGTTTCCTGTCTTTTAACCAGTTTGTAATCCATGAAAGGACATCGCCCTTATATAGCTAGCAGCACAAATCGCTAAGCACTTAGAGTTATTTGACACCGGCGCCATGCTGAACTGGCTTATCGCACCCTCAATAAGATAGGCGCTCAAGTACACGCTCAGCTGTGTGCAGAATATGCACGCACAAAAAAGGTGCCCAACTACGCATACAGCTATGCGCATACGTGCTCAGCCATGTGCTCAAAAAGCGCAGACTGTCAGACCGAGGAAATACACACATAAACAGCGGCCACAACCTTATGTGTACAAGTAGGCATGCACGTGTGCACTGTCACTACACCACCACATGGCAAGAAGGTGCACACAAAAGCACGCGAGGGCGCCACCATGGCCTACCACGTGGCCTGAGATACCAAGCCTGGGAGCGGGGCCTAGCCAAAGGCTTCTCAACCCGCCGAGCCTGTGTCGCCTCCACACCTCACCAAACTCCCTAGAGACGTGAGCGGGAAAATGCCAAACTCCAATGCAGAGGAAGGAAGAGACAGGGAACAGAAAACCTCCCTAGGCTGTTTTCGACTTTATTCTTTTTTTTTTTTTTACCTGAGCTCAGCCCTCCCTGGCTGAAAGCTGGAATGGGTCTCTGACTACCGGGGGAGGGGGGGGGGGGCGAAAGCCTTCACCTCCGAACCTCTCTCGGTCTGCAACTGCTTTTTTTTTTTTTTTATGTCCACCCCTGAAAAGGCTACCGAACTCAAGGCGCTCAACTGAGGGAGGGACCTACTGGTATTACCTCAGGAGCAAAGCGGTGCTATCCAGTTTCTTATTTTCTTCTGAAATTGCCAGTAGGAAAATATAGGTTTACCATCTGCTGGAGATGGTGGACAGATGTGGGGTCAGGGCTATATATCCGTGACCTCAGTTTTTACTCCGTCTCCATCTGCTGGTAGAGGTGCATAACCCACTTGTGGGGATTGGCCTGATGTGCTACCTAATAACTTCAGGGCGTGTCCACTAGTCTTTGTATTTTTTTTTTAAAGAGTAAATAACCACTTTATATTTATCCATTCTATTCCACTTACGATTTTATAGACCTCTACAAATATCCCCCTTCAGCCATCTGTTCTCCAAGCTGAAAAGTCCTAACCTCTTTAGCCTTTTCTCGTAAGGGAGCCATACATGAATACAGCAGATGACACCTGAACAGGAATGGACACTTGTACAGCCTGAAGAGAGAAGCCCTGCCACTCATTCTTCCCGCGCCTCTCAGAAACATGACAACAGCAGCACGGTATGCCTTTCACCTAAGCCCAAACAGAAAATAGCTGCTTGTAATGTTTAATGAGCCACTGGCTAAAGGAAAACTTCCTCCATGCCTGAATTCTGCTCTTACAATGTTCACGTTCAAGACAACGAAGCGTCCGGCTCACATCCCTCTTAAAATGTAGATGTTAACGCTTTGACCAAACTAATTTCAGAGTGTCTGAAGCACTTCATGCCTGGATTGATTGTCCCAATCAGGCAGGGCTATGTGAGAGGCAGACACACAGTCAGATATGTGAGTAGGCCACAAAACACACAAGAGAAAAGTCAGTATGGATGCTGGAAAAGCTTTTGATTTTGTAGACGGGAGC
This sequence comes from Rhinatrema bivittatum, assembly GCF_901001135.1. Lineage (NCBI taxonomy): Eukaryota > Metazoa > Chordata > Amphibia > Gymnophiona > Rhinatrematidae > Rhinatrema > Rhinatrema bivittatum. The sequence continues at coordinate 24,415,949 of NC_042630.1, forward strand.
TATTTTTTTTGTGGGGTTTGCGGAAATTAGATTATTTTTGAGACTTTTGTAATTGGATTAAGGCATTATATGCTTCTGCGAGAGCGAGTCCCAGGGGATTCACTTAGAATGGGGAACAAAAACAGGGGGTGCTCTATCGAGGGAGCTGCTTTTGGCAAAGCCAGGATTAAACTGGGCCTCTTGCTGAGAACCTTTTGGCAGACTTAAGCTGGTGCCGAGCTGGTGATAAGACTCATTCAGTCTATCAACAAGGTTGCCTTACAGATTTGGTTGAGTCAGAAACTTTGCCTGTCCTTGATTCCCTCCAGAGACGGTGGCTAGACGATCCTTCACATAAGCAGGCTAGGAGAGCTATTAACAAGCCTGCTGGCCTTAGTAACATTTATAAGCTAAATTACACTTTTATTTCATAAATTCTAAGATAAAATGGATATTTGGAGGCCTCTTCCTGTTAAGCAGGGTTGCCTTACTTAAAGTGACTCTGCTTCCAAAATTACTGTATCCCAGAGATGCTGCCTTTAAAGGTTCTGTCATCCAAATCTGAAGAGCTTACATGAGTGTATCTCTGTTTTTATGTGGCAACAGAAGAGATCTATAGCTACTTTTAGTAGATTAAGTATCTCAGTTCAGAAGGCTGTAGCCAGACTCCGGATACTAAATTATATGTTTTGGCAGGCCAATTTAGGGTAGCTATTGACTGAGTTTTGGGTAACTAAATTTATAAATTGGGATGTGGAGAATAGTTTAATTAGCCTCTATGCTGTGACAATGGCTTTACACTCTAGCAGAGGTGATAAATTGCAGAGTAATGCTAGGACTTATTCGAATAGTCTCTGTAATTTATTCCTGGGGGGAGGTTGAAAACATTTCTTGGCTTGCAGCCATAGGCTTCATACTTCATCTCTTTTACACACGGTTAATGCCATGAGCCTGGTCTTCTGACCAATATATTCCACAATGTGGAATTCAATTAGGGATGATATAGATAGTTCCCAGCAGGATAAGAAGCTTTTACTTTTGCGCACTTTAAATCTTGTTTGATATTATCATTAAAGGTTATTTCCGTGTATCTCCATTAAGACATTACGTGACAGATTTAATTTTTAAAACAATTCCTAAAGAAGTGACTAATATTATGTGATACTTTTGCGAGGACAACTGATATAATTGGTTATTCTCTTTAAAGTATTTTCAAAATTTCCATGGAAGAAAAGATTTTTTAAAATTGTTTCTAATGTCGCCAAGTTGTAAGGTAAAAAAATTAAAAATTCAGATTGATGTGGAAGGTTTTAATGAGAGGCTCAGCAATAGAGGCTTTCTTTAATCTTTAATTCTGAGGAAGACTAAAGTTTCTCCATACTCTCTCCAGACCGAGGATATAAAATGAAAATGGTGCAATCAAAGTTCTGCATGAAACGTGTTAGGGATCGACTCAGGTGTACACTGTTTTCAGGATTGCCTCAAACTTATGTTCAGGCTTTGTGGGCAGTGATCACTAATTTTCAAAGGCATTTGCATGGCTAAAACAGTGTTTTACCCACGAAAATGGGCTTGTAGACAATCGTCCACTCATGTAAAGTTTACCCCGGCTGAAAAGAGGCATTACTGAGGAGATGGAAAAGAGAAGTGAAATGGGCCTAGGCATCAAAATAGGGTGGACCCCGGGGCCCATGGCCTGACCAATATCTGTCCCTTCCTGCAGAATTGCTTCTGGGGATCTGAGGCCAGAAACAGGCAGCAGCAATGCATGGTGCATCAGTCCTGTCCTCCACCTCTGCACTCTGGGCCCGCCTGCTGCTTTGAACCATACACCATACCCGACCGCTGCATCATTACACATTTCAAAGCAGCAGGTGGGCCAGGTGGCAGCGAGGAGCCTTTTCCTGCTGCTGATCAGAAAAGGAGGAGGGAGAGAGAAGGAACAAAAGTTGACTTTTTGTAGCTTGCTTATATTTTTTTTCATTTTGATATTTTTTTTTTGTGTTAAAACTTTTTAATATCTGTTTGATGACTTTTTTTTTCATATCTTTAATAGGATCCAGACAGGTGTATGTGTAAAGCGTTTCGTGGCATAATGATGTTATAAAAAGAAAACTGTAACATTCTTTGTCCGCCATTGCTGTGTTGACTAGCAGCCTTATTCACGGAGATGTGTGACGTGCTAACACATTAAGCCATGCATTATTAGTGAAAAAGCCACAATGAGAGTCAGGGGACTGCAGTAAATAGCACACATTTTGGCACATTAATCCTTAATGCACCTCTGTGAATAGGGGCCATAACCTCTTAATGAAAATATATACGAAAACAGATGTGGTCATTTTAAATAGCTCTACTGCACTTCTCTAGTAATGGCACGCAATGTATAAAATTGCAGGGATCACCTGCTACTGCTGTTCATTGCCAAGCTGAGACCAGACGTGGCCCCAACAAGGTCCAGCTTCCCGGGGCAAACACATGTACGCGCCGATTTTCTAACATGTGCACGCCAGTGCACGCATATTAGAAAATCCAAGGGCCGCGCACGCAAGGGAGGGGGTCTTTTGCAATTTCCGCGTGGCGACGCATTCGGGCCTTCCCCAGTTCTCTACCCCCATGCCTAAATTCCCTCTCTATTCCCCACCCCTTAAACCGTACCTTTTTTTAAAATGTTTTTTTTTTCTTTGTTTTGCAACTTACTTCAGCTCCCGAAGCTGAAGTAAGTTGCGCGCACCGACCAGCTGCCAGCACACGAGTCTTTGGGACAGCAAACAATGGCGCTATCCTGGCCCGCCCCCCCCCCCCCCCCCCCCCCCGGTCTGCCCCTTCAAAGAAGCCCGGACCCCTTTGAAAATTCGTTCGGCGCTTGCAAGGCCCAGCCACGGGCGTAAAGCCCGGATTTTAGATGCACGGGGCTTTTAAAATCCAGGCCATGCTGCCCTCAGTGCATGCTCCCCATATTTGCCAACTTGAAGGCATAACGATCTCGCATCATCATTACAGAATATTATTTTCCATACGCGAAAGAAAGGGCAGCTAGGGATACTGCAAATGTGCCAGGCAGAAAACCAACAACAATATATTGAACAACCAAGAAACTCAAGTCAGGATGATCAGGAGCAGAAAAATTCTATACATATGTAAAATAAAAAAAAAAAAAAGAATGAAAGAAAAGAAAAGAAATCAGGGACAAAGAGTAGTTTATTTTTGTACCGAGTGAGAGAATGATCACAACTTTTGGTCTACGAGATGTTTAGGAGGAAACAAAAATAGTCATTTCGATTTTGCAATGATCCAATACCCAAGAATACTGCACTTAATCCACCTTGGACATAAAATAAGAGACAGCATTCTGTTCTTAAAAAAAACCCCAGGGAATTTTTAAGTGTTCTCTGTGTATAAATACTTTCTAATAAAAGTAATTTAAACCTTGCACGTTTGGGGCTTTTTTTTTTTGGCAAAGCATGTTTGTTCTTTCATAACTATCTGGCAGCACTGGGTGCAGAAGTGCCAACCCCGCCCACGGGAAAAGTAACGTGCATACAGATCCTGCATGCACACTTTTACCTGCACACTGGTTGATTTTAAAAGCCCTAGGCGCGCCAAAGCCGCGAGATACGCGCATGACTCGGCCCAGTGCGCACCGCATGGATTTTAAAAACCCAGGAGGGTACGCGCATACATTTTCTTCACCAAAAGGGATGGACGTGAGCGGGGTCTGGGCGGGACCATGGGCGGGTTGGAGCTACACCATGAAGTATTGCGCATAAGTGTTTACGCGCACAAGCGTGGGCTGGGGACTCTACCGCGTAACTTTACTTCTGCTACGGACGGCGTGCAAGTCGTGTAACAAAATAAAACTAGGCAAGTCAGCGGGGTTTTAAGGCTTGGGGCTAACAGTGTAAAAAGGAGGCAAGTTAGCAAGGGGGTTTTAGAAAGTCCTCTCCTTGTTCTGGGCCGAACTGGCAACAAACTGAGGAAACAGGTAATTGCGTCAGGGCGTGTAGCTAGTAAAATTCCCCCTCCCCCACTTATGCGCGCATTAATATAAAATCGTGCGTACATGTATGTGCGAACAGCCAATTTTATAACACATGGAAGTACATTATAAAATCGCAATGTCCGTGTGCATGTGCCAACAAATGCATGCACATGTGCGCCTGTCAGATTTAACTTCGCATTGAGCAGGCAATTTTGTAAAAAGGCCATGCAATGGCTTTGAAAATATCCTTTTAAATAAAAAGTATGCTTGCAGATGTACAAAACGCCTGACACATGCTTATCTCTCATTACTGTAAAATAATGTCTGAAGTGCCAGTTCTGTGCTTTTGTGTCTTCCTTATTAAGTGGAAGACACAAATACAAAATTGCAGTTTAGCCCCGCATTATACCAAAGTCAGACAAACAACTTATACACGTTAAGTGTCTAAATAACTCTAAAAACTATATTATTAAAATGATCCAATTCAATGACAGAATGACATGGACACTAAATGGGACCAGATATACTGACATTTCTCCAATTTTGTGTTTATAGGAAAAAATGTAAAATCTAGCTCATTTGGATTTTGTAAAATTACATGGATGAAAAGATTAGCTTTTAGGGCCCGATTTACTGAGGCTTTTTTCTCATTCCTGTCTGTAGGGGAAAAGCTTAGTAAATCAGGCTCTTAAAGAATAACCCAAGGTTGGACTGATTTTCTCCATAGTAATTAGCATAATTAATATTACAAGACTCTTTACATTTTTCTGCTAAACAAAAATAAAAACACGGATTCCAACAACAAAAGCGTGGCGGTGCACAAACTTGCACTCAGAGCAGGAAAAAAAAAAAAAGCCATCTGACACAGAAAAAAGATCGATGACAAAGGCTACTTCGTTTTTGAAGAACACTGTTTCTAGCTAAAGACGAACAAGAACAATCTGAAGATTTGTAAAAAAAAAAAAAAAACCGAAAACATTTCCACTTACTGCTCAGGAATCCAAAGAGAAAAAAAGACATCAGAAGAGCCATTTCTGCTGTCAGCAGCGAGCCCTTTTTTTTTACTGGCAGAGCCGCATCTTTCCTGCCCGTGCCCGGACCCCTCCAGGGCAGCCCCCCCCGGATCCTGGAGCCTTGTGCTGGAGAGCCGGGCCGTAGCGCTGCAGGGGAGGAGGAGGTGCTCCGGGGGGGATTCGAGCGGAAGGCCGGAGCCCGGAGCGGGAGAGGAAGGGAAGGCGCTGAGCTGTCCGCGGTGCTGAACTGCTCCGGTCCGGGGCTCCTGCGCAGCCGTGGAGCGCGCGCGGCGAGGGGGGGAGGGGGAGGGGGGGGGGGTCCGCGCTCCTGCTGCTGCTGCTGCGCTGCATCCCAAGGCCGAGGCTCGCGGAAGAGTTACCGACTGAACATTCAAGGGCAGATTTTGTCACCGCGTCGGGGACCTGCTGCGGATTTTTTTCACAATTAAGGGGGTGGATAGAAAGTGTGGCCAGGGGGAACGGACAATGCTTTCCAGCAGTCCTCGGCGTGCTGGGATGTGCCTTCTGCACATTGGTGCCGGATTGCATTCAGCAGGCACAAACATCGACCCAGGAGAAAAGCCCCGAGGGCCTTGCCAAAATGGCCCAGTCCTTATCCCCCCCCCCCCCCCCCAAATGGTGGCACATGATTTTCACCAGGTCCATGAATTACAGCAGCAGAAATAAGAGCCTGACATCAAAAAAAAAAAATCCAGCCCCTAAATTTAGGCCCTTACTTAGGTACAGAAAGCTTAGCCTTGTCATTTCCCTAGATTTAAGGATTTAAATGAGTTGCCTAGTGTTGAAAGTCAGTGTTAGCTCCACCTCCAAAGCCACCCCCTTTTTAGCCTTAATTTAAGAACGCTGACCTAGTAAATCATCAAAATGGCCCTAAATCCTTTGAAAATCAGCCTCCTTATGTTATTTTGACAATTTTGAATATTCACATGAAATATTATATATATACAGCACAACTATTTAGTTAAAATGAAACCATGCCCTAAGCTTTCCTGAAAACTTTCCAAAATACGCCTAGCCAAACAAATCACCACCAGGAAGACCATCTTCAAATGTGAGGTCCTTCAACCATGCTTTCCTCTACGGCTCAAGAGGTGGTCTACATAGAACCTTCAACTCTAAATTGAGGTTCCATGGAGGGACCACCCCTCTCACTGGGGACCACAAATGTTTCAGTCCTCTAAGGAATCTCACATCATCTGGATGCAAGGTCAAGGGAAATTTCTTACCCCTAAGCAGCTCAAAGTGCTGAACTCATGGACCCTTGGACCGAGATGGAGTTGGCACAACCTGCTGGGAGAGCCCTGCAGGTCCCCGCCATGAGCAGGCAGAGTCAGATGAGGCAGAGGCAAAACTGGCGCTTCGTCTTTATCAGCCCACATTCCCCTAGGGTTGAGCTTTAGAGTACCGGGGCTGGCACGTCTTAGGTGAAGCCTTTGCTGATGGTCAGAAGGTCCATTGAGGTTGCTGGGCTGGAGTAGATGTGGTACAGGTGAATCCAGATGCAGGCTGGGGTCAGTGGCAGGTGGCATTCAGTAATGTCTAGGGGGGCAGGCAGTGCTCAGTGACAGGCGGCATTCAGGAAGGTCCAGGAGGCAGGCAGTCGTCAATACCAAGTATCTGTCCAAAGGGAAAGGCAGGGCAGGAAGGCAAGGAGCAGAACAGGTGGCAGATGAGGAGACATGGAGAACTGAAGTCTGAGGGATGGAAGAATTGAAGAACTGTCATTCCTAAGTGCCCCTTTTATCCCTTGATCTTCTAATGGTCCAACTGACTTCCTCGCAGGCTTTTGACCTTGAATGTATCTGAAAAAGTTTTGATGAAGAGTTTTTGCTTCCACGGCAAATTCTCTCTTTGCCTTCCTTATCAATGCTTTGCATCTGGGTTGCCAGTGTTTATGCCATTTCCTCTTTTCTTCATTCGGATCACTTTTCCATTTCTTGAAAGATGTTCTTTTAGATATCATAGCCTCTCTCAGCTCATCTTTTAACCATGCTAGTTATTTAGCCTTTTCTAATGCATGGAATTCATCTGGTCTGGGCTTCCAAGATGGTATTTTTAAACAACATCCATGCCTGAGCTAAACTCTTAACCTTTTCAGTTTTTTCCTAACCATTTTCCTCATTTTATCAGTCACCTTTTTGAAAGTTAAAGGCCGGATTTTAAAACCCCGGCGTGCATAAATCCTGGGATTTACGCACGTGGCCAGGCCTCAAACTGGCCCAGCCACGCGCGTAAACCCCAGGTCATGTGTAAGTGCTGGAGCCTCAAAAGGGGGCTGTTCAGACCGGGGGGAGGGTGGGGCTAGAGGCACCCGGTACAGCTGCGTGCCGGCATGCACAGCTTGCTCCCGCTCCTTTGCAGGAGCAAAACGCGAGTTAAAAAAATGGGGGGGGGGGGGAGGGAGCTACGATAGGGGGGTTGGGAAGTTCCCGATGTGTTGCCGTGCGAACTTGCTAAATTATACCCCCTTGCGTGCGCCGACCTGGAGTTTTATAACATGCATGTGCCAGCACGCACGTTATAAAATTGTGCATCCATGTGTGCGCGCCGGTTAGCACACGCACATGGACGCGGCCCGTATTTTTTGGAAATCTACTCCTAAATGCTGTCGTAGTAGATTTCTTTAGTGCTCTCCCTCCAGTTATTAAGTCAAATTTGATAATGTTGTGATCTCTATTGCCACATGGCTCCAACACTTATCTCTTGCACTGAATCCTGTGTTCCATAAGGACTAGGTCTAAAATAGTTTCCCCTCTTGTTGGTTCTTGTTCTTGGAGGGAGCGCACTAAAGAAATCTACTATGACAGCATTTAATTGACATGTTTTTCAGAACTAGAATTATTGGGTTTAATTACCATATATGGGGCTCTTTGGAGCGACAAAGTTAATTTAGATAAATCTGAAATATTCTCAGTGGGCTTTAAAGTCACTTACCAAATTGTTTCTCCAAATTGAAGGTGCTAAGGGAGTGGTTTAAATATCTTGTTTTCATTTCCAGAGAGTTTAAAGATCTCTATAAAAAAAAAAAAAAGTTTAGCCCTTTGATTGCTAAGCTAAAACAGGATGTTAGATTAACCTTCTCAAAATGAATTTGCTCCCAAAACGTTTATACTTTTTTCAGCGTATTCCCAACCAGTGTTTTTGTAGAAGAAATCTAGGATAAAAATGTTTGGACTATGGCTACCAACAATCCAGGGAGACATGGCCCTTTTAAACCTTCAATGTTATTATTGGGCTAATAGATTAGTGAGCCTGAAGGCATGGCTTCCTATCTCAGATACTTCCTGGCTACCATTAGAAAAAGAGCAGGCTGAAGTGGTGAATTTGGCAGTTTTTCCCTTTCCTGCCTGCAACCTCGCCTCACTCATGTCCTATTTATAGGGCCAAGTCCTTTCCTGGCACACACGTTACACATAAGGAGGCAACTGTTGGAATGCTATGCCCTCTGACCTTAGACAAGAACCCTGTCTATTGACTTTCAGAAAAAAAGTGAAGACTTGGCTATTCCAACAAGCCTTCCCTTAATCTGGGACCTCCCCAGCTACAGGCTCACTCCAAGGCCCTCTAGTCATCGCATCCCCTCTACCGCTTTTGTAAATATTGTTGTATTGATATTTATTTTATTTATTTAAACATTTTTATATACCGGCATTAGTTGTGGACATCATGTCGGTTTACATTAAACAGGTTAAGCTTGGAAATTACATTATAACAGGGAAGTCAACTGGGAGAGGGGATAGTGAAAGGTAGGCGAGAAGAGATAGAATAACAAAACGTGGTTCCTCAAGATGAGGAAAGGGAGTATAACAAAATATAGTTCCTCAAGATGAGGAAAGGAGTAAGGTATTGTGGTCTACTTTAGCACGGAGGGATAGCTTTTATTCTGGGTAGGCTTGGTTGAATAACCATGTTTTTAATTTCTTTTTGAAGTTGTTCATACATGGTTCATATATGGTTTAGTTATATGGTACATATATGGTTTAGTTCAGAATTCCTCTGCCATTGGCTCCTCTTATTCCCAGTTTGAGTACCCCTTTTATATTGTAACTTTCGTTTATTCTTGGTTATGTTAATGTTATTTCCCCTATGTTCCATGTAAACCGATATGATATGATCTGTATCATGAATGTCGGTATATAAAAGCACTAAATAAATAAATAAACTGTTGAAATCTTTAGGGAACAAATTGGAAATTTTGCTCCCCATATTTTAAAATGCTACCCTGGCCGAGTGCACCTTTTCCCCCTATGTTTAAAGAGCGGAGGAATAAGGGCCTGATTTTCATTGCACAACTCCGAGATCGAGGACGATGGTTTTATGTTCGTTCGGGAGCTCTGTGAAGAGTATGAGCTTGATCCAGCTTCCCTCGCATGTCGTTTGCGGCTGAGACAGGCTGTGGCTTAACCAAACCACTTTGATCGCTGCATGCAATAGCCTTTTCTGATAGCTTCAGGTGCTGTTTCTAAAAACATCACAATTTTCTACAAAGGCATACTGGCAGTTAAATACAATATATGTATACCCTGGAGGAGAGGAGGAGATGGGGTGATAAGATACAGACCTTCTCTTGGAGGAGAAGTCCATTAATGGCTATTAATCAATTTTACTTAGGGATTAGCCACTGCTATTAATTGCATCAGAAGCATGGGATCTTCTTAGTGTTTGGGTAATTGCCAGGTTCTTGTGGCCTGGTTTTGGCCTCTGTTGGAAACAGGATGCTGGGCTTGATGGACCCTTGGTCTGACCCAGCATGGCAATTTCTTATGTTCTTAGATACGTGAAAGATTTTAATGATCCATGGTCAACAACAAACCTTTTCTGTTGGAAAGAAATCAGTAGAACTAGGGGTCATGATTTGAAACTCCAGGGAGGAAGACTTAGAACCAATGTCAGGAAATATTTCATCATGGAGGGGGTGGTGGATGCCTGGAATGCCGTTCCGGAGGAAGTGAAGACCAAAACTGTGAAGGATTTCAAAGGGGCATGGGATAAACACTGTGGATCCCTAAAGGCTAGAGGATGGGAATGAATGAAAAGAGGCACGGGGATAGCTTGCTGTAATGGTGGTTACTACCCTTATCCACATGGTTAATGCAATCCAACATTGCTCTCTGCTCCAACGGCAAGGGGAATGTGGAAAAGAGGAGTTACATTCAGACAGCCAAGAAGGACACTGAACTGTACAGTCTGGGAAAACAAATAAGCATGGGGGTAACTTGCTTGATGCAGCGGTTACTATGCTTAACCAATAAGCCTGATACTTCACTTTTGATGCAACTCTATCATTACTCTCTGCTTCAACAGAAGGGGGTGGCGGGTAATTGGACTCAAACAGTAACCAACAAGGGCCCTGACCTTGTCGGTCTGTGAAACTGATGTGTGGGGAAACTGATAAGAATGGGAGCTTGCTGGGCAGACTGGATGGGCCGTTTAGTCTTTTTCTGCCGTCATTTCTATGTTATATATAATACATACCCCGGAGTCAATCATAGATGCTTGGAATTTTGATGTAGACCTTGATCTAGACACCAAAGCCTGGAAGCATATTTGGACATCAGCTTTTCACCTCTCTATCAAGAGGGTCAAGTTAATGGTTAATGCAGGACCTATCCAATACCTGCTTTTTATGCCTGGATTTGTCCAGATGCTGATCCCACCCGTTGGAGGGGATGTGGGTACTTACATGCTTACAGGCTGTACAATTCTTCTGATCACAGGTTGCACAGGAAATAGCTAATATTCTAGGCTTCCCCATATACCTCACATCTTCAGTTAGTGCAAGGGGGAACAGATCCATGGTCCCAGTAAAGTACAGCACTCTGATGGGGCAATTATTAGCTGTGCATTTCACCACTGCTACATTTTGAAAATCCAATCCCAGGATGGATTATTGATGTAATCAAGGACGCACTGTGTCTGATCCTCAGAAGCCAAATTATGATCTTAAAGGGGAGACCTTTAAGTATGACACAATCTGGGACATCTACCATCAATTTTGCAATATTTTGCAATGTAATTGAATTTGTAATTCCTTCTTCTGGAAGTCTGTAATTATTTATATTGCTGTTTGCTGCTTGTATGCTGAAAAATATAAAATGAAGAGTTTAAAAAAAATGGAAGAGTACCTCAAGGAATTGTTAGTTGGATGGCAAAATCTAAAAAAAATAATTGTAAAGTACTCCGGAAGCCTCTGAATTGATTAAGAGGAAACCATAGCCAAAATGAAACAAAGGAAGAGTCCTCGCATGGTAACTACCACAATTCAGAGAAGTCCACGTAAAAGGTCTGCTCTTAGTTTGGGTTTTTTTCTCTTTGATATTGTTGTTGTGGTGCTGTCATTTATTATAATTGCATTGTTAGTCTATTTATTATGTCAGTCTGCATTGTTAGTCTATTTTTGCCCTTATTTATATCTGTCTGTACTTTGCACTTAAGACTGTGTATGTCCTGTTGTGATCCACCAAGATTTGTGGACTGGTGGAATACAAACAATTAAAAAAAAATAAATAAGAGAAGGGCAGTGGGCAAAAGTAAAAGGAGATATTTTTTTGTTAGGAATGTTAATAAAGAGAAGAGAAAAAAAAGAGGCCATTATGGTTTTCTAAAGAAGTAGCTGAAAAGATAAGGGAAAAAAGGTTAGCATTCATAAACTCAGAGATCGCAGAAAGAGGAAGACAGGTGACAATATCTGGAAAAGTTAAGAGAAGCTGGGAAAATAGTCAGGAATACAAAAATTCAAAAGGAAGATGAAATAGTAAATATGGTACAATGGCAGGATAAGACTTTTTAAAGTTATGTGGAGAAGAGACAGTTGAGGGGGGATATGATAGAGGTGCTTAAAATCATGAGAGGTCTAGAACAGGTAGATGTGAATCGATTTTTTACTCTTTCAGATAATAGAAAGACTAGGGGGCACACCATGAAGTTAGCATGGGGCACATTTAAAACTAATCGGAGAAAGTTCTTTTTCACTCAACGCACAATTAAACTCTGGAATTTGTTGCCAGAAGATGTGGTTAGTGCAGTTAGTATAGCTGTGTTTAAAAAAGGATTGGATAAGTTCTTGGAGGAGAAGTCCATTACCTGCTATTAATTACGTTGACTTAGATAATAACCATCGCTATTACTAGCAACGGTAACATGGAATAGACTTAGTTTTTGGGTACTTGCCAAGTTCTTATGGCCTGGATTGGCCACTGTTGGAAACAGGATGCTGGGCTTGATGGACCCTTGGTCTGACCCAGTATGGCATGTTCTTATGTTCTTAAAAGGAAAAGTGGCATTCTGAGACTCAAAGGTGAAGGTTAAGAATATATATTCTTACACTCTAAAGAAGCATTGAAAAGTTCAGCCAGCAGAGCTGCCAGGATATCTCTAAGATCCCTTAGTACCCTCTGATGTATCCCATCCGGCCCCATCGCCTTATCTACTTTAAGTTTAGTTAGCTCAAGAATACACTGTTCTGAAAATCGGTTTACTTCACTTCCAGTCTTATTTGTGTTTGTTTTATGTGGTCCTGTTCCAGGTCCTTCCACAGTGAACACGAACAGAAATATTTGTTAAGCAATTTTGCTTTTTCCTCATCAAACAAAATTGCTTAACAAATATTTCTGCTCCGTTCTCAATCTTGTGCAAAAGTTGAATATTTCTATTGGTGATAACATTCTAAACCTTATTGCCTGGATTGGTTTGTGAACCTTTGGCTGTGGCGTAGTAGATGCTACTTGGCAGGAGAACTCACTAGACCCAAGCCGACAGTTGGTAGACATGCTCAACAGGGATGAAGACTGGGCTTCTGTGTACATTGAGCTCTTGGGTTCCAGGAGCTGGTAGGGCTTAGGCAGGGGTCCTGCAAGGGAGCAGTCAGGTGCAGACTGGAAGTGGGCCAAGGTTGGGGTAGGTCGTGAATAAGTGAAGGTGAGGTCCAGGCCAAGGTCAGGGCAGGTGGCAATTAGGCAACATCAAGGTCTAGGCTCAGATAGGGGCAGGCGGCAATCAGGTAATGTTAAGGTCCAGGCTGGCAATCAAGAAGCAAAGGCAGATCAAAGGCAGAGGTCAGAGCCAGAAGTCAGGCAGAAGACGAACAGGACACAACAGACAGGCAGGACCGAGACAAGGTAGACGTCAAGGAATGGAACACTGCCAGAGACAAGGCAGGGGTTGGCGCAGGACCGGACAAGGCAGGCAAGGACTAGTAGAAGGCAGGACAGGATCACAGAGCAGACTGGCAGGAATAGGGATGCGCAGGGCAGAAGCAGGAACCAATAAGACAGGAACTAGAGCAACACACATTGCAGGCAAAAGCACGGCAGGAGGATCTGTTGCTGAGGTGCTGGTTGGGAGCAAGTGTTAGATTTAAATACCCAGCTGATTTCATCAGGCAGTGACTCAACTCTCTTCCCGCCGTGGGTTCAATAAACTTAGCATGCCAGCACACGTGCCTAGAGGAGGAAGGCACAGTGGGAACAGCATGACAGTGTCTCCACTGCTGTAACACTTAACGGCATCCTGGGGTGAGTCAGACGGTTGTGGGGCTGTCCCATAGATATTTGGCCATTACAACAAAAACAGTTTTTGCTTCAAGCTAAAGATTGCTTTGAATTCAATAGTATTTTGAAGAAATTCAAATAAATATCTACATATTCTTTCTCCACAGATAGTCTCTTTTTTCCCCGTTATTAAAATATGAATTCAAATTCTTCTTGTCATCTTCCCTCTAATATTTACAGGTGTACTTGCTATTGAAATCACAGTACAACTTCTGGCATCTCATTTTCTCCAAATTAATATTTTCCAGTCTTTTAATGGGAAGTTAATCATATTGTTTGATCTTGTCTGACTTTAATAAGCCAGACTAACTCAGTTATACAGTTTGTAGGAGTGCAAGAAGTTTACTTTTATTCCTCAGCCTTTGGAAAGAGAAAGATTCCATACAGACACATGAGAATGCTAGAACTTCCACTAACTGGGGAAATCATCAATGGTAGGAGATCCACAGTAAATACACCCTGAAGAATGACTTCACCCGCCATTTTTCCATTGCAGGACCAGCTTTATGGAATACGTTACCCACAGAAATAAGACTTGAAGAAGCTACTAAAACTTTCAAGAAAAAATTTGGCTTTTCAATAAAGCATTTACAATGTCTTAAGATCAATAATCCCTCTATCACTTTCAATTATACCTTCCCCTTTACTCCCCTTTTTCCCATCCCCCTTCCTTCTATTTTATCAATCACTACACTCTTTCCCATCCCTCTCTTGTTTCTCCCTCTTCTCAACCCTCAATCTTTCATTGATTTTTAACATATTTGATAATTATATTTTGTAATACATATCCCATTTTTCCCCCTCATTTGTTATATTACATTGTATCCATTTTTTAGTTAAAATTGTTATATGTAAACCGACGTGATGGCATTGCTGAATATCGGTATACACATACATATACATACAGACCCATATTACAAACACATTTCAGAAATCATGTCAGAGTGGAACTTATCTAGTTGGTTGCTCTCCCCTTGATAAAGCTTTTTACAGCGAAACACAACTCATGTTGGGGACTGGGAGAGATAATTTTCCTATGACACTGGGCAATCCTTCATTGAACTTTGATTATATAGCTCTGGAATAAAGCTGTTTGCTTCAGGGGCATTCTTTTGTAAACAGTGGATATTATCTATTTATTTATTCATACCCTCCCTGCTTTGTACGGTGTCTGATGTGTCATCTGTGATTTTTGGAGGTAGATTGCAAAAAAGGAAACAGAATGTTAGGAATTATTCGGAAGGGAATAGTGAATAAAATGGAGAATGTCATAATGCCTCTGTATCGCTCCATGATGAGACCGTACCTTGAATTCTGTGTTTAATTCTGGTCGTCGCATCTCCAAAAAGATATAGTTTCACTGAAAAAGGTACAGAGAAGGGCAACCAAAATGATAAAGGGGATGGAACAGCTACCCTAGGAGGACAAGCTAAAGAGTTTACGGCTGTTCAGCTTAGGGAGGAGAGGGCTAAGGGGGGAAATGATAGAGGCCTATAAAATCATGAGAGGTCTACAATGGATAAATGTGAATTGGTTATTTACTTTTTCAGTTAATACAAGTACTAGGGGGCATTCCATGAAATTAGCAAGTAGCACATCGGAAAAATTTATTTTTCACTCAATGCACAATTAAGCTCTGGAATTCATTGCCAGAGGATGTGCTAAAGGCAGTTACAGGCCGATACAGTACAGTTAACTGGCATTTGGACATGCATTTTCGACGTGCTAGCTTTACCCCTTATTCAGTAAGGGGTAATAGCACATCGAAAACGCGGGTCCAACCCCCCCCCCCCCCCCCCCCCGAGACTAATAGCGCTCGCAACATGCAAATGCATGTTGATGGCCCTATTAGTCATTCCCGCGCGATACAGTAAGTAAAATGTGCAGCCAAGCCGCACATTTTACTTTAAGAAATTAGCGCCTACCCAAAGGTAGGCGTTAATTTCTGCCGGCGCCGGGGAAGTGCACAGAAAAGCTGTAAAAACTGCTTTTCTGTGCACCCTCCGACTTAATATCATGGCGATATTAAGTCAGAAGTCCCAAAAGTTAAAAAAAAGTTAAAAAGTAAAAAAAAAAAAAGTAAAATGGGCCCACAGCTTGAAAACCAAACGCTCAATTTTGCCGGCATCCGGTTTCCAAACCCGTGGCTGTCAGCGGGTTTGAGAACCGACGCCGGCAAAATTGAGCGTCGGCTGTCAAACTCGCTGACAGCCGCTGTTCCTGTAAAAAAAAGAGGCGCTAGGGACGTGCTAATGGTCCTAGTGCCTTTCACCGCAGGCCCTAATGTAAATAAATTAAGTTACTGAATTGCACGCACAGGAGAGTGGCCTGGGAGCTCGCCCGCTCTCCCGTGATTTTTACTGTATCTGCCCGTTAGTGTAGCTGGGTTTAAAAAAGGTTTGGAGAAGTTCCTGGAGCAAAAGTCCATAAACTATTAGGGGAGTGTTTCCCAACCCTCTCCTGGAGGCACATTAACCAGTTGGGTTTTCAAGATATCCATAATGAATATGCATGAGATTGATTTGTATACCCTGGGTCTTCAATATATGCAAATCTATCTCATGCATATTCATTGTAGCAATTCAGAAAACACTACTGGTCAGATGAGCCTCCAGAAGAGGGCTGGAAACATTGATTTAGGGAATAACCACTACTTGTTACTGGCTTTAAAAGCATGTAATTATTTAATGTTTGTATACTTGCCAGGTACTTGTAACCTGGATTGGCCACTATTGAAAACAGGATGCTGGGTTAGATGGACCCTTGCTCTGACTCAGTATGGTAACATTCTTATTAGCAATACAGCTCTATTGGAAAAAGTGAACAAGCTGGACTATTTTATTTATTTATATTCAGCTTTTCAGGTACTACACAGAAAATACACTTTAACAGAATACCACATGCTGGTAACAGACACAGAACACACAAAAACCCCCACCAAATGCAGAAGTGACTATCAATTATAAATGTAAATATACAGACAAAACTAAATTCTTGCCTATTCCAGCCTCATCCCACACCTCCTTTTGTTCCCTATAGAGGGGAAGGGCTGGATTAGGGAGCAGAGTGCCTCTGCTTTATTCTGTATACTCTAGGACTTCCCAAATCTGTCCTGGACACCCCACAGCCAGTCGCATTTTCAGGATATCATGAGCTTCCATGATATGCATACTCATCGCATGCTATTCATTGTGGACACCCTACCAAACTGACTGGCTGTGGGGTGCCCAGAAGAGGTTTGGGAAGCCCTGCTCTAATATCCCATCCTTTCTCCTATTCCCTACACATTTCCTGGGAGAGCAGGGGCTTTGTGCTGTTTGAGAGGAACTGGCCAAAAGAGTCTTGAAGGAAGAGCACTGTGCTCAAGCAAAGGATTCCCCCCGCTATGCAGACTTTGGGGCAGCACCCTATTAGTATTAGCAACCCATATACTGTACGTTACCATGTGCAGGAGGTGGCTCGAGGCCCTGCTTACGTAATTTTATTAATATAAATCCAGTTTCACCTGCTGGGACACAGCTGGCAGTGCCCCTTCCTAAGGGCTCAACGGTACATGGCTGAGTATAACCCGGCTCAGACACCTTCACTGTCATTGGCTGGTTGTAGCCCTAGTTTCCGGAGTCCCTGGTCTCTACCTGGTAGTACCTAGCAGAGCCAGAGCACATATGGAAGCTCCATCTTTCTTTTCTCTTTCAGGAATCGCTTCGATAAAAAAAAAAAAATGCTCAGAATATGGCGTCGCGCGCCCTCACAGCTGTGAGCCGAGCACTTCCGGGCTGAGCAGCGGTGCGCGCTCACTTCACAGCTGTGAGCCGAGCACTTCCGGGCAGAGCAGGGGCGCGCGCTCCTTTCACAGCTGTGAGTCGAGCACTTCCGGGCAGAGCAGGGGCGCGCTGCTCCCTCACAGCTGCGAGACGAGCACTTCCGGGGTGAACGGTGGCGGCTTCCGCTGGGGAGGCTGAGCCTCAGAGACAGGCCCGGAGCTGCCGCCGCCATCTTGGCGAGCGGGGAGTGCAGCGCAAAACAAGCGGCGGCGGCCAAAGACCCCCGGCCGAACTCTCCATGGAAGATGTCGGGCTCGGGCTGCTCCCTCAGGCGGGAGCTGAAGCTGCTCGAGTCCATTTTCCATAAGAGACATGAGCGATTCCGCATCGCCAGTGCCTGCCTGGATGAGATCAGCTGCGAGTTCATGACCCGCGGGGATGAGCGAGTCCGGATCCATTGTAATATCACGGTACGTAGTGGAAATCCCGGGGGAGCGAACCCAGAACCCGCTGTCACATCCGGTATATACCGGAAATCCCGGGGGAGCGAAACCAAATCCTGTTGTCACATCCGCTACGTACTGGAAATACCGGGGGAGCGGACCCAGATCCTACTATCACATCCGGTGCGTACCGGAAATACCGGGAAAGGGAACCCAGATCCTACTTTCACATCCGGTGCGTACCGGAAATACCGGGAAAGGGAAGCCAGATCTTACTGTTACATCCGGTGCGTACCGGAAATACCGGATATGGATCCGGGAAAGGGGTAGAGGAAGTAGCCTCACAGGAGCTGTCAGGCGGTGGCCCAGGTGCACCGTGTGCTTATTCCAGGGACACAGTGGGAAAAATGTTCTGGGCTTGGATGTGGGAAGTAAGATCCGCGGAGTTCGGGTTTGGTGAAAGCTTTTGATGTAAGTGGGATAGAAACTGCCTAAAAGATCCTAATTTGAATAAAGGAGGGTTTCACAGCTGTCTGTGCTGGTACCATTGTAACTTAATACAACGAGCAGAACAGAAATGTTGCTCTTTTTGCAGGTGACCTTTTGGGGTCCTACCAGGTACTTGTGACCTGGATCGGTCACTGTTGGAAGAAGATATTGGGCTTGATGGATCTTTGGTCTGAACCAGTGTGGCAGGAATTGTGTTCTTATGCACAGCAAAACTCTGGAATTTTTCTTAAGAAGTTACGCAAATGGGCAGACAACTGGCAGATGAGCGTTAGTGTGGATAATTATTGGGACCTATGGGGCACAAGAATAGATAGGTGCAATGTAATTTGAATGGGGCCATTCTAGGGATGTAAATATTGAATATTTCTTTATTTGATTTATATTCATCATTTAAATGGTAAGTCAAGTCGTACTGTCCCATAGTAAATATATGAAAACGCAGGGGGCAGTAGTGGAGTGGAGTGAGTCTGGATCCAAATCCTCTGCTCCATACCTGAAAATATTGAAGAGCTGCAGATTTGTATCCTCTGCAATGTCAAGGAGAATTACAAGAAGTACTGGGAGAAGTGTGTCCAGAGCCCATGGACATACTTGGAATTATACTGTGTAAATATGATATTGTGGTACCAGATCTACTGCCTCATTATGATGCATCCTGAAAACAGAAGGAATTAACTAGAAATACCAGGAAGGCTCATGTTTAAATCCATGTTGTTATAATTCCTAGAAATATCAGAGGAATTACCACAAGTAATGTACTATGTCTGGTTTCTCTAGAATACACTTTTTAATATAATAATAAATTCTAGAAATAATAATCCAAATCTTGAGAGTATTGTTCGAGATTCATTCTAGTGTCCTTGTAAGTATGAAAACAAAAACTGTGGAAATAAGCTGTTTTGTGTGTTATTGTGAATATCGAATGAAAAAAAACCATTGGGAGGACAAATCCACTGTTGCTTTACGGAAAATTAAATTGACGTACTAGGAGAAACTAGAAATATTGTGTGCAAGAGGTTTCATGACCATCGTCCATGTTAGATGGATGACAATATAGTGTGTGGGAAAGGGGCAGGCCTAAATTGCTGAGGGAGACATTGGGAAGCTCAGTAATGGTATATCAAGATGAGGAAGAAAACAATTGCCAGAGAAATAATCTGAGCACAGCTTGAACCAACTGCAAAATACCAAAATTAACAGAATTTATTGCAAATAGGGAGAAACTACATAGAAACATAGTTGATGATGGAAGAAAAGACCATGTGATCCATCCAGTCTGCCCTAATTATTTCTGCCCTCACTCTAAGGATGTATCCCAGCTGCCAATCATATAGTGAGATCACTGTTTATCCAAGGTTTTGTCATCTCCTGTTCTATTGCACTCCATCTTCCTGGGTAGGTAAGCATGCAAGAACCCCTTTTTAATTTACATCCAGCACCTCTCCCCCACCTCTTTCCAACCACAAGGTCCCATAATAATTCAAACAGCCACCAGTATGGCTGTTACCCCGCCAACATCCAACCTCTTAGGGTCCTGTGGCCTTTCCAAATGGCTTCCCACCACTGCCAGCCAGCTGCAGCAGTTTGTCAATGATTTCTTTATTTACACTTGATTACCTGCTTACCCTTTCCAAATAAACTTTGAAGTGGAGTACAACAAAGTAAACATTTTATAAAATAAACCAGACAGACCTGGCTACAAGAGTGCCTGAATTTTTGCTAGGTCTTCTAGTTAGAGTTATTAATATACTTGCAGGCTGCCAGACAAACACAGCTGCTAATTAATTCTTCTGCTGTTCTTCATCTTTTAAGGCTAAGGATCCTTCGTGCTTGTCCTATGTCCTCTTAAAGGCTGATACTGTTTTAGCCCCATCTTCCACTCTGGGAGGGTGTTCCAGGCATCCACCACCTTTTCCATGAAAACATATTTTCTAATGTTGCTCCTGAGCCACCGCCTTTAGAATCTCATAGCATGATTCCTTCTTCTAGAGCAGGGGTGTACAGCCCTGTTCTCGAGTACCCCAGCCAGTCTGGATTTCAGGATATCCACAATGGCTATGCACAAGATAGATTTTTATGCATTATCTCCATTGTATGCAAATGTAGCTCATGCATATTCATTGTGGATATCCTGAAAACCAGGCTGGCTACAAGGTACTCAAGGACAGGGTTGAAAATGCGGTTCTGGAACTTTGTTCTAGTTAAATAGATTTACTTTTATTTATTAAAATATTTATAGGCTGCACTATCCAAAGTTCTAGGTGGCTTACAGCAAAAGATACATAATTAGCATAAAAATACTCAGAACAATGACTGTTAATATCTTTCAGGTGTTCAAATGCTTGTGTCATATCTTCCTGTCTCGCCTGGCCTCTAGGGTATATTTATTTACATTGATTATAGGCCCTTCTTCCCCACTCCGGGCTAGACTCCTGGCATGTTACAAAGTCATATCCGCCCCAAAGATATATTTAGATCCCCAAGTCTCTTATGACTTTTGGTGCAGACCCTGCATTTTGGTAGCTTTCGCTGGCGACCTCCACTCTGTCTATATCTTTCCAGAGGCACAGCTGCCAGAATTGAAGTTTCAACAAAGACCAGCATGCTCACTTCTTTTTTTCCTACTAGTTGCCCCCTCTCCTTGCTTTTGTTCCCCTATCCCTCTGCAGTCTTCTCATTCTCCTCCCACCACAGTCATCCTCTTCTTTCCCTCATGCACTTTCTCTCATCCTCTCCCACAGGCATTTCACTCTCCTCTGAGGCCCTGGTGCTGCCTCCTTCCTTCCTGGGGCCGCAATTAATACTGAAAATGCCGCCACCATCTTCTTCCTCCCCAGTCCCGGGGCTTCTCATCCTACCCCCGGATCCTTCTACCCAAACCCTGATTAGGTAAAAAGACGCTTCCGCATTCCTGTGTTTCTGCCACTCTTTTTCACTCCTGGTCTGTCAACTGAGGAAATTTGTCTTCAAAACCCAGATCATGATTAAAGCTTGAA
Source organism: Rhinatrema bivittatum (assembly GCF_901001135.1). NCBI lineage: Eukaryota > Metazoa > Chordata > Amphibia > Gymnophiona > Rhinatrematidae > Rhinatrema > Rhinatrema bivittatum. The sequence continues at coordinate 24,437,206 of NC_042630.1, forward strand.
CAAACTGTAAAATAACCAAAACTAATAGAGAATTTTCCAGAAGCAGTAATGAGAAACTAGCAGAGAAACGACCATAATTGCCAGAGGAGATTCAGGAGAAGTGCTGGAAACAGGGTTGCCCTGACTGGGTTACTTCTTACCGCTAGTGGAAGTAGCCCGGCTAAGGCAGCCCTGTTGAAAATAACTTGATTTGTGACGTCAGTGAAAACACCAGGGAAGGAGTTGGAACAGTGAATAAAGGGGCTTGCATTCTCTCCATTGTGCCAGAGCACACAGTATATTGGACACACTGTGTGTATTGATGAATTTTCTCTCATCACCAGGAGTCTTACCCTACTGTTCCCCCAATATGGTCTGTTGAGTCGGATGACCCAAGCTTGGCCGCCATCCTGGAGAGACTTGTGGAGATGAAGAAAGGAAATACACTGGTAAACATGGGCTGGGGAGTGGTTCCTATGTGGTATTACAGAAAGACTATTCCTCTTTCTAATCCCTGCCTGCCTACCTTGAGCAGTACAGATGCTGCCGCAGCCTCTGCACCTGTTCCAGTGTTGCCCCAAGGTGGCCAGAATGCATCCCTTGTGAGCAGCTTCTAAGACTCCTTTCCTCCTTCACCAAGGCTCACAGGCTCAATTGACATTTAGAACTGGGGTTGAACTTGGAAAGGAAGTGCAGTTCTTTATCCTGCCATACCAGTCCAGACAAGTGGGTTATGGTAATGGTAATTTTCTTTTAATATACTGATATTTCTAAGCAGAATCAAGCTGGTGCACAATAAAAATATAAAAAGTAATGCAATAATCTCAAAATACTCTCAGAATCAAATTAACACAGAAGTAAAACAATATAAAACCGAAAGGAAGTATTTCATAAAACCGCCCAATTAGGCTAAAAAAAAAAAGATTCCATCACCCTGATTAAATAAAATCAAATTTAAGTTAGTTAAAACCTGATCTGACAACCAGGTTTTAAGAAACTTCCTAAATTTGAGAGAATTTGTCTCTGTTCTCCTTTAAGTGCATTCCATAGTAATGGAGCCTGAAATTGGAATGTGATCTCTGATCCCAGCAGTTCTAGTGGTGGTAATTGGAGAGTCCTGGTCTGTCTGTAAGGAATCATTAGGTTGGACAGATACATGGAAAACCCTCTGTCAACTGTAAGTAAGACAGAGTACTTTAAACAAAATTTTGTACTGTACTGGCAGCCAGTGAAGTTCATGCAATAATGGTGTCACATGATCACATTTTGATGCCCCCAAAATAATCCTAGCCTCTGTGTTCTGTAAAAAGTCGCATCCTTTTCATGGAAACTTCTGTAATATTCAAATGCAGAGCATTACAGTAATCTCTATTTGATAGCGTTAATGCACAACTCAGAGTGATAAGAAAAAGGCTTTAATTTCCAAATCAAACCAAGCAAATAAAAACTGATTTACTCAAACTAGAGTTCTGTTTTGACATAGATTAAAAAAAACCTATCCAAATACATCCCTAGTACCTTAACCACTTCTGCAAAAGAAATATTTGTTTGACTGAACATTTAATTTGACATCCATAGATGGCTTGCTAAACCAAATAGCTTCTGATTTAATGGATTTACCTTCAATTTATGGTTTCCTAACAGCAAGCTATTTTGTCCAAGCATGCATTTCCTGAAATCTGATTTAAAGGATGCTAAGACCTGGATGTCATTAACATATAAACAGCAGCTGAATCCCTGACTCCTGCCTTCCTGCCAGCAGGTGGAGACAGAGAACTAGAAGTTTTCCGTGACATCGCTCACAGTACATGATGTTGTGCAGCAGTAAACCTAGTCGGTATTTCTCTGTCTCCAGCAGGTGCAGACATAATTTGGACTGGTGCAGCATTTGGATGGCTCCTAGTTGACCATTCTTTGGAGGTCCCGGTAGAGCCAAAGGGGTGAGGAAGTAGCTCAGGTAGCCTCAGGGTTCCTGAGACCATGAGGTGCTCCAACTACCTTGGGGGTTGAAAATTTCTCCTTGGTGCTGTGGCCTATTGGTTTCTTCTCCTTCTCCCTTTCCTCCTCCCCCAGCCTCCTCTGATATTGTGAGCTCTAGTCCTATTCCCTCCCTGGTTAAGGGGTCATCTTCGACTCCTCTCTCTCTCTCTCTCTCTCTCTCTCTTTCACATATATCCAAAATAGTGCAAAAAACATTTCTTTTTCTATAATATCACCAAAGACTGTCTCTCCTTTTCTAAACACTCTATCAGAACGCTTAACCACTCTTTCATCACATCCTACTTAGACTACTGCTACTTGCTTCTCGCAGGTATCCCAATGAATCATCTTTCTCTGCTGCAATCTATCCAAATTTCAGTTGCACGACTCTTTCAGCAAAGTTGGTACACCCATATAACCCCTCTTCTCAAACCGCTAACCATTTCTACATACAGTTCAAGCTCCTTTTACCTACAAGAGCCTTAACTCTGCAGGTCCTTCCTATCTGTTCTTTTTTGTTCTCTCTCCCGCTGCTCGGGCGAGTCACTCTGATATGTGCCCTTGTTCCCTGCCGACTCTGTGCTTTCCACTTTGCTGCACCGTATGCTTAGAATAGTCTCTGATTTGGGGCTTCATGCTTCCTGTCTGACGACGATCAAATTCAGTTTAAAATCCCCTGATTATTCCACACACAGCCTTATTGTTTTTAACCATTTTCTTAATAAATGAATTTCTCAGTCTTTTGCCCTATATGGCTTATTTTGATTAGATTGTACGCTCTCCTTAGAAGGGACTCTGACTTTTTTGTCTTTTTCTGCAGTGCTGCATAAGTCAAGCAGCACTATCCAGTTGATAAGTAGTAGAGAAGAATAGCTTTTTAGGTAAACATATTTAAAAGGGGAAAAAACCAGCACAGACTGGCTTGGCTTCCAGTGGCTGCTGTGGCTGTTTTGGGAGAGGAACGAGAAGCATGGAGGACCAAAGAAAGTGCCGCATGTGTGGGAACCCACTGCCAGCGTGCTTCCCCGAGCCCAGACTGTGTGCGCGTGGAGGCTGCAGTAGCAAGGAGAAGCAGAAGGCTGGGGGAGTTCAGAATTCAGCCTGCTGGTGATTTTGTTTGGCAGGAGATTCTGCTGCTATTTTTTTTGGGTGCAAGAGAGGGAGAGGCTGGCACCAGCTCTCTCTGCTTCTGCTTCCTTAGAAGGCGCTCCCCACCTGGGGTTGTCTCCTGAAGACCTGGGGGCTCCTACTGTGGGGAGCTGAAGATCGGATGCTTTGTTTTTTCCTTGGCGTTTGTTCTAATCTTATATAAGGCCTTTCTGCTGCAGGACAGGCCTTGGGGACACAGTGTGGTTGATTCTAAGAGACTTTGCTTGGGGAATTGGAGGGCTCCCTTCCAACAAAGAGATGTCCATCTTCGTGAAGTAGCTGACTAGTCACAAAATGCAGAAGATAACATATTTAAATTTGTGAGAGAGATCTTCCCCCAGGAGATCCTTACCTCAGGACGAGGAGAGGAACAGTCTGGCATCTTAGAAGAGGAGGAAGGGGAAATTCTCTTAGCAGATACCGAGGAGTCCTCTGTCCTCCTGCTCCTCATATCCCAAGGGCTGAAATACCTTAACATTTCTGATCACCAGATAGAGAATCCCAGATTAGAGGGGGTCCCATTCTGGAGAGCTGCAGGACACTTCCAAAGTCCTTTCCCTTATGTAGGGTTTTCGGAGATATGATCGCTATCGAATGAGAAGTCCTCAACGCTGATCGGAAGATGAGAAAGCTCTATTTCCTACTGGCTTAGGACCAAGAATGTATATTTCGGGCCTCTAAGATAGACGTCGTGGTTGCTGCTATTACTTGCAAGACCACAATACTTGTGAAAAGCGGGTATGGTAATGAGGACACATCACAAAATCAAATCCCAGCTCAAAAATGCCTTTGAGACATTGGCATTAGCCTTGCAAGCTTCAGTTTATAAAGGATAAGGGCCCAGGCTCTACTGAGATGGTCACAGCAGCTTCCAGGTGCTCCGAATGGGACTGGAGCTAGTTTGAGTCTATTGAGATGGCCTGGATGGAACTGGGTGTAGCTTTCCTTGTGATTAAAAGCCCTGACCAAGACCATGGTCTTGATGGTTACACGTTGAAGACTAAATTAAGCTAAATAATTGGGCAAATGGGCAAACTAGGCCATACAGTCTTCTGCCATCATATTTCTATAGTTGAGGCACTGGTCAGCTGATAACACCTCAAAATCTCTTTTGAGCAAACTACCCTTCAAAGGCAAACTTCTTTTTGGGGCAAACTTGGAGAAGTTGATGAAATATCTGGGAGAGCTAAAGCCCCAGAGATTAGATGAATATAAGGACTACAAGGCAGCCAAAGGGCCTGCCTGGCAATAGCAATTTCAAGAATCAAGATGTTACCATCCTGGATGAAATTTCCAACATTACAAGACCCGAGGGGCCACAAATAGCCCATACGTCGAGGCAAAGGAAATTCTTGAGATGAAGCAAGGGCATCAGCTCAGTGAGGACCAGCAGGTCCTCTTTGTAGTAATTCCAGTGTGGAAGGCTTGCCAGGTTTTATCCAGAGGGGACCCAGATTACAACAGACCAGTGGGAGCTAGATGCTGTTCAAAATGGCTTTGCTTTGGAATTGGATTTTCCCCTTTTCAGATGTCTTCTTTGACTGGCAAAAGAGTCAGTAGTAGATTTAACCTTGATAATGCAATGCTATAAATTTTATAACTAAAAGTTGCTGCAGCTGGGAGCAGTGTTTCTGGTTGGTGAAGAGGGGCTGGGGAAGGCCCTCCACTTTGGGTTTTTGAGGCTAGACGACACTTCTCAGACCCATTTCGGAGCTCAGAGGGATCAGTCGATACCTCAAAATGCCTTCACTTTCATATGGAAGCTCTGTGAACCTTGGAATATAATTTTTTTAAAGTAAACAGATAAATAATGGAGACCTTACGGTTCATCATAATAGTGGTGAGAAAAGGAGAGTGTCTCATCCCTGGATCTCACGGTAGCTTATTTGCACATTACCATTAGAAGAAAACATCAAAGATTCTTGTGGTTTGCAGTGATGGAGAATCATTTTCATTTCGGAGCTCTTGGGATTCGGGCTGGCCACTGCACTGCAGACGTTTTCTGAGGTCAGGGTGAGAGTGGTGGACGTTTTGCACAGAGGGTGTATTAGTACATCCTTATTGGGCAGAGTGGTGTATTGGAGCCAAGTTGGAACAAGAAAACTGCTCGGCAACTGCCAGAATAATTCCAAATTTTGTAGTTGCTCACTTGGGGTGGTGAGCGGATTGAATCCCACTCAAATCCTTGAGAGTTTCTGGGAGCGAGATTAGACAGGTCTTGATCTTCATGGAAGAACCACTTCTGTACTCTTTTATGGTTAGGCCATTGAAAGGGCTCACTTATACAAGTCTGTCATCTCCATTGATTGTGACCATGTTGAGGGCTGCGAAGGGTCCATGTCTTTTGGATATGTATGGGTCTGAAGGATGTTAAATGCCTGGTGTCAACAACTGAAAAAAGACCCAAAGAATAGCAGAATATATATTAACCTGTTGGTGTCAACAATTGGCATCTTTCCTACAGAATAGTTTCACACAAGGGCTGTCTCGCAGTTCCCTGAAGATTCAGGTGGCAACCTTATATTAAGGAGGATGAATTCAAGATTTTTCGATAGCTCATCCGGACCTAGTTTGCTATTTGAAGGGTGTATAGCATCTTAGACGTTTCACGCAGTGATCCCTTCTTGGAATCTCGAGCTCGGTTTGAGTCCATCAAACAGGCAAGTCTCAAAGATTAGTGAGATGCCTCTTGAAGTTACAGGCCCCTGTCTTGCAGGGAACCATACTTGTTTATTTCAGAGAAAAAAGCAGTGATCTATCCCGTGCCTTCTTCCTTGCCTAAATTGGTTTAGGCTTTCACCTTAACTAGTTACTTTCCTTACAACATTTTAGAGCAAAGGAATATAAGGGTGAGAAAAGAAATGTACATAAATTGGATATATGTAGAACTATTATGAGATACTTTAAAGGGACCAATTTTGTTTGGAAGACAAACTGACATGTTTAGCAGGCCTCGTCAGGAGGAGGCAGCCACTAAGTCCTCTATAGCTAGATGAATAAGAAAGTTGTTAGCGCAGCAGATATTGATTGGATGGGGACTATCTGTTCCAGATGACTTCCTGGGCTCAATTTAGGGCGGCCTGTCCAGAAGTTATTTGCATGGTGGCAACTTAGTCATTCTTGCATTACTGTTTAGATGTCTGAGCTAGGAATGATGCTGCCTTTGGGGTATATATTAGGAACAGCTTGGACCTCCTCCCACCCAGTATGAGGGTAGCTTGGGTACATCCCACTTGCCTGAACTGGTATGACAGGATAATCAGGAGAAATTTTAAACTAGATTGATGATTTCCTCTCCTTGAATCCTGCTGTACCAGTCCAGAATCCTCCTATATTGGTCTAGGTTGGCGAAAGTACGGGAATTACAGCGGTTTATTATTTGGGAGAACAGAAGGGACTAGCATCTGTTAGTTTCTTCCCAAAGGGGAGGAGGATAAGATTGAAGGCCTTGGAGTAGCTCCTGTATCTAAAATGTTACTTAGAAAAGCTCTTCTTTATTTACTGTTCTGATGATTGTTCAGTTGATTAGCTTTGACAACCTGACAAGGTTTACTGCTGCACACGCTCATCTACTGAGAGGGATGTCATGGAAAACTTGTTGTTCTCTGGCTTCACCTGCTGGAAGGTAGGCCTAACTCACACTGGTATGGCAAGATTCAAGGAAAGGAAGCTATGTAAGATAACATTTCTCCTTTTCTTGCATTTAACCCTAATAGCAAGTGATAGGACCTCTTTCATCTTTGCACTTTGTTTGAGGGGTGTAAGTCTCTCTGACCTCAATGGTGTGTCCCGGTAGGTTTGACTGAGGGACAAAAAATAGTTTCACTTTCTGACAGGTGTCATCGTCTTTTTAGCTGCTGCAGCATTTGAAGCGAATCATTTCGGACCTGTGTAAACTCTACAACCTCCCCCAGCATCCTGACATGGAGATGTTGGACCAGCCCCTGCCGGCAGACCAGGTAACTGTTGGGAAAGCGGCTGAATCCTTCGTTTTAACTAACGAATCGCAGCATGGCTGCTGAGCCTTTTTGCCCTTGTTTGCTCCCAGCCTAATGTAGCTACGAGATATAAAGTTGAATCGAGTTTCTACATAAGAGGACAGTGTTCAGATTAAGGTCTTTTTTTTTTTTTTTTTTGCAAAACAGTTTTGGAAGTTTCTCACTGTTAAGCTTCCAGGCCAGGCGATCCTTGGAAGTTCCATACAACGTTGTGCCAGAATTCTGCTGGGGAGGGATGATAACCTAGAAGGCAGCTAGTTCTGTTTCTCATTACTTTATCTGTTTAGAAGCTGCTGCAGCCTCATCGCTCACGTGCAAAGGGGAAGCAATCTGATCATTGCTTTTATCCTCCCTTAGTGCACTCAGGAGGATGTATCCTCGGAGGAGGAAGACGAGGAGATGCCAGAGGTAGGTCTGGGGATTATAATTTGGCCTTCTCATGGAAGGGGGTGGGAAAGGAGTTAGGATTAATCTTCCCCTTGTGCTTTCTCTCTCGTGTAAGGGGCCTTGGAGAAGAGCCCCCGGCTTGGGCTAGCAGTGTGTGAAGGGGCAGAATAGGATGTGTTGAAAGATACAAATTTGGGCGCCTGTATACCTCGTCACCTGTAAGCTGTCAGAGGCTTATGATGGAGTGAATTCGTTCACTGCTCTTTTAGGAAAAGTGAGCAGCCTTCTGTCTGTCTCAGGCTGCTCTTTTCTCCTTTCGCAGGACACAGAAGACTTGGATCATTATGAAATGAAAGAGGAGGAACCAGCAGAGGCAAAGAAATCGGAGGATGAAGGCATTGGAAAGGAGAACCTGGCGATTTTAGAGAAAATTAAAAAGAGCCAGAGGCAAGATTACTTAAATGTACGTGTCCCGTGAAAACAAAACCCTGGCGATGCGGCGGGCACGGTAGGCAAGATTACTTAAATGTACGTGTCCCGTGAAAACAAAACCCTGGCGATGCGGCGGGCACGGTAGCATTTTGGTTGGGAGGTGATGAAGCAGAGCAAAAGCGGAGGTAGAAACCTGAGGTGCGCAGCTAGTAAAGGGCACATGAGATCCGTGGCTGTATGTGAACAGCGGGGGGAAAGGGAAGCTGATGCCTGCGAGCCTCGGGACATTTTAAAAATCCATTGTCGGCACTTTCCCAGGTAAATGCTTCTCATCCTGATTTAGACCCTTGGCTGCATTTGGCAATTGCTTCTAAGAATAGCAACCTAAAAAGATGTCTGCGACATGCTAGGACGGCCTCCCCGTGAGCCTTGCTTCTGTTGCTGTCTTTTTAGGGAGCGGTGTCTGGCTCGGTGCAGGCCACCGATCGGCTGATGAAGGAGCTCAGGGATATTTACCGATCGGACAGCTTCAAGCTCGGTGAGGCTTTGTGCTTTGAAGGGTGGGGTGAAGCTGAGCCGGGCGGTCCATGGTGCTGGTGGGCGCGCGTAGCCTTTATGTCACCTCGGTGCCTGTCCTCTCTCCTTCAGGTAACTATGCAGTGGAACTGGTCAACGACAGCCTGTACGATTGGAATGTGAAACTGCTGAAGTAAGTAGCGTCAGGGCTGGTGCAGCAATCTCCTCCTGGAAGGGGTCGGTAGGGAATTGTTCCAAATCCTGCCCCGGGGCGGGGGGAGAGCGAAATGCAGTTTGAAAACGTGGCCACCTGAAATGTTTAGGAGCCACTGGGAAATATATATATAAATATATATATTTTTCTTTTCTTTGCTTCTTATTCCCCTGGCTGGGTCACGCTGATGCTGGCTTCTGCTCTGCATGAGAGACAGGCCACGGGATTTCATTGTATCGGCAGCCCTAAAAGCAGGGGGGGCTGCATTGGGCCACGGTGGCAGTCCTCCTTCGGTGGCAGGCTCCAATAATCTAGTTGCTAAAGCAACCAGAAGCGCAGGCCCCCAACCCAGGGCGGCATCTGATCCTGCTGCTGACAGATGTTGTGCATCAGCATTTGCATTGCTCTTGATGGACGGAGGGAATGCAGTTGTTGTTACCTGTCTGGGTGAACTGAATCAGAAGTCGGTGGCAGAGCTGTGATTATAAACCTGGAGGCTTTATTAGGACGCTTCTTTTTGTGTGATGCCTCTTAGGTTGATAGGGAAGCCTGTGTTTATTAGTAGCTTGCCTGCCGCTGATAAAAGTTAGAATTGCAAGTCCTCTTTTTCCAGAGTGGGCCTGCCCCTTCCCTGCACTGCCGATACTGAGATCGATATGCAAAAGGGCTTGTCCGGCTAACTTTAACGTTAGCTGGATAAACCCAGAGATTTGAATCCCCATCCCCCCCCCCCCCCCCCCATCTCCTGCAAAGTGTTACCCAGGCTAAGGCATTACCTGGGTTAAAAGCCAGATAAAGAGGCCCAGGGTTGCATGGCTAAAGGTTATCTGGGTAGTGTCAGTCAGGTGTGTTCAGTGGCAGCCTAAGTCTCGCTGGATAAGCGGGTACTTCGCTGCTTTCTCCTGCAGTGACCCGGCTGAATTTGTTAAAGCTGTGATCGTTCCCCCTTGGTGTGGTAGGGCAGGATTGAACCGTAAAAGGATACAAGCAGCCAGGGTGCATTGTGACTGGGGAACTGCTAATACACTCCTCTTCTCTTCCAGGGTTGACCAGGATAGCGCTTTGCATAATGACCTCCAGATGTTAAAAGAAAAAGAAGGCGCAGACTTCATTTTATTAAACTTCTCCTTTAAAGTAAACCCTTGTGCTCTTTATCTTCGTACACTTACTAGCCAAGCTTGCTTACAGTGGCTGCTTTGGACTGATGCACTCTGTGCTTGTTTTTCAGGATAATTTTCCCTTTGACCCGCCCTTTGTAAGGGTTGTGTGCCCAGTGCTGTCTGGGGGGTAAGTTATCTATAATATGTGGGGTAGGTGATTGCTAACACAGGTACCTGGCAGTTTTCAGCTGTAGCCAGCCACATAGTAACTCATGTTGTCTGCCTTTCTCAGGCTCTTCCACATAGTATTGAGGCCTAGCATTGCAGCCAGTAGATACTGTGCTGGGACTAAGTGGGCATTATTGTCTCTGCCGGATTTCCCTTTTGGAGCACTTAAATACGTTTTAAGTTAGTTTGCCATGTCTTTTTCTGCCATTTTACTCCAGATGTCGTTAACCCCACACGTTCATGCGCTCCCTGATAAATCTGAAATGTAAAGTGTCCAGCAGGGTAGGTCCTGTCTTCCCCTTTATGGAGCTGCTAGCTTCATAACAAGAAACCTGCAGTATTTCTGTTAGGAGAGCTGGAAATCAAGCGGCAAAGTACAGATCCTAGAGACTGTACAGAAATGTGTGTTAGGGTAAACTGCAAGCCATGAGTTTTTTTTCTATTTTTTTTATTTTTTGTAGGTATGTGTTAGGCGGAGGAGCCATCTGTATGGAGCTTCTTACCAAGCAGGTGAGCCTAGGTGCAGTTGTATCACGTGTTACGGATGATCCCATGCTTCTCACGTTACCCAAAAAAAACCGGTTTATTTCAAGGAGATCACCTAGAATATTAGGGAAGGATGAAGTAAGGATGACCTTTTGAGAAAAATCAGCTGCACATCTAGAAATGACATATTTAAAGAAAATTGCTTTTCGTTGCTGCCTAAGCTCACGTAGTACTCCTGCATGATGATATCGTGCTAGGGATTAAGATACCATCAGAGGGGGGCAGGAGTGTGTACCAGGAGCTCTACTTGAAATGGTCAGAACAGCAGCAAACTTCAGGGATGCCAAGGAAAAAAAATAAAGACCCACTTTAGATGTGTATGAATGGAAATCAAGGCCAGTAAACACATCATGTAAGGCGATCTCTTTTTCCTTGGCTAGCTTTGGGAAGATACATTCCCTTTGTTAGGTCCTGACAGAGGATGCTGTTACCTGGACATACAGGTACTATGTCTGCTGATGGAGAGTCTGTCCAGTTACAGGCATCATCTTTATTTCTGAACAATCAAGTAGACTTAACAGGGCAGCCACACTAGATAAGCATCCCCTCCAATAATTAACACAAAACATGGTGTAATGTACAGCAATATATAACTGTAGGGCTTATCTCCAGCAAATAATCTTAGCAAAAAACCCCAAATAACCTTTTTAGTTGAGTGTTTTGAGACAGCTGTTGGTATACTAGGTCTGTCTAGATGTGTGTGTGCAGGTGTGGCATGGAAGGACCACACCATTCAGAATATGTGCTCATGATTTTTCAAGTATCCATGGATCTGTCTTGTGCTGTCAGCAGGGCTGGAGCAGTGCCTACTCTATCGAGTCTGTCATCATGCAGATAAGCGCCACACTGGTGAAGGGCAAAGCGCGGGTGCAGTTTGGAGCCAATAAAGTAAGAGATTATTATCTGAGATCTAGTGCTTGAGCAAAAACTGTTTTATCTCTTTTTCTTATACGTTTCTTATATTTATTATATGAGTGCAGCATGGGACCCCGTAAGGGGTGATTACAGTAAACCTGTTGTTCTCTGTCTCCATCTGCTGGCTGGGGAGCATAACTCATGCATGTAGACTGATCTGACTGGATGAAGAGGAATGTTTTCTTTCCCACCATCTGCTGGAGACAGAGAATACTGGCAGGCTGAGTGCAGCATGGGACCCCCATAAGGGGTGATGTCAGCAAACCTATTCTCTGCCTCCATCTGCTGCTTGGAGAGCATAACCCACAAGCATCTGGACGGGTCTGGCTGGACTCAAGGAAAGGAAATTATCAGGTATGAACACATTTCTCCTTCATGAGCAAGTAGATAAGCTTGTGGACAAAAGATTCCCATCAGGAACTTTCAGTAGGTAAATTAAGGGCAGGCTTTTATAAAAACCCATGCCACAGACGTTATTGACCCTAAAAACAATTTATATTTTAAATAATTTCAGTGTATGTAGTGATTTCTTTCTGATCCTGGTTTTATTTGTGGGGATTGGGTAAGGGGGTGATTGGGTAAGGGGGTGAGTGGTACTTATTTTGTTTAATAGTGAGCAGAGCCGTTGCAGCTGCCTAGAAAGTGGAGAAGAGAGAAGTAAGTTCTGCAAAAAATATATTCTGTCTGCGGTGTACTCTTCTGAGAGATGTTTCCTCCATCCCACCTAGTCCTGATGTTGTTTCACTTGTTAGCGCTGAACTGCAAGGTTTATCATCCCTGAAACAAGTAACTCGCTGACGTTTTCCACTCCACTTGGGGTCCCTGAGCTGGGGCTGTGTAGGTAGGGTGTGTTCTATACGCAGAGTGGTTAGATGGGGGTCCCGGCACTTCTGTTTCTGCATGCATGTAGGGTTTGCTAGACCATATCTTATCTCACTCAAGTAAACCGAGGCTGTGTCCCACTGAATAAATGTTTTGATAAAAATGGTTGGGTTCCCATCCTTTTTGTTATGAAGACAATTATAGTTCCCTGTTCATACCCAGATCAGTCCAGACTCCTGTGTTTTGCCTCCCTGCCAGCAGATGGAGACAGAAAGTTTCACGGACACTGTACATAACCAAGTGTGCTACCTGCAGTCTCTCAATATTTCTCTTTCTCCAGCAGATGGTAGATGGTGTAAAACCTGCAGTCTGGAGAAAAAGACAAAAAAAGATTTAAAAGACAAAATTTCTGGATCCTTCCAGGGGGTTGTGAGGTCCTGGTGGGGCCATCCCTCCAGGTTTGAGGCGGACGAGCAGGGGGTTGGTGACCCTTCTGATAGCTCGGTCTGGAGGTCCGTGGGGTGCACATCTGGTGGTCCAGATCCCTCATCCCCCACGAGTGCAGTGGAATCTGCTGCCAGATCTGTCCTGCAAGCCCAGTGGAGCAGGGAAGTGTCCCTTTCATACGGTTTGTCCTGGGCTGGGTCACTAAAGTTTGGGAAAAGGAGACTGATATAGCCAGTGGTTTGGCTCTTTTCTAATCTGCCATGCGGCTTGCGCTCCTGGAACCTGAGCCTCTGCACCAAAAGAAAGTATTGGTTTCTATGCATCCATATTTGTTCTCAGTAAAAAAAAAAAAAAAAAAGAGAGAGAGAGAGAACAAGGAGCTTGTTAGAGGAGTCTGTGCAGCAGCGAGGTTCCAGGGGGGGAACCTATCATAGCAGCTCAAGGAGCTCAGCGATGGGGTTTTTCAGCAGCTTCTCTGCCTGCGGAGGAGACCAGGTGTTGGCGCAATGGTGCTGACTGACTGTTCCCCTGCTTGCCGTTGAGGGGCTGGTAGTGCCGCGGGTGTGGGGAGGAACAGTGTGCATGTGCAGCAGAAGCGTTCGGGGGGGGGGGGGGGGGGGGGGGGGTCTGCGTCAAGCATGCCCACACCTGAAGAACAAGCCTCACGGGTGACGGGGGTCTAGCGCTGAGGCTTTTCCCATCAGCATGGAAACGGTGGCCATTTTCGATTCCCTAGCAGCTTCGGTGGGAGAGGCAGGGGAGTCCCTTCCTCGGCTATCGCCGGCGGTTCTCTGTCCTGCAGAGGTGCAGAGAGGCACTTGCACTGAGGGAGGAGTCTCTGGTTCTAGCAGAGGTTTCCTGCTGCTTTTAATTTGGCTTTGCGTAAAGCGTGTTCAGCGGGGATGCTGGCTCTTGGCCCCAGTCTGCATGGGTTCTCGGCCAGTCAAGAGGCCTGAGCTGTTGAAGCTTCTTCAGGCCAATGATTTTCAGTGCTGGATGTTAAATGGATCTGGGCCTGAAGGTGCAGGCCACTGCAGCGATTCTTTTCTCGTGTGCTTGGGCGTGTGCGCGCATTCTCGCTGTGTGGCGGTTGCACGAGCTGGGACCTGGGCACGTAAGGCCACGCGTAGATTTGAGCGTGTACGTCTGCGACCTAAATTTGAGCGTGTATTTGCGCAGCTGCTTCTGCGTGCGCAGCGGGATGCGTCTTATGGTGAGAGTGCGTTGCGCGCGGGTCTTTCGGGTTCCCGCCCGGTTTAGGGGTGATTGGGTACATCCCACTTGTCTGGACTGATCTGGGTATGTATAGGAAAGGAAAATTTGGTTCTTAACTGCTAATTTTCGTTCCTGTATTTATTTATTTAAAAGAATTTATATACCGCAAATTGAACAGGATCTGTCTGGCTAAGCGGTTTACAAAAATATAAACATACATAATAAAATACACAAAACAAATATAATATATCAAATAAACAATACATCCAAAATGTTAAAACTAGTAAAAACTACTTTCTAAAAAGGTTGACAAAATCAAAAGCAGAATTGTTGTGTTTATGACAATGAATTCAATAAACCATTCTGTTTACTCTGTGGATTTGCAGTGACTCCTAGAGAAGGTTGTGATACCTTCTAAAAGATTGACAGAAAAGATTTGCCTCAGGTCACACGGATCCTCCTTTTTAGCTGATGTATGTGTGCTATGACTGTTAGAAAGCTTTTTTTCTTGTTTTCTCTCTTGCAGTCTCAGTACAGCCTGACGAGAGCACAGCAGTCCTACAAGTCTCTGGTTCAGATCCATGAAAAGAATGGTGCGCATTCCCCCCTTTATTCATCTTAAGAAGTGCCACGCGTTTGTGGCATAACGCTGGGGAAAAGCTTTCTTCCACATGTCTGTCAGGAAGGTGGGGGGGTAGAATGCTGAAAGGGCAGCGGGGGTTTTGGGCAATGGGCATATAAGGTTAGAAAAGAGCATTAGCCTTTCTTGCTTTTACTTTTGATTGAGTCCTTGCATGTACCCAGAAGGAAAGGTGGGGGCAACTAAAAATTGATATTTCCTAGCGTGTAGCCAGATGGACTCAGGACCAATGGCTTTAAGCTCCAGGTTTCAAAGCTGAGGTCACCCTAGATACTCCCCTGCAGTGATCTCAGCCCTTCAGTATTTCTCCGTCTCCAGCAGATGTAGACGTGCTTTCCCTCTGGAGATCGCTGTACCTTTTGGAAGAAGAAATTCTACTTTTAAATTGGAGAAAGATTGAGCTCTGCTCTCCTGTGGTGATGTCTAATGGTCCCTCCCCCAGTTGAGAATTTCTGAGGCGATTTCCGAGATCCCTCAGAGGCGAGCCTCGGTTGGGTAACCGGTTCCCGGTGTGGACTTTGCTGCTGAAGCAGCTGAAAGGCAGCGGGTGCAGGAAGCCGAGCACAGCGGTGACGGCCAAAGCCCTCTCCCCCCACAGCTGGAGACCGTCTCTGTACTCAGTCGGTAAGTGCTGAGCCCAGGTAAGTAAAGACAGAAGAGGATTCCTTCCGATTCAGAGACATTGGAGGGGCTTCGGTAAGTCCTCCGACGACAATGTTCCCGATCCTGTTGGAGTAAGGGGAAGTGGGCTCTGAGTGGTTTGAGTGCCCCCCCCCCCCACCACCTGTTGGGATAGGCCCCGCTTCAGGCTCTGTGGGCACACCACGTGGTAGGCCACGGTGGTGCCATCTTGTGCACGGTTTTGTGCGTCTCCATTGCCCACCAAAGAGGGTCGGTACTCGTGGTGCGTGCCGGTTCTGCGCACGTGCTGTGCGTGTAATGTCCATACGCGCACTCCTCCTTAGGCACAGAATTTAGGTAACAGGTACACAAGGCACCTCACCGCGAACCGCAGAGGTGCTCAAAATCTGCGCGCTAGCTGGCTGAGCACGTGGTTACCGTTCCTAATGGCTCCAGCTGCAAAGAAGTATAAGCGCCATCCCCTTTGTGCTGCCTGCCACGTAAGGGTTACACAGTCTGACCTTGATGCTTACCTATGTCAGCACTGTGAGGAAGCCCAGGGAGAATTGGCCTCCCATTCAGAGGATGGGTCTGCCATAAACTTAATTGGAAGTGCCCCGGATCTGAGTAATCCTGGGGCTGGGACTGCCAAGGGAGAAGGAAATTCAGCAGCACCTACCCCAGTATCTCCTGGGCTAGGCATGGACCTGGCAGCTTTTTCTTGGGTAGAATTTTTTTTTCAAGGCCTTCAAGCCTTTGTACAGGCACAGTCTGTTTCTCCTGCCCCTGTCCGGCCGAAACCCAGCTGGGAAGGCCTCCCTATCCCAGCCCTATCGGCAGGCCTCGAGACATGCGCCTTGTCTCACCCTGGTGGCCTGCTCATGCCTGCTTCTCTCTAGAGAGGCAGATAACTCAGGTGCGCATTCCAGAGAGGCTATGGAGCCCACCGCTACCTTTTTAGCTGACGTGAGCTCTGACCTTGTCTATACTGCGGCTAGAAGAGTGGCCTCAGTGGTAGCAGCCAGAAAGCTATGGCTGCAAAATTGGTCAGCGGACACGACCTGTAAGGCAAACCTCACAAAGATGCCCTTTATGTATTTAAAAGAATTTATATCCCACGCCCACAAGGTTCGGGATGGGTTACAACAATACATTCATAATTAGTTGTCGTAAAATACAGAATTGAATAAGTCAAATCAATAAAATAGAACATAAAAGTGTAATAAGTAAAAATACAATATAAATAAGAAAATAAAATCAGTTATTATGAAAAGATCAATTAACAGAATGGATTTGTATCTATTTGGGATCGCATAAGTCTGCAAAAACTTGTTTGAACAAGTAGTGTGTTACAGTGTTTTTAAATTATTTTGGATCACTTAAGCTTCTCAATGTTAGAGGTATTGAGTTCCAAAGGATCAGACTTGCGATAGAGAATACACACTCACGAGTTGTTACTAATCTTGTTGCTCTGGGGGAAGGGATTTGCCAAAGAAGCTGGTTCTTGGAACTTAAATTTCTAGCCAGGGTATATAGATGAAGGCTGACAGCCAGAAATGTTTTATCATTGTAGATAAGGTTATGCAAGATAGAATTTTGTATTTTATGCGCCATTTGATGGGTGACCAGTGTAAATAAAATAGAATTGGGGAAATATGGTCATGTAGTTTTGTATTGGATAGTAGCTGAGCTGCTGTGTTTTGTATTAATTGTAGAGGGCGTATAGTTGAGAAAGGAAGTCCATCGTAAAGTGAGTTGCACTTATCAATACCGGTTAATATTAGTGATTGAAGAACTGGGCGGAAACCGGACGCATCAAATATTGGTTTATGTTTCAACAAAGTTTGTAAAATGATGATTTTTACCACTGATTTAATGTGAGATTGCATGTCTAGCTTAGGGTCCAATATAACACCAAAATTTCAAATATTTTTGATATATTAATTGTTAAATTGTCGAAAGAGAAATTTGGGGGGGTTTCTTCAAACGAAGGGTGTCCAAAAATCATAATTTCTGTTTTTGACAAGTTGAGACTGAGTTTATTATGGGATAGCCATGAATTGATGGTAGATACACATAATGGGATAAATTGTGCAGCACATTTCCAACTGTGTCGGGTAGGAAAGTAAAATTGGATGTCGTCGGCATAGACGGTAAATGACACCTAAAGTAGAGAGAAGTTGACAGAGTGGTATAAGATAGAAGTTAAATAAACAGCAGAAAGAGTGGAGCCCTGAGGTACTCCAGTCTTTAATGGAAATTGGGAGGAAGTGGTATGATTTGTTGGGTTCTATCAGTCAAGTATGAGTAAAACCAAGAATACACTGTTCCTGAAATTCCGATGTTCGATGATCTAAATAATAGTATTTCATGGTTAATGGATAGATCTAAGATGATCGAAATATATGAAGTGCCTTGATCAAAACCACGATGAATATTGTCGGTACTGGATAGTAATAGCATTTAAGTGCTGTGGTTGGATCTAAAACCAAATTGATATTGATTGAGTATGGAGTGGTTAAGGGATCACTCCTATATGGAAGTGAATTGGAAAAGCTGGCCAGTAAGTGGGGTGAGTCTCCAGTGCCTCGGCAACTGAAAGATAAGAAAAAGAGATTACAGTGCGCCTCGCCTATGAGAAGGGTCAGTCCAGGGGCTCCCAATCCTTTCGGCCCTACAGGAGCTCGACATTTCAGATGTCTTGGTCCACGGGAAGGTCTCAGTCCTTTCGGAGTCGACAACCCAAGAGAGGGGCTGGTTTGGGTTCAGGTTTGGCCAATCCGTCCTCGAAATGAGGAGATAAGGGGGTTGACTATCCCTCTTCTACCAGCAGCGGGTCGAGATCACTTCGGACAAATGGGTACTGGATATCATATGAGAAGGCTACAGGTTGGAGCTTTGCAGCACTCCTCGGGACATATTCATGATGTCTCCGTGCCACTCCCAGCACAAAAAGCTGCAGTAGAATCTACCTTGATAAGGCTCCTCAAATTGAGGGCTATAATTCCAGTACCCACAAGAAAATACGGGGAGTTACTCCATCTATTTCATCGTACCCAAGAAGGAGGGTTCCTTTCGTCCCATCCTGGACCTCAAGATTGTCAACCGACATCTACTAGTAATTCATTTCTGCGTGGAAACTCTGTGCTCCATCATAATTGTCGTACAACTGGGAGAGTTCTTAATCTCCCTGGACCTTTCCGAGGCCTGCCTTCATATTCCAATCTGGCAAGATCACCAGTGTTTCCTATGCTTTGTGGTGCTGGGCCGCCATTATCAGTTCCGAGCACTGCCCTTTGGCCTGGCCACCGCCCTCAGAACATTTTTCAAAATTATGGTGGTCGTGGCGGCGCCACTGAGGAAAGAAGGTATCCTGGTTTACCCATACTTGGACAACTGGTTGATCCGGGCGAAGTCATTAGAAGAGAGTCTTCAGATGCTTCAGGAGCTTGGTTGGGTCGTGAACATGGACAAAAGCAGTCTCAAGCCCTCCCAATCCTTAGAATATCTGGGAGTCCGGTTTGACACCAAGCAGAACAAGGTCTTCCTTCCGCCTTGCAGATAAGGAAGTTGATGTCCCAAATGCGTCGGTTGGCAAACACCATACGTGCCAAGGTGTGGAGCTATCTTCAGGTCCTCAGTTTGGGGTCAACCCTGGAGGTAGTACTGTGGGCAAGGCCACACATGCGTCCACTTCAGTGCTCCCTGCTGTCTCGTTGGAACCCACTCTCTCAAGACTATTTGATGCTCCTCCACCTACTGATTGGAAGTATGTTCTCTGCTTCAATGGTGGCTACAGGAAGCTCACCTGGGTAAAAGTGTAAGCCTGTCCCCACCGAACTGATTAGTTCTCATGACAGATGCGAGCCTTTGAGGTTGGGGGACTCACTGTCAGGAACTGACGGCTCAGGGACGTTGGACCAACGAAGAGGCGCGCTGGAACATAAACTGCCTGGAAGCTTGAGCAGTAAGATTGGCGTGTCTACAGTTCAGCCACAGACTCCAGGGTCAAGAAGTCCGCAAGATGTCGGACAATGCAATGACTGTAGCCTACATCAACTGCCAGAGTGGAACCAAGAGCCAGCAAGTGTCACAGGAGATAGACTTCCTCATAGAATTGGCGGAAATTCATCTACAGATGATTTCAGGAAAAGACATCAGAGCAGACTTTCTAAGCAGGGAGAGTCTGGATCCAGAAGAGTGGGTGTTGTCGGCCAAAGCCTTTCAACTATCACTGGGACTTCCCATCCATTGATCTGCTGGCTGCATTTCACAATGCAAAGGTTCCCCGATTCTTCAGTCGTAGAAGAGATCCTGAGTCCCTGGGGATCGAGGCTCTCATTCAGACCTAGCCGGAAGAACAGTTGCTATATGCCTTCCCTCCGTGCCCCCTGCTGGGCAGGGTCATTCGCAGAATCGAGCACCACAGGGTCCTACTAGTATCTCCAGATTGGCTCAGGCGTCCAAGGTATGCAGACATGCGGAGAATCCTGGTGGAGACTCCCATGTGCCTCCCATCGCATAGGGAACTGATTCGATTCTGTCTTATGGTCTGGTCCATGAGAGGGCCCACTTGATGAAGCGAGGATATTCTGCAGCGGTAATTGCCACCTTACTCCGCACTCGGAAGTTCTCTATGTTGCTAGCGTATGTGCGGGTCTAGAGAGTATTTGAGGCCTTGTGTTAGGAACGCAGTGTCCCCCCCCCTCAGGTGGTCAAAATCCCACTAATTCTGCAATTTTTGCAGTACGGCCTGAATAAAGGTTTGGCCCTTAACTCCTTGAAGATGCAGATAGCAGCTCTCTCCTGTTTCAGGGGCAAGGTGAACAAACCCCCCCCCCCCCCCCCCCCATCGGCTCATCCAGACATGGCCTGTTTTCTGAAAGGAGTGAAGCACCATCGATCACCCTACAGGGGCCGATTCTCTTGTGGAATCTTAATCTAGTATTGGAATTTTGGCAGGGCACTCCTTTTGGCTGTTGCGCAGTCTTTCCTTGCGTTTATTTACCTTGAAAACTCTGTTCCTGGTGGCTATATGCTTGGCATTTTGCATCTCTGAACTGCAGGCATTGTTGGGTTGGGAACTGTTCCTCTGAATGACTCCAAGAGTGTTACAGCTTCATACTGTTCCATCCTTCTTGCCCAAAGTAGTCTCAGAGTTTCATTTGAATCAGTCCATTTCGTTGCAATCCTTGGATAAGCACAAGGATGCGGAGGAGTACCGCCTCCTCCGTCATTTGAATTCAGTAGACTTTTGGTGCGGTATCTGGAAGTTTCAGAACCGGTCCGAAAGATGGACCACCTGTTTGTCCTTCATAATGGAAGGAAGCAGGGTGAACCAGATTCGCAGGCTACCTTAGCTCGCTGGATTAAGGAGGTGGTCACAGGAGCCTTTGTGGAGGTAGGAAAGCCATTACCTTCTCAGGTTAAAGCTCATTCCACCAGGGTTCAGACAGTTTCGTCGGCAGAAGCTAGACTGCTGTCCCCCGTCGATATCTGCTGAGCGGTGACGGGGTCCTCCTTGCACACCTTCTCCATTTCTATCACCTGGACGTTCAGGCCCGAGAGGATGCAGCCTTTCCAAGGGTGGTGTTAACCAGACCGTGGGCAGCCGCCCATCCCAATTGGGAGTAGCTTTTGTACATCCCATTGGTTCTGAGTCCATCTGGCTACATGCTAGGAAATGAAGAAAATACTTACCTGATAATTTCATTTTCCTTAGTGTAGACAGATGGACTCAGCATCCCACCCACCGCTGCCCAAGAACGGTGCCAAGAATTTACCTGTGGAGTGGATATCGATTCCAAGAGATTACGGGTAAGCCGTCATCCTGTCCCTAGATCAGGGCACCTGTATTCTTACTGGGGTTCAGTGTTTATGATTGGTTGAGTACAGTTTTGGTTATCCGTTTTTAATCAAGCTTTTTCACTAGTGGGTCCACTAGTAAATTCACAGTGGCTTTTGAAGAGAATACTGGAGGGCTGAGGTCACTGCAGGGGTGTATCTAGGGTGATGTCATCTTTGAAACCTGACTCCGTCTCCATGTGCTGGCAGGGGTGCATAACCCATTGGTCCTGGTCGATCTGTCTACACTAAGGAAAACGAAAAAATCAGGCAAGCAATTTCTCCATTCCAATAATTTAATGAACAGCAACACTGACTTAAATGTATCCAGGTTTATGTTTTAGGTGAAATATACTCCCATTCTCTTTGAGAACTGAATCCTGAGAACTCCTTTAATGGTATATAAAACCTGAATCCTTTCCAACACCAAATACACGCCATCTGGGCTCTTCACTTTTGTTTGCAAAGCTATTTTTATTGCATGAAAATGATCTTTTTGAAAGCCAATAATAAGTTTGGATTCTCTATTTTCACTAATACGTCCTCCTATAAAAATAGGAAATTGTGTACTGCTTATAATGAATTGTAATGACTTTAAATTGTACAGTATTGTAATAAGGACCCCGATCTGAGAATAAGCAATGGTGTAGAAACTTACCTGTAGTTTTCAGGTACATTTCAAGCAAAAGGCCTGCGAGGGAGCAGGTTGGACTATTAGACGATTATGGGGTAAAAGAGGCACTTAGAGAAGACAAGGCCATAGCAGAAAGCCTAAATTTGCTTCACTCTTTACTAAGGGAGATACCCATGCCAGAAAAGATATTTAAAGGTGATGATTCAGAGGAGCCGAAACAAATCTCAGCGAACCTGGAAGATGTCCTAAGGAAAATTGACCAACTGAGTAGTAAATTACCTGAACCAGATGGTATGCATCGCACTGTGCTGAAATAACTGAAAAAATGAAACTGCAGACCTACTATTAGTCATTTGTAAACTATCATAAAAATCATCCACGGTACCTGAAGATTGGAAGGTTGCCAGTGTAATGCAAACTTTTTGAAAAGGGTTCAGAGGCCCTCAAGGGAGACTTCTCAGGAAATTAAAAAGTCATGGGATAAGAGGTAATATCCGATTGTGGATTGGGATCTGATTAAAAGATAGAAAACAGAGTAGGGTTACGCAGTCAATTTTCTTATTGGAGAAAGGTGACTAGGAGTACCCCAGGGATCTGTTTTGGGACCACTGCCTTTAAACATATGTATAAGTGACCTGGAAACGAAAACGAAGAGGTGATCAAATCTGCAGATGACACACAATTATTCAAAATTGGCAAATCACAAGAGGATTGTGAGAAATTGCAAGAGGATCTTGCAAGACTGGGAGACTGAGCATGCAAATAGCAGATGACGTTTAATGTGGACAAGTGCAAAATGATGCACTTAGGGAAGAGCAATCTAAAATAAAGCTGCATAATGCAAGGTTCCACATTAGGAGTCACCACTCAGGAAAAGGATCTAGGTGTCATCGTCAATATGTTGAAATCATTTGCTCAGTGTGCGGCGGCCAAGAAAGCAAATGGAATGCTAGGGATTATTAGGAAAGGAATGGAGAATAAAACAGAATATCATAATGCCTCTGTAGTGCTGCATGGTTCGACCTCATCTTCAGTATTGTGGTCAGTTCTGCTCACCTCATCTCAAGAAAGAATTAGAAAAGGTACAGAGAAAGAAGTCTAAAATAATAAAGGGGATGGAACAATTCCCCTATGAAGAAGTCCTAACCTCTTTAACCTTCTTCAGCTTGGAGAAGAGACAGCTGAGGGGAAGATATAGAGTTCCATAAAATATGAGCAGACTGGAATGGGTAAACGGAAATCAGTTAACTCTTTCAAAAAGTATAAAGACTAGGGGACACACAGGGAAGTTATTAGATGAGACATTTAAACCAAATCGTAGAAAATGGTTTTTTTTACTCTATGCATAATTAAACTCTGGAATTCATTGCCAGAGGATGTGGTGAAAGATGTTAGTGTAGCTGAGTTAAAAAGAGTTTGGACAAGTTCCTGGAGGAAAATTCCATAAAATAATTTTAAGGTGGACTTGGGGATAAGCAGCTTGGAATCCAACAGCCTTCAGGGAGCCTGCCAGGTACTTGTCACCAGGATTGGCCACTGTTGGAAACAGGCTATTGGGCTTGATGGACCTTTGGTCTGTCCCAATATGGCAAGTCTTATGTTATGTTCTTAAGACACGGATGATCTCAGTCTGAACCCTGCTTTCCCCTCTTATCTTTCAGGATGGTACACACCCCCCAAGGAAGACGGCTAGCAGAGAGCAGCTTCAGCGTTCCTCAGGATCAGTGACTCCACAGTACACCAGTTTTAAAGATGCGCCTCAACTTTTTGTCCTTCCTCTATCATTCTTTCTTGGGACACAATAGCTCAGCCTGTTTCAGGACAATAATGGCTATTAAACTTATATATATAAAAAAAAAAAAAAGTAAAAAAAAAACAAACCTTCAACATTGACTTGAGTCTCCTTGGAGATCCTTGCCAAAAGGCATTCTTCTTTGAAAAGAAACTTTTGAGCCTCTTACAGCGCTGGATGTGTTTTACTCTCCTCTAAGGTTCTTATCACAAAGAACATCTTTGCCACCTGTGCTACAGATTTTTAATTTATTTTCTTTTATTTTCATGTATGCTGTTTTGTTTTGTTTTTTTTTTTCTTTTTTGTTACAATGTATGATGGATGTGTATTGGAAAAAGTACCTTTGGAAAATTACAACTTGTTAATTTGAAGACCTTGGATCCTTGTCCTTGTTTGTGCAGTGCCTGTTCAAGGGTTTAAAAGGCAGGTCTCTCAGCCTTAGTTAAATGCTGGTGCTGAGTTTGTGATTTTTCCCTGAACACAGCACCGATATTTTCATGATTGCTTGGCAACCTCACAGCCTACTGAGAAGATGCACATCAACCTTTTCATTAAACCTTGATTTTAAAGAATAACAAAATTTGGTTGTGTGGAAGAAAGCTCCAGCAGTACCCGTAACCACTAAATTGCATTTTAGGGGCAAGGCTTCATTTTTTATCCTCTCCTCCAGCTCCCCCCCAGCCTTAAACTATGGCGATGATGATCTGTGCTGTGCTGACAGAGAGCATGGATTGTAATGGTAGCTGGAAATTGTTGGCAGCGCTTACCACGCTTCCAGTCTTGTGCAGAACATGGAAGGAATATTGAGGATGATCTTTACTTGCAGTGGGGGCAAACATGAGCCATAGCACTAGAAATAACTAGGGGGGGGGCGGGGGTTGGTATTGGTGTGTACAATCCAAAGGGAAAAATTAAGAGGATGCTTTTCAGCATCAGCTGTACGCTAGTTACCAAATTGGTACCGGTTTATTTTCGCTAGAAAAATAAAGTGTGGATTATTAATAAAGGGTGTGTTTCCTTCTGGAGAAATTCATTTTGCATCATTCCATTCTCCTATGCATTGATGCATATGTAAAAATGAGGAAACCAAGATGTCACAGCTGTAGGAATTGTACCAGATTGCCAGTGCACATTGAGGTCAGGACTATGGTCATGGTGCCAGTCAGATCTGGGGGCTGCTGCAGAGGGGCAGGAGGTCCAAGTCATTGCTCATTTGTAACACTTACAGACAGAGTTCCAGAAGGAGTCCTAGTACATGACCCTTGGCTGGGGACTGTTGCAATGAATGGATTAAGTATCGTGGGAAGGGATGTAAAATAGGGGGAAAAAATTCCTGGGTTCGGTGCCCTTGCCCAGTAGATGCCACTATAAGAGCAATATTCTTTACTACACTATTTCCCTTATCGTTCAATATTATGCTAACCTATCCTTTAGTGTCTTGTGCAAGATACTTAAAAGCCCATGTACCCCCCCAAAGTGAATGTATACAGCCGCAGTGCCTCTCTGAATTTCCCGCGCTTTCCGCCCCGCTGTGTTGCCTAGGGCTTGGCTTCCGCCCCGCAGAGCTCCTGCGCCGCCTGGCGGCCTCGGCAGGGCAGTGACGGCCACGCCCTCGCGCTCCGGCGCCGCCCACGTGCAGCCTGCAGCCGCGACTCGCTGCCAGAGAGCAGGGGACAGCGCCGGGATCAGCGGATGCTGAGCGACGGAGATCGAGAGAAGGGGGTGGGCAGGCGGGGACCGCACCGGACCCAGAGTGACCAGCGGCGAGGTGCCCTAAAGAGGAGCAATGTGAGGGGCCCCTAGAGCAGGAGCCAGGGCCCCTCGGGAGGAGCTGCAGAAGTCTGGCCCGGCCCTCAGATTGCGACCCTTCATGGGTCCTGGTCCCTGACCATGGCTAAGTGGTTTAAGGAGTTCCCCCTGAGTCTGAAGGCAGCGTCGGAGCGGGCACGGTCCAGCGGCCTGGGGGCCTCGGCGGGGAAGAGTCACCCCAAAGCTTCTCGCCAGAGCTCCGGCAGGGAGGGCCGCCTGTCCCGCGAGAGTCTGCCGGGGCTGTTGCTGTCTGCACCTGGAAGCAAGGGACGCAAGAACTCACGGACTGGGGCAGGACTGCAGGAGGAACCTGGGGCCACCCAGGGCCCCCGGGGCTCCAACAGCAATACGTACATCAGCCGCCTCATCAAGGTGGATCCCAGCTTGCAGGAGAAAAGCAAGTGCCCTGGGGGGGCCTCGGCACCAGGGCCCGAGCATGAGAAGGGGAAGAGCCCTAAGCAGCAGCAACAGGACACGGTAAGAAGGGGCCCCAGGACCGCCCAAAAAAAAGTGTATCTGAGGAGGTGGGAGAGGGACCTTTGCATATACAAGTGCACCGCGGGAGGTAGAACAGGGAGAGAAGAGTTGTATAAAAGTGCTTGTGGGAATGGAGGGGAGGGGGAGAGGTCTCGGTACTGTGTAAAATTACATCTGGGAATGGAGGGGAGAGAGAGAAGGCTCCGCACTGTGTAAGAGTGCATCTGGGAATGGAGGGGAGGGAGAGAAGGCTCCGCACCGTATAGAAGTGCCTGTGGGAATGGAGGGGAGGGGGAGAGGTCTCTGTACTGTGTAAAAGTGCCTGTGGGAATGGAGGGGAGGGAGGGAGAGAAGGCTCTGCTCTGTATAGAAGTGCCTGTGGGAATGGAGGGGAGGGGGAGAGGTCTCTGTACTGTGTAAAAGTGCTTGTGGGAATGGAGGGGAGGGAGGGAGAGAAGGCTCTGCTCTGTATAGAAGTGCCTGTGGGAATGGAGGGGAGGGGGAGAGGTCTCTGTACTGTGTAAAAGTGTCTCTGGGAGGGGAGAGACCTCTCTGCCGTAGAGCTGAGCAGTTGGTGTGGATGGGCAGACCGGCCACACTGCCCTCATGTTTCTCTGTTTCTACTGTAGGGAAGTGGAAGGAGCCATAGATCTCCTATAGGTGCTGACAGTCACAAGAAGCGCTAGAGAATGTGCCCTCTAGGAAATAACTTTCCTTGTCTGCAGTTTACAAAATCATTCTGACAGCATCAGGAGATGCTTTTCTTCCAGCTCAGTCAGAGCCGGGGCTGGGATGCTGATGGCACCAGCTTCCTGGGGATTTAATAAGCCCTTCCACTGCTCCCAGTCTGGTGGCCACAGCTCCTTCCAGAGCCCGTGGCTGTAAAACGTGGGCATCAGGCATCACCCTTTAATAATGAGCACAACTCCCCTGCCCCCCACCTCCTCGCAACCCAGGGGTGTGACCCCCAGCTTCTCCCGACCCAGAGTGTGCAAGACCCAGCTGGGGGTTGGAACTGGGGATCTTCCCCTTAAGTGCCCAGCGCTGCCCCAGCATAACGGTTCTCCTCCTTTTAGCAACAGGATCTGCACTAAATCTGCTCGCGGATGCACAAAGGTTTTTGTCCCGTCTTACTCTGCGTTTGCTGGGCTCTCTTCCTTGCCTGCCATCCCTCTGATTTTCCCCGACACGACTTCCTGTACAAAAAAAAAAAGCACGTAGCCCGGCAATGTATGGAACTGCCACATACTTCCAGCTACACGCTTTGACAATTTTATGTAAATGAACAATGGGTTTTATGAGGTGGTTTGTTTTTTTTCATTTGATTACTACAGATCATTATCCTCGAGGACTATGCCGACCCCTATGATGCCAAAAGCACGAAGTGCCAGCGTGATGCAGAGCGGATTGAGGAAAATGATGGCTACATGGAGCCGTACGATGCACAGCAGATGATAACGGGTAACGGCCGGTGCTCCCGCTCTTTAAAAAATAAAAAAAATGGAGACAACTTTGCGGCCGTGGTGAGCAGAGTAGATGAGCTTCCCCAGTGCTCACCTGCAGCCAGGTTCTGTTCCACGTGGTTAGAGGGAGTCCTTATGATGTCTCGTCATCTGATGGGTCAGTCTGGAACCCCAAAACTGAGCTGATACTTTATGGTGTGGAAATTTTAAAAATCATGCTCTCTTCGCTCGACTGTCCCCGCAGCTCCTGCTGCCTCCTCCTCATGCATGGAGTGTATCTGAGGTCAGAGTTCATGACTCTGGGGGTGGGAGTTTGACCCATGTTTCTCTCTCCTAAGCTTTTCTCTTTCTCTCTCTCTCCCTTCACTACAGGAAGCAGGCGGGCGACCTTCCTGCCTCTACTGCCTTTCCCTGGCTGGAGTAAATTATCCTAATGTTTATCTGTGCATACACCCAATTTACATTTAGCACCAGGGTCTGTCATGTTTCGATAGATAACATTTTCTGGAGTCGGGTCCCCACACGCAGGCTGGCCAGCGATCAGGATGCTGTTTTCAGTGTGTGGCGTGCAGAAAATTGCCATCTCTTCGGCCTGTAAGGAAATCGGGTTTTTTTTGTTGCCTTTTTGTCTTCAGTTAACACAATTCAGGCCTAGTTTTGGGTGGGATACTGAAGTGTACACCCTAAAGACTGCCCCGAAAAGGGAGCGGCTGAGACATTTTATTGAGCGGGACACACCAAGTGACCAGCACATAAAAGAGTTAAGAGATCCTTTTGAGGGTGGGGTGAGCACCTGTGAAGCTGAGCTCTGGTGGGTGCCTGCTGCAGGGGCCGACATGTCCTCGCTCTTCTTACGGATTGGATGCTATCGCCTGCTTCCTCTTAGCCATTCACCAGCCAGGGAGCTGAGGTTGGGCCCAATTAACCTGTCAGGGGTCATCAGATCGAGCTAGCTCTAAAGAGAAACCTTGCGGGGGAGGGGGGGGTGACGTTCTGAGCGTTTCTGACCAGAAGCGTTCCGTTTGGGAAGCTTTTATTTGTCCCTTGCGAGCGAAAACGTCCTCCCCCCCCCCCCCCGCATGAACAAGGGAGATGAGCGAGATTCCTCGGCTTCGCTGTCTTTGAGACTGTGCTGCCAGAGGTAGAGGAGAGGAACTTTCCTGCTTAGTGCGTGGCTTGGTACAAGTCCTGAAGCATTAATGTTGTTCAGATTTTTATGAGAGTTTCATGGACTGTTTTCCTTGCTCTCGCTGGGCAGAGTGAAGCCCCTAGTGCTGGGTCTCCTTGGAAGTGGTTGAGAACCCGGAGTTCAAATCCCACCCCGGCTCCTCGTGACCTCGGGCAGGTCACTTCACCCTCTCTGCCTCGCGTGCAAACTGAGATTGTGAGCCCTCTGGGGACGGGAGGGAAAAAAAAAAAAAAACCCTACAGCACCCGAATGTAATCTGCTTTGAAGGCAGAATCTAAATCAAATAAATGCTCATTGTTTTCTGCCTGCTTCCTTTCCCAAACTCCTTTTGGTTTCCTTCCCTGTTCCTGCCAAAAGAAGGTGGATGCACAGAGGCACAGACATTTCTTGTAATTCGCCTTCTTGCTGCCAAGTTGTTCCGTGATGATGTGACAAGCGTTGGACTGTTGTCACTGCTGGGAGGATGAGATCAGGGTTTCGGCTTGGACCTAACGCTGAAGTGTCCCCCTTTTTTTTTTTTTTTTTTGTGGGACGGGAAGGGGTTATATATTGGAATCGGGTGAGAGGCGGGATAAGAGCCCAGGATTTCAGTTCAATGTTGTGGAACGCTTAACCCCCATCCCTTAGCTGGAAAGAGGGACGTAGAGTAGTAACCTGGGGCATCTGATTTGCTCCACCAGAACGACGCTGATGACGAGCAGGGGTAGCAAACCCAGAGCCCCTGTGCTCCTGCCCCCGAGAGCTGCTAGTCCTTCACAGATTGCCGACTGCCTTCTGTGTCCTGCTGAATGGGTCCTATCAGCTAGCTTGGGTGTAGCTTCCTCTGCACTTCCTTCTCCTCGGCCCTGTTTCCTGTCGGAGCTGGCTCTGCGTCCAGGGCCTCGTCTCCTGGCAGGAAGGGGCTGTTTACCGTCTCAAGCCTGTTTCTCTGGTGCCTCGGGTGGCAAACTCCACTTAAGACAGGTGGGGGTAGGGGGCCAGCACGTCGGCTCGCTTTAGAGTGAGGTGGCTTGAAGCAGAGATTGTGAACTCTCCATAAATTTGCTGGGGGGGGGGGAAACTTTATTATTTTTTTTATTATTATTTTTATAGAAGAAGAGTAAACGGTTGGAACAGATGACTAACGACTGCTCTGGGATATCCTGTAAGAAAGCGCTGGCTTCATGGCTAAATGTTATGGCTTGTTCCAGGACTCTGTTATCTGTACGCGTGCATCACAGCCGGCTTTTATCTTTCCACTTTAAACTAAATTCATGTTCAGAATAGGATGAAATAAGAAACTGAATTGTCCATGGAACCTGCTAACTTAGAAACATGATGGTAGACAAAGACCCATCTAGTCTGTCTATCCACACCCTCCTTAATGTGAACTTTATTTTTCTACGGCCTTCCTCTGAGTTTTAAATAACATAAAATCCCTAATGATGATTGATGATAAAATAATTGTTGAGCCCTATGGGTGTACTACTTAAAATAGTGGGCGAAAGCACAAAGAGAGAGCGGAGTAGAAAGCACACACATTTAGGTACCACGTCTACAGATTCGTAAGACCTCTCGGTCTGTTTAAAGTCACCTCTCTGATAATTTCCCGGGGCGGTCATAACCCGCCGGTCAAACATGAGAATATCTTCAAACCTATAAGCTACGATATAGGAGACCTTCGAGTCCGGCTCACAGTTTGCTGTAAGTAGATTTTGTCCCGCGATGGTCCCAGCGATGGCACTCTTCCAGTTGTGCAGAATTATTAACACATGAGAGAGTCCCTGTGGACTTCACATTTCGAAGTGTTTTCGATTTCCTCAACGCCTTGGTGTTAGTCACTGCCGTGATTTGAACTGCACACCTAAGAACATAAGAAATTGCTATGCTGGGTCAGACCAAGGGTCCATCAAGCCCAGCATCCTGTTTCCAACAGAGGCCAAAACCAGGCCACAAGAGCCTGGCAATTACCCAAACACTAAGAAGATCCCATGCTACTGATGCAATTAATAGCAGTGGCTATTCCTGAATTAAAATTGATTAATAGCCATTAATGTGGACTTCTCCTCCAAGAACTTATCCAAACCTTTTTTGAACCCAGCTACACTAACTGCACGAACCACATCCTCTGGCAACAAATTCCAGAGCTTTATTGTGCGTTGAGTGAAAAAGAACTTTCTCCGATTAGTCTTAAATGTGCTACTTGCTAACTTCATGGAATGCCCCCTAGTCCTTCTATTATTCGAAAGTGTAAATAAACGATTCACATCTACTCATTCAAGACCTCTCATGATCTTAAAGACCTCTATCATATCCCCCTTCAGCCGTCTCTTCTCCAAGCTGAACAGCCCTAACCTCTTCAGCCTTTCCTCATAGGGGAGCTGTTCCATCCCCTTTATCATTAAGTAATCAGCTGACATCCGTCCGCTCTCTTAAATCTCAAATCTTGAAAACTCTTGTCCCCCTGACGCAGCCTGACGCGAAACACGGTCGTGTCAGGGGTCTTCCAATTGTAAGCATTGGTCTACTGTGGTATTGAACACTTGTGCACAAACAGAATAAAAAAAACTATTTTCTTTGTTAAACTGTTATTGCCCAGTATAATTATTTGCCGCACATTTTGTTGCTACTTAAAATAGTTACAGTAAACTGTGTGTAGACGCATGGATACTTCCAAAGAAGGCGGCAAACGTGCCATAAGCAAGTTCGTGGTTGGCGAAGGCAGCATGTATGCCCTTGGCGGATTGGGGTTGGAGAAGGTGGGTCGCACACCATGGGTAGGTTGGGTAGGAGAGGTTGTCGCGGAGGCCATAGGTGGGGTGGGGTTGGAATCTGGCGCAGGGCTTAGCGCACAGACCAGCATACCTTCTACTTAGGTCCTGACCATGATTCTGCTGACCGTGCGGAAGCCTGTCGCTTCGGGCCCACTGCTATAGGGATCCAAAATGAAATATGAATCACTTAAGTCTAACTCTCAGAAAAGGAAATGGCCATCCTTTCCTGGAAACTTGTATACATGCTGTAAATCCCACAGCTCGGGTAGCAAGGGCAGCGCTGCTTCTAGCTGATCGCCTATTTTGTCTCCTGTAGTAGACCTAACACGACACAAGGAAAATAGCGCTATATGTAGATGCAGTTCCTCGTCAGCTCCAGGATATGGCGCAGAAAGTGACTCTGGCTTCCTGAAATACAGCACAAAGCTACCTGCACTAAAGGCTGCTATGTTCTTATGCTCCATGCGCCGCAAATAGTGTTGATGCATCGCGCTAATACCACGGAGTTGATGCACCATGCTATACTGAGGCACTGACGACACAGCGCAGAGGATCCATGAAGAGTTAATCTGTCATGATGCTGGTGCAGAAGGAACCTTCAGCACAGAGAAAGCATCTGCATTCAGAGTTGAAACACATGTGACAATGGGATCCACATCTCTTCCTCAGTGGCCCGTTAAACCTCATTCTCTTTTTTAGAAATATCTCGAAGCTGCAACCATATAGGTAGCCCTATATATTCTCCACCATTCTCTTCTGATCCCAGTTGGATATTCACAGGGGATTGAAGAGGTTCCCCGCCTCCACTACATACGATCCGACTTTACGGAAACTATGGGAAGCCGTTTTGTAACAATTATATATCGGATGTTACGTTTAAAGGCACTAGGTCAACTTGATTAGAAGATAGGATATCTTCTGGATGTGACACTATCAAGATGATAACTAGGCCTGTGACTTCTCGTCAGACACTCTCATTCTGAAAAGTCATTAGTTTCTTTCTAGTTCCCTGTTTATTCAGATATACCGTCTTCCTTGGACGTTTCTTCTTCACCATCACCAGAACCATCAGATGGATCAACCCTGCCAGAAGATTCAACGTATTCTGCTTTTCTTACTAGGATATCAGAAGTTAACTTCAGTATCATGGGTGAAAATGCAGTTGCTAAGGGCCATGACGGCATCTGTCAGTTTCTTCAGCCACCCCAAATGCACAAAACCCTCCTGGACATTCAAAGAAAGATGTGGACAACTCCTTAATCCATCTCTGCAGTATCAAAATCTGTAGATCCTAAGTACAAGATAACAGAATTGCCCAGGTCATTCAAAAGTCCAGATTCTTCCATAATTGTGGAAACCGCTCCACGAAGAGCAAAGAGGACTACAGTGCAAATGTCTACTCATGTGGGAAAAGACCCCAAATTACTGGATTTTACTGGCAAGAAAATCTTTCAATTGGCCACTCTCGTATCCTATATTGTCGCACCTAAAATGCAGATGGCGTAATCTATGTGTAACACCATTCAGAGATTGGAAGACCTAACTCGTCTTAGTTCTGATGTCCAATCTGAGGTGCAAAAAGTAATAACTGATGTCAGGGATTGCACCAAATATAGGACCAGGTCCACATACGACAGTTTTGATACTGCATCTCTAGCTTCAGCCATGGGAATCTTGAACAGATGCATGGCTTAAAGTGTCAGTCCTGGACAGAAATTTGAGCAGGCTATACCAAAGAAAAATCTCAAAGATAATGTGTCTGATCCATATCTTTCTTAATCCCCCATATTATACTAGGAGATACTATAGGACTAGGAGTCCAGGAAAGCTCGTAGCTGGTCAACCTGATTAAAAATATATCTATTGTTTTGATAGAGAACAATACATCTACAAGGGAAACGTAAAATAAACTTAGCTCCCCGCTGTGTAACTTGTGCGTCAATTTTTGCACGTCCTGTGTAAAAGTGCGCGTCCAGCGTGCGGTAACTTTTTACATTGGGCATACCTTTGCACGACACTATCGCTTGAATCTGCAACCTCCTGGGTTTGGCTCCTTTGGCGACCAGGTCCTTCAAGCCGGGCTATACGGGGCCCACCCTATGTAGGGAAGCTTTGCTACATCCCACTGTCTGGACTGATCTGGGTACATACAAGGAAAAAAAAATTATTCCTTACTTGATAATTTTCATTCCTGTAGTACCACGGATCAATCCAGACTCCCACCCTCAGAATCATGGGTTTGGGATAGTGGCTCTCCTTACCAGCATCTGTTTTCCTATCTGCTCTTTGCTGTTATTATTGTTCTTACCAGTTGGTTCACGTTGCAAGTTTTTGCCTGTTGGCATGTTTCTTCCAAAATTTTGACGCGGTTCATACGTTAAGTATTTTATACCGATTCCTTGATCCATCCAAACGTTTTTCTCTTGCTTTGATATTCTTAATACTGAAGGGACAGAGAGGACGTTCCAGCTTATAAGAGGCCAGCCTTCGCGTTTTGCTCTGACTCCACCTGCTGGAAGGGGGAAATAACCCACTGTCTGAACTGATCCGTGGTACTACAGGAATGAAAATTAGCAGGTAAGGAATAATTTTCTTTTTGGTATCTCATCAGCCCCCAGAGTATTCATGAAATGTCTGGCAGTAATAGCGCATTTACAATGAGGGAACGTGCTGGTCTTTCCATTTCTGAATGACTGGATAATATTGATGCAGCTCTCATAGTGCATACCATGCATCAGTTGGGTTTTGTGGTAAACTTCGATAAGTTTGTGTCTAGCATTTGATATTCATTCCATAAGTTTGTGTCCAGTCATTTGTGTCCAGCAGCCAGAGTTCGAGATGTTTCACAATATGAAAAACGGAAGAGCGTACCTTCCGCTGCAGACGAGAGTCAGTCTGAAGAACATAATTTGCGACCAGACCATAGATGATTGCCAAGAGTCGTCTTCAACTGCTGCGTTTCTTGACATCCATGGTGCATTTTATCCCTCTGGCATGCCTACTCATACGTCCAGTTCAATGGCACTTATGCAACTCCTGTCCGGGAGAGTTCCATTGCTCCACAATCTAATCCACTCACTGACATGGTAGTTGAGCGACAGGAACCTTCATGCTGAACTATTTAGAATTTTTTTTGTTTGAACTTGTGTTTGAGTTGTTTGAATTTGTCTCTTGAATGATGTATTTATATAATGTAGATTTGAGTTTGTATTTTATATATATGAAACCACTTTGACTTCCTATGGGACCAACAAGGTGGGATATTAAGTGTTACATGTCCCCCACACTTCTGTGGGGACATGCTCACTGCAGCCCTGGTGTGCAGTGTTTGCCAATTCAAATAGAGAGGTGGTTCTCTCAGGATCCAATTATGAATGGGGTTTGTTTTTTTTCCAAGTTTAAAGGTAAAACCATAAGACTTGCCATTCTGGGTCAGACCAAAGGTCCATCAAGCCCAATATTCTGTTTCCAGCAGTGGCCAAGCCAGGTCAGCAGGATCACAAGGGGTAGATAAATCCCAAGCTGCTTATCCCAGAAATAAGCAGTGGATTTCTGCAACTCTCCCTTAATAATGGTTAATGGACTTTTCCTCCAGGAACTTGTCCAAACCTTTTTTTAAACGGAACTACAGAAACAGCTTTCACCACATCCTCTGGCAATGAATTCCAGAGCTTAATTATGCATTGAGAAAAGAAAAAAAAGATTATATATATACATACATACATACACACACACATACACATAATGCCTAATGGTGTCAGTTTTTAAAGTTTGTATCACTGAAGGGAGCTGGGTTTTTTTTGGTGGGCCTGAGACAATGAATGAATTGGGGGGAGGGCAGCAGAAAAGCTAGCACAGGCCCTGATACAAGTGGCCGTGGTGATGATGACAGAGAAAACTGTTCTCTGCCTCCATCTGCTGGTAGGAGGGGGAAACAACCCACTTGTCTAGTCTGGTGTAGCAGGACTCAAAGGAAATTAACAGGTCAGAAAACTTCTCCTGTAAGGTCCTAGGCATGTGAGTGTATGAAATAAGTTATGTATATTTGTACTATAACTGTCAGGTAGGGGAAGGGACTTTTTTTTGTGTCCCAGGAAGGATCGTAGGTGGAGCTCCTCTACCTCTTCCCTTCTGCTGCCACCCCTCCTAACACACTCGCACACTTTTCTTTAACCTGGTTAGTTTACGTTCGTTTGCTTTTGGTTTTCCTAGAAATTCGAAGGCGAGGCTCCAAGGATCCTCTGGTGAAAGCCATCATCCTGCTGGAGCTGGGCAGCCCCTGTGAGCCCAAGTCGGATGTGCCTCCCGCGAAGAGAGCAGGCTCCAAAGAGCTGCCGGGAAAAGGCCCACAGCTCTATGACACGCCCTACGAGCCCCCAAAAGTGGGAGAAGACCCCAGGCTGGAGGAGCCGCCAAACTGCGCGCCCGAGAGGAAGGGGCGCGCTGCAGACGGCAGAATGCCGGAGAACGACCAGCGGCCGGCGGGGGAGTATGAACAGCCGTGGGAGTGGAAGAAGGAGCACATTGTGAAAGCCTTGTCAGGTGAGGAGACACCCAGGGAGCAGAGGGTGGAGAAAAGCAAAGTGGGACAGAGAGAGAGCGCGCCGAGTCTCCCCAGGGCAGGTAAGTAGGCTGTGAAATGTCAGAGGCGCTGTCAGGACAGGTGAGCCCAGAGGCTCCACAGGGCAGGTAAGGATGACAGAGACGCGGGGGGTGCCTTGGGGGGACAGTTTGAGCCTTTGGGCTTTTAAGTTGAGCTGGTAAGGAGAGGCTTATGGAGAAAATTTGAGGGAGGAGTGGAATGAATAAGAAACTGCTAGCTAACTGGAAAGGCAGAAATAAAACACTGATTTCTTGCAGTTCAGTTTGAGGGATCCACCAAGGAAGAGACAGGGAGACAGCACCAGCGGCAGAAGAGCTGGACACAGAAAATCTTGAAGCAAGCAGTGTCTGAGCACAATGACAGTGAGAAGGTGGAGCCCAGCATACCCCTGGAAAAACAGCCGTAAGTACTACTAATACTATTACTACCACGCAACATTTTTATTGTGCTACATGGAACAAAGTCAGCTTGGCTTTACCCAGGGCAAGTCTTGCCTCACAAATCTGCTTCACTTTTTTGAAGGAGTTAATAAACATGTGGATAAAGGTGAACCGGTAGATGTAGTATACTTGGATTTTCAGAAGGCGTTTGACAAAGTTCCTCATGAGAGGCTTCTAGGAAAAGTAAAAAGTCATGAGATAGGTGGCGATGTCATTTCTTGGATTGCAAACTGGCTAAAAGACAGGAAACAGAGAGTAGGGTTAAATGGACAATATTCTCAGTGGAAGGGAGTGGACAGTGGAGTGCCTCAGGGATCTGTATTGGGAACCTTACTGTTCAATATATTTATAAATGATCTGGAAAGAAATACGACGAGTGAGATAATCAAATTTGCAGATGACACAAAATTGTTCAGAGTAGTTAAATCACAAGCAGATTGTGATAAATTGCAGGAAGACCTTGTGAGACTGGAAAATTGGGCATCCAAATGGCAGATGAAATTTAATGTGGATAAGTGCAAGGTGATGCATATAGGGAAAAATAACCCATGCTATAATTACACGATGTTGGGTTCCATATTAGGTGCTACAACCCAAGAAAGAGATCTAGGTGTCATAGTGGATAACACATTGAAATCGTCGGTTCAGTGTGCTGCGGCAGTCAAAAAAGCAAACAGAATGTTGGGAATTATTAGAAAAGGAATGATGAATAAAACGGAAAATGTCATAATGCCTCTGTATCGCTCCATGGTGAGACCGCACCTTGAATACTGTGTACAATTCTGGTCGCCGCATCTCAAAAAAGATATAATTGCGATGGAGAAGGTACAGAGAAGGGCTACCAAATGATAAGGGGAATGGAACAACTCCCCTATGAGGAAAGACTAAAGAGGTTAGGACTTTTCAGCTTGGAGAAGAGACGACTGAGGGGGGATATGATAGAGGTGTTTAAAATCATGAGAGGTCTAGAACGGGTAGATGTGAATCGGTTATTTACTCTTTCGGATAATAGACTAGGGGACACTCCATGAAGTTAGCATGGGGCACATTTAAAACTAATCGGAGAAAGTTCTTTTTTACTCAACGCACAATTAAACTCTGGAATTTGTTGCCAGAGGATGTGGTTAGTGCAGTTAGTATAGCTGTGTTTAAAAAAGGATTGGATAAGTTCTTGGAGGAGAAGTCCATTACCTGCTATTAAGTTCACTTAGAGAATAGCCACTGCCATTAGCAATGGTTACATGGAATAGACTTAGTTTTTGGGTACTTGCCAGGTTCTTATGGCCTGGATTGGCCACTGTTGGAAACAGGATGCTGGGCTTGATGGACCCTTGGTCTGACCCAGTATGGCATTTTCTTATGTTCTTATGTTACACAATCTCCTCCCTGCTACCAGCTAGCATTGCCATGCAGACCCTGTCCTGTCTTACTCCTGCCCTGTCCTGATGGCGAAAGGACCAAGTCTGACACCCCCGAGATACAGAAGAGAGGGGATGAATGGATAAAGGGGTGAGTGGGTATGGGGAGGTGTGTTAGGGCTGAGGTACAGGAGGGGAGAGTGGATATGAAGATGAATTACAGGGCTGAGCCAGCTTTTAAAACGATTGGAGATGTTACACAACACAAAAATAAAATAACCTCACCCTGGACACAGTGCAGGATTTTCCTGGGTGTTGGATGTGCTCAAGGACTTTCATGACCCACAGACGTGGCACCTATGATCGGGCTGTGTCACAGCCTTGAGAGGAAAGGTGAGGAATTTGGGGCTACGGTTCCGGTTCATATCCAGATCAGTCCAGACTCCTGGGTTTTGCCTCCCTGCCAGCAGATGGAAACAGAGAGAGTTTCACTGACACTGCCATATAACCCAGTGTGCCACATGTAGTCCCTCAGTATTTCTCTGTCTCCAGCAGATGGTAGAGGTGCAAACCTGCAGTCTGACAAAAAAAAAGAAAAGGAGCATTTAGTGTTAATGGAAAGTCCGAGATTGGACTGAGGCTCCCTGAGGTGTTAGGTACCTTTGTGGCCCATCCCTCAGGTGGAGCCGGACGACTGGGGGTGTTGGTAACCCCTGTCTGTAGCCTGCTGTCCCTGGAGGCCCTGATAGCCAGGGGTCTGGCTCCCTCATTGCCTCAGAGGTCTCCTCCCTCGAGCCGTCTTCCCCGGACAGGGAAATATTTCTGGTTGTTTTTTTGTTTAAGTTTAAAAAAAAAAAATGTATGTGAAGCCAGGACCTTCAGTTGCGGTGGCTCGGTGGTGGTAGCAGGGAGTGATTTGGAAGCCCGCCTTTTTTTTTCTTTTTACCACTGGGAGGGTCCCGGGGTCTGGAAGAGGTTTCCTGTGCGCTGTCTGGAGCCCCGCGGCCACGCGGCTTGACTTGCTGACCGCGTGTGCGGCCTGTTCTTTTTTTTGATTGGCGCGCGCCAGTTTCAAATCTTTCCCCTCAGCGCTGCAGCTTGTGCCTCCTGGGGAATGGCGGTGTGTGTAAGGGCGTGTGTGGCCTCTGGTCTTCGAGGCTTAGTTCACACTCCCTCTGTGCCAGCCGCGCAGCTGGTGAAAGGGGAGGGATCCTAGGTCATTGGGGGGCTGCGGCTGATAACGACAGGGTGACTCTGCGAATGGTTGTCCCCCTTTTACCGAAGGTGGTTTCCTCTCTTCATTTGAATCGGAGAGTGCAACTTCTGGATTTTCCAGCGAGGTCTAGGGGAAGTCTCCGCAGGAGAGGGAGCTTCCTCTTTTGGATGTGCTCAGGACTCTTGTGTTACCTTAAGGTCGCTAACAGTTTCTGGCAGTCGGATCACCTCTTTTTTTTTTTTTTTTTTGTTCCGGGGTGTGAAGAAGGGAAGATAAAGCCTCAAAAGCTACAATCTCTCGTTTGTTGAAAGAAACCATTTCCTACGTTTGTTTTGTAAAGGTGGGGAGGTTCTGGCAGACCTGCGAGTGCGTTCTGGAAGGCTGCGGGCGGCCTCCTGGGCCGAGGGTCAGGAGATTTGTAGGGCAGCGGCGTGGGTCAGCGCTTCATGTTTTCACCAAGCGTCACTGATTGGACGTTT
The DNA here is from genome assembly GCF_901001135.1 of Rhinatrema bivittatum. Lineage (NCBI taxonomy): Eukaryota > Metazoa > Chordata > Amphibia > Gymnophiona > Rhinatrematidae > Rhinatrema > Rhinatrema bivittatum. The sequence continues at coordinate 24,476,452 of NC_042630.1, forward strand.
GGGGGCAGGAAGATGCAACTTTTGGCGCGAGGGTTCTGCGCGCAGGTCTTTCGGGGTCCCGTCCAGTTTATGGGTGCTTTGGTACGTCCCTCTTGTCTGGACTGATTATGGATTTGAACAGGAAAGGAAAAATTGGTTCTTACTTGCTAATTTTCATTCCTGTAATACCACAGATCAGTCCAGAGATCCGACTCTGTTTTTTTTTGCTTCGGAAAGACTCCATGCCCTGGAATTAATTGCAGAACGTTTACAAACTGTGAATAAGTTGATGAGCTTTGAGTTATGTGGTTATCAGTGTGTGTGGTTTGGGGTTTTTGTTTGGTTTTTTTTTTCCTGGAAGTTTGGGAGGCTTCAGGTCGAGGGGTCCCAACCCTGAGTTTTCTGTTCGCCCAAAAAAAGGGGGATGATCTCTGCTCTTTAGCTTGGGTACAGGTCAGTACTGAGGGGACTGCAGGTGGCGCACTCGGTTATGTAGCAGAGCCTCAAAGCTTTTAGTTGTCTGCCTCCAGCTGCTGGTGGGGATGCAAAACCCACTTGTCACAATGGACTGATCTGTCATTTACAGGAACAAAAATCAGCAGGGAAGAACCCATTTTCCTTCCAGGGCTCAGATACAGGAGAGGGTGATAGATGTGGGGATACAGTTCAAGGCTAAGTCAGGCAGACAGGAGTTGAATTAAATTGACAGAAGCCTGTGTTCATTATGTAGTCTAGTGGTGGCCAATTCTGGTCCTCAAGAGCCACAAACAAGTCTGCTTTTCACTACAGTTATAATGAATATGCATGAGCCAGATTTGCATGCCCCAGTGTGTACACATCTGTCTCGTACACATTCATCCTGCATACCCTGAAGACCAGTCCTGTTTGTGTCACTTGAATGACCGGCGTTGGCCACAGTGTCTGTAACTGCTGTTCGGCGCTCATAGGCTCTGTGATTCCTCCAGCTGGAATTGCCACTTTGCCGATAATGGGAATCTCCTCCTCCTCCTCTTTGCAGTTGGTATCATGGCGCCATTTCCCGAGCGGAGGCCGAGAGCCGTCTCCAGTCGTGTAAGGAGGCGAGTTACCTTGTACGGAACAGCGAGTCGGGAAACAGCAAGTACTCCATAGCTCTGAAGTAAGTCGAGTACCAATGAGATGTTAAAAAATGCAGCGTTCACAGCCCCCCTGTTCCTTGTGGTTGGATCCGGGCCTGTGATCCCTGCTTCATGACCTCTGGCCTAGGACACTCAGGGCAGGTTAGGAAGTTATACAAAAAGGGAGAAAAACGCCGAGCTCCTTGTGAGTGGATGCTCATGGTGCCAGAGCCCTGCCTTGGTTCCACTCAAGTTGAAGGTCCAAAGGAACAAAGGAAACTGATGGGTCGAAAGGAAAGCAAAGAACCACAGTTCTGTGACTAATTGCCTCAGTTTAGCTGCCTCTCCTCAAGTAGCAATGATCTCATCTCACGCTCTGGCTCCCCTGGGGGTGAGTGCATGGCTCTCTGTACGTGTGTCGCTGTCTGGCTGGGACACGCTCTGGCTCCCCTGGGGGTGAGTGCATGGCTCTCTGTACGTGTGTCGCTGTCTGGCTGGGACACGCTCTGGCTCCCCTGGGGGTGAGTGCATGGCTCTCTGTACGTGTGTCGCTGTCTGGCTGGGACGCGCTCTGGCTCCCCTGGGGGTGAGTGCATGGCTCTCTGTACGTGTGTCGCTGTCTGGCTGGGACACGCTCTGGCTCCCCTGGGGGTGAGTGCATGGCTCTCTGTACGTGTGTCGCTGTCTGGCTGGGACGCGCTCTGGCTCCCCTGGGGGTGAGTGCATGGCTCTCTGTACGTGTGTCGCTGTCTGGCTGGGACGCGCTCTGGCTCCCCTGGGGGTGAGTGCATGGCTCTCTGTACGTGTGTCGCTGTCTGGCTGGGACGCGCTCTGGCTCCCCTGGGGGTGAGTGCATGGCTCTCTGTACGTGTGTCGCTGTCTGGCTGGGACACGCTCTGGCTCCCCTGGGGGTGAGTGCATGGCTCTCTGTATGTGTCTGGCTGGGACACGCTCTGGCTCCCCTGGGGGTGAGTGCATGGCTCTCTGTACGTGTGTCGCTGTCTGGCTGGGACAGCGCTCTGGCTCCCCTGGGGGTGAGTGCACGGCTCTCTGTATGTGTCTGGCTGGGACACGCTCTGGCTCCCCTGGGGGTGAGTGCATGGCTCTCTGTACGTGTGTCGCTGTCTGGCTGGGACACGCTCTGGCTCCCCTGGGGGTGAGTGCATGGCTCTCTGTATGTGTCTGGCTGGGACACGCTCTGGCTCCCCTGGGGGGTGAGTGCATGGCTCTCTGTACGTGTGTCGCTGTCTGGCTGGGACACGCTCTGGCTCCCCTGGGGGTGAGTGCATGGCTCTCTGTATGTGTCTGGCTGGGACACGCTCTGGCTCCCCTGGGGGTGAGTGCATGGCTCTCTGTACGTGTGTCGCTGTCTGGCTGGGACACGCTCTGGCTCCCCTGGGGGTGAGTGCATGGCTCTCTGTATGTGTCTGGCTGGGACACGCTCTGGCTCCCCTGGGGGTGAGTGCATGGCTCTCTGTACGTGTGTCGCTGTCTGGCTGGGAAACGCTCTGGCTCCCCTGGGGGTGAGTGCATGGCTCTCTGTACGTGTGTCGCTGTCTGGCTGGGACACGCTCTGGCTCCCCTGGGGGTGAGTGCATGGCTCTCTCTGTACGTGTGTCGCTGTCTGGCTGGGACACGCTCTGGCTCCCCTGGGGGTGAGTGCATGGCTCTCTCTGTACGTGTGTTGCTGTTTGGCTGAAACTCTATGCAGATCTGTTACACTGCGTTTAGCTTTATAACATTGATGTATAGAAGTGTGCAATGTGTAAAACACTGCCAGCAGGCCCTTTCCTGCAGTGTCGGGATTCTCTGGCTTCTCTTGTTCACAGTGACTCTTTTTTTTTTTTTTTCTTTCCCAGAACAAGTCAAGGATGTGTCCACATTATTGTGGCCCAGACCAAAGACAACAAGTTCACTCTGAACCAGCCAAGTGCCGTGTTCTGCAGCATTCCTGAGGTGGTGCATTACTACTCCAGTGAGAAGCTGCCCTTCAAAGGGGCCGAACACATGACTTTACTCTTTCCCTTGCACAACAAGCTGCAGTAGTGCGTTTTGACAGGGCCTCTGGCTTGTACTGAACAGAATACCAGCACCTGGTGGAGGGAGGGGACGCAGCAGTGTATCTGAAAAACATTTTTTTTTTTAAATAGGAAGCTTAATCCTCCTGGATTGGTCATGGTCCTAATGTGTTTGTGTCCCCAGTGGAGTTGGATGGTAGGGCATTAACGTTGCATGATGTGCAGGTGTTGGGTCTCTGCCAGAAAGTGAAGAACTCGGTCCCTAGTTTCGATCTGAACTTCCTGGTCTCTTCGGCTGTCGGCTGCTTCCATATCTGATAAATCTGCTGACGTAGTCGATAGCCCCTGCTCTTAATCAATGCTTGAGGCTGCAGCCAGGGACTGAGTGACACAATACAGGTGTAAGTAACGTCGGAGAAAGAGCTTTACAATCAAAATGTTGTCCTCGCAAAGCCTCTCCTCAAAAGCATCAAGGTATATTGGTTTAGGGTAGTAAGTGCCGCACCAGCAGGTTACTCCATGCACCCTTTTTATTCATTCCCATCCTCTGGCCTTTAGGGATCCACACTGTTTATATCCCATGCCCTTTTGAATTCTTTCACTGTTTCGTCTTCACCACCTCCTCCGGAAGGGCATTCCAGGCATGAAGGTGTAGTCCTTCAATTGGATCCTTTGCAAGCTGTGGGTTATGCACCTCTACCAGCAGATGGAGACAGAGCAAACTGACATCACTATATATATATATATATATATATATATATATATCTATAAAAGGAAATTATCAAGTAAGCAGTAACTTCTCATTTCTTAGCGTCCAGTCAGATGAATCCAGAACAAGTGGAATGTACCCAAGCTACTCCCTAACAAGGCTGGAGGCTGCCCGCGGTCCAGTCAAAACCACACGTGCAAAGGCTGCGTCCTCCCCGGCCTGCACAACCAGATGATAAAACCTGGAAAAGGTGTGTAAGGAGCACACTGCCTGAGCTCTAATGGAATGAGCCCTAACCTGATTAGGTAACTGCTTGCCAGAATCAACGTGTGCTGCCGTGACTACCTCCTTAATCCAGCGAGCTATCCGTAGCCCGCGAGGCTGGTTCTCCCTCTCTAGTACCGCCATGAAGGACAAACAGGCAATCTGTTTTTCGTAAGGGCTCGGTAACCTCCAGATACCGGATGTTCCCTGTACGTACCAGGATCAGTCCAGACGGTGGGTTATGTCCCCCGTCCAGCAGATGGAGTCAGACAAGGCTTCGGAGGGTGCTGCCATATAAACCAGTGCACCCTCCATGAGTCCTCAGTATCTTTCTGACTCCAGCAGATAGGAGTAGGGGAACCTGGAGCTTCCCCTGCATGAAGACTAGTTCCTTCAATTGTTTCTCTCTGTGTTTTTCTGTTAAGGTTGGATCAAGTTAGTTTATTCAAAAAAAGTAAAAGGTTGAACAAATTGCTACAAGAATCACCTTCACGGTCAGTAACCACAAGGACAGGGTATGCATCGGTCTAAACATAGGAATCGCTAAGAAATCAAAGACCAAATTTAGACTCCCTAAAGGGTACTGGAGACTGCAAAGGAGGACTAAGCTGTTTCACTCCTCCTTTCAGGAAACGAGCCACATCGGGATGAGCTGACAAGGAGCCACCATTCACCAGGCCCCTGAAACTGGCGAGAGCTTGTACCTTTAAGGAATTAAGGACCAAACCTGTAAAAATTCCAGAATGAGCTCCTCACACCAGGCCTCAAACACTCACCAAACTCACACATAGGTCAAGGAACTTTCTAGCTCTAAGCAAGGTGGAAATCACTGCCCCAGAGTATTCATGTTTCAGCAGTTGAGCCCTCTCAAGGGCCATAGCGTAAGACAAAAATAGTCTGGTCCTGGTGAAGAACTGGACCCTGAATTAGCTTCCTGTGTGCTGGAAGTTGAAGGGGTGAGTCCCCCAGGAGCTGCTACAAATCCGCGTTCCGCGGCTTCCTGGGCCAATCTGGAGCAACCAAGAACACCATCCCTCTGTGGTGCTCGATTCTTTGGATCAATCTGCCCAACACGGGCCATGGAGGAAAGGCATACAACAACTTGTCTTATTTATTTATTTAGAACCTTTTATATACCGGTATTAGTGGGGACATCATACCGGTTTACATTTGAACAAAAGGAAAGTGAACCGGGAGGGGGATAACAAGGAGCAGCGTGGAAAGAAAGATTAACGTAACAGGAACAAGCATAAGTTAACAGTATAATTAGTTCCTTAATATAAGGAAGTTGCTATCACCATGAGGCGGTGTAGAGATGGGGTGGATGGGGAATCTATTCTGGATAGGCTTGTTTGAATAGTAGCGGTTTTAGTTTCTTTTTAAATTTGAATAAACATGGTTCGAGGCGCATGTGTACAGGGAGGGAATTCCAGAGAGAGGGGCCTGCAATAGAGAGGCCACTCTTGCACCAGGGCATCAATCCCCAACAACTTCAGATCTTTTCTGCGACTGAAGAATCGTGGAACTTTTGCATTGCGAGAAGTTGTCAGGTGTAGGAATGGGGTACCCCAGAGATCCAGAATCAGCTGAAATGCCTCATCTGACAAAGCCCATTCTCCTAGGTCCAAACTCTCTCTACTGAGAAAGTCTGCTCTTACATTGTTTGTCTTTTCCTGTGTTGTGTGAGGCTGAGATCATCCAGAGATGCACTTTTGTCCATTCCATAAGCTGATCTATTTCCTGGCTCTTGGTTCCTCTCTGCTGTTGCATTGTCCGACATTATCCAGACCGACCGACCCTTCAGCCGTCGCTGAACTGCAAACATGCCAACCGGACCGGATTGATGTTCCAGCGAGACTTCTGTATTCCAGTGCCGTCACTCCTTACAGTGAGCTCCCCAACCTAGGAGGCTCATATATGTTGTCAATGCTATCCAGTCCGGTGGCATTGAGGAAACTCCCTTCTGTAGATGATCCACCTGCAGCCAGCACTGCAGTTGGTAGGAGACTTCCATAAGCAGGTGGAGCTGATTCGAATAGTCCTGAGAATGCGTGTTCCACAAAGACAACAGGAAATGCTGAAGAGGACACACATGCGCCCTTGCCCATGGGACCACTGACCCTGGGGTCACCACCATTAAGCCAAGCACGTGTGCAGGTAAGACAATACAGTCGAGCGCAGAGTGTTCAATAACAGACAGAGCTATGTCATCAGCTTCTGAATGCACGTTTCCAACAGGAAAACCTTGCCTTGCCTCGTGTCAAACCAAACTCCGAGGCATTTCAACGACTGAGCAGGCTGAAGACTGTTCTTGGCCAGGTTCACCACCCAGCCGAGCTCCTGCAACAGGGAGATCACCTTGCAGGTCACTCTGCAGCTCTTTTCCAGTGACTTGGCTCGAATTAGCCAATTGTCCAAATATGGATGTATGAGGATCCCAACTTTTCTCAATGCTGCTGCCACTACTACCATTCTCTTGGAAAAGGTCCATGGGGTGGTGGGCAGACCACAGGGAAAGGCCCGAAACTGATAATGGCATCCCAGAACTGCGAACTGCAGAAAGGGTTGATGCTCCAGTTGGATGGGAATGTGAAGGTACGCCTCGGACAGATCCAAGGAGGTCAGAAATTCCCCAACTGCACGGCTATTATTACCAAGCGCAAACTTTCCATGCAAAAATGAGACACCCACAGATGACTGACACCTCTGAGATCTAGGATGGGACAAAAAGAATCCAACTTCTTGGGCACAATGAAATAAATGGAATATCGACCCATATTTTCTTGAAGTGGGCACTGGTACCACAGCCCTCAGTGAGAAGCCTTGCCAATGTAGTTTCTACTGCCTACTTCTTCAGTGGTGAGTGGCAGGGAGACACCATGAAAACGTCCCGAGGAACACTGCAAAACTCCAGCATATATCCTTCTCATATCACTTCCAGGACCCATTGATCCAATTTTTATCTTGACCCACCTCTGATAGGGAGACTCCTCTCTATCTCCTGTTGCTGGGGGTGGATCGGGAGGGTCCATTACCCAAACCCGTGTCCCTTCTTGGCTGTCGATGAAAGGACTGAGACTTACCAAAAGATCGAGTTCTCTGAAGGGTCGTTCCTCTAGAGGGATGAAAACGCCTGGATCTTCTAGTATGCCCCCTCATGTTAAGAGCATGGTCTATCCCAAATAATAGCCAGCCTTTAAAGGGCAATTTGGTAAAGTTAGCCTTGGAAGTCGCATCTGCCAACCAATTTCTCAGCCATAACTGACGTCTGGCTGCTACTATGGAAGCCACCTCTCTGGCTGAAGAGCAGATCAAATCACAGCCCGTATCCACCAAAAAAAAACAGCAGCTGGCTCCATAATTCCCTGGAGTTCACCCCAGAATCATCGACCTCCTGGGAGAGAAGCAAGCAAGATCGAGCCACCAGGGAACAACAAGAAGCAAGCTGCAAGGTCATTGCCACAGCATCAGATGCTTACTTAAGGATAGAAGGACTGAGACTATCATGAGCATCCTTCAAGGCCACTCCTCCTTCCATGGGAATAGTGATCTGCTTGGAGACTGCACACACAAGTTCATCCACCTTGGGAAAATGTAAATGCTCTCTTGCCACTGGATGTACATGTCTTCCAAAATCCGACCCGCTTTGAAACTAGATCAGTTCTTGAATGGCTTCTATAATGGGGGGAAAACAAGAGGCTTTATGCAAGGAAACTAAAATGGGATTTTTCTTTGGCTCAGTCACAGTGTCTGTCCCAGGAACCCCGAGCATTTTCAAGGTCTGTGAAATCAGAGTTGGCCTAGTTCTATATGGTTCTAATCCTGGAGGAATTTCACCATCCTCAAGGGAGTAGGATCGGTGTCGTCATCCGTGCCATCAGGAGCTCCATGGGGAAGTCCCACTGCCACTCGAAGTACTCCACTTAACAGTAGGTCCCGGCAAGGTTCCATCCTGGGAGCATGAGTGAAGATTGTGCCTGGAGACAGGATTGCAAACTGTGAAAAAAAATTCTACCCACGAAAAGGTAGACGCATCCAATCCAGGAGGTACGTGGGGCGTACATACTGAGCTACCATCCCTTGCTGAGGAACCGGTTAGGGGAGTTCCAAAATCAGGTGTCCCACCTGAGCCGTCTGTACTCGGGCCTGTATCCGGCTGGGAAGAACCAGGCTTAGCGAAATCAGGAGGAGGCAATTCTCCCTGAACCTCCAAACAGCGCTGTCACAAGTTAGCGAGCACTCCTGGCTGAGATGCCTGAATATGACAGGCAGCGCAAAGAGAAAGGCGCTTAGGTTTAGGCGCCATTATGCCTGACAGTGCACTTTAGCAGCAGCCGGAGGCATTTGTCTAGCTTTTTTTTTTTTGTACATCCAAAAATACTAGGTGTCCAAAAATTTGGGCATCCAACACTTAGGTGTTCCAAAACTTAAGTGCCATAAGCTTAAGCGCACAAGGAAACTCTGGCGCACGGGCAAGCGTATGGCCACTTAAAGCGCCACTTAACTTAGACACATGGTATACAAGGCCCAACTAAGCGTCCAAGACTGGATGCACAACCCAAACTGACAATCCTGTAGAGGGCAGCTTAAGAAAAGTATGCGAAAAGCCTTTGTGGCCTACGTTCCGGCACGTAGCGAAAAGCCTCAGAGCAGGGCCTAGCCTAAAAAGGCCGTTCAACCCACCAGGTTGCCCATGTCCCTCGACTTCCCACGGAGCGGAATGAACGTTGGAACGGTGCACCGAGCACGGAGATTGGGAAAAGGAGAGAGCCATATGCTACAAAAAAGCCTCCTTTTAAGTCTCTATTTTTTTTTTTAAACTTACCTGGCTGAGTACAGAGGTAGTCTCCGGCTATGGGGGGAGAGGGCATATGCTGCCGCCGCCGTGCTCAGCCATTTAAGCAGCTAAGTCCTCGCTGGCTGAAAAACCAGCAACCGGACCAAGGTACTCATCTGAGGGACCACGAAAATCACCTCAGGAATTCTCAACCTTGGGAGGGGCCATTTAGTATCACCGCAGGAGAGCAGGTTGAATTTATTTCCTTAATTCTCCTTTTCTTTAAAATGAAACAATCCCCATTAGGGAGATGCACATCCACCATCTGCTGGAGATGGAGAATACTGGCAGGCTGATGTCACTGCAACATCAGTTTACTCCATCTGCAGGTAGAGGTGCATAACCCACTTGTTTTGGATTCATCTGACTGGACACTTAAGAAACATGAGTTTTGCGTGCCTACCATCCATTCATGTGAGATTCGTTTACCGCCAAAACGAATGAAGTAATGAATCCACATCCCTATTAATTACTAGTGTACCGTGTGCAGATCAAATATTTAATCCTACTCACTTCACTGCCTTTGAGCGAAGTAACCACAAGATGGTGCTGGTGATTGCCATTTCTCACTGTACCAGATTTAACCTAATTTAATTAAATTTGTCTTCCAGGCTTTCGGAAGGTTGCTTAGGGTAAAAATGTGCATTTCAGAGCTTGGTGCAGTTTATCCCGCACCCCTCTAGCCACGAGTTAGCTTTGTGCTGCTTCCCCGATGTGGAGAGGAGCTTTGCATGTTGAGAAGCTTCCGCACAGGAATGCTCTCCTCACAGATAACAAGTAACGGCTCTAGTTTTTTACTCCCCCCCCCCCCCCCTCCCTCCCTTTTTGCTGCCCATGGTTGATCTCCCCTTCCTTGATGGCATCTAGGGGCAGCTCTGTGCTCACTGGTTTGGTGGCTGGGTCCTTCGTAGGCGCAGCAGCCACCCTCCTTTCCTGCCAGGTCTGATGTCCAGTAGCTTGGACCTGGGCAGGAGCAATACCATGGTCCAAGCTACTGGCCTAGCCCCCCTTCTTCCCTGACAGGCTTAATGCAGTAAGTGTAGTCACTCTGGCCCCTGAAAGGGATGTGTGAAAGACAAGTATACAGATGCTTCAACTCACAAATCACTAGCAGTCTGTTTATGCCGTAAAAAAAAGGAGCCTGTTCGTTCTGAATATTTCCGTGTAGGATTTTGAATTGGAGGGGGAAGAGTAGAGTAATGTCTGATGATTTAATAATCCTCTGTAGCATGTGACGGAGGTGGAATTAAATCTGGGCCCCTAGTCTCTCAGCTTTAGGCTGTAGATGCGGTCTTTGTTCACTAATGTGTGTCCTCCCAAGTCTTTTAGGAGGTGGCGGGTCAGTCACAGAGAGAGAAAGCAAGGACGGAAGAGAGCCAGAAGCCGTGAAACATAGCATGAATGAGTGCACCAGTCACCTCCCCACTATGCAAAGCTTGGGTCTTGTTGTTTCAGAGCCCCAAACATGTAAAGTAGACGTTGCTAATTGAAATCAGGGAGCATACGATTAACACGAAATGAGGACCCGCTGTAGCAGTAGAAAGCAACCGTTTGGTAAAGGCCGGTGCTGCATGGCCGGTTTGACTAGCATTCTTCACTTGGCGAAACGCAGCTATAAGCATAATTTAGGAAGAGATCTGTTGTGCTAGCTGTGCACTAGTTCTGGGAACTTTACCTTGCAAACATACTTTCTCTGTTCTCTGTCTGTGTTTAATTGCCTTTTGGGGTTTTCACCTAAAACTGTTTTGGTGTCAGAAAGGAAGCTGGTGACTCAGTGCTGTAGCAGAGGTAATGAGATGGCCACGGCTGGGAGGAGACCCATTTGCAGTGGTGCTGGTGTGCTGCTCTGGCCTTCATGATACTTAAGGCTACGAGTCCTTCAGGGGCTTGCTAGCTCTGGCGAGAAACCAGATTGCCAACCTGTGCCGCCTCTTGCTTTCTGTAACCTGTCTTCTCCTATCCCACAACGATGCCTGCTCGTGACTGGGAAAGCTCTCGAGGGCTGCTCCGGAGAGGAGAGAGCAGCTGTGATGTATTTTTTTATGTTGGACTAACACGTAATTGCACTACTTTAGCAGGGTAACCGGGAAGGGGAGCAGCAGCAGCTGCTGCTGCTGTGAATTGATCAGATTTCTTTGCGAGCTCCTCCCCCCTTCGGAGACCATCCTCTGAGGCCATCTGTGTCCGGTGTGCTCCCGATGGTAATACGCGTCTCCAAAAGGGGAAAAGCAGTTGCACAGTTCTCAGCCTGTGGTTTTCCTGTGCCCCGACAGGCGCCTTGGGAATAAATGCCCCCCCCCCCCCCCCGTGTCTATTACACAACACTTTGAGTGAAGAACCAGTTTCCTGTAGGCCTCTGGCAGAGTGACTGATGGTGTGAGCGCTGGCCATGACCCCCCCCCCCCCCCTTCCCAACACAAATCAAAGAGCGAATTAGAAAACCGTTTTGTGTCTTATTTTAATATTGCAAATTAGTTCATAGCCGGGGCTTTGGGCAATTTTGTACTGTAAGCAAGCGCCTCAACTCTGTGTAACAGATTTAAAGAAACATGGGGGAGAACTAGGCCCAGCCATCTCCGTGCCCCTGAAGAAATGAGTAGCATTGAGCCCATAGTGCCTTCTGCGATGTGGCATCTTCCATGCCAGCGGGCCACATCAAATATGATTGTGTATGACACAAGCACAATGCAGAATCTTGGGATAAGTCAGATATATATTTTCCCAGTTTGCCTGTGTAAATGAGTCCTTTATTTTAATAAATCTTTCTGCTCGTGGAGCACTATCCCACCTCTCTAACATGTGATGTGTATTGGCTGCCTATGAGATATCGCTGTAAGGGGAGACTATAATTTTACATGACAAATGTATCTTAAAATGTTTTATAGGCTGAAGGATGCAGGAAAGTAATTGTCATAACAAATGCTGTTAATAAAAACATAAAAAAAAAAAAACTGTGCTAGCTATTGCACTAATATTCTTCCTCTCCCCTCTGGCACACGAGGGCCAGACCTCCAGGTTCCACCTGGAATAGTCCTGCCATGCCAGGATCACTGCAGAAGGGGTGAACTAGCAAATTACTACCGCAGTGCTCTAGAACTTGCATGTTTGTAACTTGCGTGCATTTCTGTAAAGGAACAGAAGCAGTTTATTTACCTGCTCAGATTTGAAAATAGCCCAATCATACATCTTTGCATGGATTTTGGCATGACTTTGTATTTCTGTAATGAAATCCTTACCCGGAATAAGAACTCTTTAAGAAGGCCTATCGCATCTGCCCTGCTTCCCTTATAATGTACCAGTGCCAGAGGTTGATCACTGCCTTTCCCATCACAGCACGGAGGATTTTTCTGCGATTGTTCCAGGCTTTCTGGAGGTCTGTTTACTTTTCTTGCCTTGAATTTGTTTTTTGTTTTGTTTTTTTATTTGCAATTTTTATTGCTGTTGATCATTAACAGATATAAACAGTATTATTAATATATGTAGAGGCAAACAGCATATTACAAATAAAGTATGAAAACATACATACATACATACAGTGTCCCCCTACCCCCCCATCATGCTATAGGAAAAAGTAGTAGTAATAACCAGTCTGTTGAAACATCATAGAGGCTGGTTCTTGTATAGAATCAGTGAAGGAGTTGATAGCCAAACAATTCAGGATTGAGAGATGAAGGTCAATCTCCAGAGGATGTAAGGTTCCCAGACTGAATTAAATTTTGAAAGACGATGATATTTCAGTGCAGTTAGTCGGTAAAGAGTGCAAGTTCTGTCCAATCGTCGCAGAATGTCATCTGAAGTGGGTGGATGGGGCCGCTTCCAATGGAACGCAATCTCCATCCTAGTGGCAGTACAGACCTGTTGTATGAAAGTTTGGGTATTTGGCAGTAAATTATCATTGAATATAAAGAGGAGTGCCTGGTCTTTAGAAACGACATGATGAATATTAAGTATTTCTGATATCACCTCTGAGATGTATGTCCACACTGGCTGTGGATATAAATACAGTCCCACCAAAGATGTAGATGAGTATCTAGTTGGCAATTGCGCCAGCACTGTGGATCCAAATTAGGATAGTAGTGATGCAACCTGACCGGGGTGAGATGCCAGCGATACAGTGTTTTGTAATTAGCTTCAATAATTCAGGCAGATATGTTGCCTTGGGTAATTCTTGAAAAGATTGTTAGCCATTCCTCTTCAGAAATGGACCTTGCCGGATCGCGTTCCCATGCTGTCATATGTGCATATTTAGTAAACTGTCGGGAAGCCAGAATTTTGTAAAGGTTGGATAGTAGGCCGCCAGGCATTTTGGGAGTCATGCAGTAGCCTTCAAACAAGGAACGCGTCAGTGACGACAAGCCCTGTGTTTGTATCTGGAGGATAAAATGTCTGAGTTGCATATAGGAGAGGAATTCTGAGTGAGGCAATTGGTGTTTCTCAATAAGAGTTGAGAATGGGATGATGGATCCTTGTTGTAGAAGATGAGATATACATGTGATGCCTCTAGATTTCCAGTTGTTAAAGGCTGAACTGGGTAGACCTGGAGTAAAGGAAGTATTGTGGAATAGAGAAGTCTGTAAAAAAAATAGTCTGCACTGCCCATTAATTTGGTTTTCCAGCTATTCCACATATTTAAAGTATGCCATGTAGAAGGGGTCAAGACAAGATCTGGATGCCAAGTCTTTCCAGGTTGCCAAGTTAGAGAGAAAAGCGGCATGGCAGCTAGCCATTCCTGTTCCAATGTCACCCAGGGTCTAGGATCGTCAACATGATGCCATTCCACGACTGGACGAAGTTGGGCTGCTGCATAATACCATTCCAGATTAGGTAGACTTAAGCCTCTTGACGTCTTAAGCTGATAAAGAATCATTCGTGCAACTTGAGGCGGGCGATGATGCCATAGAAATCGAAGTAGTTTTCTTTGCCATTGAATCAATGTAGCTTTACTGACTGTGAGACAGGCAGGGTTTGAAAAAGATATAAAAATCTGGGGAGTATGTTCATCTTAATTATTGCCAATCTGCCCAACCAGTTGAAGGGAAGAGAGTTCCATTTATCAAAATCTTTATCTATCTTCTCTATAAGGGGGGTATAATTAAGCTGGAACAGATCCAAGATGTTATTGCTGAGATAAACCCCAAGATATTTAAGTTTAGTGTGTGCCCATTTAAGTGTGTGAGGACTGTAGAGATTGCACCATATCTGATGGACATGAGATGTTTAAAATCTTTGACTTGTCCCAGTTAATTTTGAAGCCAGAGATAGCACTAAAATGTGCTAGTTCATGTTCTATTGCTGGTAAAGAAGTAACGGGATTGCTCATTGTGAATATGATGTCGTCCGCAAATAACGACATTTTAAATTGATGGGAGTTAAGGGAGAAGCCTGGTACCTGTGGGTTGTTTCATATATGAATGGCCAGAGGTTCAAGAAAGATGGCAAATAAGAGAGGGGAAAGAGGGCATTCCTGTCTGGTACCTCGGCAAACAGAAAATGGAGCTGTATATCTACCATTAATTTTAAGACAGGCCGAAGGTGAATGGTTCAGGGCTCTAATCCAATTATGAAAGGAGGTACCAGATTTCATATAGTGAAGGGTTTGGAATAGAAAGGGCCAATGTACCATGTCAAAGGCCTTTTCTGCATCTATGGCCAGTAGGAGATGATCCGTCTTCTGTTTAGCGGTGCCCCAGATAATAATAATAATTTTGCAGACATTATCGCTAGCCATGAGGCCCGGAATGAAACCTGCCTGGTCTGGATAAATAATTTGTGCTATAAAGCAATTAAGCCTGTCAGCTAAAATCTTGGCAAGAAGATCAAGATTTATCAAAGAGATTGGGCGATATGAGGTGCAAAGAGTAGGATCTCTGCCCAGTTTGGCTATGATAGTAATTCCGGCTTTGTTAGAATCAGGGTTCAATGTTTCTCCCCCACACAAGAAATTAAAATGACGTTGGATGTATGGTGCTAAAGTGGGACCGAAGGTTTTGTAAAATTTGGCGGTTAGACCATCTGGGCCCGGGGCCTTTCCCAGCTTAAGGTTTTTTATGGCTGTTAGAATTTCTGGTGTTGTAATTTCTGCATTGAGTAAGTCTGTCATCTCTGGTGTGAGATGGGGCAATTCAGTAGACTGTAGATAATGATTAATATCTATAGTCTGGATGTGGGATTCAGCCGAGTATAGGGCTTGATAAAATTTAAGAAATTGTTGAGTAATAGCCGAGTAGGTAGACTCAATTTGACCCTGCTCAGTTTTAATTTTGAGGATATGATTTTGAAAGGTTTGCTTTTTTAATTGGTGGGCTAGGATCCTTCCAGCTTTATTTCCCCCCTCAAAGAAGGTTTGTCTAGTAAGATTTAACACATGAGCAATATGATCCAACTCTAGTCTGTGTAGGTCGTCCCTAGCCTTAGAAAGTTGAGTAAGCACTTTCTTGGAGCCTGTTTGAACATGTTGGTGAGTTAAAGACAAAATCTTATCACGAAGTAGGGAACAGGCCGCTTCCTTCGGTTTTTTGAGAAAAGCGGAATGAGAAATAAAATGACCTCTAATGAAGGATTTGAAGCAATCCCATAGTATTATCGGTGAGGTGACTGAGTTTTCATTTATTTGAAAGAAGTCACAAATTGTCTGTGTGGAGGTACTAATGAAAGAAAGGTCATGTAGTATAGAGTCATTAAGCCTCCAGAATTTACAGCCATGATCTCCCCCTGGTATGTGGAGCGTAATAAGAATCAGAGCATGGTCTGACCAGGAAACTATTCCCACCTCTGGTTGTTGGACTGAATGAGAGAGTAATTTATCCAGCAAGAGGTAATCAATTCTGGAATATGAGTCATGTGCTTTGGAGTAGAAAGTGTAGGAGCGTGAATGTGGATAGGTCATTCTCCAAGGATCTAGCAAGTTATGTTCATTCAGTAGGGCTCTAAGAGCTCTCGTATGGACCATGGCTGTATGAGAGTGACCCCTTGAGGTGTCTATAGAGGGAGAGAGTGTAACATTGAAATCACCTCCCAGGATCAAATGGCCATCCGCATGTTGCAATAGGGTATGGTGGATATGTTTTTAAAGAAAACAGCCTGTTCCCCTTTAGGGGTGTACACGTTGAGAATAGTAAAATCAGAATCATACATTGTAAAGCAAAGCATAAGAAAGCGCCCTTGGGGGATCTGTAATACATTTTTTTACTTTCAAAAACCAGGTGAGATGGAAATAGGATTCCCACTCCCGCATATTTAGCAATTTTGGTAGCTGCTGAATAGAATTAGTTATTAAATTTAGATGATTTCATGAGAGATGCATATCTGTGGGTGAGATGTGCCTCCTGCACAAGGACAATGTCTGGGAAGGAGACTGTCAGTTCTTTATAGAAAAGGGAATGTTTTTGAGAGGAATTTAAGACCCTTAGCATGGATGGAGAGAATTTTTAGCTTTGCCCTGATCGTGTTGGGAAATAAGGTACTATGTAAATTCTAGGTACGTCACCTCCGGGAGAGGGACTAATAATACCAACAATGGTATCCCTTAATAAGTTGGTAATGGTCTGGAGCATAGGTTCTGTAAGGGCAATAAAAAGACGGGAATAAGAATCAACCTCCTGCTATTGAGAAAGTGAACATAGGAAAAGACTGGTCTGACATATGTTGAAATATCAAGAATAGCATGATCCCCATGAGGACTATATCAGCCCTCCTTACCCCAAGAAACTGCCTGCAAAACCCTCCATGCAGGCTAACTACCATCCCAGAGTGGGGGTAGAGATGTGTCACAGGTGAGAGAGTTATTACTCCACTAACTCCCCCCAACCCTCAGAACTTAAGATATAACAGTAATAACCATCATAACTGCTTCTAACACATTTGTGAAACTTTTTAACTATCGAGTCCAAATAATGTGTCCAATTGGAAATATAGACTTAGTGTCCCGTAATCTTCCAACCACTTAGTTGTTTCCAACGGTAGAGGGAAAAGAATCAGCCAGGGCCTTGGCTGGCAGAAGAGCCTCCTGCATGCCAGTGAAGACGGCTGTTTCGCTGTCTGACCCGTTGCCAGGCAGGATATGAAGGACGGGCAGTGTGTGGTCCTGGGTTTTTTCTGTGGGATCTGTGAGGCAGTAAAACCGCTGGCTGACAGACTGGGAAAGGCCTCCTCAGGGGTTAGACATTTGAGTAGTGCCTTCCAAGGAGTAAGAGAGCCTGAAGGGGTGCAACCATCTATATTTGATGTTCTTACTGCTCAGAAAGAGGTGATTTCTCTGAAGGATTGCCTACTTTGTAGGGTTGCAAGAGAGAGGTCTGGAAAGATGGTAATGTTGTGACCCTCCCATGTCCATGTGCTTCGCTCCCTAGCTGCTGCTGCGATATTTTCTTTTGTAGTGAAATCAGTGAAACACACAATAATATCTCGTGGTCGATTTGTCTGGGGTGCACGCAGAGCCCGATGCGCACGATCCAGTTGAATTGCAGGGTTATTGGAGCTGTCGGTTCTGCGTGTCTCCTGCAGCATAAACAGGCAAAAGTTCTTAATGAGCGCGTGGCAGTCTTTTGGCGCCGACCCCTCAGAAAAGCCCCTAAATCTAAGATTGCTCCGATGTGCTCTGTTTTCGAGGTCGACAACTTTTGCATAGAGTTAGGCATTGTCCGTGCGAAGAACGTCGCAGGAGCTTTTATTTAGATTAGATAGTTTGGCTTGACCTTCCAGACACACATCAAGTTCATCTACTCGGTGGCGAAGGGACGTAAGATCTTCCCGCATTTCCTCGACATGAACTAAAAGCTCCTGTCTATACGCTTTGATATCAGCCCTGAGAATGGCAAACCATTCCCTAAATTCATCCCGAGTCAGGTGTTCGGAAGATTGGGTATCGGGAGGTTTGGGGCATATTTTGGGTGGCTCGGGGCTCTCAGAGCGTGAGCCAGCGCCATCTTGATCTCCGGCCTCGCGATCGGGCAAATCTCTATTACCTTCTTTATGATAAGAAAAGCGCTGAAAGTCCGAATTTTTTTTTCTATTTGCCATGTCTCCGTATTGGTGCAGACGCTCTGTTCAATTTTAGAAGCTAGCTGGTTGGAAAGGACGCAGATTGCTGAAGATTGGGAAGGAGTCGGCGGGAGCGCTCAGATCAAGCTGCCGTCTCAGTGTGTGACGTCATGCACCCCTCTGAATTTGTTTTGCTTGTCCTTGTTCACCATTCGTACTGGAATTCCACAGCTATGGAAATATGTCAAAGGATATGGAGGCGAGGGAGGACCAAAATGGTTCCTGCCTGCAGCTTTTCAAAGCCCATTCTAATCTCCGGCCTTCCCAGCAGCTAAAGGTAACGTTGGTGTAATGAAGTCCCTTGTGCATAATTGGTATCCGTTGTCTGGGCCCTGGCAGAATCACATCTCTGTATACATCATCTCCACCCAAAGTAGCACACGGGTACATGAGCAGCTCCTCCCCTATGTGTGTATGCAGGCACGCACACAAGTACACCATCACTTGCCGACCGACGCTCCTACACAGCCAGAAAACCACAGGCAGACTCGCGTAGTACCATAACCGAAAAAGATATTCCAAATTAGTCAACATTTGTAATGACTTTAATATATTTTTCTTGCATGAACAGCTGTGGGACATTTAAAATGTGCATATATTCAAAAGTATGTACATCCAGAATACTTAGTTCACATCTTTATTATAATGATGTACAAGCATCATTCTTTGTTTCAATTTACACTCAGTGAGGACACTGGAATTTGGGTTTATGTACAATGTTATGTAGGCATTGTCCCAAAGTTGCTTTACAATAAATGATGTACAGGTACCTTGAGTCACTGCCCCCAGAAGCTTATTGTTTAAGTGAGTACTGAGACCACGCAAGAATTGCCCAAAATCATAAGGATTATCTGGCAAAGGCAGGATTTGAACACTTCTTTCCCCAAGGTGTTCTGCTCAGTAGACCAAATCCCTCTCTTATGCTAAATATTATGTGATATAATACGAGGCGTAAGAAGTGCCACCGCTGCGGTAGATCAAGGTCAACTGAGCCCAGCTTCCTGTCTCTTAACAGTGACCAGTCTGCGTATCCCCATTAGTTAATCTATTTCTTATATCTCACTCCCAGGGATGTCTACCTGGCTAATAACTGTTTATGAATTTTTCCTTCAGGAAGTTGTCCCCTCCTGTTTTGAATTCCCAAGTCATCACGTGACAATTCTTTCTATGTTCCTACACATACCCCGGATCAGTCCAGACAAGTGAGTTTTGCATCCCTACCAGCAGATGGAGGCAAAGAAAAAACTTTTCAGACACTGCTACAGAGAGTGCCACCTGCAGTCCCTCAGTATTTCTCTGTCTCCAGCAGATGGCAGAGGTGCAAACCTGCAGCCTGGACTTAAAAAAAAGAGAGGAAGATTGTGCTCCCTAAGGTGCCCCTTTTTTCTTTTTTTGGTTTTTTTTTTTTGTAAATAAGGCAGAGTTTAAGAGGGGTTTTCAGGTTCCTTTCTTTTTTTTTTTTTTTTTTTGTAAATAAGGCAGAGTTTAAGAGGGGTTTTCAGGTTCCTTTCTTGCTGCAGTTTAGGAGTTCCCAGCCTTTGTTTGCCCTGCTCGCCTTGGAGGGGGAATTTAAGTTACAGTTGATAGCTGGACAGTTAAAAGTTGCCAGGGTTCATCTTGGCTTGGGTACAAGTCCCTACTGAAGGGCTGCAGGTGGCCCTCTTAGGGCACAGTATCTGAAAAGTTTCTCTGCCTCCGTCTGCTGGTAGGGAGGCAAAACCTACTTGTCTGGGCTGATCCGTGCTATTTCAGGCATGAAAATTAGGAAAAGTTGGTTCTTCCCTGCGCTTTGTTTTAAATCCGTTGATTGCTAGTTTCATGGAGTGTCCCCTGCTCTTACTGCCGATCCATCCCACTCAATTGGATTGCTAAGTTAAAAAGCTCTAACCTGTTTAGCAGTTTTCCATCCCCTTTTATCATTTTTGTTGCCCTTCTCTGTCCTTTTTGAAGCAATCAAAACTGTACCTAATACTGAAGCTGCAGTAGCACCATGGATCTATACCAGAGCATTATGATAGTCTGCTTTAGGCTCAACGCTATTTCCCTGGGAGAGAGATCTTTGCCCATCCTGAATGCAGGCAAAGTTACGCCCATTGTTCCACAATACCTGCACCTTTATTTGCACTGAGGTGGAAGGGGTAGACGTGGGGGGAAGATGGGTATAGTTTTAGGAATTTCAAACCTGTAGTGTATCTACAGAAAAGGCCGGTGTAAATCTTCTGCAGCTGCTTTTCAAAGTAAAAATAATGCATGCACTTTCACTTTGAAAATTTGTGCAAAGACTGTGGCTACCCCAGGACATTGCAGGAATGCAGGTTACCACTCCTAACGAACAGCTATTGTGATAATGAGAAAAGGGGACACTACCCCCATAAGGCACAGTTATTATGGAGCTGGTGTTTAAGTCTAGATTCCCTTTCCTATTTGCACTGCCTGCCTGCCTGCTAGCTTAAGAGAGAAGCTTATAAAACCTCGCTTCTTTCTAAGGTGCTAGTTCTGTGCCTTTAGCAAAATAATCCATATTGCTAACATCATACAAACTGGAGTTGACGGGGTCCTCGCCGCAGCAGCTTTTTGTATATGCAGTGCTAGCACTGATGAGCAGACTGGACAGAGAGACACTGAGGGCTAGTACTGGGGCTGAAACACAGGGGCTGTCATGGAAGGCGGGTGCTGAGACAGGAGCGGTGTCCGTGAGGGCTAGTGCTGGTGGAGAGTTGGGAGCGATGTCGCTGAGGGCTGGCGCTGAAGGAGCAAAGAAGATGGCTGTAGCATTTGAATTCAGCTTCAATCCTTTAGGGACCAAATGAACGGGGGAATAGTGAAAGAAAATGCTCAGCTTTCCTCCCTTGAGAGTTCTCTTCCATTTTTTGTTATACCTTGAAAAACAAAATATAAGATCTTAGCAAAATTTCAATTTGTACTGTGAACAGCTCGCACCCATGACTCCTCTCAGCCATCGTGCATGCAGGGGCCTACTTAAGAGGCTGTGCCCATCCAAATATTTCTAGTATGTTAATGAAGTTTATAGCAGAGTTTGGCTTCAGGGTCGCTCTTTTGGTACACAAACTATCCAGAAATCAGAGCATTAACTGCTCTTAAGGCATTTAGGCCAAGAACATTGAGAGTTTTCTCAGTATCTCCAGAAAGAGTGATTGTACTTTAGAAGAATGGATGGCTCATGGATAAAAAAAAAGCATTTTGCTTCTTGGTTAAATCAAATGCACCTTTACTCCCATTGCACTTATCACTAGTTCACCTGCTTGCTGTTGGCAGTGAATAGTGCCCACAGCACTCACCTGATGACTATTCCCATGAAGAAGATAACACCAAGGGCCAGACTGGCTCCAGCTAGGAAAAATACGTAGCGAGGGACCAGGGGCTCGTGTCTGCTTAATGTATCTTCTGCTGTGAGGGAGAAGACATAGGCACATCAGTCACGTAATAAAAAACAGGAAGCACAACGTCTCTGAATGTGCTCGGAACAGAATCTGCAAATGCCAGCCCGTGGGACCTGCCTCCCACCTAGCCATCTTACCCTGATGGTAATCGCTGCGGATTTAGGGTAAGTAACCCCCACCTGCCTTCCCCCCGTACCTCTGCCAACTCCTATGGAAGGAAATTCACGGGAGTTGCCAGGAATCGTGTTGTTTCGTGGTGGCGCGAGTATAGCTAGGAAATGGAAGATTGGTGCCTTGGGGGAAGGGGGCTCTCGTACACACGGGGCACAGCGCTGCCGCTCCCTTCCCAATCCTGCTACGGTTCCCAGCTTTCAACTTCAAATTCCAAACATTTGGATGCGGGGAGTCCAAAGTGTTGCAAGGGTCCTTTTTATATGACTTGTTTTATTAACTTTTGCTAAATGCCTTATCGCTAGAAACCCAAAACATCATCATATTCGTCATCGCTACATCTAGCTGATACCGTGTAGCTTAAAGCTGCGACCGAGTAGCAGATCAGACCTCTGGGCAGACTTAGGAATCGATGTTGTTTTCAATTATAGATTTGGCACACTGTCGGCCCCTGATAAAGCCGACAGAAACACGAGCCGTGTCGGGCCAGGCTGATGTATTCGCTGCACAAGTTCTGCTACGATAAGTGCATTTATACTGCCTCTAAGTTGGTGAAATGACTAAAATTTAAAATTCTAAAAAAATTGCTTCTGAATTCTTTAGTGGAGAAACCGATGATTATATGATAGTGACAGTCGGCAATCGAGCTGTGACTGCACAATTACATATGTGGCATTCCTGGGCTATCACTGACAAAGCCCACCATTTTGTATGAGGTTTCTCTGCTTTCCTAACTAAGACTACACGGTATCAGCTATATGTAGCTATGACAAATATGATGATGTTTTGAATTTTTGCAAGGATTATACATCATATATATATACAGTTTGATTGTTGTTCAAGTTTAATTATCACTAGAAACGTCTGCACCAGACCCTTGCCATTTCATTCGATCACAGCACTATATTTTAGGATCAAATAATAGCACTTATCTATGAAAAGACAGCAATGCAAATATTACATCAGGCCCTAGAACACTAATGCACCACCTGCTGGAGTATCAGAACAAGCCCGACTGCTACAAATCCCTACAGAGAAACTGCAAGCTAGCAGAAATACTGCTCCTCAGTCACACAGGCAGAACACAGACCTAATACAGACACATAAGGGACTACAAATTAGAAACAATCCGCGGCAGACAAAGCCAAAACAGGAAACCAGACTCACGGTAAAATGCTCAACAAAGAGCAAAATACAAGAAATGCACATTCCAATCACTAAAACCTCCAAATATATATATATATATATATATATATTTTTTTTTTTTTTTATTAATTTTTTTTTTTAATCTTCTGTTGTCTGAACTTATTTTTTCTAAGCTGCTGGTTCCAGTCTTTTGCTAATTGCTGAATCTGTTTCCTCTCTCCTCCTTCACATACACAGGTTCTCCCACACGCACTCTCTCACATGCTCACACACACAGGCTCTCAGACTCACAGACTCCCCCACACACACATACACACAGGGTCTCTTCTTTAGTCACTGCAGGATGGGGTCCCATATCAGACACCTCCTCCTTCGGCCACTGTGGAATAGGGTCCTGGGTCGGCCCTCTCCTTTGGCTGCTGCAGCATGGGGTCCCGTGGCAGCCATTTTGCAGACCTCTTCTTCTGGTGTTGGGCAGCCCTGGGCCTGAGCCCCAAGTGGGTGGGCTATGGCCCATCCGTGGTACACCACTGCTCCCACAAGAAAAACAAGGGGAACTTGGTGGCCCCCAGCACAACACTTCTCCTCCCCACAAGAGCTTTGAGGTAGGGAGGAGGTCGAATCATTCAGATTTTCCTTGATTAGCAGGGGGCAGATCTGGGCAGTATGCGCATAAACTTCTTCCTCTTTCACACACACACACACAGGTTCACTCTCGCATACATATCCTCACTCTCTCATGCGCATTCATCTCTCCCAGCCTGAACCCACCAGCTGCACAAGCTTCCTCTTTGGCCTTCACAGCAGTCAGGCACCCTCTTCAGCCGGCCCACCCACACGGTCGATACTCCTCCTCCTCCCTTCTGCCTGCACAGGCCCAAATGATTTCTTCTTCTGGGGCCTGCACAGGCTTTTCTTTGCTGTATCTGTAATTTTAGGGGTTTGGCCTGGAGATTCCATCAAAAGCTGGAGTCGTGGGGTTTCCAGGTATGGGCCCAGCACCCTGTCCTTTGTGCTAACTTTACCCCACTTTGTTCCCCCCCCCCCCCCCCAGCAAGGCTTCCATGGTAACGGGAAGCCCACGCGGCGGCTCGCGGGGTTTTCGCGGGAGTTTTCAAGCGGTGGGGTGGGTACGAGGGGAGCTCTCACCCCACTCCTCTGTGTGCGCGTTGTAGTACTCGTCGAAGGGACTGCGGGTCACGTCCTCGGCGTAAGCTTCGTCGGAAAACTGAAAGAGAAGAAGAAGCGAGACTTACCATGCGCTGCTGCGAGGTAGGACCGAGGCGCCCTGAGGTGCTGGCCCTCACTCCATGGCAGCCGGTAACGTTGCTTTTCTGACCTTTGGTGCACAAGCCTTGGACAGAAAGCCGAGCTCACGCCGATTGGGAGAGATTTATCCTCCTCGGCTGAGGGGCTTTCTGGCCAGGGCCAGGCTTGCACTGAAGCTCTTTAAAGCGTTACGAAAAAGCAGATTTGTTTATTTTTTGTTGCGTGCGGTATTCGGTCCATTCTCTTATTTCGTTTACTCGCACGACCAATTAAATGCGCGCTCATTTTGTATGATAACATGAAAAAGTGCCCCTGTCAGGCTCCCTGAACCGCTTGCTCTTCTGTTTGAAGGATGCTGGTTTGCTGTGATTATGCATTAATGCACTGACAATGAGTGTTGTGTTTTTTGTTTTGGGAGGGGTCCGATCCTATGGCTTAGGCACTGGTGGTCCAGGTTTGTGTGCCCTGTCCATCACGGCTGGGATGGAGGTCACGCACACAGGCCCAGGTATAGAGAGGACAGGAGGCTGGTAGCCCTGTGCTACTGAGGATTTGGGACGCTGCCCTAGCTCCCCTGCTTCCTGTAGGATTTGGGGGATCAAATACAGTGGGCTAGAAAGGGGAGAAAGACCACCACACAAATGTTGTTAGACCGTAAAATTGCTCTGCAAGTGGTCTGACTATTAATAAAATCTGTCCGCTGTTGGTTTTATGGTGATATGATGCAAACCCTTACATTTTTCTACTTATGAAGGCAGCATAAGTGGATAGGGTAATCGGACCCAAGGGGGTACCGAAAGAGGTCAAGGGAGTGCTGATTGCTCCGTTCCCCTCGTCTTTGGAGACAGGGAGGTTACACGGCAGTGGAGGAGAGCAGGTGTAGTGGCATGGCCCAAGGATCTCAGAAATTACACAGACCTGTCTAACTTCAGCCATGGAGATACCATTAGGGGGAGTGCTGTCCCCTGACACAAGTAGACTACAACAATGTAAAACTGCGTCGCTTAACGTGGCAACACAGAACATCACGGCAGATAGGGACCCAATGACTCCTGGTTCCGGTCTCTGCTACTCCGTGTCTTTTTATTGATTCACCCTTAGCCCACACCTGTTCCTCGGCAGCTGGAGGTGAGTTACAAGCAGGCGCTGTCCCCAGAGGGCTCACCACCATCAGAGTTTCCACCTGAGGCAGCGGAGGGTGAAGTGACTTGACCAAGGTTACAAGGAAGCGGTAGTGGGATTTGAACCTCGGCCCGGCTGCTGTAACCTTTAGGCTATTCCTCCTCTCTGGCTGAGGACATCTCCCAGCTGTTCCCGTGTCATGCTTGATGGCCTGCGGGCGATTGCAGTTTTGTTCCCTCCCCTCGTTAATCCTCTGCTGTCCTGGGTCGATGAGAATAGAAGTTCTCAAACTTAAATCAACACCCAGTGCACCTTCCTCTGCCTGGGAGAGAGAGGAGGTGGATGCATTAAAACCTCGGAAGGCTCGAAAAACCTGCCTGATGGACGATATTATTCAGCAAGGTTAATGGATTTATGGGGGGTTTTCACTTATTCTTGAAGAAATTGTGTATTTAATTGTTTTAATACATGTTGTAAATCACTTAGGAAGATATAATCTGTCGGGCGATAAATAAATGATTTTTTTTTTTTAAATAAATAAAGCCAGGCTGCCTCATGTCCTGTAATCCACTGGATTCTGGAAACTGCGCTAGCCTTTGTTGAGCAGCGTTTCCATTAACTTTCTCGTCACCAAGGTCAGGTGAACCAGCCCGTAGTTCTCTCACTCCTCTTTGCTCCCACTTTTTGTGATGAGGAAACACCTCTGACTTCTAACTGCTCCCAGCTCTAAAGAGGTCAGACAGCGGAGCTGCCAAAACCTCCATAAAGTCCCTTAATACCCATCTGGCCCCATTGCTTAATCTACGTTTAGCTTTGCAAGCTGCTTGCAAACATTTTTCTGAACACTTCCATTCCTGTTTGTGGCAGTTTCCGGTGGTCTTTTTCCATGCCCTTATCTTTGTTAAGCTATTCTGCTTTGTGCTCATCAGCCTCTACCTATTCTCTCTGTTCATCTTTGAGTTTTACAATCCCATTTCTACCCGTCCCCATCACTAATTTATCTAAGAAAGTGTCCTGTCCCCTCTTTTACTGTACGAGTTATTTGTCTTTGCTCTCCTGACTGCTTTCCCAGCTTCTCTTAGCTTTTCCAGATATTGTCGCCCATCTTCCACTTCCTGCGATCTCTTGTGGTTTATGAACGTTTAACCTTTTCAACTACTGCTACAGAAAAACGCAGTGCCTTTCCCCTTAACCTTTATTTACTTTCTTAACAAAAAAGTCTGTTGCCCTTACAATCTCTCCTTGTACTTTTGCCCACTGCTCTTCTACTTCCCCTCGATCTTCCTCCTCCCCCCCCCCCCCCAAAGTTACTTTTCCTGAAGTCCAGGACCCTCGCCTTTGAACGAGCCACCACGGCCTGTGCTCTACCACTGAGCCTCGCCACCGCTCGGATACCCGAGACATGCACCTCGTTTGTAAGGTACCAGGCCCCCTTATTGCCTCGCGTCTCGCTTGCTACCTCCTCTGCTTCCCCAGGCATCTGTCACCCTCTCAGTAAAGAAGGAATTCCTCACTCCAACTTCATGTCATGACTCCTTGGCTGCAGATTTCTTTTTTTTATGGAAAATTGCGCCTTTCTGTACTTTTTCCTGCGGCCTGCTAAATATTTGAATGCTTCTGTCTATTCCTCCTTTCCCTTCCTTTGTCCGAGGAGCACATTGTGGGTGTCTTTAACCTCTCTCTGTGCAGGATGTGTGTTACCTGGATGTGCGTGCGGCTGCATGAAGAAAGAAGGGACAAGACACGATACTACAGCTGCCGTCGTTCAGCCTCCTGCTGCGTGCAAATGGTCTGAAGAAGATTTTGTGAAGGATCCTGCTCAGATATTCGAGTCTGACTTACCAGCGTTGGGGTCGACTCCATCTCTAGGTCTCCTTGATCTTGATTCCCTGGAATTACAAGACCCACGCAGCAACGTTACTACTTATCAAGCAATCCCTACTACAAAGTAACGTTTACTACTCATCAATACCCCTAAACATCCCCTAAACTCCTTTCTCGGTTCATAAATGGGCCGATGCAATACCGTGCGCTGGCCGCGCGTCCATAACCACCCCCCCCCCCCCCGATGCAAAACGGGGGTACGTGCATAGCTAACGGCGCGCTCATCCCATGTAAATTCACGTCGATGAGGCTGTTAGCCATGTTTACAGAAAATACTGCTTTTCTGTAATGCCTCTGAATTCATATCATGGTGACATTAAGTCGGAGGAACTACAGAAAAGGAGAACCCTAAAAAACAAAATTTAAATAAAAAAGTGTGCCAGGTTAGGAAAAGGGACGCTCGTAAAATTGAACGTCCGTTTTCCTAACCCGCTGACAGCCGACCTCTCCTGGGCGCCCGCTGCCGAGGAGGCACTAGGGACGCAAAACGTTCCCTAGCGCCCCCTTTCTACCGTGGCAGCCGATTTTTAAATATTAAGAGAGCGGGCACTCTGTCGTGAGCGTCTGCTTAACCTGTGCGCCGATTACTGCATCGGGGCCTGTAAGTGCGTGAAAACCGAAACGTAGTCCAAGACCACCTCCAACGGAACCCATCACTCGTGTAACGCACCAACCCTCACCAGCCAAGCGCCGCCCAAAATATCTGAAATACTGCCCCATCCGTACCCCGAAACTGAACACCAACACAGCCCATCCTCGCCCTAAGCAGCCCCGACAGCAGGCACTGATGCCCAGGGTGAGACGCCACTGGCCCATGCTACCTGCCCAAGGAGTACCCGTGACCTCCGGGCTCCACGTGCTCCAGAGGCCGTGATCAAACTCCTCCCGCGCCTGCACCTGCACCACGCTCTTTTTACCCATCCAGGCGTCCGCAATCAAGATCGAGGTTTCTTGACTGTAAACCTAGAAGAGAAATGATTATAAGTGCTGGGAGCACCCCCCCCAACCTCCCACAAAGAATATCCACGGGCCCTTCTAAACCCAAATGCTGGCCCAGGTCCCCTTTCACTGACTTCCGCGATCTTTGTGGTATAACGAGGAAAGATGAGAGCGAGGGGGGGGGGGGGGGGAAACAGCGACACAAAACCTGAGGAGGGATAAACTCACCAAAGTAAACGCTGTGGCGTGCTCAGCCCGATAGCGGATCTTGAACTTAAGCCTGTAGTAGTAATTTCTCCAGGTTACCGGGTACTGCCAGGACACGGTTAACTTCTGGGGGGACCTCTCCACCGCTTTCACCGTGACGTTCGCCGGGGGGTCGGGCTGGACTGCGGAGAGAGAGGGGGGGGGGGATGTCGTGTCAGGCAGGCCTTGCTGCGTGATCCTAGCTCGCTTTCCTTGATGGGATCAGATTGCCCCCCCCGGCTGGCTCCCTGTTTTCCCTTTTGGGGGGTACAGAATCGGGGATTGCCCTGACCTTCTGTTAGGAGAGATTCCAACAAGGACCTTCCGCTCGCTTCAGGATTTGCCTGCCTTGGAAAGAGGTGAGATCCCGGTGGACACTAAGAGTCTCTTCTCGCCCCGGTCTTAGTCCAGGGGAATTCCCTGCCGAAAGAAGCCCGCGCGATGGCGGACTCCGTGAAATGGGGCCCCACTGCTGCTTTTAAGGGCTGAAAGTAAGGTTTTTTTCTGCCAGCTTCTAGCATCTGCTTCATCGTGGTCAGAGGCATGCAACAGGTTGCAATGGTCTGATTCGTAATTTTAACATTTATCGCTGTAGGTGTTAAGTCGCCTAGAGCCCGTTATGTAAGGAGGAATAATGCATTCAAAGAAAGGGTTGGATCATAGCTTCCCATAGATCATTTTAGTCCTTAAAGTCTTTTTTTTTTTCTTGGCCCAGCCCTTTTTCTGCAGCTCCATTGAATGAACCCTGAAGCTGCGCCTTCGTTCACACTTCCCCGGGGATTTTCCCTTAGTTTCCGTCTCGCTCCCAACTCACTTAAAACCCAGCCACGGCGGCTAAAGATCTGGGAGAGAGAGTCGCGCCCCAGGACTCCCTCCAAGGGTCCTGCAGGTCACGGGCCTGGCTGCCAGGCATTGCCGCTGCCACCTAATTAATTCCTTCAACAATAACCTCCCGCCCTCGCTAACCCCTTTAACCTAGCCCTGCTCCTACGTTAGACGTCTACCATTGCATTTGCTCCGTTTCCGTGAAGGTCTATCCGCATTGTAACTCTCTAACTTTATTTATGAACACGTCTTTCCTGTAAACCGTTATGAACACGGGATGACGGTGTATAAAACATTTTAAATAAATAAATGAGGGACCACTTCTCAGCATGTGGGCTGCGCTGGGCCAGCCCTTCCTGAAGACTTTTAATGCTGCTTGCATCCTAAGGAAAGACATCTCCGAAATCAAAGGCAAGGGCAGCTGCACCCAAAGAAAGCTGAATGCTTAAAAGTGCAGGCCAGAACAATCAGGTTTCTTTGAAGTCAAGCAGGCTGAGAACTAAAATGTAGCTTGAGGAGGGCTCTCAGCCGGCCTACCAGGAAGCCCTGCTCCCCCAGTGACGGAAGTAGAGAAGTGCGACATCACAGACTCTGGAACGGGACAAAATGGCTGCTCCCAGTAGCAGCAGAGCCCTCATTCAGCCAGGAGATATTGTCACCTCGCTGAATAATAAACCCTGCTCTAGGCCTACTGTAATCCTGTAATAGAAACATGATGAGATGCAGGAATGGAAGCAAGGCAGGCGGCAAAGATCTAGCATATACAGCTGGTTGTCCTCCATAAGGGGCGTGGGATAAACACTGTGGATCCATAAAGTCAAGAGGCCGCCAATGAAGAGTGGGTGACTCGCCAGAATGATGGCTACTGCCTGGAGACAATACCCTTAGTCAATAAACATACACATGGTTACTGTGACTCCAACATCGCTCTAAGCTTCAACAGCAAGAGGAAATGTGGAAAAAAGGATTTGCACTCACAAAGACGGGAGTAGCTGGCTTGTTACGGCGGTTACTACCCCAAACCAAATATCCAAATTACTACCTCCACCTTCCTCTATTCCTGATGCCTTTCAACTAGCTTGATCACTCCATTCTTATACTTCACTTTCAATGCATATCCAGCATAGTTCTCTGCTTCAACAGCAGGGGAAAAGAAAAACTGTTACTTCACACATCCAGCAGAGCTCTCTGCTTAAACGGCAGGGGAGAAGAAAAAAGGGTTCGCACTCACAAAGCGGGGAGTAGCTGGCTTGTTACGGCGGTTACTACCCCAAACCAAATGTACCTGATACTTCACTCTCGACGCATATCCAGCATGGCTCTCTGCTTCAACGGCATGGGAGAAAGACTGATACATCACGAATTTCCAGCATAGCTCTCTGCTTCAACGGCAGGGGAAAAGAAAAACTGATACTTCACGCATATCCAGCATAACTTCAACGGCAGGGGAGAAGAAAAAAGGATTCACACTCACAAAGCGGGGAGTAGCTGGCTTGTTACGGCGGTTACTACCCCAAACCAAATGTGCCTGATACTTCACTTTTGATGCATATCCAGCATAGCTCTCTGCTTCAACGGCAGGGGAGAAGAAAAAAACTGATACCTCACGCATATCCAGCATAGCTCCCTGCTTCAACGGCAGGGGAGAAGATAAACAACCAATAAGGGCTGTATAACATAATCTGGGTAAAAACAAATAAGCATGGGTGTAGCTTGCTTATTGCGGCGGTTACTACCCCTACTACCTCTAACTAATCAAGCTAGATATTTCACTTGGATGCAGCTCCATCACTGCTCTCTACATTAATGGCGGGGGTGGAAGGGAATTAGAACCAAGAGCTAAGAGAAACAGATAAGTGTGAGAAAAAAATGTGAAGCTT
Source organism: Rhinatrema bivittatum (assembly GCF_901001135.1). Taxonomy (NCBI): domain Eukaryota; kingdom Metazoa; phylum Chordata; class Amphibia; order Gymnophiona; family Rhinatrematidae; genus Rhinatrema; species Rhinatrema bivittatum. The sequence goes on from NC_042630.1 coordinate 24,507,278, forward strand.
GCTGGGCAGACTGGATGGGCCATTTGGTCTTCTTCTGCCGTCATTTCTATGTTTCTATGTTTCTATAACACAAAACTGCAGTCCACTAGTGTCCTGCCCTGTCTCTGAAAGGGTTTGTAGTTTCTTCTATCAGAAGGGCTCCTCTGCTTACCATCCGTTCTCAAGTTTGTGAGACGTGGCAGTTCCTTGCCTGTTGAGCTCCATAGCTGACAGTCAGGCCGATGCAATACCGTGCGCTGGCCGCAGCGTATGGCTCGGCCCACAATTGGACGCGCGTGTCGACGAGGCTATTATCTATTCCCTCCCGATGCAAAAAAAAAAAGTGTGCCCGACGTGCACATTTTTACTCGCCAAAATCAACGCCTGCCCCCAGCATTGGTTAATTTTGGAGGAGCCCAAAAAGTGTACAGAAAAGCAGAAAAAAAAAAATAAAAAATAGGTGCCGGCTGCCAGGCTAGGAAAACAGATGCTCAATTAACGAGTGTCCGTTTACCTTCTCCCGGGCGCTAGGGGCGTGCAATCCCCCCCCCCCCCCGCGCCTCCTTTTTTTACCGCGGCAGCCCATTTGCATTTTGCCTTGTGCGCCCTGGAGAGGCCTGGGTGCGCGATTGTGCTCCCTGTCTGCATGCATTACGTACGGATATTGTTTCCCGTTAACACTTCCTCGTTGCTGCCTTGGCTGTCCACCTTGTTTGTGACACACATGGATACCACATAGGTGGTGGCGTCGTCCTCGCTGGGCCTCAGCCGGCAGCTGAACACCTGCTTGCTCTGGTAATAAGCACACGCTTCCGTGAAGAGCTCGCCATTAAACCTGCAGAAACCCAAAAGGTGAAACATTAAATCTTCAGGGTGGCGCGTTCCTGTTCTCTTCCCGTGTAGTTTGTCCTTCTAGGCAGGCAACAGGAAATGTTGTGAAAACGGTGCAAGATCTGGTGCCAGGCAGCGGAGAAAGCAGTTCCCTGCTACTCCTGTCTGAAGGCAAAGCCGCTGCAAGGGGCTGAGATCACCTGAGCGTCTGAGGCTTTAAGGCAGGGATGACCATCTCCAGCCCTGGAGGGATACAGGCAGGTTTGGTTTTCATGGATAACCAGATATGCCAGTTCACTTGGTTCTTTGACGAAACATCTGCAGCTGTATCTCATGGAAAAACCAAACCTGGCTGGGGTCTTCATGGCTCATGTTGGTTGCCCCCCAATGCAGCAAAACTCTTTCAAGGAACAGTGGTAATTTTTCTATTCCGTTTTTTGTTTTTTTTTAAATAAAAGTACCGATTGGGCCTAGAGGCTGCCTTCACACCTTCCACTCCAGCCGCAGTGGGGAAAGTTTTTTTTGGCAGAAAATCCGCACTGCTGGGGGGAGCGTGAAGTCCTCGAGCGATCGCTCCAGGGCCCAGCCAGTCCTCGGCAGCTGTCCCATGTGCCGGATGCAAACCCGTCGCTAGCAGCGGGAACATCCCCCCAATATGTTCACCTCGTTTGCTTTCTTTCCACACTCTTACGCTGCTTCTCCGGGTATTAAAATTAAATAAAATAAAATAAAAAAATGCCCAAAGCACTGTACAACTGTAGTGTGAAATGTCTCCCTCCTTATAAGCAGCTTTCTTACTGATTCCCCCCGGCCCTCTGGGACGTCTTCTAGTGGTCCTGTTCCGTATTCGGATTTCATAGCCGGTGCAACCGGGGTTTGTTTTAAATCGGAACAAGCGCCATAAAGGAGACCCTGCTGCCGTGGGTTCTCGTCCCAGGGGCTGCAAAGCTTGAAGGCAACCACTGCGGAGAGGCCAAGCCCACCCTGCCCAGCTGCTCCAAGAAAGCTTCACCCCCACCCCAAGCAGCAGGACGACAGGGCGGGCAAGTGCGAGGACTCCCCTGCCGCTTCCACCCCAGGAAGCGTCGGCTCCCGGGAGCCTTTTATGTAGAGCAGGCGCAATCCTGTTTTATGTGCTTGAAACGTGTGCAGAAAGCACAGACTTTTACACACAGACAGTTTTCAAAAGCATGGATGTGGCTAAAAATCTTTGTCTGCTTTTATAAATTGCCTCCTGCCCCTTTCTTTAAATCCGCAGCTCTTCAACCAGTGTTGTCTATTGATCTAACACTGTTGTAAGCTCCTTTACATTTCTTGTAATCCACTTTGAGGCCATTCATGGTAACAAGCGGAATATCAAATGCCAAGAAAAAGTTGCTACTCCACAAGGTGCACACTTTTAGCTGCATTTAGGGGGCTCGTCTTCTGGGGGCCTGTTTTGGATGGGATCAGAAAATTATAATGTCAAATCTGTGGTGTTATCCATTAAAAAATATTCACAGGCAAACAAGTGCAAACATGTCAGGGACTCTGTACCCATGGCAATTCTCATGTATGCATACGAGATCCCACAGTAAGTCGCATCTCGGCGGGAAGCTGTAGGGGAACGTGTGTGTGTGTACGAGATCCCTGGGCATGTCGCATCTCGGCTGGAAGCTGTAGGGGAACGTGTGTGTGTGTGTACACAAGATCCCCGGGCATGTCGCATCTCGGCAGGAAGCTGTAGGGGAGTGTGTGTGTGTGTGTGTGTGTGTGTGTGTGTGTGTACGAGATCCCCGAGCACGTCACATCTCGGCAGGAAGCTGTAGGGGGAACATGTGTGTGTGTACAAGATCCCCGGGCATGTCGCATCTTTGCGGGAAGCTGTAGGGGAACGTGTGTGTGTGTGTATCAGATCCCCGGGCATGTCGCATCTCGGCGGGAAGCTGTAGGGGAATGTGTGGGTGTGTGTGTGTGTGTGTACGAGATCCCCGAGCACGTCACATCTCGGCAGGAAGCTGTAGGGGGAACATGTGTGTGTGTACAAGATCCCCGGGCATGTTGCATCTTTGCGGGAAGCTGTAGGGGAACGTGTGTGTGTGTACGAGATCCCCAGGCATGTCGCATCTTTGCGGGAAGCTGTAGGGGAACGTTTGTGTGTGTACGAGATCCCCGGGCATGTCGCATCTCGGCAGGAAGCTGTAGGGGAACGTGTGTGTGTGTGTACGAGATCCCCGGGCATGTCGCATCTCGGCGGGAAGCTGTAGGGGAACGTGCGTGTGTGTGTGTGTGTGTGTGTGTGTACGAGATCTCAGAGTATGTCGCATCTCGGCGGGAAGCTGTACAGGAACGTGTGTGTGTGTACAAGATCCCCTGGCATGTCGCATCTCGGCGGGAAGCTGTAGGGGGAACGTGTGTGTGTGTGTACGAGATCCCCGGGCATGTCGCATCTCGGCGGAAAGCTGTACGGGAACGCGTGTGTGTGTGTGTACACGAGATCCCCGGGCACGTCGCATCTCGGCGGAAAGCTGTAGGGGATCCCTTGGGCACGTCTCATCTCAGCGTGAAGTTATAAAACTGACCCCAGAATGACTGGTGTGAACATTTTGACGTTTCTCTCACACTTACCCCTTCTGCACTTGTAGAACTGCCTTTGTTGCAGAGGACAGTTTTTTAGCTGGTCTCCATTCACACCTGATGTTACTGACCGGAAACCTCCGATAGCAGGAGAGTTTAGGCTTCTCCAGGGCCTCTGAAAACAAAGGAGCTTGTTAGAGGTTGGGGGCCTTGAGGAGCCTGTGCTGGGGTCTGCAGAATGGCAGAGGACAAGCTGGCACTAGTACTGACAATACAGTCCTTTTCTCCTTTGCCTGTACGCCATTTCCAATCATATAAGCAAGAAATTATTTCTGACGTTCCAGGATGTGCATTTTGTCCATAAGGGATGGCGGTGGGGACCTGTCGCCATCTGGCACCTGTGAATGGAAACAGTGGAAGACTCGAGTTTCACGGCATTGAGCCTGCACTCACCTCCTACCAGGAGCTGAATGCTCCGGACCCAGTGGCCGTCCTTGTAACAGCTGTAATTTCCAGAGTCCCTGGGCTGCACAGATTTCAGGAGTAGCTGCCCTCTCGTCACCACTCTGTTAGACTGTTTCGGGTGCAGGGTTTGATTCTGCAGCTTCCAGGAAACTGAGGAGTTGTCTGCCTTCTCGCTCAGGCATGTCAGATTAACATCCATCCCAAGGTGCCTGAGCCAGGCCTCTGCAGGAAGGGCTGGACAGATGGACAGATGTTGTAAGACAGGCAGAAATGCATTGTGCAGACTGAAGAGACAATAAAATAAAGGAGGTAGCCTAGACCATTTCCTTGGAGCGGGTCTAGTGAGAGCTAAACAGGGATTAGCCGCCTGTAGTCCCTCCGGCCAGGGCTCTGCGGGACACAAATGATATCAACCTCTGCACAGCTTCCAAAGCTATTCCCTTTACCACCTTTCTTTGGCATGAAACGCCGGCTCTTTCTCAGTCCAAGCAAAGGGAGAATTTACTGATTTTTTTTTTTTTCATGTCGAGTACAAATTTTGTTCCAAAGACAAAAAAAAGTTAACATTTTATGGCTGGGATTTAACATCCTTTGGACATCCAAGCCCAAAGACCTCTTAGAAGGGAATCTTCAGAAGGGCTGCTTTGCTTGACCGCAGAATTGCACAACATTTGCACACATGTGTGTAAAATTATGCACAGCCGCCCTGTGGAATGCATCCTTTTCCGTGCACGGGGAGGGAAATCTGGGTGGGTATGGAATTACGTGCACGCTTCTTGATTTAAAAAGTATGCGTATACATTCTCTCGGCACCAAACAGCAGCTGTAACTGTGTGTGCAGACAGAGTTTTCCCAGATAATTTTCAAAGTGAATTTTTGCACACAAAACTTTGAAAATTGGTGTAACATGCACAAAATGACCCACTAATGAGAACATTAGTACTTTATCCGGTAGGTAAAATATACAAATTGGTTCCCTGTCTGTACGATACTGCTAGGAGCACCCTGCTCCTGTAACACAGGAAGGAAGGCAACAAGCCAAGTGAGCACATTCGCACACACCAGGGAGGAGACGCAGCTGCCACAAAAACCCGTGTACATGTGTAGAGCTACCTGCTGCTGCAAGGACCCGCCAACTTGTGTGCACACACGGGCAGAGCTACTGCTGCTGCTGTGCGAGAGGAACCGCCGACTTGTGTGCGCACACAGGCAGAGCTACCTGCTGCTGCTGTGCGAGGACCCGCTGACATGTGTGATTGCACGGGCAGAGCTACCTGCTGCTGCTGTGCGAGAGGAACCGCCGACTTGGGTGAGTGTGTGCACACGGGCAGAGCTACCTGCTGCTGCTGTGCGAGGACCCGCCGACTTGTGTGTGCGCATGGGCAGAGCTACCTGCTGCTGCTGAGCGAGGACCCGCCAACTTGGGTGTGTGTGTGCACACGGGCAGAGCTACCTGCTGCTGCTGTGCGAGGACCCGCCAACTTGTGTGTGTGCACAGGCAGAGCTACCTGCTGCACTGTGCGAGGACCCGCCAACTTGTGTGTGCACACGGGCAGAGCTACCTGCTGCTACTGTGCGAGGACCCGCCAACTTGTGTGTGCACACGGGCAGAGCTACCTGCTGCTGCTGTGTGAGGACCCGCCGACTTGTGTGAGTGTGTGTACATGGGCAGAGCTACCTGCTGCTGCTGTGCGAGGACCCGCCGACTTGTGTACACACACAGGCAGAGCTACCTACTGCTGCTGTGCGAGAGGAACCACCGACTTGTGTGTGCGCACGGGCAGAGCTACCTACTGCTGCTGTGCGAGGACCCACCGACTTGTGTGTGTGCACGGGCAGAGCTACCTACTGCTGCTGTGCGAGGACCCACCGACTTGTGTGAGTGTGTGTACATGGGCAGAGCTACCTGCTGCTGCTGTGCGAGGACCCGCCGACTTGTGTGTGCGCACGGGCAGAGCTACCTACTGCTGCTGTGCGAGAGGACCTGCCGACTTGTGTGTGCGCACGGGCAGAGCTACCTGCTGCTGCTGTGCGAGGACCCGCTGACATGTGTGATTGCACGGGCAGAGCTACCTGCTGCTGCTGTGCGAGAGGAACCGCCGACATGTGTGATTGCACGGGCAGAGCTACCTACTGCTGCTGTGCGAGAGGAACCGCCGTGTGCACACGGGCAGAGCTACCTGCTGCTGCTGTGCGAGGACCCGCCGACATGTGTGATTGCACGGGCAGAGCTACCTACTGCTGCTGTGCGAGGACCCGCCGACTTGTGTGTGCGCACGGGCAGAGCTACCTACTGCTGCTGCTGTGCGAGAGGAACCGCCATGTGTGCACATGTGCTTAGAGCTGTAAAGAGGAGCCCATCTAATTAGCATGCATAAATTCAAGGTGTCAGCATAAAGTGGGTTAGAATCTCAGGTGATTATGCTGTTAAATGTCTGCAAATTAACCCATTGTAAAGCGATTAGTCAACTTAAGCCCCTTATCGGCAGGGCCGCTGTGCTAATAAGGGTTGGATATTTGTGCGTTTAAATCCAGAACACCTTGTTTATATGCGGCCAAATGGAGGTGCAGCGTGAACTCATGCACTTAAAGCAACTGAACCCCCATCTGTGCAAGTTACTGGCAAGTTCTGTGCTTTTGGAAAGAAACCCAAGAGTGGCCCACAGAGGGGAAGCGGGGTGAATGGCATGGATACGTTGCAAGCGAGGCCCAGCTTTCACCACTTCCTCCCACGGTGTGTACCACCTTGGAACATTGTGCAGCCTCTTCTGTTTCCACTCTCGGATTTAAATCTCAGCAATATTTCATCAGCCCCAGCCTCTTCCTTCCTTGTTTCTGTTCCAGATTTTTTGCTGAGCTGAGCAGTTCTTGATATCACTGATTCATCGCTCACCACCTTCCCTCTGTTTCTTTCATTTAATTGGGTTGCCACAACTCCTTTAGATTACTGTGAAATAGAAATTTATTGCTTAAATAACTGCAGTTATTTCTTCTCCCTGGCCCATAGCTCTTGTCTGAACGTTGGGACCCTGTTGATTTGTGCCCTGGAAGTCTGAATGCTAGTTGTAATCTTACTTGGAAAGGGACGGGCAGAGAGCTCACGCACGTTTTTCCGTGTGGGATCCACCTTTCAAGCAATATCAGAATTGGAGAATCAACCACACTCCAGTGACTGGGAAGAGCGCATGGCATCTGCTGTGTTTACAGCCTCCCATGCTATAAAAGCAGCAGTGAGCCAGCTGGATATCCCCCATCTGCAGTCCTAGCTGTTTCATTTTAGTCTTCCGCTGCCCAATAAGTGTCATAAGAACATAAGAAATTGCCATGCTGGGTCAGACCAAGGGTCCATCAAGCCCAGCATCCTGTTTCCAACAGATGCCAAACCAGGCCATAAGAACCTGGCAAGAACCCAAACACCAAGAAGATCCCATGCTACTGATGCAATTAATAGTAGAGGCTATTCCCTAAGTAAACTTGATTAATAGCCGTTAATGGACTTCTCCTCCAAGAACTTATCCAAACCTTTTTTGAACCCAGCTATACTAACTGCACTAACCACATCCTCTGGCAACAAATTCCAGAGCTTTATTGTGCGTTGAGTGAAAAACAATTTTCTCCGATTAGTCTTAAATGTGCTACTTGCTAACTTCATGGAATGCCCCCTAGTCCTTCTATTATTCGAAAGTGTAAATAACAGATTCATATCTACTCGTTCAAGACCTCTCATGATCTTAAAGACCTCTATCATAATCCCCCCTCAGCCGTCTCTTCTCCAAGCTGAACAGCCCTGACCTCTTCAGCCTTTCCTTGCACTTGTCCACATTAAATTTCATCTGCCATTTGGATGCCCAGATAGAGGTCTTTAAGATCAAATAGAGGTTTGATCCTGTCAAGGTTTGTGCTCCCGATGGGGTCAGGTGGCAGGCCGGTGATCCCCCGATATTCTGCAGGTTCACAGCCTCGGCGACCGCCCTCAACTTAAGCCTCAGACTTAACGTTTGCTCTTAGCCAAAAAGAGGTCCAAAAGCCAACTCCTTTTCTCATGACCTGGATCTGGACCACCTCCGGTGGGAGAGCTTTTTATACGCGGAGGTGAAAGCATTTACGATTGCCGCCCCCATGGCAAGGAACAGTGATGGGTTCAGCTGCGCTCCAGGGCCCTCTGCAAACCCAAGGGATTCTAAGCTCCTCACCAGCTTTATAGCAGGGGAAGAAAGCTGCAGAACTGCTTGCAAGTGCAGTGTCTCTTCTCCTGCCCCTGGATTACTCTGCGACGGTCGCAGCCCTGAAACCCCACTGGAGCTAACAGAACCTGGGTCTTCTCTCAGCCTAGACCTAATGTCTAAACTATCAAAACTGTTTCTGTGCATTCAACAGACCCCCGCAGCTCTGGAGACTGCAAACGGATGGGCTCCAGGAAGCGGGAGAACGTTCTCAGCAGCCAGCCCAGACATTCAGACACAGTTTTTTTTACCTGGTTTGGGGCACGGCCTCAGGTGGAAGCCCTCTGGGGCCAGGAGCAGAGAAGCAGCCAGGCTAACGGCCAAAGGAGCCCACATGACTTGGATTGCAGACTCCGCTTTCAACCATAGTCCGCACTGCCGGAGAGACCCCCCCAGAGAACCACAGGGAGACGTCTGCGCCCTCAGATCGGTTCCCGATAAAGAGTCCGGAGTGGCTCCTGCCGCCGCAAGTCTGAACTATGCGAGGCGCACGTGCAGAGGGCGCCCGCTCGTACAACAAGGCAGGCTCTAGCAACAGGAAAACATTTTGAGGAACTGAGAAAGCTTCAGGCGGCTGCACATTTTTTTTACTCTTTTGAAACTCGGGAGTGCTGGCAACTTGGGAAGATGATTTTTTTTTTTTTTTTTTTGTAATCAACCCTCCCCGCGGAACGCCCGAGTTTCACCTCCTGCGCGGGGCTATTCCTCGGTCAGAAGGCATCGCCGGACAGTTTTGCGCGGGTGGTGCGGCAGACGTTAGCCCGAGCCTTCAGGAAAAAAAAAATAAAAAACAAGAAAAGGCTTTCAGGCTCATGGAAGCAGGAAAGCGCTGCCGGTTAATTAGTAACTTCTGCACGGTGCTGGTCATCAGGCCACTAAATTATTAACTAAATGTTTTTAAAAGGTCAAGGGTAGTTCTTTTTAGAGAAAACCTTTAAAAAAAAACCCACCACCCCCAGGGGATGGATTTCACCCTCCTCTCTGCCTCTGCTGTTCAGGACAGCTCCTGAGCGGATCACAACTCTTGCAAGAAAGGTCTGTGCCAGAGAGGCATTCGGGGCGGCCAAAGCTACACACGTCCCAACCTGAGAATTAAATATTTGGGACCTGCAGCAGACCCCCAAGTCCTTATCTGCTCCGGCCCATAAGGGAGACCTCAGCTCCTGCGCGGGGCCAGAATCAGTGCATCGGGCTCGAAGAGACATCATGCACTTCTTTTCTTTTGCTCCCATGGAAAAGGCGGGGAAATCGGACATCATCTGTCCTTTACCTTCATCTGCCACGAAAAGAATGTTTTGTCGAAAATCAACTGCTAATAACTAATTAAACTTTTTTTTTCAATAAACCCCCCCCCCCCCCCCCTTCCCACCAAAATACTGCAGGGAAACTTCTCCTTCCATAATTCATGAAAGCTAGCACCAGCGTCAAAAAGAAAACGCCTTCAGTAATCGGTCAGCCAGGACAGAAAGGGTTTCTAAACAGCACTGGCTGTTACAACATTTTGCTTCTCTTGTTTGCGTTGGCTGTCCTGCCTGTGGAAAAAGCAGCACAATCACGATATCCCACGTGGCCTCCTCCCCTGCATGCACGCTGTTACAGTCGTGCTCACAAACCACGAAACCTGCACTAAGGGATTTACAAATGGATAGATCCAGCTACTGAAAATACATTTTCTTTCTGGCTGCCCTGTCCAGGCACAAGGGAGTCTGCTCCCTCCTGGGAGCAGGCATTTCCTCTGTCTCTCCTCAGGGCATTATCTCTCGACTTTATTAATATATGCCGCAAACCCAGCGGAACTGCAGCCATACAGAGCGAGGCTGCTTTGAAAGAGCATCTCGCGCCCACTCCGGGGTAAATCTGTAGGGTATACAGCCATGCAGCCACTAGCGGGGAAAGCTGGACTGGAGGACTCGGGTCCTTTATGAGAGGCAGACTACACAGGAACAAATTACTGAGCCAAACGAAAACAGAAAGTAGGTCGCAACCATTACAAAAAGGAACATAAATGGAAAACGGACAGCTGGAAGATGAGAGTGAAATGACAGACAAGTCAGACTGTGGCCACCCCGAGACGGGAGCCTCACTCTTCACAGGCCCAGTACCTACCCTTCCGTGCAACATCCAACCATACGTAAAGTGCAAAATTGAAACGGTATCTACAGGCACAGAGGGGAGATATAGACTGCACGCTCATTGCTTGTGCCAAAAGCATAACGGCACATCTGCCACTGAAAGCACTCTCCCAGCCCTGTACGAACAAGCAGAGTGTTGTCAAGCTCCATACTTCTGGGAGGGAGGTCCATAATCTGCTGCAGCAGGGATCCTGGCCCATTCCTGTTCCTCAGAGCTCTCCAAGAGCATTGGGACACCTGCCAGTTAATGAACGGGTCCTTCTTGAGCGCCATGAGCAAGGGTGCGCTCCAGTGTGGTGCCCAAAGCAGATGTGGGTCAGTCAGAAAAACCATCACTTTGTTCACAGCAAACTACGCAGGCTCCCTTACCTTTCCCTCTAACCCTTCCACCATGCTGGACCCATCAGCAACATGTGGCAACCTTACATCACACGCACATCTTTACTGGCCTGTGCTGTCAGACAATGAGCAGGAGCATGGTATCCTGCAGTCTTATCCCCTACAGGAGAGCATCAGATCCATTTATCAAAGGGTGTGTGTGATCACTTTTCCAATTTGGGTGATTGACATGATCTACAAGGTCCCTGAGTCCTGGCATAGCTGAAGATAGAGGATAGTTGTACCCAGCATGCACAGGTGGAGCCTTTATGTGGGGTACGTGCTCCCCACGCTTGGCGTCGTGTGTTGATGTATTCCATGCTGCTATGGGCTGCCAGGCTCCAGCAGGGAGGGCTGTGATTGATGTGGGTAAGTGCCTTTGAAATATTGCCCAGAAGTCTTGCGGCTGTTCCGCTTTGTGCATGATCCATGCTTTTCTTCCACCCGATCAGACATTTTACTTATTCTATTTAAAAAAATTTCTAGACCACCAATCACCCTTTCATGAAACACAAACATACATAAATTCCAATACTACATAAAATCCAAAATAAAACAATTGTAAAAGAATCAATTATCTTCCCCGTAGTCATCTGCTAAAATACTATTAAACCAAGTTCAATTTATTTAAACTATATAGAAGCAGTCACATCCCCTTACTTCTAAAGAGCCTCTGCTTTTTTTGGTTCTTGGGTCAGTGACTGCACATGTAATAATGAGCCCTACTGTACTTTTGGTACCTTTTTTTAACCAATCCTCAGATGTCCTGTCTGAAATCCCTCTGTAGACACTGAGGTCTTGTCGGACAAATCTGCTCAGTTTCTTTGATTTGGGTAAGCGGAGGATTGGATCGGCGGAGAGTTGTTTCCTTTGAAACTGTTCACAGTGGAGACCTAAATAAATTGAGCGCCCTTGAGTATGGATCATAGAGTGAGTGATGGGTTAGAAACTGGTTGAGTGGGAGACGACAAAGGCTCATGGTGAACGGAGCTCGCCCTGAGGTGGAGGCGCGAGACTGTTGGTTAACGGGGCGACTGATTTCTTTCCAGTATTTTGAGCGGCACTGGGGAAGGTTTGGCAGAGTCTGCAACAAGCTTTACAGCCAGGAAGGTGTGGAAAAGACGAGGAGGGATCTAGCAAAGCTCAGGGAAGGTTCTAGGGCTTGTCAGCTAAGATTTAATGCTAAAAATGCAGAGGACTGGTCATCAGCAGGAAAAGGGAGGTGATACTGCCCCCTGTATGGGTCCCTGGTGAGACCTCACTGGGAATACTGTGTACAGTTCTGGAGGCCGCACTTTCATAAAGATATAAACAGAATGGAGTCGGGCCAGAGGGAGGCTCCTGAAATGGGCAGTGGTCTTCATGCTAAAGCATCTAAAGATGTTTATCCTAGAGCGGTGGTTCCCCAAGCTGTCCCGGGGAGCCCCCCAGCCAGTCGGGTTTTCAGGACATCTGCAGTGAATATGCACGAGGCGTGTAAGTCTCTCTCAGGCATATTGAAAATCCGACTGGCTGGGGGGTCCCCCCGGGACAGCTTGGGGAACCTCTGTCCTAGAAGATGGGGATGATGGTGACAGTTAAATACTTCCAAGGTTCCCAGGCACAGGAGGCTCTGGGGGGGGGGGGGGGGGTAGACTTAGGAGTAACGTAAGGAAATATTTCCTTACAGGGAGGGTGGTGGATGCATGGATCGGCCTCCCCTGTGGAGATGCTGGAGACAAGGAAGCATGGGCTGAACACGGGGGATCTCTGAGGGAGCGATAGGGTTTGGAAATCCGAGGGGGGGGGGGTGTCAATGCAGATATGACGGGTGGTAAAATGGGCACTCAATGCCGTATTATAATGAGCTGCCACGCTAAAAAGGATGCGCTGGGGATCCATTGTGCGCCCAGGAGGCGGCAGTGCGCTGGTTAGGAAAACGGACGCTCAATTCGAGCGTCCGTTTTCATGCCCCGCCAAAGAAAAGCTGGCGTGCGAAATCCCCTGCGGTAACAAAAGAGCAGCCGCACAAAACGTAAACCTTGCAGGCTCGCAAAATGTAAACTTTTTTTTTTTTTTTTTTTTTACAGCAGGAAGCCAGCGCAGTTCACGCAACACCGGGGTAATCTGGGCTTGGGTTTTGCCAGTCGGTAGGAGGAAGCAGGAAATCGCTGCTGGGCTAACGGGCCCCTTAACGTGCGGTGACTTAACGCCAGCTCCAGGGCTGGCGTTAAACGTTTGCTGCATTGACAAGGGCGCGTTGGGCGAGCGGCGATTTCCTGAATTGGGAGGGGTTCCAGCCAATAGCCTCATCTACATGGCATTTACACATGATGAGCGCTGTTAGCTACGCACGTTTCGGACTTACAGCAGCAGGGGTAAGCCTCGCGCCTCCAAAACACACGTCCAACTGCTTGCACTTTCTTGCATCAGCCCTGCCATTACTTGGGTGGATGGGCACACCAAGGTCCTTCTCTGCTGTCCCGTTTCTATGTGTTGATTGCCGTTCGACCAGTTTTTTTGCAAAGACAGAGTAGAGTTATTAGATATTGTCCTGACCCGCCAGCACCGTTCCTTTCTGCCTCATTTCTTTCTGCTCTAGAGGTGTTGAATGAGAAACCCCATTGTTAAATCAGGTCAGTACTGGGCCAAAGTGTTTAAATCTGCATAAAACATTTCGTGCAGAAGTGCCGGAAGGGCTTGGGGAAGGACTGTAGACAAATGGCAGGAGCTCTTGGTCTGTTTCCAGAAAAGAGAATTTGCATAAAACCGAAAATAGACAAGCTGATGTGATGATGGAGAGCCCAATATCACTAAAAAGGGAAAAAGCCTTGTGAACCAAGCCCAGACTACTCTACTACTGTTTAAGTACAGGAGAGGAGACAAGGAGGTGCTGAGGGCCTGAAGGCAGTTTCCCTGTCCATAGGATAAAAGCCAACAATGAATCAGGCCGAAAGTCCATAAAGCTGCTGACCACCAACGTTTCTTCAGGACAGGAGCAGAGATGCGGATTCATGAAAGGCAGGCCCTGGGGACAGGAGAGGACAAAAGCTCTCCTTACAAGCAGGGGGAGGAGGGAACAGGCTGCTAACTGCAGGACAGTGGGGTGGAAGTCACTGGAATCGGCATTAAAGACAAGTACAATGTGGAAATTTGTGTGCATAATCTTTCTGATTTTTGTATGCATGTGCGATATCAATGCATGAATTGTTTGCAGATCGGTGGGGGCAGGGTTTTAGGCGCTGTCAGGGTTGTGTGGAAGCCTAGAACCTCACTAGCTGCGCTACATTTTATAATGAAATGGAGGAGCTTTTTACATTACCTTTTTAGGTGAGCTAGAACCTCGCTCCTCACCTGAGGGGCTATCTTCAGCTGTTGGGCTTAATGATAATCCTGTGGCCCGGTTACAACAATCGCTGCCGTCGCGCTAGCCCCCCGCCTCTCAGAACGATGCTTGCCAGCTCTGCCTCTCTCAGGTGGTGGACAAGAGTCTGGAACGGGGGTTGAATCTCCCACTAGGCTTGTTCTAACCATGGATGGCAGCCTGACTGGCCAGGCAGAGGCCAGGGAAGTTGGAGGGAGGAGGAAGCATTATGATCAATAAACATATTGGTGATAAGGGCCATCAGATTAGCACTCCAGTACTTCTACCAATGATAAAAGGGGTGGCAGGCAGAGTGCTCGCAGTTAGTGCCATGTGTGGTTCAGCCCAAAACGGCAGCGCTCTCTAATAGCATTGAACTATCCTGCATGGAGCAGCTGTTACAGCCCTAAACACAGAAACTGGACAGATAAAGCTCATCCATCCAATTAATTTAGCACTGTAATTCCCATCACTCCCTCAGAGATCCCCCTGTATTTATCTCATGCTTTCTTGAATTCAGATACTGTTTTTATCTCCACCACTTCCACTAGGAGGCTGTTCTGTACATCCACCACCCTCCCTGTACAGAAATATTTCTTGAGTCTACCCCCTTTCATCCTCATCGCATGACCCTCGTTCTGGAGCCTCCTTTCCATTGTAAAAAGCTCAGCTCCTGTGCATGGAAAGCTTTGAGATATTTGAATGGCTCTGTCATATCCTCTTCTATCTCACCTTTCCTCTAGGGCACATAGGTTTAGATCTTGAAATCTATCCTCCTATACTTTAGAAGGAAGACCACTGCCCATTTCAGTAGCCTCCCTCAGGACCGCCTCCATCCTGTTTATATCCTTATGAAGGTGCGGTCTCCAGAACTGTACACATTATTCCCAGTGAGGTCTCACCAGGAACCTATTCAGGGGCAATATCACCTCCTTTTTCCAGCTCACCATTCATTTCCCTATGCAGCCAAGCATCTTTCTGACCTTTACTATTGCTTTATGCACCTGTTTGGCCACCTTAAGATCATCAGATACATTTACCCCCAGAAATGGTTTTTCCTTTGTGCTTAGAATAATTTCACCTCCAATACTGTACCTTTCAGTGAGTTTTTTTTGTATCATAAATGTATTATGTTGCTTTTTTTTTTTTTAAGCATTAAATCTTTCCTGTCAGACCTTAGACCATTCCTCGAGCTTCACTAGATCCCTCATGTTTTCCACTCCTTCCTGGCTGTCCACCCTGGTATCATGGGCACAAAGAGAAACCTTTCCTGACAATCCTTCCGTCAGGATTCTAGCGTTTGTCGTTCACAAAAATGTTGAAAAGAATCAGTCCAAGGACCGATCCCTGAGGCGCACCGCTAGTAATACCTCCTCTCCTCAGAGAAAACTCCACTTACCATTACCCTTTGTCGCCTCCCACCCAGTCAGTCTCTCCAGGATCCATGCCAAGGGCGCACAATTTATTTATAAGTCTTCGGTGTGGAACTGTGTCAAAGGCCTCGCTGAAATCAAAGTGCACTACATCTAGCGCGCTCCCTTGATCCAACTCTCTGGTCACCCAATAAAAGAAATTAATCAGATTCATCTGACAAGATTTACCTGTGGTTGCCTTGGATCTGGCTTCCAAAAACTGTACTATCTTCTGTTTTAGCAGCGATTCCATTAGTTTGCTCACACAGAGGTCGGACTAATCGGCCTGTAGTTCCCAGCCTCCTCCTTACTTCCACTTTTATGAATAGGAACCACATCTGCCCTTTTCCAGTCCTCCGGATCTACTCCACACTCTAAAGAAGCACTGAAAAGTTCAGCCAGCGGAGCTGCCAGGAGATCTCTAAGTTCCCTTAGTACCCTCTGATGTATCCCATCCGGCCCCATCGCCTTATCTACAATAAGTTTAGTTAACTCCTAACGAACACACTGTTCAGAAAATCGATTGAAGTTTACTTCACTTCCAGTCTTATTTGTGTTTGCTTTATGTGGTCCTGTTCCAGGCCCTTCCACAGTGAACACCAAACAAATATTAAGCAATTTTTGCTTTTTCCTCATCAGCCTCCTACATATTCCTCCCCTTCACTTTTGAGTCTTACACTGCCACTTTTGTGCTTCTTCTATCACTAACATGTCTTAAAAAAAAAAAAAAAAGGTCGTCTCCCTGTCTTACCGGATTTTTTTTTTTCTATTTACATTTTCGCATTCCTACTTTCCCAGATATTGTCACCTGTCTCCCTCTCTCTGCGATCTCTTGTAGTTTATGAATGCGAACCTTTTCTCCCTTACCTTTTCAGCTGCTACTTTAGAAAAACATAAACTGTCTCTTTCCTCTTTATTTACTTTCCTAACAGAAAGATTAATTGCCCTTATGATGTTTCCTTTTGGTTTTGCCTACTGCCTACTGCTCTTCTACTTCTCCTGGATTTTCCTATCCAGCTTACAACTCCTTGAGGTGCTCCCCCAATATGAGAGAGTTTGTATTCCTGAAGACTTTGACCTTCGCCTTAGAATGAACCTTCATCTCTTGTGTCCTAATATTGAACCACACCATCCGGTGGTCAATGGTTCCCTGATGATCATTCACTACAACATCAGGATTACTGTCCCCGTGGGTAAGCACCAGGTCCAGTATCGCCCCCTCCCGTGTGGGTTCTGTTACCAGGTGACAGAAAAGTTCTCCTCCCAGAGAATCCAGGAGCTCCCTACTTCTAGAAGATACTGCATTGGGTTGTCCCAATCAACATCTGGAAGATTAAAATCCCTTAGCAGGCGCACCTCCCCTTTCACAGCAATCCTTGTGAATATCCTCCATTAAATCTCTGAGTATCCTCCATTAAATCTCTATCCATCTCCTCTGTCTGTGATGGAGGTCTGTATATTTCACCAATATAAATAGTTTTCCATTCCCTCTTTCCAGATTAACCCACAGTGCCTCCTCCTTACCTCGTAAACCCAGCAATGCTGTTGCTTTAATACTGTTCTTTATACATTAATTCCACTCTTCCTCCTCTCCTTCCTGAACAGATTGTAGCCGGGTATAACTATATCCCAGCCATGGTTTCCCACCTACCAGGTCTCCATGACATCCACTCTATCTAAATCAGCTTCTTCCATGACTGCCTCTAGATCTGGGACCTTATTCCTCTTACTATGAGCATTAGTGTACAGAGCTTTCCAAACGTGGCCTTTTTTTCCCCCCATATTTCCCATTTCTTTATGAGTATTTAATCTTTTACCTACCTTCGGTTTCGTTCACCCATCCTCAATGATTCCAGTTTAAAGCCCGCCTCGCTAGGTTTGCCATTCTGTGTTGGAAGACGCTGCATCCCCTTCCTTTGAGAAGTGGATCCCATCTCTGCTCAGCAATCCTTGAAATATCATCCCATGCTCCAGAAAGCCAAAAAAACACTCACCTCGACACCCTCTACGCAGTCATTCATTTGTCTCCAGACTGCAAGCTTCCCTATCTGGGCGTTTATGCTTAACTGGGAGGATTAAGGAGAGAGCCACCTGCGCACAGCAGCGCTTCAACGGCATTGAGCTTCCAAGAGGCCTGGAGAGGAGGGGACCATGCTTAAAGCCTAACCTGAGAATAGTCTCAAGCCCTCACTTACCATGATGACTTTGGGAATTTATCATTAAACCTGGTAAATAAGACACAGAGGAAGTCCTGGGGGGCTTGTTTCTTACAAGGCCCGACTCGTGCTACCATTTCACTGTAACCGTTTCTGAGCATGTTTGGGCCAAGGGCGGGAGGGCAGCTGCAGTGATAGGGCGGAGAGATTTGGGAGCTGGGGTTGAGCTGGATAAGGGGAATTCACGTGCGCAAAGTGGAGAACCTCAACTGGGCAGCTTGGGTAGTCGTTAGCCGCCGCCTTTCATTAATGTTCCTGGACAGGGAAAAAAAAAGAGTGGGTAGGCCCGACGGTCTCCAACTGCCTGTTTGTCGGCTCTTCACCTCCCGCTGTTTACTATGGGGGTCAGTTTTCAAAGGATTTAGGGTTCTAAATTCGGGAGTTAGGCTCTTAAATTGGGCCTTTATGACAAGTGTTACTAGAGCTGAGTGCATACATTCACTGGGCTCCTAAACCTAGGCACCTAAAAAATGGGTGACAGTAGGGGCAGAGTGAGGGTGGGGGAAACAGAGCTAGGAGCTTTAGCACAGACTTTCAGAACTAGGAAGCTAAGCAAACGAACAGCAGGGGCTGAAAGTTAGGCTCCCGAGTTCTAGGATCTGAAGTGCATGTGCATTTTCAGCTGAAAACGTAGGTGGCTACATTCAAGCCAAAGTTGGGAGCCTACCTTAGAGTGGTAAACTTAGGGACCCGGGTGGTGTTAGTGTGTGAGAGACGGGTTTCTCTGCTGTAACACTTGGTATTAAATTAACATTTCTCAGGGCCTGCAATACTGGCTGCATGGTGGATTTATCCAGCGTCAGAACTGCGCCTAGAGAGTTTGCCCGTGCTAAGGTAATTCATACATCAGGTCCTTTCTTCCAATTACTGAGCATAGGGAAACATTTTCTGAAATGAGCTTTTTATAAAAAAAAAGGCATAGTCTAATAAACCAATACAATAAGCAAGTATAGAAATATGTAATAAATTATATAGTCTGATAATTACAGTCAAACTGCATATACCTCTCCCCCTAAAAACAGAGAGAGAAACTAAAAAAAAAAACCATGTATTTATACATTATATAAAGAAAACCATATGAAAAAACTACTCTCTTTGGTATAAAAATTAGAATCTGCCTTTGTGCAGCAGACACAGACGTTGTGGAACAGTGTTAACTGCATGGTCAGGAATACAGTCTAGCGAGCGCTACCTCGGCCTATATTTATATAATCTCCCTCAGCAGGCGAGATCTCCCTCTTGCCAGTCCTGCTATGACTTAAACCCTCCACGAGGGAGGGAGAATGCAATTTCTCCTGCACGCTAGGCCCCACACCTGAGGGAAGAACAGTCTGGTTAAAACTCCGGCGGGGCGATGATGGGAGAAACGCCCTTCTGGGCGAGTCCTCGCCCCAGGGAGAGACCTGAGGAGCTGCAGCCTGGGCCTTGCCTCGTTGGCAGTAAGGACCTGTGTGTGCGTATGCGCGCACGCGGGAGCAGTACTTGTGTCTTAAATCCCAGGATGCCCGGCGAAGCTCCCGCGCGCTAGGAGGGTCGAAAGTGGAAACAGTAATTCTCGCAACGGTTGAGAAAGGGCGAGCGTGAAATGTTTCTTGCTCCCAAGAGATGAATCACAGTGAGCAGCACAAGCGTCGTGGGAGGGGGGGGGGGGGGGGGGGAATCACGTCGGCGTTGCTCAAGCAGCCAGCACAGAGAGAAAAGGGAACTGGGTGGAGCAGGCTGGGCGCCCCCTTGTTTTGGAAAAATAATGAGAAGCTAACCCAGCTGAAGGATTTTGGATTCCAGGCCCTCTGTCTGTACCTTCGCTCAGTGGGAAACCAGCAAGTAAGCGGCGAGATCTGTTCCACTTTGTTTGTTGGTAGGGGATAAATAAGACAGCCCCCCCCTCCCCCCCGGAGTATCCTGATCTCGGTGGCGAAGCAAGGAATGAGATGACTATGATCTGCTGGACGGGTTTTAGCTGCTCCTACAATGACAGCAGCTCGATTTGTTGCTGCCGCCTGCATCCCTGAGCTCATCCAGTCTTTGGTGTGTGTGTGTGTGTGTGTGTGTGTGTGTGTGTGTGTGCACAACGGCCCAGCGCGGTCCCGTAGCGAGAGGCAGACCGGTTCCCCTGGAAGCTGACGGACTCCGTTAGGATCTGATGGCCCCCCTAGCACATCTGAGGTTAACTCTTGGGTTCCTCTCCTGCTTTGCTCCTGTGCAGCGGAGCCTTTGGGGTTCCTGGCACAGGAACATGGAAGGCCGGAGAAGCAGCAGCGAGCCCCCAAGCTCTCTCTCTCTCTCTTACACCTTCACGGTCTTGTCGGCGCTGGGACTGCTGCTGGTGTCGCCCTTCTTTTTCCTCAGGGTCTCTATCCAGCTGGAGCTGGAGCGGGTGGCGAAGCTGGAGAGCGCCATGGAGCTGAGGCGCATGTTCATGCCAGACATGATGAGCTCCCCAAACCCTTCCTGGTGCGAGAAGGCGTAGCCAGAGCGGCGGGATCCTGCGCGCCCCACCCTGCGCATGGAGCGGCGGTGCGGCTTCTGCTTCTTACGGACCAGCTGGGTGTAGCGGACCTGAGAGAAGAGGAGAAAGTCAGGAGGAGGAGCAGCTTGCTGGCAAACCACCTTATTACTACCCCCCCTTAGAAACTTTCGGGCCAGTGCCCCCTGGCCTCCCTTAAAGGGGAAGGAGAAAGGGACTTGGCCCAGGGTCACGCACAGTGGCAGAGGGAGGTCGTGATCTCACGTGCCCTCAGCCGTAGATCATTACCACTACTGCAGGGCCTGGTGGGGGTCAGAGGCCAGGGAAAGGGTGCTGGGCGGGTTTTCCCTTACTTTCTTAAATTGAAGTCTAACTGTTAAAATTAGATATTCTTAATCTCTACAAATAATTCAGGGAGGCCCCAGTTATAGATTACATGCAGGGGTCTGATAGGGCTGCTGGCAGCACTGCCCTCTGCTGGTGAAATGTAGTACTGTGCACAGCTCTGAAGGAGCAGCAGAGGGGAGAATGGGGAATTAAGAGGAGAATGGAAGAGAATAGCGAAGCAGAGAGCAGCACCCCCCCCCCCCCACCCCTTCCCCAAGAAGGAGCCGCACTCTGCGAGGGAAGGGTCAGAAACTGCTTCTTTCTCCAAAAAAAACGGAGGAATGTTCTCTCCCACTAGTACTGTTTCACTCTCAAACCTGTCTGAACTTGGATCGAGCTAGGAGAAGAGGAGCTGCGCGGGAACACACGTGATGAGCGCTATTACCTCCCCTGGCGACTGGACGCGCTGACCCCAGTTTTGCAGCCAGGGTTACGGACGCGCGCGGGACTGCACCGGCCTGTTAAGGACTGCGAGAGGCCTCTGGAGACGGGGAAAGCCCTACAGCACCAGGCCAGCCATGAAAGGTGGACTATAAATCACCAATTAAACTAAATATAATTACAGCTTCACTCTCACGCTGTGGATCTATTCCGGGTTTTAAAGATAACACAAGTTTGCTTTGTGTTCCAACTTAATCCTGGAGTTTCCTCCTCAAAACTCCATTCACACATTTAATCCCAACATAAATGACTCCTGGAATAACAAAGGCAAAAGTGAGACTATTTGCTCGTTGTAGGATTAGTGACTCCAGGACTCGGGTGGAAGGCTCTGCATTTCTGCCAACGTGAACACCAACTGGCGTGAATGCTGGATAAAAGGTGGGGCCATTTGCAGAGCAATCATCCTTGCTTTCTGACTTCAGGCTGGGCCTGGCGGAGGTTGGTGCTAGCATACAGTAATTAAAATCACCCCCGCTTTCCTGTGGCAGACCCCCCCCAGCCTCGGCCAGGGCGACTGCCTGCCCCCCCCCACCCCCCCTTCTTGTTGCTCCTTACCGTGTCCGAGAGCTCGGGTTTCAAATCCAGCTTCAAGAAACGGATTGCCACCACCGGCATTATGCACACGACTGTAGTCAGGCCAATGGTGAGCCAGACGGTGGGCTGGGCCAGCGTGTTCTGGGAATTACCTGCAAAGAAAAAAAGGTTACTGCCTCGTTAACTGCAAGACGGACGCCGAGGCGCGGCGCGGGCGAGCAAGGGGAGGACGAGGCGAGACCTCGGCTAGAGCACTGCAAAAGCAACGAGTCACTGCAGCAGGCGGAAGCAGCCATGATGGATGAGCGAACAGGCTCCCAGGGGAGGGGGATTGTAGAGCTGAGTAGCTGGGGTGGATGGAAACATGGTGGCAGGAAAAAAAGACCACGGTGCAGGAACCAGACAGACAAGGGGGAGGTCAGAGAAAATTAGCTGGAGAAATAAGAGGGGGGAGGAGGCAATTACTTGTGTGTGAGGGGAAGGGGCTCCTCCAGCACGGTTTTGCTTGGCTGTTTCTGCTCGAGCTCCATCTCTTCCCCTCCCCCTCTAGTGCAAGGCCCACCTTGCAGCTGCTCTGCCTCATCTGGACTGGCCCCCATGGGCAGGGATGCAGCCGCCAGGCACTAGCAGCCTTTGCGCTTTGAACGGGCTGTGCTTACGGTGTTGGCGTGGGGCCTGGGCCGTGCCCCAGCCATTCCTCCTGCTGGGTCTGGGCTCTGAGTGGAGAGGGGGCTGCTTTGCAGTGTGTGCAGCCACACACGCCTGGCCCTCTGGTAGCTACAGTGAGAGGGCAGAGGTTGACAGGGAGGAGTCTCTTCTCCGAGCTGAACAGCCCTAACCTCCTTAGCCTTTCCTCACAGGGCAGCCGTTCCATGCCCCTTATCATTTTGGTCGCCCTTCTCCGCACTTTCTCCGGTGCAGCTCTATCCTTTTTTGAGAGGCGGGGAGCAGAACCGCAACCAGTATGCAAGGTGCGGTCTCTCAACGTTTTGGAGCAGGAGCTGGAAGCCAGAGGATTACAGTATCAGAGGCAAGATTGGAGAGCAAGCGAGCCAGGCAGGGCTGGCAGTAACATTTATAAACTGGGAGACAAACCGACGGAGGAACAGGACTGGGGAGTGGTCATCAAGGACCAGTCCACGCTGGTTAAGGGAACATGATCAGTGCTAGGCTCGGGTCTCATCACCGAGAGGGGCAAGAAGAGAAAATACAGCTGATGCAGCGGACGTGAAAATATGCGGCAGCGTAGACAAGATGAAAGAGAACCATGTTCCAAATGTTTACGGGTGAAGGTTTGGCACCTCCACTTCACTCCAAAAAAAAAAGGTAAAATCATGCATTAGAGAGGCAGAGCTCCAAAGGCCAAATACCTTGTTGGAAGTAAAGACCTGGCACTATGCAAACCAGAAAAAGACCAGCGCCGATGCCCCCAGCGTAGCCAGCCGCCGTGACAAAGCAGTCGGGAAAGTTAATAGGGATAAATAGAGAAGGATGACGGGCACAGGAGAGGGAAGGTACAATCTTCCGTCTCCTGAGAACGGTGTTCACGCCAGAGGAGGATGTGGACAAGGAAACCTGCCCCAGAAGCCATGCACAGCGAGAGTGAGGGAGCAAGGATGATGTGCGCTGAGCGAGAAGGGAAGCCATAGCATATAATCATTCACCTGTCCCAACAGGCTTCAAGAACTTTCCACAGAACGAGGGGGCGTGGAAGCCTTCCAGGCTCGGGATGAGCCCAAAAGCAAGGCTGGAGAGGAGAGGGAAATGGGCAGCCCGGTGTCTGGGTTTCCAGGAAACCTCAGCCCTTACAAAAAACGGCTGTTTGAGCAGCCAGAGAGCCCGACCTTCCTGGATGCGGGCATCTCGGAGGCTGGCCAGCTGCCGAGCACATCTGTTTCAGACGCAGGAGCGGCCTGGATTTCTGCACACGCACGCTAGGCTTAGGCCCAGCGCGGCAGAATTAGGGGGTGTGGGGTAGGACTGAAGACCTGTGAGCCACTGCCGTGCTGGGAGCCAGCGCGAACCATGAGCTCCAAGGGGGGAGGCGGGCACAGAGGGTGAAACTGCAGGGCTGGGGGGGGGGGGGGGGTGCAGGTACCAACACGCCTAGGGCACTCGTCATCGTGCAAGCAGCTCGAGTAGTCTCGCTGCTTCCTGCCGTACGACCGAGAGCTCAGCCTAAATCACACCATGCTGGAAGCTAAAGCCAGTTTGGCGCCAGTTTCTTTTAAGTGGGCAGACTGGGTGGAGCCGGCGTTCTCTTTTCTTCCCCCATCCGCTGCGTTTCTTTGTAAAGTATCATTCAGACAGAAAGACGGCTCGTACCTGTTTCTTTCCAGGGCAGCATTGCAGCAAATTTCTGGTTTGCTGCAATGCTGCCCAGGGATAGAGAGTCAGATTTTGATAGCAGCAGCGCACTCTCATCACCAAGAACTTCAGCTCAACTCGGCGTGGGGCCTGTGAGCTGGTGCATGCTCACCGAACCTGCAGCAGCCTGGCCCCCCGGCACCAGCGCACAGGCCCCAGGCTGAATTTATCTGAGGTTCTTCGCGGCAGCCCAGGGGAGAGGGGAGAGGGGAAGATGTGAGCAGAAGCCCGGTCCCCTCTGATGATTTTTGGGGCTTCCACTCCCCTCCCATGCCCATGGGCACCTATGGCTTAATCCGGGCCCTGGGGGTGCTTTAAATGCCCTTTGGCAGACCCCCGTTTGCTACCCCCTTACGCCTTGCTGTTTGAAAGGAGAACCTGAGCCAGCAGGAGGAGAGGGGCCTGGTGCGGACTGGGAGCGCATTGCAGTACCAGAGACCGGCAGGGCCCGAGGCTGCCCGATGCAGCTCACTGGACCAGAGCACAAGAGAGCACCAAAGGCTCGTCAGTCTCCCCAGTTTGCTTTCTTCTGCAATGCCATAGAGCCCGGCTCAGCTTGGATGTTTTCTCTTCTCTTCTTCGCTGCTTTTGGGAATGAGGACAGATCGTGGGTTTTTTTGTTTTTCGCCACCCTGGGAGGCTGCCTGCCTCGCTCGTACCCCCCCCCCAAGGCCAGCCGCGGAAAGCAGACTAAAATCCCATGCCACGGAGCTCCGCCAGTCCCTCCAAACCCCCCCCCCCCCCCGCAGAGGCGCGCGGCTACTCACCCACGAAGCGGAACTGGTTGGGGAACATCTCGAAGAGCCCGTCACTGTGCATGGCAAACAGGATGGCAAAATACATAGCCAGGCTTCCCCAGATGAAGAAGTGATTAATGGCCGTCCAGTAGCCCGTATCCAGCCCAATCTGTAAGGAGGAAAGAGGGAGGCAGGTCACCAGGGGGGGGGGGGGGGGAGGGGAAGGGGGGGTCCCGGGTGCCATCTTGGCACCGCACCGAGAGGCCCTGGCGGCTGCGCCCGACCCACCTGCACGCTGACCACGATCACCAGCGACGTGGCCACGGTGACGGCGAAGGACTGGTAGTCGGCCAGCTGAGTCCCGTCGTCCCGCGTGGCTTCCGCAAAGACCCCGTAGGGAATGAAGAACATCAGGACAGAGGTGTAAATGCCCTGAGCAATGCAGATGAAGAACTCTCGTTTGTTAAAGAGCAAGTTCAGCTGCCCCGGCTCGTACAGCTTTGGGTACTCGAGACTGCGCTGCTCCGGCACATCCTGAAAGAGAGAGGGGGGGGAGGGGAAAACGGGCCTGCATCTGAAACGGACGTCCCCCAAGCACGGGCAGCTGCGGTCTAGAAAGCTAAGCGGATATTTTCGATAATTCACAGCAGGCCCGGAGGCCGCAGCCTCGCTCTGCTCAGCCTGAACGGGTGTGTGCTCCCCCCCCCCCCCCAATAACTTCCAAACAGCTGGGCCTAGGTCAACCAAACCTGCTGGGGAGATGGGGGCGGAGGAACGGGAGATCGTCTTGAAAATGGCCGCCTCCTTTTCGGAGCGCGGGAGTGAGGCAAAGTTGGCAAACAAAGTGCACTGGTACTAGCACGAAGGCGCTGAGGACGTTGCTCGACGGAGTTCGTGTGGGGCGGGCGACTGCTTTCCAGGCGCTAGGCTGCAATCCAGGTGGCGATAGCCCTCCCCCCTCCCCATTTCTACAAACCGTACAGCCACTTACCTGGTCAAAGACTCCCATGGCAAGGACAGGCAGCGACGTATACACGATGTTATAGAGCGTGATGAAGTACTGGTCGTAGACAGTCTGCGAAGAAGAGGCAGTGGAACATTTAACAGCTGGGAACCGTGCATTAACTGCCCCCCCCCCCCCCCCCAGTCCTACAAGTGACAAGCATGCTCGATCACCGATGCCATTAGCGGGTCTGACGGTAACCTTTCCAAAGAGTGAGCACCACCGCCCTCCCCCGGAGCTCAGCAGCACCCACTAGCTCGGGGCCCTGCAAGCAGGCACAGCCAGGCAGACCTGAAGCCGTGTCCACCAGCTCCTCTAGCAACAGACTGACGTAGCTGCCTCGCCGGCGCTGCGCCAGAGGCAGAAATGCTCCGGTGTGCTTTGATGGAGGCTGTTTAAAGGGAAGGCTGCCCCGTCAGAGCCCAGGAGAAAGCGGAGGCGGCCGTGCAGTGTGCAAACGGGACACGGGCCCCAGGGCCTGGCTCACCTGGGCAGAAAATCCACAGAAGAAACCAAACCAGAAATGGACCATGGTGAAAGCAAAGTTCTTGTAGAAGAAATAACAGAGGAACTTGCACATGCGGAGGTAGGACCACCGGCCGTGCACCAAGAGCAGGCGCTGCAGAAACTTAAACTGGGAGAAGGAATAGTCGGAGGCCAGCACAGCCTGGATCCCCTCCTGTCCACTGATTCCAACACCAATGTGGGCAGCTGTGCAGTAAAAAAAAAAATATATATATATATAGCGGGTGAGAGTTTTCACAGTGCACAACAGGGGTCAAACATACAATCCCTATCCCTTATATTATATGTATACAGTATGTAGACACACAAAATCCCTCCCACACAGGCACATACAATGCTTCACTTTCAAACATACAATCCCTATCCCTTATATGTATACAGTATGTAGACACACAAAATCACACCTGGGCATACAGTGCTTCGCTTTCAAACCTACAATCCCTATCCCTTATATTATATGTATACAGTATGTAGACACACAAAATCCCCCCACACCTGCGCATACAATGCTTCACTTTCAAACATACAATCCCTATCCCTTATATTATATGTATACAGTACGTAGACACACAAAATCCCTCCCACACAGGCACATACAGTGCTTTGCTTTCAAACACACAATCCCTATCCCTTATATTATATGTATACAGTATGTAGACACACAAAATCCCTCCCATACCTGCGCATACAGTGCTTCGCTTTCAAACATACAATCCCTATCCCTTATATTATATGTATACAGTACGTAGACACACAAAATCCCTCCCACACAGGCACATACAATGCTTCGCTTTCAAACATACATTCCCTATCCCTTATATTATATGTATACAGTATGTAGACACACAAAATCCCTCCCACACCTGCGCATACAATGCTTCGCTTTCAAACACACAATCCCTATCCCTTATATTATATGTATACAGTATATACACACACAAAATCCCCCCACACCTGCGCATACAGTGCTTCGCTTTCAAACACACAATCCCTATCCCTTATATTATACGTATACAGTATGTAGACACACAAAATCCCTCCCACACCTGCACATACAATGCTTCGCTTTCAAACACACAATCCCTATCCCTTATATTATATGTATACAGTATATAGACACACAAAATCCCCCCACACCTGCGCATACAGTGCTTCGCTTTCAAACACACAATCCCTATCCCTTATATTATACGTATACAGTATGTAGACACACAAAATCCCCCCACACCTGCGCATACAATGCTTCGCTTTCAAACATACAATCCCTATCCCTTATATTATATGTATACAGTATATAGACACACAAAATCCCCCCACACCTGCGCATACAATGCTTCGCTTTCAAACATACAATCCCTATCCCTTATATTATACGTATACAGTATGTAGACACACAAAATCCCTCCCATACCTGCGCATACAGTGCTTCGCTTTCAAACATACAATCCCTATCCCTTATATGTATACAGTATGTAGACACAAAATCCCTCCCACACAGGCACATACAGTGCTTCGCTTTCAAACATACAATCCTTATCCCTTATATTGTATGTATACAGTATATAGACACACAAAATCCCCCCACACCTGCGCATACAATGCTTCACTTTCAAACATACAATCCCTATCCCTTATATTATATGTATACAGTACGTAGACACACAAAATCCCTCCCACACAGGCACATACAGTGCTTTGCTTTCAAACACACAATCCCTATCCCTTATATTATATGTATACAGTATGTAGACACACAAAATCCCTCCCATACCTGCGCATACAATGCTTCACTTTCAAACATACAATCCCTATCCCTTATATTATATGTATACAGTACGTAGACACACAAAATCCCTCCCACACAGGCACATACAATGCTTCGCTTTCAAACATACAATCCCTATCCCTTATATTATATGTATACAGTATGTAGACACACAAAATCCCTCCCATACCTGCGCATACAGTGCTTCGCTTTCAAACATACAATCCCTATCCCTTATATTATATGTATACAGTATGTAGACACAAAATCCCTCCCACACCTGCGCATACAGTGCTTCGCTTTCAAACATACAATCCCTATCCCTTATATTATATGTATACAGTATGTAGACACACAAAATCCCCCCACACCTGCGCATACAGTGCTTCGCTTTCAAACATACAATCCCCTATCCCTTATATTATATGTATACAGTATGTAGACACACAAAATCCCCCCACACCTGCGCATACAATGCTTCGCTTTCAAACACACAATCCCTATCCCTTATATTATATGTATACAGTATGTAGACACAAAATCCCTCCCACACAGGCACATACAGTGCTTCGCTTTCAAACATACAATCCCCTATCCCTTATATTATATGTATACAGTTTGTAGACACACAAAATCCCTCCCACACAGGCACATACAATGCTTTGCTTTCTTCGAAAGCCAGAAGGATGCTGGAGTGCCCAGGGCTACAAACAGCCAGCAGGAAAAAGTTGGGGATATTGCTTCTGTATCTGGCGAGACCTGAGTGGGAGGGCTGTGCAGAATGCCAGCGATTGCACCTTCCAAAAGATTTCAACTGAACAAGAGCCAGTGCACAGGGGGCAGCTCCTAAAACGGTCAATGGTCTTCATCATGAAGAACCGGGAGACAGACGTAAAGATCTAAACGTGCCTACCCTGGAGCAGGGGTTCTCAACCCATCCTCAGAACACAGCCAGTCGGGTTTTCGGGATATCTGCAGCGAATTTGCACAGCGTCCAGGCAGTACAGGCAAAGGTCTCTCATCCATGATCAGGATGGACATCCCGACCGCGCAGCTGGCTGGGTGTGTGGCGAGGATGGGCTGAGAAGCTGCATCGGGCCTCTCTCCGTCCTTACTTTTAATCATGCTGACATCATTGGCACCGTCCCCGATGGCCAGGGTCACAGCCTTCTTGTACTTCTTGACCAGCTCCACCACCTGCGCCTTCTGTAGCGGCGTCACCCGGCAGCAGATCACGGCCTTGCAGGCACAGGCCGTCTCCAGGAACTCCTGCTCCATGTCCGCTTCGAGCGCGTGAGCCTGGGAGCGGGAACGAGAAGGGGGTAATAGCGAGGGAGGCCTACAAAGCCCTGCTGGGCCTGCCCGCACCACGTGCCTCCCTGCTGGACCATGCGCCCACGGATACAGCAGCGGGTCTCTTACCAGACTGTGCCCATTGATGACCAAGGCGTACTCTCCAGCCACAGCCTCCAGGACGGACGTGATCTGGGCGGGCGACATTTTCTCTGGACATAAGAAACCATTTCCAACGGACCGACAGCTGTCCATCATCTTCACCCGTGCTTTCCTGAAAGGGGGGGGAGGGGAATCAAAGAGCGAGGCTGAATTTGGGAAAGTCTCGGCCCCCCCCCAGACCGGCTGCCTTACCTGCTCCTTCTGCGGCTCCTGCTCACCCTCCCTCCTGAGAATCCCAATGCCTTACCCTGGCGCCTCTCCCCCCCCCCTCCAGCCCCCTTACTCCTCTACCTGAGCGGCACCCCACTTACCCCAGCTGCTTCTCCACGCCCAGAGTCGCTCTCCTCCCCACTATTCCCCGAAGTCGCCGCATTTACCTCCGCAACTCCTCCCCGTCCACCCCCCCCCCCCCCCCCCCGAGCAGCTGCTTCAGCTTCTTCTCCCCCGCCATTCTCAGCTGCGCTGCTTTATCTCAGCGCCTCCCGCCTCACCTCAGCTCTTCCTGCACCTCCCGCACCGTGTGGCCAGTGATGATAAATATCTCGGTCATGTCGTCCGTCAGCATTTTACAGGAGTAGCCGATGTTCACTGCTGTCTCTGAGGGAGGAATGAGAAACGGTAAAGACCGGGAAACTAAAAACAAACCACCTCTGGCCAAGCCACATTCACCTAATCCCCCCTCTCACCCCCTCTGAATATCGAGCATCCATCTAATCTTGCACAGAGGACCGTGGGTCCCCAAGGAGACACTTGTTGTGTGGCAAGGCAAGAGCAAAAGATCAAAAGCAACAGCAAGGAAATACTGAAAGATGGAGTGCACCTTGTTTGTCTCCGGTCAGAACCCAGATCTTGATGTTAGCCAGCGTCAGGATGGCGATGGTTTCAGGAACTCCCTCCTGCAGTTTGTCCTCAATAGCTGTCGCCCCCAGCAGCTGTAAAACAAAAAGGTGGAACAACAGAAAAAAAAACAAACTATCAGTCTCTCCGAATACACAGTGTACACGTCGATAACCATTTACACACCCAGCCATACACATGCACGTGCTAAGATAGGTATTCGGTGGCCAAGCAAGAGCCCTCATGATTTAGCACCGGCTTTACTACAGCAACATCAATCCAAAAGGTGCCCGCCAAGGAAAACCACAGACGCAACCTTCTCAGGAACATCCAGATAGGAGAGAACAGCAATTCAGCTTAAACCCCTACACAAAAAGAAATCTTAAAAAACAGAAACCGCACACACGCCCAAGAACGTGCACACGCACACACATCACTCCCATACAGCGAAGCCCAGAGAGACACACTGACAAATCCACCTGCACACTCACAATGAGTGGAAGCATGTACCATCATATCGTGCTCAATCTCTTCGTACACTGCACTCAGCTTCTCTTCACGGCCCTCCAAGGTTGAGTTAGCCCACTGCAGCCTCTCCGCCCAGTCTTCATAGTACTCCTCCTCCAGGTCCTTATAGGCCAGCACCAGTGTCCGCAGGCCATCCCCTGCATATTCCTGCACAAAAGCAGCGAGACGCTCGTGGGAAGGGAAAAAGGACCGGGCACGCCCTCATCCCCCCCCTCCCCAGCCAGGAACTCACGTTGAGGTGCTCCGTGGTGGCGCCCATTAGCATCTGGTTAGAAGGGTGGAGCCTCTCAAACAGGATGGTGTCAGCTCCTTTGCAGTACAGACGGATCCTCCCCTCCGGATTCCGCACTAGGACGGGGCCAGAAATACCTGGTCACGTTTCTCCCTTCTCCTCCGGCGCCGCTTACCCTCGGACGCTCCCCAGCCTTTCCAGCCGCTTCGTCCCTTTCCCATCTCAGCTTTTTAACCTGCAGCTTCCCTCTTTCTCCCATTCCCAGCCCTCCGCCGAGCTCTCTCCCCCCCCCAGCTCTCCTCCGTCCCCTGGGCGCCCCTTCCCCGGCTCCTTCCCTCCCCCGCCCCCCCCTGTCCTAAGCTCTACGTCTTTTCCGGGGGCTCTCACCGACGACGGACATTCTTTTTCGCAGGTTGTTGAAATCCAGGATAGCCAGGAGCTGGTAGGTGATTGGTTTCCCCATCTCGTGAACGGTGATGGTCTTTGGGGTGCGGGAACGGAACACGAAGCCAAAATTCCGGGCCGCGGTGACGAGAGCGCCTTCGTCGGGTGACTGTGCTTTGTAGTACAGTCCTCCTGCCAAAAAAAAAGGGCAAGGTACAGCTTGTCATGCTTACTAAAGAGACGAGGAATTCACAACGCCTCTATCCCCCCCCCTCCCCGGGCATTCATATCCCCCGTCAAAGAGACAGAAAGCATCACCTAAATTTACACAGCACGTGATCTTCCTAGATTTAGAAGTCTCAGGGCCTCATTTACTAAGCATTTTCCCACAGACACAGAATGGGAGAAGAGCCTTTGTAAATCAGGCCCTACGTTACTGCTGAAAATCTGGGCCAAGTGCTTAGCATATCCCCCCCCCCCCCCAGTTTAACTCTGCTTCCATAGCAACTCACATTTTAGGACCTAAAATTAGGCACTTAGCCATAGAACATTTTCAAAGGGGCAAATTTTAGATGCCCAGCTTCCACTGACCCTTATGATACGATGACCCAGAAGCCTCCAAGCATTCACATTCCCCCTCCAACGAGGCAGAAACCCCTCCCCTCCCTCAACCCCAAGGATTCAGATCCAAGGATACAAATCCCATCCAAGGAGCCAGAAGCCTCCTCGACCACCTCCAGCCCCACACATCATCTTCATATCTCCCTCCAAGCCGCGCAGCGATATCCCCACCACAGGGTCAGAAGCCCTTTCAAAGATTTATATCTGCAAGGAAAACCTGAACTCCTGGAGGGATTTCTATTCCTCTTCTGTCGAGAGTCTAATATCTTTACGAGTCTTACGCTCTCCAAAGAGTGCCGAAGACTACACGTGAATCCAACAGCAACAAACGAACCACCACAGCCACGTCCCCGTATTCGCACCTTCACTCTTTTCTTCGGACATGACCGTGTGACATAACGACAGCAGGCGGAAGAACTCATGGATGAGAGGGGCTCCCACCTTCACTGCCTCCAGCAAGCTCGAATCCAAAAAAGAGAACTTCTTATCAGCCAGAGGGTTGAAGGAGAAATCAGCAGGCTCGTCTCTCTGAGGGGACGAGAGGAAATTGCAGAAAACAAGGGAAAATCCGAAAATGCAGGAAACACGCAAAGCAGGGAGAGGAGCAAACTGAAAATTCGCAATGTGCAGCAGACGGAAAATAAGGAACAAAGGTGAAATCCAAAAAGGAAAGACGACAGGAAACACACCAAGGGGTGCAGATGGGAGAGAAAATGAGCATGCAGGGCATGGGAATTCATATCCTGCAGCATTTTGCGGCTT
The DNA here is from genome assembly GCF_901001135.1 of Rhinatrema bivittatum. Lineage (NCBI taxonomy): Eukaryota > Metazoa > Chordata > Amphibia > Gymnophiona > Rhinatrematidae > Rhinatrema > Rhinatrema bivittatum. The sequence continues at coordinate 24,539,858 of NC_042630.1, forward strand.
ACAAAATTATGACTATTTGTACCTAAAGTAACCAACCCTGACTGACTACCAGAATCAGGGCAGGCAGGGGCTGTGACTGCACCTGCACCATCTACTGGAGACAGAGTAAGACTGGGGGGCTGTGACTGGCACAGGGGCATATATGGCTCAGTCCGACAAGTTTTGCTCTGTCTCCATCTACTGGGGCGGAGTCACAACCCAGGTGTCCTGGACTGATCCTGGTACGTACAGGGAATGCCTGTTGCAATTTCTTGTTTTGACCTAGGACCTGCATTTTCACCAGTGAGAACTCCCTCCCCTTGCAAACTCTCAAGCTACTGTACAAGTGACCTCCTGACCTCTGCAGTGTTCTGCAATTCCTGGCAGCTGCAAGGTTCTCCTTCGTGTCAGACAACACTGAAAGGGTTAAACGCGTCCCATGGATTCAAAATAGAGCTCAAGCCCAGAAGTTGACAAAAATCTCAGCCCTGACTGAGTACAGCTGACCAAGCCTGTACCACTTCTGAACAGCATCCTGTGGTCAAACTGTTACTGGGGCTTTCTTGGGTACTGGCTAGGTAAAGTGAATCTTGATTAGAGAGTGTTTATTGTATAATCCTTTTCCCTATTTGTTGTTTGCTGGTTATAAAACTTTTACTGTTCACTTTATCTCCTTTTTTTTTACTAAACCATTTAGTTGATAGCCCTGTGTGTGATCAGTGATCCCAGCAGTTTGTTTTTTTTTTTTTCCATTTGGTCTGTAGATGCATTTCTAGAAAATGTGACCCTTAGGTTTTGTGGGTCTCAGTCTCCCCTATAAACCACCAGGGGATAGCTTGTGGACAGGGTACTTACACAGAGGCAAGAAGGAATCGAATTGGAAGGCAACAGATTGCTAGGTAGGGGCACATGTGCAACTGCAGGCAGGCCCGTGCCACGCGTGGCAAGATCTTCCAAGATTAACCCAATGGGTATTAGGGATAGTGCTAAAGTATCATGTGACATCATTCAATTATAGTTATTCTTCACTTTATCTCAGAAGAAAGGCTGAGGCAATCATCTTGGGAGCTGAACCTCAGACTCACATATACATTAAAAGTCAATGTTCTAGACTTGCACCAATTTTCACAGCAGATTTACACACTTAAGTCCACTTTTTAAAACCCAAAGAGTAGGTACCATATCCAAACTCCGCCCCAGCTCCATCCAGGTAAACTTAAACAAGAGCATGACATACGCATATAAGTTTACCTGCCTATTAGGCACACAATTTTGTAAGAGGCCATTTTTGCTTGTAAAAAAACATTTACCTTCAGAAGTCTATTTGAATATTGCTCTGTCAGGCCGATACAGTAAAATCGGCGGGAGAGCCGGTTCTCCGAGGCGAGCGCCCGCTCTCCCAACACGCGCCCAGGCCAATCTTCTGGGCGCACGAACCAGTATTTAAATGAGGGCCCACGGTAAAAAGAGACACTAGGGACACTAGCGCGTCCCTAGGGCCTCCTTTTGACAGGAGCTGCGGCTGTCAGTGGGTTTGACAGCCGACGCTCAATTTTGCCGGCGTCGGTTCTCACACCTGCTGACAGCCACGGGATCGGAAAACGGATGCCGGCAAAATTGAGTGTCCGTCTTCCGACCCGCGGGCCACTTTTTTTTTTTTTTTAATTTTGGGGCCTCCGACTTAATATCACCATGATATTAAGTCTGAGAGTGTACAGAAAAGCAGTTTTTTCTGCTTTTCTGTACACTTTCCTGGTGCCGGCAGTTTCTGAAAGTAAAATGTGCGGCTTGGCTGTATGGCGCGGCTTGGCTGCGCATTTTACTTTCTGTATGGCGTGGGAATGACTAATAGGCCCATCAACATGCATTTGCATGTTGCGGGCGCCACTAGTTTCGGGGGGGTTGGCCGCGCGTTTTCGACGCGCTATTACCTCTTACTGTATACGGGGTAAGAATAGCGCTTCGGAAACGTGCGGCCAATCGCGGGCTAACAGTGCGCTCCACCGGAGCGCACGGTACTGTATCGGCCTGAATGTTTGCAGCAGAAAAACCCAGAGACGTGTGCTCCGTCCCCTCCCTCCCTAACACACGTACATTCAATTTGCTGAATCCCCTATGGACATCTGCCTCCCAGCTGTTGCCTCACAGGTAAGAACCTGAAATATGGAATAATAAAAAAAATCGAAGCCCACACAGGGTCAGCAGGGGAACGAAGGCAAGAGAAGAAAGATGGGCTTTACCTCACACAGGTCTTCTTTTGTTCCCAGGACTTCAATAACATCACCTAGGAAAGCAAACAAGTTACCTCTGCTGGCAGAGCTCCTGAGGACTGAAGATGCAGAGTGAAATCGTTCGGGCTGGTGTTCTTATAAGTAAAACTGACGCAGGCAGGGTTTCAGCCGAACTTGTTCCTGAAACCTGCGTTGTCTGACTTTTAGTGCTGAGAACCAGCGCTAGGTGTCTAACTTCTATCCCCTGGCCCCGCTGGCCTTCCAGTTTCTAGAAATCTAAATTTGGGTGTTCAGTGAACTTTAGGGGCTCAGCCCGGTACCCACACCCCCTGAACATGGCCACGGACCTGACTTCCTTTCATTTACACAGGGCAGGCTCTCGTAACGATTCATACAGAGCAGCGGGTAATCTTAACAGGCCCAGCACAGGAAGGGTAAGAGGAAGCTCTGCAGACTGCTCTCGCAAACCAGCAGCCACAGCACATCTGGGAAGATTCCTTTTACAAAGTGCCCCCCTCAAAGTGCCCCAGCTCCTAGACATCACTGAACACATTCTAGCAGCCCCCTCCATTCTAACTAGGAGCCCCACTCCCCGCCACCTGCTCCCAACATGAGCTCCACTCCCAACCTGAACTCCTCCGCTCCCCGCCACCTGCTCCCAACATGAGCTCCACTCCCAACCTGAACTCCTCCGCTCCCCGCCACCTGCTCCCAACATGAGCTCCACTCCCAACCTGAACTCCTCCGCTCCCCGCCACCTGCTCCCAACATGAGCTCCACTCCCAACCTGAACTCCTCCGCTCCCCGCCACCTGCTCCCAACATGAGCTCCACTCCCAACCTGAACTCCTCCGCTCCCCGCCACCTGCTCCCAACATGAGCTCCACTCCCAACCTGAACTCCTCCGCTCCCCGCCACCTGCTCCCAACATGAGCTCCACTCCCAACCTGAACTCCTCCGCTCCCCGCCACCTGCTCCCAACATGAGCTCCACTCCCAACCTGAACTCCTCCGTTCCCCGCCACCTGCTCCCAACATGAGCTCCACTCCCAACCTGAACTCCTCCGCTCCCCACCACCTGCTCCCAACATGAGCTCCACTCCCCGCCTCCTGCTCCCAACATGAGCTCCACTCCCAACCTGAACTCCTCCGCTCCCCACCACCTGCTCCCAACATGAGCTCCACTCCCAACCTGAACTCCTCCGCTCCCCAGCACCTGCTCCCAACATGAGCTCCACTCCCAACCTGAACTCCTCCGCTCCCCAGCACCTGCTCCCAACATGAGCTCCACTCCCCACCACCTGCTCCCAACATGAGCTCCACTCCCAACCTGAACTCCTCCGCTCCCCAGCACCTGCTCCCAACATGAGCTCCACTCCCCGCCTCCTGCTCCCAACATGAGCTCCACTCCCCGCCTCCTGCTCCCAACATGAGCTCCACTCCCAACCTGAACTCCTCCGCTCCCCACCACCTGCTCCCAACATGAGCTCCACTCCCAACCTGAACTCCCCCGCTCCCCAGCACCTGCTCCCAACATGAGCTCCACTCCCCGCCTCCTGCTCCCAACATGAGCTCCACTCCCCGCCTCCTGCTCCCAACATGAGCTCCACTCCCAACCTGAACTCCTCCGCTCCCCACCACCTGCTCCCAACATGAGCTCCACTCCCAACCTGAACTCCTCCGCTCCCCAGCACCTGCTCCCAACATGAGCTCCACTCCCCGCCTCCTGCTCCCAACATGAGCTCCACTCCCAACCTGAACTCCTCCGCTCCCCAGCACCTGCTCCCAACATGAGCTCCACTGCCCGCCTCCTGCTCCCAACATGAGCTCCACTCCCCGCCTCCTGCTCCCAACATGAGCTCCACTCCCTGGCTCCTGCTCCCAAAACGAGCTCCACTCCCTGGCTCCTGCTCCCAACACGAGCTCCACTCCCAACCTGATCTCCCCAGCTCCCTGACAACTGCTCCCAACACAAACTCCTCCGCTCCCTGACACCTGCTCCCAACACGAGCTCCTCCGCTCCCTGACACCTGCTCCCAACACGAGCTCCTCCGCTCTCTGGCACCTGCTCCCAACACGAACTCCCCTCCCCACCAGACTCTCTCCATTCTCACCACGAGCTCCCCTCCCCCAGCTCCCCCCATTCTCACCTGGAGCTCCCCTCCCCCAGCTCCCTCCATTCTCACCACGAGCTCCCCTCCCCCAGCTCCCCCCATTCTCACCTGGAGCTCCCCTCCCCCAGCTCCCTCCATTCTCACCACGAGCTGCCTCTATTGCAAGCTCCACAGTCTCCCCTGCCTGCTGTCTATTTCCTTCTTTCCCCTGATCCCAGCATGATGTCACTTGGTACCAAGGCTCACCGTAGCTCCTGCCATTGACCGAACACTTATTGAAGATCATGATGTTCTGGGTGAGCGTCCCGGTCTTGTCGGAGAAGATGTACTCCACCTGCCCAAGCTCCTCATTCAGGGTGGTTGTCCGTGCCTCGGCTGCAGTGTTCTTTCTTGCACAGTACATCCGACGGTCCCAGTTAATGAAGTAACTGTGTCCAAGCCTAATAACTTCCACGCTGGGGAGGCATTAAAGAGAAAAAAGTAAGTGCTGCAGCTAACCCAGTCAGAGACAGACAGCGCGGCAGCAGGGATAAAAGAGAAGGAACAAGAACTTGCCATCCGTGTGTCTGCTTTAGTCATGCAGAATAGGGCAAACTGCGCCAATTCTTTCTGCATGCTAAGAGGAAGGAGAGAAATAACAGGCTTTATACAGCAGCATGAAACTGCTGCAGGGCAGGAGTGAGGTGCACTGGCAGAGCTATGTGTGGGGGTCTCAGTGCTGGAATAGCAGGGGGTGCTGCAGGGCAGGAGTGAGGTGCATTGGCAGAGCTATGTGTGGGGGTCTCAGTACTGGAATAGCAGGGGTGCTGCAGGGCAGGAGTGAGGTGCATTGGCAGAGCTATGTGTGGGGGTCTCAGTACTGGAATAGCAGGGGGTGCTGCAGGGCAGGAGTGAGGTGCATTGGCAGAGCTGTGTGAGGGTCTCAGTACTGGAATAGCAGGGGATACTGCAGGGCAGGAATGAGGTGCACTGGCAGAGCTCCTCAAAATACCTTATTACCTCACAAAGATAAGCGAGAGACAAAAGGTAGCTGCAGTGATTCGCTCTTACCTAAGGGCTAAAGTTATTGAAACCTTGAGAAATAGCAGAAAACGGCACAGAGGATGGGCTCCCATGCCAAGACCCACAGAAGTAAAAGTCCATGCAGAGCAGAAAGACCGGAGCATATTAAATGAAGCAAGAATGTGAAAACTGTTACAAAGAGAGAAAGACAGATGCACAGGCAGCAAGGGGGAGAGGGCAGGAAGGAAGGGTCAGCCCAGGCAGCGATGGGGAGAGGGCAGGAAGGAAGTGTCAGCACAGGCAGCGAGGGGGAGAGGGCAGGAAGGAAGGGTCAGCCCAGGCAGCGATGGGGAGAGGGCAGGAAGGAAGGGTCAGCCCAGGCAGCGATGGGGAGAGGGCAGGAAGGAAGGGTCAGCCCAGGCAGCGATGGGGAGAGGGCAGGAAGGAAGGGTCAGCACAGGCAGCGATGGGGAGAGGGCAGGAAGGAAGGGTCAGCCCAGGCAGCGATGGGGAGAGGGCAGGAAGGAAGGGTCAGCCCAGGCAGCGAGGGGGAGAGGGCAGGAAGGAAGGGTCAGCCCAGGCAGCGAGGGGGAGAGGGCAGGAAGGAAGGGTCAGCACAGGCAGCGAGGGGGAGAGGGCAGGAAGGAAGGGTCAGCCCAGGCAGCGAGGGGGAGAGGGCAGGAAGGAAGGGTCAGCACAGGCAGCGAGGGGGAGAGGGCAGGAAGGAAGGGTCAGCACAGGCAGCGATGGGGAGAGGGCAGGAAGGAAGGGTCAGCACAGGTAGCAAGAGGGAGAGGGCAGGAAGGAAGGGTCAGCACAGGCAGCGAGGGGGAGAGGGCAGGAAGGAAGGGTCAGCACAGGCAGCGAGGGGGAGAGGGCAGGAAGGAAGGGTCAGCACAGGCAGCGATGGGGAGAGGGCAGGAAGGAAGGGTCAGCACAGGCAGCGAGGGGGAGAGGGCAGGAAGGAAGGGTCAGCACAGGCAGCGATGGGGAGAGGGCAGGAAGGAAGGGTCAGCACAGGCAGCGAGGGGGAGAGGGCAGGAAGGAAGGGTCAGCACAGGCAGCGAGGGGGAGAGGGCAGGAAGGAAGGGTCAGCACAGGCAGCGAGGGGGAGAGGGCAGGAAGGAAGGGTCAGCACAGGCAGCGATGGGGAGAGGGCAGGAAGGAAGGGTCAGCACAGGCAGCGAGAGGGAGAGGGCAGGAAGGAAGGGTCAGCACAGGCAGCGAGGGGGAGAGGGCAGGAAGGAAGGGTCAGCACAGGCAGCGATGGGGAGAGGGCAGGAAGGAAGGGTCAGCACAGGCAGCGAGGGGGAGAGGGGCAGGAAGGAAGGGTCAGCACAGGCAGCGATGGGGAGAGGGCAGGAAGGAAGGGTCAGCACAGGCAGCGAGGGGGAGAGGGCAGGAAGGAAGGGTCAGCACAGGCAGCGAGGGGGAGAGGGCAGGAAGGAAGGGTCAGCACAGGCAGCGAGGGGGAGAGGGCAGGAAGGAAGGGTCAGCACAGGCAGCGAGGGGGAGAGGGCAGGAAGGAAGGGTCAGCACAGGCAGCGAGGGGGAGAGGGCAGGAAGGAAGGGTCAGCACAGGCAGCGAGGGGAGAGGGCAGGAAGGAAGGGTCAGCACAGGCAGCGAGGGGGAGAGGGCAGGAAGGAAGGGTCAGCACAGGCAGCGATGGGGAGAGGGCAGGAAGGAAGGGTCAGCACAGGCAGCGAGAGGGAGAGGGCAGGAAGGAAGGGTCAGCACAGGCAGTGAGGGGGAGAGGGCAGGAAGGAAGGGTCAGCACAGGCAGCGAGGGGGAGAGGGCAGGAAGGAAGGGTCAGCACAGGCAGCGATGGGGAGAGGGCAGGAAGGAAGGGTCAGCACAGGCAGCGATGGGGAGAGGGCAGGAAGGAAGGGTCAGCACAGGCAGTGAGGGGGAGAGGGCAGGAAGGAAGGGTCAGCCCAGGCAGCGATGGGGAGAGGGCAGGAAGGAAGGGTCAGCCCAGGCAGCGAGGGGGAGAGGGCAGGAAGGAAGGGTCAGCCCAGGCAGCAATGGGGAGAGGGCAGGAAGGAAGGGTCAGCACAGGCAGCGAGGGGGAGAGGGCAGGAAGGAAGGGTCAGCACAGGCAGCGAGGGGGAGAGGGCAGGAAGGAAGGGTCAGCCCAGGCAGCGATGGGGAGAGGGCAGGAAGGAAGGGTCAGCACAGGCAGCGAGGGGGAGAGGGCAGGAAGGAAGGGTCAGCACAGGCAGCGATGGGGAGAGGGCAGGAAGGAAGGGTCAGCACAGGCAGCGATGGGGAGAGGGCAGGAAGGAAGGGTCAGCACAGGCAGCGATGGGGAGAGGGCAGGAAGGAAGGGTCAGCACAGGTAGCGAGAGGGAGAGGGCAGGAAGGAAGGGTCAGCACAGGTAGCGAGAGGGAAAGGGCAGGAAGGAAGGGTCAGCACAGGCAGTGACAGAGGAAAGAAGGCAGGACAGCAACCAAGATTCGCCAACACTGAAAGTACAGAAAAGGCTCTATTCCTTGTGATTAATCGTCATGTATAAAGTTATAGCCACTCAGAGAGCAGCTTTTCAAAGGTTACCTGGCTAGAAATAGAGATAACCTGCATAAATCAGTGGATTTTTGGTCCCTGGAAGTATGCATACACTTTCAGAACATGCACATTCTTGTCCTCATGGAAAGCTGCGTTCCAGGGGCACATTAGGTGCAGAAACATACTTTACATTCTCCTGAGGTTCTTGCTGCCTGACGCGCCTAACCTCACACCCCCAGTTTACTTACCTAAGTGTATGTGCACACCTTTACTCACGTAACAACCCAACTTTCAAACGCAAGGTACAAGGGCAGCTTGTTGTGTGTGTGCTTTAAGGCAATGTGTGTGCAGTCGGTTCCTTGCTTACAACATTCCCCAGATTACCTGTGCTCAGCTGCAGTGCCTCCCACGAGTGGTGGCCACGCTTTCCTGGCAACATTCCCCAGATCACCTGTGCTCAGCTGCAGTGCCTCCCACGAGTGGTGGCCCCGCTTTCCTGACGTTCCCCAGATTACCTGTGCTCAGCTGCAGAGCCTCCCATGTGTGGTGGCCACGCCTTCCTGACAACATTCCCCAGATTACCCGTGCTCAGCTGCAGTGCCTCCCACGAGTGGTGGCCACGCTTTCCTGACAACATTCTCCAGATTACCCGTGCTCAGCTGCAGTGCCTCCCACGAGTGGTGGCCACGCTTTCCTGACAACATTCTCCAGATTACCCGTGCTCAGCTGCAGTGCCTCCCACGAGTGGTGGCCACGCTTTCCTGACAACATTCTCCAGATTACCCGTGCTCAGCTGCAGTGCCTCCCACGAGTGGTGGCCACGCTTTCCTGACAACATTCCCCAGATTACCTGTGCTCAGCTGCAGTGCCTCCCATGTGTGGTGGCCACGCCTTCCTGACAACATTCCCCAGATTACCCGTGCTCAGCTGCAGTGCCTCCCACGAGTGGTGGCCACGCTTTCCTGACAACATTCCCCAGATTACCCATGCTCAGCTGCAGTGCCTCCCATGTGTGGTGGCCACGCTTTCCTGACGTTCCCCAGATCACCTGTGCTCAGCTGCAGTGCCTCCCATGTGTGGTGGCCACGCTTTCCTGACAACATTCCCCAGATTACCCATGCTCAGCTGCAGTGCCTCCCACGAGTGGTGGCCCCGCTTTCCTGACGTTCCCCAGATTACCTGTGCTCAGCTGCAGTGCCTCCCATGTGTGGTGGCCACGCTTTCCTGACATTCCCCAGATCACATGTGCTCAGCTGCAGGGCCTCCCACAAGTGGTGGCCATGCTTTCCTGACAACATTCCCCAGATTACCCGTGCTCAGCTGCAGTGCTTCCCATGTGTGGTGGCCACTCTTTCCTGACGTTCCCCAGATAACCCATGCTCAGCGGCAGTGCCTCCCATGAGTGGTGGCCACGCATTCCTGACAGCATTCCTCAGATTACCTGTGCTCAGCTACAGTGCCTCCCATGAGTGGTGGCCACGCTTTCCTGACATTCCCCAGATGACATGTGCTCAGCTGCAGGGCCTCCCACAAGTGGTGGCCACGCTTCCCTGACAACATTCCCCAGATTACCCGTGCTCAGCTGCAGTGCCTCCCATGAGTGGTGGCCACGCTTTCCTGACGTTCCCCAGATCACCTGTGCTCAGTTGCAGGGCCTCCCACAAGTGGTGGCCACGCTTTCCTGACAACATTCTCCAGATTACCTGTGCTCAGCTACAGTGCCTCCCACGAGTGGTGGCCATGCTTTCCTGTCATTCCCCAGATTACCCGTGCTCAGGTGCAATGCCTCCCACGAGTGGTGGCCACGCTTTCCTGACGTTCCCCAGATAACCCATGCTCAGCTGCAGTGCCTCCCACAAGTGGTGGCCACGCTTTCCTGACAACATTCTCCAGATTACCTGTGCTCAGCTACAGTGCCTCCCACGAGTGGTGGCCACGCTTTCCTGTCATTCCCCAGATTACCCGTGCTCAGGTGCAATGACTCCCACGAGTGGTGGCCACGCTTTCCTGACAACATTCCCCCGATTACCCGTGCTCAGCTGCAGTGCCTCCCACAAGTGGTGGCCACGCTTTCCTGACAACATTCCCCAGATTACCTGTGCTCAGCTGCAGTGCCTTCCACGAGTGGTGGGCATGCTTTCCCTACAACATTCCCCAGATTACCTGTGCTCAGCTGCAGTGCCTCCCACGAGTGGTGGCCACGCTTTCCTGACAACATTCCCCAGATTACCCTTGCTCAGCTGCAGTGCCTCCTACGAGTGGTGGCCACACTTTCCTGATAACATTCCCCTGATTACCCGTGCTCAGGTGCAATGCCTCCCACAAGTGGTGGCCACGCTTTCCTGACGTTTCCCAGATTACCCATGCTCAGCTGCAGTGCCTCCCATGCGTGGTGGCCACGCTTTCCTGACGTTCCCCAGATTACCCATGCTCAGCTGCAGTGCCTCCCACACATTTCTGAATACTTTGTCTCTATCTTTACCTTATAGTACACTTTTTCCTATTACATCCTTTGAAGAAATTCCTGACCATCCAGCTGGGGCTGCCTCTCGCTTCCAACGTAATGCAATTAGCTTCTTCCACATTATAAAGGCTACAGTGAGAAACTGCTTCTGATGTTGTCTGACATTCCCCTCAATATATGAAATCTTTTAAAAGCACACATTCTGCAGGTGACTACCTCCAAAATCTTTTGTGGATTATTATTTTCATACAGAATTTCCACAGCATACATCCTGGACACGCACCCTTCTCCAGCTTCCGTGGCATCCGTTACATTTATAAGAAGTAATTCTGGGAGCAGTGCTGAAAGGTTTAGCCACCTAACTTTGGGTGTTAGGCAGCTAAACTGGCCCATATGAAAACTGAGCTGGGCTAAGCCCCTAAATTTTAGACAGCGAAAAGTGGGTGGGAAGAAAGTTGGACTCTCAGCACTGATTTTCAAAACCCAGGAAACATTTCAGCTGGGAATGTGACTCCATTTAGAGAGCCAAAGTGAGGTTCTGAGTGGTTTGGGAAGATGGATTCCTCTACTGAAACATTTACCCTCTGGAACTCTCTTAATAAGCTACTCTTCCTATTAACAGCCCAAGACCTTTCCCCATCCATCACAGCAGCGAAGCCGCATGAATTACTGTAAGACTGTGAATGAGTTCTCCTCAGCCACGAAGATATTGTGTCTCACGTTCAGTACCTGCGGCTAGAGATTGCTTTGCCTACCTGACATAGAGAGAGATGGGAACCACGGTGTTGAGAATAATGATGTAAGACCAGAAGGAGAGGAAACCGGAGAAGAAGGCACTGTCCACGGCCACGTCCCACGGCAAATAGATCTGGAAACGCGCTCCAACCTCATATTCCCAGATGGCATTCCCAAAGGCCAAAATCACACCCATGCAAACCAGGAATCCAAAAATCTGCCAATAAACACAGCCTGTTAAAAGAACGCCCGGCTACAGCCAGCCCATCAGATTCAGTGATCGCTGCTCAACAGCCAACGGCTGCTTTTCAAGGCTCAGTGTGCTGCTGCAGGACCGCCAACGTGATGGCCGCAGCAGAGTTTCCAAGAAAGATCCTTAGCACGTGTTTCTCACAGAACAGGACTAACGGACTGTGAGGAAGCAGAGGGAGGAGTGCTCTCCAGGGCTCCAGTCTGTAATCTGGACAGAGCTGGAGACCCTTTGCAGAGCGTAGCACAGGGCTGGCAAGGTCTGGAGAGGAGAGTACCCATTGCGCCGGGCTGTGTGACGACGGAAGAGAAGAGGGAATTATTCACCAAGTACAGAAGTGTATGTGCGCTGCAGCTGGCTAGATCAGCCCTCTCACATCAGTCCATCAATGGTTTGATAAGCAGCAGGGGGTACCAGCAGCTGTATTAGTCCCAGGGACCTTTTGAAGGCTTACAGACCTCGCAGGCCTCGTCCTCCTCTGCTGATTGCCGAGGGGTTCTGAAGATGATGCCCTTGAGGTCTCAAAAGCTAATGCATTTATAGCATCTTTGATGTTGGTCCATATATATGTTTTGTTTTTTTAAAGTAAACAACCTACTGGTGCCAGGTGGCAAATTCAGTCTGCAGCAAAAGCTAACAAAAACCTGGCAGTTTAACTAAAAATTCACCAAGGAATAAGAATGGCCTCGCCATACATAAAAACAAATTGCAAAAAACTGAAGAAATTACTTACCTGATAATTTCGTTTTCCCTAGTATAGACAGATGGACTCAGGAGCAATGGGTTATGCACCCCTGCCAGCAGATGGAGACAGAGTCAGGTTTCAAAGCTGACGTCACCCTACATACACCCCTGCAGTGACCTCTACCTCCAGCATTCTCTTCAAAAGCCACTGAGGACCTACTAGTGAAAAAACTTGGATTAAAAATATGATTAAAAACGGAAAAGCGTAACTGTACTCAACCAAACACTGAACCCCACAGCTCACTCAGATATACTCGGCTCGTGCGCTGAAAGATGTTTTCTCATCTACTTGTGCAATCAGATCTGTACTTTTAGTGAATATATAATTGAAAACAAGTTTTTGGGGAATTTGTCTTCATATATGGTGAAGTCATTCTGTTAGATTGTGGAAATTCAGTCTGCAGCTCTCCACAGAAATCCTCGACAGTACGGTGCATGCAAGGACACAGACACCCCATAATTCTCCACCCCACCCCCCACCCCTTTTAAGAGCGAGGAACCGCTGTAAAATCTCACAGAATCAGGGAGACCCTCACCGGGCAGAGACTGCACTCAACCCTCAACAAGCCCTGGCTTACGAATGAGGTTCCTTCCTGTCAAGGCATGCGCAAACCAAACCCATCTGGAGAAACCGCCCCCCCCCCCCCCCCGTGGAACCAGGAACCCCACAAACGCAGCTCTCTTTGGCCTGACGCTGCACATATTGAGAAGAGCACCAGCATTAGATCTGCCTGAGATCATCCCCAACATGAGGCTCATTCTGGTCCAAGGTCTGAGAACAACCCCCCCCTCCCCCGAGAAACTCCCATTCCAAATACTAAAAGCTCGATGCGAGAAAAGCAGATCTATACGTAATAAGGGAGAAAAGTACAAGAAGAGCATTGCTAAGAAAAGTGTCGGTACCAAGTGACTACTCTGTACTGCACATGAGAGGAGGGAAGGTCAACTCTGCCCTAGAACGCTCCTCACTATCCAGGTAACTTTTATCTGGCTGAAAGGTTATCTGGATAAATCTGAACTTGCACGGCTAAGTGGTGCTGAACGTCAGCCTCTCTGAGCAGAGCCGTTTACCAATGCCAAAACTCTTCTACTCTTTTTCAATCCAGTAACATCTCCTCACCGTATCAGATTCACCAGGAAAGGTACTGCTCGTCTTGACTGTGCAGCCGAATTAAAATGCAGCAGCACCCACAGTTATCTGCAGGCCTCCTGGCAAGGCCCAGAGAAGCAACGAGGACACCTACCCAGAGCACAAGGGTGTTCATCAGACGGTCGATACTTGTCCGCTTGAACTTGGTCCTCCCGCTGTTCTGCATTAACTTGGTGTCCGGACCTGCAAACACAGGAAACAGAAGCCCCCCCCCGCCGTCCTTATGAATTCCATAGGCCCAGCACCCCCGAATACAGCGATACCGGAGACGGCTCAGGCACCTGTGCCCGAGCTCTACCTTACGGAGCAGACTGAGTAAGGAGGACTTGAGAAAGGCGAGGGCGAGGTGCCCCAACGCGCGCCAGATCTCACCTGCAAAGACGACCAGGCCGAAGCAGCACTCGGTGTTCCGCACCACGCAGCCACGAAGAAGCATGTTCTGGTTACTGAGGGGGTACTTGCTCTCCTTCCAGTACAGGGTCCCACTAAACTTATCAAGTTTGTTATTGGGAGGCTCACAGACCACTTCCCCTGAAGGGAGAAAGGGGATGTAACACAAACACCTGCAGCATTAGAGGAACCTCCTTCCCAGCCCCCAGCTCCAGCCTGCGCACTTACCATCAAACTTGGCGAGCTTATTGGTGTCTCCCAGTTCTGAGGTTACGGGGATAGCCTGTCGCACCTTCATATTCGTCTCCCTGAAAAAAGGGACGACGCCGTTAAATTATCCCAACGCTGGCAAGCTAAACAGCCCCCCCCACTCCCCAGCCTCCTCTGCACCCGGTGGCGTGTGCGTGCCGGGATGCCGTTTACTGCAACACGTCCCTCACTGAGATGGCGCGTTTACACATGCATCGGCGTGCTTGGTCCTTCCAGCGCGTGCATCTATTACGAATATTTTCGTAAGGGGAAGACGCACACACACACGGTTCAGGATGGAGCAGGCACACCCCGATAGCAGAGAAGTTTATCAATCAATCAATAAATAAGAGACACACACCCATCAAGCTCGGCCGTTTCTATGTAGCAGAGTCCATGAGGTTCAGAACTGGAGAGCAGCAGCAGATCGGCCTGTAACCAAAGTGTGACCGTTACTCCCAGGGTCTTCACCCATTCGCTCCCTGCCAGGTCCCAGCCACTCCCTGCTTTCGCACTGCCCAGAGCTCTGTAGGGGACATTTCTCTGCCCCCCCGCCCCCCCATCAGCATCCCCCGGGTTATTCTATGCAAGCTTTTCTTACCGCCACAAACTGATTGTTCTCTAACTTGATGATATCACCAACTCGCACATTCATCCACCGCTCGCTCCGAAGGCTGGAGGGGAAGAGACGCACAAAGCAGGAAAAGATCGGGTCTGTGCAGATACTGCCAGCAGCAGAATGCACTCATTAGTACAGACACTGGAGTCCCCCTCTTATAATCCGGTGCACCCGAACTGTCACCCACAGCCACTCTCTAACACGCCTCTTGATCAGCCTCATACTTACCTCCCATTGATCAACACCTGGGACTGGCGATTGTTGACCTGGTTATCACTCTTGTGGCGGAACTGGGGAGACACGAGGGCAGAGAGAGAATGAGACAGGAGCTAGAAATGAAAAGGAGACAGCGAGAGAAGCCGGCAGACAGAGAGTCACGCTAGGAGCAGTTTCCAGTCTCGCTGCACTACCAGGTGCTCCTCGTTCTAGAGCTTTACCCCCCCTTCCCCCCCCCCCCCCGAGGCTGAGGCTGGAGGAAGAAACACAGGGACGGCAGAAAGAACGAGAGAGAGCGCAAAGAGACATCAAGCAATGGAGAGAGAGCGCGCGCGCACACAACAGAAAATGCAGAAGCGAGGTGCACTGCCGCCTCCCTGAGCCCGCTTACCTTTTGCCCAGGTAAACACACGTTGCCCGCACGTTTATCCAGGGAAAGGCTGAATACTTTTCAGTCAATTTACCCGGGTAAAACAGCTTCTGAAATTGTCCTGCGTACATCAATAGATAGAGGTAGACAAGGGTGGGGAGAGGAAATGCAGCGCTGTGAGGGAGAGGAGAGACGTGTGCTTAGAAAGAACGAGCTGGCAAGGGAGACGTCCCTCTGACCGGGGTTTCAGGGATCCATTTCTCATACTCACATAATCGTCAGTGGCATCTTTCACGGCTGTAATGGTCAGAACAAGAACCAAAGGCACAATGGTGGTGAACCAGGAGAGAGAGGAGATCTGAGGGATGAGCTACAAAGAAAGAAGAAGAGTATTTGTGGCACCTTTTACCCTGAGCATTTGTGACGACTTCTACTCCTGATCACCTCACCTGCAGAATGAGAAGGAACAGGAAGTAAGTGTTGGCCACTTCCTGAAACTGCTCAAAGAGGTTGACGGGAAGGAAGGTCAGGACATTGTACTTCGAGGTCTTGATGCAGTTACTCTAGAAAAGGGAGAAGCAATGAATCAGCTGGAAATCTGTGCGAACCCTGGAGGCATGGATCAAAATCTCCTTCTGCTGGTCTGACTCTCTCTAGAGGGTGTAGGGGGGGAGCGCTTTGGGAACTGCTGGACTACGTCTGGCCCTGCGGCTCACAGAAATCCAGACAGGACTCGGTGGGAGCGCCTTCCTCCAGCCCCCCAGCGTCTTGTCTACCGTGAACAAGGGGAGAAAAGCCATCAGCAGCTTCGAGCTGCCTTCCAACCCTAAGAAAGGCACCTCCTCACCCTCGTAACAGAGTGACCCACTCAGTCCGATCACGGCCCCTATTCGATCTCTTGTCATTTCCCTCCCTGGCTTTTACCGCCGTTTCTGTTACATAGGACAGGACTGCGCCACTTATAATCCCCACTGCTCCATCCATCTGTGCCGAGATCCCTCCGAACCCCGTCCCTGCTGGCTCAGAGCAGAGCAGGAAGATCAGTCACCTCCCTCCACTGTAAAATGTACCCCCACCCAAGGCAGGGGCTTCTTCCTAAGGGTGACACAATTCCAGCACAAGGCCCAGTTACGGACTGAGGAAAGCTAACAAGAAAATCTGCTCCTATTCCAGCTCACCGCCCGATGCTTTAAGGCAACCCAAGAAATGCAGCCAAGGGGAGATTTCCCCCGTCGTGCAGGTTTCTCTGAATACCTGCCCTCCTCCGCAGAGGAAGCAGGGCAAAGGGGCAACCGACTCCTCAACGTACTCCCTTCGGGGGGGGGACGGGGGGGACGACTGCTGAAGAGAATCCCAGAGAATCTCGTCTGAACAAAGTCACCTATAGTTGGCGTCTTTCTCCACTTGGAAACGTACAAGTACAGGTCAACAAATTTAAAAAAAAAGGATCACTTACAAAACCCACAGGGGGCCAAGCTCTCGGGGCGTGCACACTGTGAGACGGATCTCGGGCACTCTTATCCCACAGACGTCTCATCAGATTTCGGAGGTGAAGGCCTGTGCATGCTGCTACTTGGGCATCTGCCCTTGCTTTTCTCACGGAGCGCCTTTTCACGTGTGCGAGCTTGCCTCCCCTGGGAACGGCACCTCTAATGCTGCTAAACAACGTGTGGACGTTTACCACATCAAGACGGCACGGAGGAGCTGCCTCGGGCTTGGTGCGAACCAGGGAATCCAGGATTCAAATCCCACTGCGGCTCCTTGGGCAAGCCACGTGAGCCTCCACTGCTTCAGCTACAGCCTTAAACTGGGAGCCCTCTGGGGACAGGGAGATCCCTACTGCACCTGAATGTGACTTGCCTTGAGCTACCAATGAATGAATCTAAATAAATAAAATCTCTCTTTACCAAGAGTTAAATGCTTTCCGTGAGCAAACAGTGGTCTTCTCATGTACATCACAGCTAAAGTCTGTGCACGGCGGAGCACCAGGCAGGCTTCCAGCCGCACTGAGAAACAACACACACAGATCGCACGTTCATAGCTACATGCGGGCCTTCCTAACAAGAATCTAACTACACAAAAAAAAAACCCAAAAAACAGCGCACATGGACCCAGCACATTGCAAAGAGAAAGCCCACGGGTAGTTTCCCTTTAAAAACAAGTGCGATGCACACAGACACTCAACAGTGCAGGAGCTTTCATGGCACCAACAACCCCTGGAACCAGGAAATCAGCTGAAATATTAATGAGCGGCTGGTGCCAAGTGCTGACCGCAGCCAGGTAGAGAAGGAACGGCAGCACGTGAACCGCTTCCAGAGATCCCAGGGACTTCCACCCAATGCAGAGAAAAGACCCCAGGCAGAGCACCGGGCTTCCACGAATACTTGTCTAATCTCTCTTTGAACCCAGTCATGCCATTGTTTTTTCTAGAATGTCCTGTGATGGTGAGTCCCTCCCCTGAATGCACTGCGTGATGACGTGTGGGCAGCGCTGCGCTGTATGACAAAGTACGAGTGACTCTGCGCTGTATAATGAAGCATGGGTGTCTTTGCCCTGTGCGATGAAGCATAGCTAGCACCGTGCTGTATAATGAAGCATGGGTGTCTTTGCCCTGTGTGATGAAGCATAGCTAGCACCGTGCTGTATAATGAAGCATGGGTGTCTTTGTGCTGTGCGATGAAGCATAGCTAGCACCGTGCTGTATAATGAAGCATGGGTGTCTTTGCCCTGTGTGATGAAGCATAGCTAGCACCGTGCTGTATAATGAAGCATGGGTGTCTTTGTGCTGTGCGATGAAGCATAGCTAGCACCGTGCTGTATAATGAAGCATGGGTGTCTTTGCCCTGTGTGATGAAGCATAGCTAGCACCGTGCTGTATAATGAAGCATGGGTGTCTTTGTGCTGTGCGATGAAGCATAGCTAGCACCGTGCTGTATAATGAAGCATGGGTGTCTTTGCCCTGTGTGATGAAGCATAGCTAGCACCGTGCTGTATAATGAAGCATGGGTGTCTTTGTGCTGTGCGATGAAGCATAGCTAGCACCGTGCTGTATAATGAAGCATGGGTGTCTTTGCGCTGTGTGATGAAGCATAGCTAGCACCGTGCTATATAATGAAGCATAGGTGTCTGCGCTGTGTGATGAAGCATAGCTAGCACCGTGCTGTATAATGAAGCATAGGTGTCTTTGCGCTGTGTGATGAAGCATAGCTAGCACCGTGCTGTATAATGAAGCATGGGTGTCTTTGCGCTGTGTGATGAAGCATAGCTAGCACCGTGCTGTATAATGAAGCATGGGTGTCTTTGCACTGTGTGATGAAGCATAGCTAGCACCATGCTGTATAATGAAGCATGGGTGTCTTTGCGCTGTGTGATGAAGCATAGCTAGCACCGTGCTGTATAATGAAGCATGGGTGTCTTTACGCTGTGTGATGAAGCATAGCTAGCACCGTGCTGTATAATGAAGCATAGGTGTCTTTGCACTGTGTGATGAAGCATAGCTAGCACCGTGCTGTATAATGAAGCATGGGTGTCTTTGCGCTGTGTGATGAAGCATAGCTAGCACCGTGCTGTATAATGAAGCATGGGTGTCTTTGCGCTGTGTGATGAAGCATAGCTAGCACCGTGCTGTATAATGAAGCATGGGTGTCTTTGTGCTGTGCGATGAAGCATAGCTAGCACCATGCTGTATAATGAAGCATGGGTGTCTTTGCGCTGTGTGATGAAGCATAGCTAGCACCGTGCTGTATAAATTATTTACCTGATAATTTAGTTTTCCTTAGTGTAGACATGTGGACTCAGGACCAATGGGTTTACGCTCCCCTGCCAGCAGATGGAGACAGAGTCAGATTTCAAAGCTGACATTACCCTAGATACACCCCTGAAATGACCTCAGCCCTCCAGTATTCTCTTCAAAAGCCACTGCGGACAGACTCGTGAAAAAACTTGATTAAAAATATGATTAAAACGAACTGTACTCAACCAATCATAAACACTGAACCCCTGTAAGAATATAGGTGCCCTGATCTAGGGACTGGATGTCTGCTTACCCATAATCTCTTGGATTCGATATCCACTCCCCGGGTGAATCCTTGGCACCGTTCTTGGGCAGCGGTGGGTGGGATCCTGAGTCCATCTGTCTACACTAAGGAAAATAAATTATCAGGTAAGTAATTTCTCCATTTCCTAGCGTGTAGCCAGATGGACTCAGGATCAATGGGATGTACAAAAGCTGCTATCGATCGGGGCGGGAGGCTGCCCACGGTCTGGTTACCAACGCCCTTTCAAAGGCTATGTCCTCTCGGGCCTGAACGTCCAGGCGACAGAACCTGGAGAAGGTGTGCAAAGAGGACCACATCACCGCTCGGCAGATATAGACGGGGGACAGCAGTCTAGCTTCCACCCATGAGACTGCCTGAGCCCTAGTGGAATGACCTTTAACCTGAAAAGGTAATGGCTTTCCTGCCTCCACATAGGCTCCCATGACCACCTCCCTAATCCAGTGAGCTATGGTAGCCCACGAAACTGGTTTGCCCCGCTTCCTTCCACCGTGAGGGACACATAGGCGGTCCCGTCTTTTGGACCGGTTCTGAAATTTCTAGATACCGCACCAAACCTCTACTGACATTCAAATGATGGAGAGACGGTATTCCTCTCCATCCTTGTGTGCTTATCTTAGGATGGCAACACTGCCTGCTTCTTGTACTGGGAGTGGCAAGGAGACATCATGAATTTGTCCCGAGGAGTGCTGCGAACTTCCAGCGCACATCCCTCTCGCATGACCTCCAGTACCCATTTGTCCAAAGTGATCTCGACCCACCGCTGGCAGAAGAGGGACAGTTAACCCCTATCTCCTCGTTCCGAGGGTGGGTCGGCAAACTTTTATTTGGGGGGCGAACCTTAACCTGAGCTTGTCCCTCTCTTGGGCTGTCGACTATGAAATGACTGAGACCTCTGAAATGTCGAGTTTCTGTAGGGGCGAAAGCGTTGGGAGCCCCTGGATCGACCCCGCATAGGTGAGGGGCACTGCAACTGCATTCTGTTGTTTTCTGGTAGCCGGGGAACTGGAGATTCGCCCCATTTACTGGCCAGCTTTTCCGATTTGCTTCCGAAAAGGAGTGATCCTTTAAAGGGCATCTTTGTGAGATTTGCCTTGGAGGTTGCGTCTGCTGAACAATTCCGCAGCCGTAGCTTTCTTCTGGTGCCAGCACGGAGGCCACTCCTCTGGCAGAAGTACAGACCAGATCCGAGCCTGCGTCAGCTAAAAAGGTGGCGGCGGGTTCCATAACCGCTCTGGAATTTACTCCCGCGTCATCCACTTCCCGAGAATGGAGTAGGCACAAATGAGCTACCAGGGCACAACAAGAAGCAATCTGTAAGTCATTGCTATTGTGTCAAAGGCCTGTTTAAGGAAGGACTCCATCTCTCTATAGTGCGCATCCTTTAAGGCCGCTCCTCCCGCCTCTGGGATAGTTGTTCGCTTAGAGACGGCACAGACCAGTGCATCCACTTTAGGGAAAAGCAAACACTCTCTCACTGCTGGATCCAGTGGGTTTAGCGCTTCTAACACTCATCCACCTTTAAAACTTGCTTCTGAGGCATCCCATTTCAGGTCAACCAACTCCTGTATGGCTTCCAGTACTGGAAAGTAGCAAGAGGCTTTCCATAGGGAAATCAGAATGGGCTTCTTCTTTGGTTCCATCATAGAGGCTGCCCCAGGAACTCCCAGCATCTTCAGGGTCTGGGAAACCAGGGCTGGCAATTTGTCTCTATAGAAAAAACTGTAACATGGTCCGATACGGTTCTAAACCGGGGGGGATTTCCCCATCTTTCAAGGAATCTGGATCCTCTTCATTCATGCTGTCCGGGTCCCAGCCAGGGATACCCTTGGTGAGTTGAGACGTGCCTCAAGGGCTGCCAACAGGACTGGGAGAGGGAGGCCTTACCGGCTGAGGCTCTGTCCGAACAGGGGCTAGTGAGGTAGCAGACTGCGCCTGTACGAAGGGTTGAAGGCCCTGGAAAAATTCAGCCCAAGCGTAGGCAGCCGGGTCCATGCATAGCTCAGGAGGTACTGGGGTAGGTGCCACTGAATTTCCCTCTCCTATGGATGACCCAGTCCCGGGGGTACTCAGATCCGGGTCACTTCCAGTTAAGGCTGTGGCTGACCCATCCTCTGAATGGGAGGATCCAGGCTTAACAAAGTCCGGGGAGGCCAACTCTCCCTGGGCTTCCTCACAGGGCTGACATAAGCTGGAATCCAGGTCAGGCTGAGAAGCCCTAATAGGACAAGCAGCACAGAGAGAAAGGCGCTTAAGTTTCTTGGCTGCTGAAGCCATTGGCGGCGGTAACTGTGTGTTCTGTCGGCTCGCGCTTAAAATTTTATGTGCACGGATTTCAGGTGCCTAGGCGGGACGCGGCGATGCGCCTGCACAGTCCGTGAGCCCGGCTTTTACCTGTATTCTGCGCGTAGTAGGTTGCATGCATATGTACGCACGTGACGTTATGCACGTATTGCGTGTGCAGAGCCAACGCACTGCACGTACTGACGTTCTATGGAGGGCAATACAGCACGCACAAAGACGCACGCAAGATGGCGCTGCCACGGCCTACCACGCAGTGTGCCGACCAAGCCTAAAGCAGGGCCTACCCCACCCGGGGACTGCTCACCCTGCTCAGAAGCCCACTTCCCCTTACTCCAACAGCTCGTGAACAATGTCGGTATGACATGCCGAGGAAGTCTTACCGAAACCTCTCCAAAAGTCTCTGAATCGGGAGGTAAATCTTGTTGTTTTGTTTTTTTTAAACTTACCTGGGGCTCAGCGCTTATGAGTACAGAGACTGTCTCTGACTGCAGGGGAGGAAGGGCTTTGTCCGTCACCGCCGCGCTCAGCTTCCTGCACCCACTGCCTTTCAGCTGCTTAAGCAGCAAAGTCCACGCCGGGAACTGGCTACCGGACCAAAGCATGTCTCCGAGGGACCACGAAAATCACCTCAGGAATTCTCAGCTGGGGGCGGGACCATTAGGTATCACCACAGGAGAGTGGGGCTCAATCTTTTCTCCAATTTAAATGTAGAATTTCTCCTTCCAAAAAGTACAGCAATCCCCATAGGGAAAGCACTTCCACCATCTGCTGGAGACAGAGAAATATTGAAGGGCTGAGGTCATTGCAGGGGTGTATCTAAGGTGACATCAGCTTTGAAACCTGACTCCATCTCCTGGCAGGGGAGCATAACCCATTGGTCCTGAGTCCATCTGGCTGCACGCTAGGAAACAAAGTATAGGTATCTTTGCGCTGTGTGAGGAACCATAAGTGTCTCTGTGCTTATGTGTTGGAAGTGCTGGTGACTGTGTTGGGTGATCGGGTGCCTGCCCTTGGCTCTTGCAGCAGCAGATATGACGGATAAAAGCTCCCTACTTACTTTCTCCACACCTTCGGTCTCCACTCTCCTCTCAGTAGTCTCTTTCCCAAGCTGAAAAGTCCCAGTATTGAGAGCTGCTGCTTGTATGGACGTTGTTTCATAGACCTGATCATCTTTGCTGCACCTCTCTCGCTACCTTTTCTAGGTAGACTGTGGCCTTTTTTTGGAGGTGGAATGACCAGAACCTCACTCGGTATTCAAGAGGCGGATTTGTAAAAAAATGGCATGATGCTAGTTTCCCGCTCCCATCTCCCCTTTGAACATGCAAACCCCAGGCGGCCACAAGTCTATCCCTCAGTGCTGCTCTCTGACCAGCAGAGGTCACCAGAGTAGTGACCATCATCTTCCCTCTCTCTCTACGGTGCCTCCGAGCCTTGCCAGTGATTCAAGCAGGCGAGACTCGGGCCAGCCCTAACATTTTCTCTATTATTTCTAAGTCTTTTCTTACTTCCTAATATTCTTTGGAGCTTTTTAACCACTGCTACCCAGTGTTTCTAGAGAACTATCCAGAGCACCTCCGAGATTTTTTCTGAGGAGTAATGGCCGCTCCACAGCGCAAGAGAACTTTGGGTATCTTGTTCCCTCACTACGCTTTGTACTTAGCAGTGAGGTCACTCCTCTGTCACTTCATTGTGCTCTCACTCAGTTTTCTGAGATCGTTTTATAGCTCCCCCACCCCCTCGGCTTTGGCTCTGATTATCCGGAATAAGTTTGCATCATCTGCAGCTTTTGCCTTTTCCGGATCATTTCTAACTCCATTGGGCAGCCCTGCTCTCGGCACAGATCCCTGGGGGAATCCCACTTTCCCCCACTGTGAAAAATGAACCAATAACTTCTACTCGGTTTCCCGTGACGGTGGGGAAACGTCCGACTGGCCCGGCCCGTCCCGCCTGCCATGAAAGAACTACTCTCTTCTGTTCCATGACAAGTTACAACTCATTCCTCGTGGGAAGGCGATTCCTAGTACTGAACTAACAAGAAATCCCCCCTACATGATGTGGTGCATGAACTGTCCAGACCGCACGGGTCCAGGACCCGGTCTGTTCTACGCCGCACTGGTAGGATAAGCCAAGCTGGGCAGGGTGAGCACACACCCGCCAAAAGCACGGGCACAAGAATTTCAGACATTTTCTCCAAACTCAGAGAAATCCCTAGGTGAAGAAAGGCCCCGGGAGCGACCGGATGGTCTCTGGAGCCGCCACAACTCACTCACCGCATACTGGAACTTCTCGTTGTACTCCCGGTCATTCGCTCTCACCCGCCTTTCTTCCTCTGCAATCAGAAGAGAAGGAACAGCGAGTTACAGAAGGGACGCCGAGACGCAGCACTAGAGAGAGTCGGCCATCTCCTTCAGTCTCTGAAGAAGCAGGCAGGCAACGGCATTAGCAGCTCTGAAGCATTTGCCGCGTCGAGTGGTCACCGAGCCATAACCTGCCCCAAGGCTTTCTCTGACAAAGTTTCGTATTTCTAGGAAGGACAGAAGAAGTAAGAAATAAGGGAACAGGGAGCTAGGTGCACAGAGAGGAGAAGGTGTGTGGGGGAGGCAGGGGAAAAAGGTCCCACAGAGCTAAAGCACAGATGAGAAAACACTATCCCCGGTCTGAAACGTAAAGACGCTGAGAGAACACGCAGTGCCACGGAGGTCCTCGGCTTTGAATCATGCTCCGTCGGCTAAGAGCTCCCCACTGACCGGCAATGGCCTCTGGGATTCCAGGCCCCCTTCTCAGGTCGCCCTTCGGACTGCAACCCGTCTCCTTATCCTTTCGGGAAGCCTCCTCCCTAGGCGCAGAACTGTTTGCATTCGGATGCCAAGGCTCGCATCTCCAAAAGCCGCCTATAAAACATTCACCTAGGTAACCGGGAGGTGGCGAGCAGCCTAAACTCCGCAGCCCTGGCAGAACCTGGGACCTTTAACCGTCACCTGCTAGGCTGGGGTAATTTCACCCCCCCCCCCCCCCCCCCCCCCCCGACACATAACCACTGTTTGGGATCCTGCCGCGTGCTTGCCACCTGGATTGGCCACAGGATGCTGGGCTGGATGGGCCCAGGGTGGCAGCTTCTCATGTTTCCATGGTGCGCAGTGATTCCCAAGGTTAGCCGCTTTCTAGTTTTGTCCTTTTAGCACACGGTCGTTGGCACTCCACAGTGGCATTCACGTCTGGGATAACGTTACTTTGGGTGGATACGATAATCGGAAAGGCAGTGCTCAGTGTCCCAGCGAACAGCCATAAAGTCTGCTCTCTGCGGATGAAAATCTGCCCGGAGAAACTGGTTATCCCAGAGGTGGATGGGGGGGGGGGGGGGTACCCCGAGCGCATGTTAACGTCTGGGGGCCTTGCTTTTAACCCGAAAGCAATTTCTTACCGAGCTTGCCCGGACACGTTGGATCTCTCGAGGCTGATGCCGCCGAAGGGCCGGGATTCACTCACGTGCTGACAAACCGATAGGCATTGAAATGTAAAAAAAATCGCTTTTTGCTAACCGCTCCGTTTCCAAGCTGCACCCCTCCCCCGCCCGACCTTTGCCCTTTGTACAACAAAAAATTTAAAAAAAAACAAAAAAACCCCAACTCGCACGTCTCACGTCTGCCTTGCCTCTCGCCGCTTGTTTGCGCCCCCCCCACACACACTTTCGGGAAATGCAAGGGAAGAGAGGCGAAACAGCGGGGCAGGTTTCATTACAGAGTCTGCTTCGAGGGTCCCTGCCGCAGCTGGGGGGAGGGGAGGGGGGGCTCCTTGCCACGGTGGAAATGCTTTCCTGGGGGGTGGATGCTATTAGCAGGCTTCGGGGACGGCCCAGGTGGAAAGATTGGTCTTCCTTTCCTAGCTCTGCTGTACTTTTTTTTTTTTGTCCTGTGGTCCAAGCCACAGCCGAGCCGCGCGCCTTTGGTTGCGGAAGCCAGGCCGCTGCTAATCCAAGAGCAGGGTGACACGTCTAGTTATAGCAGCGCATTCAAAGGCGGCGAGGAGGGCGGATTTCTTCCAGACAGAAAATTCATTAAACAAAAGGAAGAGGAGCTGGGGGGGCCAAAAGCAGTGGAGGTGCCAAGTGATAAAAGGGGGACGAGCAGCATCCTGCAGCCATCATAGAAGAGGCAGGAGACTGCACAGTCACCGCTGTGAGGGGGGAGGGGGGGGGTCTGTGGGCCAGTTCTTACCTCCTGCCAGCAGGGGCACTCAGTGGGCCTTCAACATCAGCTGTTTAGATTTAGATTTATTAAGTTTTATAAACCGTCACTAGGGATCCATCGCAACGGTTCACAGCAAGATAAAACATGCAACTGAATATATCATACAAAATTAACTAACCTAAAATACATTTTAAAATACATTATAACACCTAAAATACATTAAAATACATTATTAACCTCAAATACATTATTAAACCTAAAAAAACATTGAAATACATTATTAACCCTCAAATACATCATAACAAACTAAAACACGTGCGAAATGATCCTAAAAGTACTTCCTGGAGTAGTACTTAAAATCTAACAGTAAGGCTGTTTCGTCCTCCAAGTGGCCATGTTTGCTGCTGGCTCACAGTCAGTGCCTGTCCTTAGCTTGCTCCAAGTCCTGGTCCTAGTTGTGGCCCTGTGTGCGTTAGTCTAAGCCTTTGTGCTCCTAATCTTGTCATTGCTTTCACTGTGTCTTGTCTAACCTTAGTGAGCACCTTTCTCGTACCCTGGTCTTGGTTCTGCAGCTCACTCTTGCTTTTGTGGGTGCTCTTTTCTCCCTGTCCCGAGGGTGTGTGTGCACCTGTCGGCCACCGGCAGCTGAAGGCTCGACCCAAGTACAAGCAGAAACACACCAGAATCCCGACCCGCTCCAGTCTAATCAGGGTCCAGCCCGGTTCTAAGGATCAGAACCCCATGAAAACATCCCGGGAGCCAGACAGTCCCAGCGACTTCATACACTGTTCCTCCTAGCTATTTGTATATAAATTGTATTCTCCCTGTTCATTGTAATTTATTATCCAAGTTTCACTCACCCTGTTCTATGTAAGACATTATAAATTACTCTTTATATTGTCATTGTAATTGTTGAAATGTGAACCGAAGTGATTAGTAACTTTGTTACTGGAACTGCGGTATATAAAACTGTTAAATAAATAAATAAACATCATGAAAGCCAACGATGACAGAGTATAGCCAAAAAAAAAAAAAAATCCATACCCATCACCGCCTCAAATTACTCCAGATGCCGACACCACAAGTGTCAAGAATTACAAAAACAATCAACGGTCAATTTATCATCGCAAAACGGTTAAAGACATCCGTCCATGAAGAGACTGGGCCAATGCGTGACAGTGAAAAAAAACAAAACCAAAACAAAACATGGGCGCAGGAATATTCAAGCCCGTTTGTCTCCGATACTATTTGGGGTCTATTATCATAGAAGAAAAAAAATAGAGGTGCAGGATAAAAGTACAGGCACTGGAATGAAAGCCACCCTGCGGCGCCACAGAAAAGTCTGGAAAGATCCTGTCAAGTCGTCGTGCACGAAATTTAACAAGACGGTCGCACCCGCAGAATGCAGAGCCAGAGGACAGGATTGCAGCCTTCCGTGACGTTTGGAAACGGCACGTGTCCGAGGCACAGCCCGGAGGGAAACGTTTAAAAGGGCCTGGGGTAGCGGGCAAGTCCACGGCTACTTTTTCCAGATGGAGAATCTCTGTGGTTGCAAAAGTACCCTGTGGACTTCGCATTTGTTCCGCTGCGGGTGTGCAACCCTAGGCGCTGGAACGCCCGGGCAAGAGATCTCACAATGAAAACGTGCATAGGACGCAAGATTCCACCCCTTTTTTCTGGCAGCCGAGAGGGCCGCTTACACCGGCGGGGAGTAGCCGGGCAAATTCCTCCGAGAATCGCCCCCTTCCCAGTCTTAGCGAGCCTGCTGCTGTGACACAGCAATACCGTAGCCCTTTAAACGAAGTTATCTACCCGGAGAAGAAGAACAGCTGAAAAAACCGTGACGCAGGTAACGGGAGGGGGTAGATTTTAAAGGAGAGCGCGCGCGTGTCCATGTGCGTGCGGTTCCTGGCGCGGCGCGCGCATGTTGTGAAATCCATTGGCCACGCGCGCACGTGCGGGCAGCGCGCACATGGAGGGGGGGAATTTTAGTAAATTATGCGCGGCGATGCAATCAGACCTCCCCAGTTCCCTCCTCCCCCTCCCCCTAACCCCTACCTAGCTACCCGAAAATGTTTTATTTTACGACGTACCGCTCCTCTGGAGCAGAAGTAGTTTGCGCGCTCCGGCCGGCCTCCGTCCCGACCCTTTTTTTTTCAGGGCCCGGCATTTGCGCGTGCATGGGGACTAAAACGCGCCTGGCCGGGCCCTTTTAGAAACGTGTGCGGTGCACGCAGGACCCGGCCACACGCGCAGGTCCCGATTTTTACGCGCGGGGGACCTTTAAAAAAAGTCGCCCTGTGTGTTGCACAAAAGCTGCTTCCTCCATGGCACAAGGAATGTGGGCGAGGAATTTTTTTTTTTTTTTAAACCCAGGAGAGAACTGGCAGAAAAGACGACTAAATCAAAAGACCTGACAGATGTAGGTACCATAGGGGGGAAAAAAAACAACCCCAAGACCGATAACCCCAAATTAAAGCAAGCAAATCCAAGATGAGAAAATGTTCATTTTTGGTTTCCCATGAACCGGAGAAATGAAAGGCAGTAATGCTGCTTCCCCCATCAAGCCCCGGGTCCAGTACAACCTTGAACGTTTCGCCCAGATGAGCACCCGCAGTCGTAAAATCGAGAGCTGGCAAGATACTGCTGCCAAGTTGGTTAAGCCACATCCTTTCGTGGAAACGCAGGTCCTCCTTTTAAAAAACGATAGCAGCTTGCCTTTTGACTGCGGCTGGAGGAGAGTTAACTGACCGGGGAGAAAAGGCGGCGGCTGAATTTCCATCAGATGTGCGGCCCTTTCTCACAAGCGACCACAGCACCAAGTGCTGCAAGCAGACGTGGAAGTAGGGCGGGATTCCTCCCTCGCCCCCCCCCCCAAGTCAGCTCACCAGAAAACCCACAAACGTGAAGCTCGCCAGCGATGAAAGCGTACACAGCACCGTACATCCATGCGAGGAACGCAGTAAGAGAGGAGAAGCAGGAAAACATTTGGAGAAAAATTGCCACCTTGGAAACGGTTTAAGTTTCAACACTTTTGAAAATTGTTACTTTTTCTGCACTTCAGAAGTTTGGATTGGATACAAAGACACAAAGAGAGCTCTAAGAGTCTTCTATGTAATAAAAATGAACCTGCCAATTTCAACCGCTCAGTAAAAATAGCATGCAAGAATGAAACTCCATGCAAACTTCAACCCCTCAGTAAATACAGCATGCAATAATAAACCCTGCAAACTTTAACCCCCTCAGTAAATACAGCATGCAATAATAAAAACCCATGCAAACCTCAATCCCTCAGTAAAATCAGCATGCAATACTAAAAAACCATGTAAACTTTAACCCCCTCAGTAAAAATTGCTTGCAATAATAAAAACCCATGCAAACTTCAATCCCTCAGTAAAAACAGCATGCAATAAAAAAAACCCTACAAACTTCAACCCCTCAGAAGCACTACTGCTGACTCAGAGGCTCAATGCCAGGGGGACCATTCCCAGCTCAGAGATCCAGTGCCAGGGACAAACCATTTCTGATGTCAGATACAAAGAGAACTGTGGAAGGTCAGAGACTCTATACCAAGACTACAAGTTGCAGCTAAGAGATCCAATGTCAACGCCACGACTGCCAGCTCAGACACACATTTTGGATTATTGCACCCCAGATTCATGACTTTGCACATCTTTCAACTATTCTTCAAGCTTTCTTAAATCACTTTTCATTCTCTCTATTCATTCAGGAATGTCCTCTCTGATGCAGATCTTAGTATCATCTGCAAATAGGCAGATTTTACCTTCTATCCCTTCCGTAATGTCGCTCACAAAGATATTGAACAGAGCCAGTCCCCAACACCGATCCCTGCAGCGCTCCATTTAACCCCGCTCTCTCTTCAGAGTAGGTTCCTTTTACCATCCCAAGCTGTCTCCTATCAGTCAACCAGTTTGTAATCCAGGCCACCACCTTGGCGCTCACTCCCAAGCTTCTCATTTTATTCACGAGTCACCTATACGGGATCCTATCAAAAGCTTTGCTGAAATCTAAGGAAATCACATCAAGTGCCCTTCCTTGATCCAGTTCTGGTTACCCAATGAAAAAAAAAATCAGATTACAAACTGGTTGACTGGCAGGAGACAAAGCGTAATGGTAAGTGGAACCTACTCTGAAGAGAGAGCGGTGTTAAGTGGAGTGCCTCAGGGATCGGTGTTGGGACTGGTTCTGTTCACTGTGCAAGGGATAGAAGGTAAAGTTTGTCTATTTGCGGATGACAGTAAGATCTGCAAGAGTGGACACGCCTGAAGGAGTAGAGAGAATGAAAAGTGATTTAAGAAAGCTTTGAAGACTGGTTGAGGATTTGGCAACTGGGATTCAAAGCCAAGAAGTGCAGAGTCGTGCATCTGGGATGCGGTGATCCAAGAGAGTTTTCTGTGATGGGGGGTGAAAGACTGATTCGCATGGACCAGGTGAGGGACCTTGGGGTGATGGTGTCTGGTAGATCTGGAGATGGTGACTCAATGTGTCAAGGCGATAGCTAAAGCCAGAAGAATGCTGGGCTGCAGAGAGAAAAAGGAGGTGGTGATGCTTTTGTGCCAGTCCTTGGCAAGGCCTCACCTGGAGTACTGCGTTCAGTACTGGTGCCCTTATCTCAAAAGGGACAGAGACAGGATAGAGGCGGGCCAGAAAAGGGCGACCAAAATGGTGAGGGGTCAGCATTGGAAGACTTCTGAGGAGAGGCTGAAGGATCTGAATATGTACACTCTGGAAGAGAGGAGGTGCAGGGGAGATAGGATACAGACCTTCAGATACCTGAAAGGTTTTAACGATGCAAGAACTTTGAAGCTTTTCCATTGGAAAGAAATCACCAGAACTAGGGGTCATGAAATGAAACTCCAGGGTGGGATGACTCAGAACCAACATCAGGAAATATTTCTTCAAGGAGAGGGTGGTGGATGCCAGAAATGCCCTTCTAGAGGAGGCGATGAAGACAAAAACAATAAAAGATTTCAAAGGGGCATGGGATAAACACTGTGGATCCCTAGAGGATGGAAATGAAGGAAGGGGTGTGGTAACCTGCACAGAGCAGCAGTTACTTACTTGACATAAGGTTTGGGGGTAACCTGCATGGCGCAGCATTTACTTCCCTTAACAGAAGGCATGGGGGTAACCTGCATGGCGCGACAGTTACTTCCCTTAACAGAAGGCATGGGGGTAACCTGCATGGAGAGGAAGTTACCACCTTACAGAAGGCATGGGGCTAACCTGCACAGAGCAGCAGTTACTACCCTTAACAGAAGGCATGGGGTAACCTGCCCGAGTGGCAGTTACTACCCTTAATAGAAGGCATGTGGGTAACCTGCATGGAGCGGCAGTTACTACCCTTAACAGAAGGCATGGGGGTAACCTGCATGGCGCAGCATTTACTTCCCTTAACAGAAGGCATGGGGGTAACCTGCATGGCGCGACAGTTACTTCCCTTAACAGAAGGCATGGGGGTAACCTGCATGGCGCGACAGTTACTTCCCTTAACAGAAGGCATGGGGGGTAACCTGCATGGCGTGGCAGTTACTTCCCTTAACAGAAGGCATGGGGGTAACCTGCATGGAGTGGCAGTTACTTCCCTTAACAGAAGGCATGGGGGTAACCTGCATGGAGAGGAAGTTACCACCTTACAGAAGGCATGGGGCTAACCTGCACAGAGCAGCAGTTACTACCCTTAACAGAAGGCATGGAGTAACCTGCCCGAGTGGCAGTTACTACCCTTAACAGAAGGCATGGGGGTAACCTGCATGGAGCGGCAGTTACCACCTTAACAGAAGGCATGGGGGTAACCTGAATGGAGCGGAAGTTACTTCCCTTAACAGAAGGCATGGGGGTAACCTGCATGGCGCGGCAGTTACTTCCCTTAACAGAAGGCATGGGGGTAACCTGCATGGCGCGGCAGTTACTTCCCTTAACAGAAGGCATGGGGGTAACCTGCATGGCGCGGCAGTTACTGCCCTTAACAGAAGGCATGGGGGTAACCTGCATGGCGCGGCAGTTACTACCCTTAACAGAAGGCATGGGGTAACCTGAATGGAGCGGAAGTTACTACCCTTAACAGAAGGCATGGGGGTAACCTGCATGGAGCGGCAGTTACCACCTTAACAGAAGGCATGGGGGTAACCTGAATGGAGCGGAAGTTACTACCCTTAACAGAAGGCATGGGGGTAACCTGCATGGCGCGGCAGTTACTTCCCTTAACAGAAGGCATGGGGGTAACCTGCATGGCGCGGCAGTTACTACCCTTAACAGAAGGCATGGGGTAACCTGAATGGAGCGGAAGTTACTACCCTTAACAGAAGGCATGGGGGTAACCTGCATGGAGCGGCAGTTACCACCTTAACAGAAGGCATGGGGGTAACCTGAATGGAGCGGAAGTTACTACCCTTAACAGAAGGCATGGGGGTAACCTGCATGGAGCGGCAGTTACCACCTTAACAGAAGGCATGGGGGTAACCTGCACGGAGCGACAGTTACTGCCCTTAACAGAAGGCAATGGGGTAACCCGCATGGAGCGGCAGTTATTGCCCTTAACAGAAGGCAATGGGGTAACCCGCATGGAGCGGCAGTAACTGCCCTTAACAAAAGGCATGGTCATAACCTGCACGGAGTGGCAGTTACCACCTTAACAGATGGCATGGGGGTAACCCACATGGAGCGGCAGTTACCACCTTACAGAAAGCATAGGGGTAACCTGCACAGAGCAGCAGTTACTACCCTTAACAATGCATGGGGTAACCTGCACGGAGCAGCAGTTACCACCTTAACAGAAGGCATTGGGGTAACCTGCATGGAGTGGCAGTTACTACCCTTAACACATGGCATGGGGGTAACCCGCACGGAGCAGCAATTTCTATCCTTAACAGCATGCACAGGGATAACCTGCACAGAGCAGCAGTTACTAAGATGAGCAACTTGCTGTGTAGACTGGATTGACTATTTGGTCTTTTTCTGCCATCATTACTGTGTTACAGCCAGGGGCACCGCTGCCAGTCCCCCACACACATCCAGGGGCAGCGCTGCCAGTCCCCACACACATCCAGGGGCACCGCTGCCAGCTCTCACACACATCCAGGGGCACCGCTGCCAGTCCCCACACACATCCAGGGGCACCGCTGCCAGTCCCCACACACATCCAGGGGCACCGCTGCCAGTCCCCACACACACATCCAGGGGCACCGCTGCCAGTCCCCACACACACATCCAGGGGCACCACTGCCAGTCCATTCTGAATTTCTCAGAAATGACATCGCTCCCTGACATTTGCCTCTTATGTTAATTTTAATGCTAAGGAAAGCAAAACTGCAGCCAAGTCTTCCCAAATTACCTTCCTCGCTCTCAAGTGGTTTAAAAGTAGCTGACACTGGAATTGGCACAACATTTTCCCCCAGTGCACTGCAGTGTGTCACGAGCATGAACGGAACTGTATTTTCTCTTCACATCCTGCACCATTTTCACACTAAAAACACCAGAAAAAAAAAAAAAAAAACAGGCGACGCGCAATCTGCTGTCACAAGTCAAATAAAGACACCATCAGGGGCACCGAGGCCACCATCAAACCAGAGCAGTGCTTGGGCTGCAAGTGGGGCGCTCGGTGTCCTGTCACAGGGTGAAGAGAGCTCCCAGTCACTCCCCCCCCCCCCCCTTACCTGTCACCCAGAGAACTTCCCTCCGACACCACTTTTCTGGCCCCTCCTTGGGGATGGTCATGCTTTCAGGAAAGGGGGCAGCGGCTGCAGTCCAGGTCCAGCTCACAGGGTCCCTGGTGACGGGAGATGGGACGGCGCAACCAGAGAGGGGCTTTTCTCCCGCTCGGGAGGCCCGGCCATGTCCCCTTGCTTGCTGGCAGGGCGCCGGAGCTGGAATGCAGCCCCCCCTCCCTCCCCCCCCTCTCTGACAAAACAAGCAAAACCCGCAAAGGCTCACGGGAAGGAACTGCGACTGCAGAGGGGGGGACCTCCGGGAGGACACGGACTGCAGGCCGGGAGCCAATGGCAAGGCGGCGTGGTTACCAGGGCAACTGCATCCCGGCTCTCTGTACCCGCGCTCTCAAAAACTTCACTGCCTGCTTTTGTGCCGGGCCAGGAGAACCCCAGGGAGGCCCTGCTCTAGCAGTAAAAGTGGGGCAACGGGGGCCGGAGAGGGAGGAAGCAGCCCCCCCAGCTTCACCCACCGCCAGCTACAGCTGGAGAAGGCAGATACCGCCTGCTGCCTCATCCCTCGAACACCTCGCCGCGCGTCTTACCAGGGGGGCACGTCTTCACACACAGCTCCATGGGATCTACGTGCTTCGAGTCCGGCCCATGGGAGGTCCTGCAGGAGAGAGAGAGAAGGATGCTAGCACCATGGAGATAAGGAGAAGGGGGCATGCAGGCAGGAAGCCCGGCAGTCTATGAGAGGGAAGGACAGACATCTCTGTAAGAAACAGTAGGCCCTGTGGTGGGGGGATCATGGACGTGCAGTGGAGGTGTCCCCCCCACACACACTCACACACACCTTTTTGAGCCCTGGACGGTATGAAGCAGGGCGCCACTCCCTAACACAGCCCAGGCCCGCCCTAAATGTGCATCCTTCAGGTCAGTCGCCCAGCGTAACCCTCTTCACCTGACGGAGAGTGCTATAGGAGCAGACTCGCTGCCTGTCATCAACTGGCAATTAAACCTGTCTGAGCACACTGGCGGGAGGCCAGGGCCTGGCACGGAAAGCAGGATGATGGCAGGGGTGTGGGAGGGGCGGAGAGGAACTCAATGCCTTGGGGCAGGGGAGAGGATTGTTTACCTCCTAGGAGAATGCCAGAGAGACCCAGTGCGAGAATAACTAGCTCCTGCGGCAATTAACAAGGGCAAGGCAGACACAAGCCAGGGACCCACAGGGACCCCGAGAGCCAGAAATACTAGAGAGCAGAACGCATCTGAACACTACAAGCGACCACAGTGAAATCTGACTGCCCGATCTAGTATGGTATTATCACTCCCCTCAAGCACAAGTAGCACATCTGATCACGGTACGATTTTATAACCCAGCCTTCGGTTGACAGGGGCAGCAGCCGAGACACTGACTGGGCCTTACCTGGGCAAATCTCCTGCAGACTAAGATTGCCCGGGTAGCACTACATTGTGCCACTACTCAGCTAAACTGGAGCCCTCCCAGCCCTCTCTTTTTCCCCAGGTAAACTGTAGTCAGAAAGACGGGGAAATGTTTGATTAAACTAAAGGTTTTTGTCTCGAGCAGCTGAAAATGTACCCAGAAACCTTCACTTTGCCTGTGGTGCCTCACGATCCTAACAGACAAGAAAAAGACAAACTACATGATTACAAACTCCCATCAGAAGCAGAGCAACATCGAACCTGCACTCTGATCGGGCCCGCAAATACGTTTTCAAGACCTGCCTGAAAGGCAGCAAAAGGAGAGGAGGTGTGAATGGGAACAGAGCACGAGGGATGAAAGTCAAGGAGCCGCAATAGCCTTGCACTGGACACAAGAGAGCTCCATGATGACCTCTGTACTCTGAAATGAGCTGACCTTTCACAGATTCTCAGCCCTTTTACATCCACACAAAACTCTGCTTTCCTACCAGAGCCCTCGGACTCCTCCCTAGCAAAACAGGGGTGAGGGGGACTCAGAATGCTGCCCCTTCAGAAACTTCTGGGGCAAAAGCTAAACGTCAGAGACACGTCCTTCCTGGGTCCCTGCAGGACATCCGCCATTCTAGCAGCAAACACAACACGCGCCATGTTACCTGGCTGGGGAAGGGTTCAGGTGTTGTGATGGGAGGAGAGGTGCTGGTGGCCCTGATTGCACTGAGGGGGATTCTGCTGGTACCAGTAGTGTTCTGGAGTAGGACTGGGAGACAGCGGCTGCTGCTGGCCCCGGTGCTCTTAGGGCAGGGGAGGAATGTCTGTAGCCACACGTGTTGATGGAGAGTTGCTGCTGTTCCTGGCGATGCCAGGGCTTCCTCTATGTGGGGGGGGGGGGGGGGGGGGGTTTTCGGGCTGCTGCCAGACCTTGTACTTTTTTAGATGTAGGAGAGGACTCACTGACAGGAGGTGGGGAGAGGGGTGAAAGAGGCTGTTCCTGGTAACATAATAAAGGACAGGGAAAAAAAAAAAAAAAAAGGCAAATTGGCCCATCTAGTCCGACCAGCTGAGATTTTTCCACTTGGGAGAAATGAGCAACACAGAGTCCCACACTCATCCCAACACTAGCTCCCCCACCTCCCGAATCTTTTATCTGAACTCCCAACATTTTTCCTGCCACTGCACTCCAGTTCAGGCCCAAGCCTGCTCAGAATCCTGTCAAAGTGCTGCCCTCCCCACCCCCTGCACTGCTAAGCCACTTCATCTTCCTGTATGAATCTTATGAAAAGAACACTCAATACAACATGCAGATCCCCCTACCACCTCTTCTCACCAAATTTTCTAACAATCCACAGCCCACGGTCACCAAAGCAACTGGTCTTCCCCTGCTCATTCCATGCAGGGCACCCCACTGCCTTCTTGGAAACCCAATGCAATCCTAGCACTGTGACAGGCTTGTAGCTGGCGTCCTATGCAGCTTAACCCAACGTCTAGGAAGCACAGGCAGGCAGGGGGTGTTGGCGTCCGGGCGCTGCTGGCCCTACAAGCATTGTTGATGCTGTTCCTGGTTCCAGTCTGATCAGTCCTAGTAGTATTGTGGGGAGATGGGGGGGGGGGGGGGGGGTGCTGCCGGTCACTGTTGAAATTTATTTTATTTATATTTTTAGAAACTGCCTCCCTGACCAAAAATGTTTGGTCAAAATAATGCACAAAATAAACATCTCAAAGCCAACATTACAAATATATAGCAACAGACAGACTAAACTACAAAGATTTATTTATTTATTTATTTATTTAGGGTTTTTCTATACCGGCATTCGTGGTTAGAAACCACATCATGCCGGTTTACATATAACATAGGGGGTGTGAACGAAATAACAGAACATAAACAAGTGCAGAGATAACTTGAAGCTTAATTGGCACAGCATTTTCAAAGGGTCAAAATTAAGTTAATTTTGCATTAACCTTAAATGGGAATAATCACTTTTTTTTGGTGGGGGGGGGGAGGACATTATATAATTTGTTTCTAACCAAAAAATTGGAGGAGGGAGATGCTACTCATCCTGGTGGTGTTGGAGTTAGTGGGTACGTAGAAACATGACAGCAGAAAAAGACCATTCGCCTATCCAGTCTGCCCATCCACACCAATTGCTCAGCTCTCCAATCCCTACCTTCCCCCTCTGAGATCCCCCTATGCTTGTTCCATACTTTTTTGAATGTTGATGGTCCTGGTAGCATGAGAGGGGTACTGGTGGCTTTGGTAGTATTGGGAGGGGGTGCTACTACTCTCAGAGATGTTGGGGGTAGAGGGAAGACGTTGGTGGTCTTGGGCATGTTGATAGTTCTGGCAGGGGTACAGGAAGGGGGGTGTTGGTTGCCCCAGTAATGTTTGGGGTGGGAATAGGGCATCGGCAGTGCTGGCGGTGTTGGTAGCCCCACTGGTGTTATGCAGGAGGAGGAAAGGGAGTGTTGATAGTATTGCTGAAGTTGAGTGCGGAGAGGAGGACTTAGGGGTGCAGGGATCCAATACTTGGAATTTGTGCAATCTGTGCACAAATAAGTTTTCTGCACATGAAGCATGTTTCATGCACCCAGACTATGCTTTCTACACTTCACATTTTTAAATGCACAAATTGCATTTTATGTGCATGTTTGATATGCACAAGACACTATCGGTGCACACAAATTATTAATTATTTTCTGTGCGCACATCGCTAAGCATTTCTTCTGTATACGTTTCAGGGTTAGTAAACTTTTAGTTTAAACGCCGGCTGCATTATTGCTTTGGAAAACGGAATGGAACAGAACTGGAGGCGATGTTGTGAGAGGTGGCGGGGAAGAGAGGAGAGTGTTGGTGGCTCCCGGGAGCGAGGGGGGGAGATAGTGGCTCTAAACGCACAGCTCTCTTCCGCGGCGGGTGGAGTTGCCTTACCTCAGTGCCGCGGTAGCTGCCCCGGGCAGAGGATGGGGGCGGGGGTGGTATTCGCGGGTCTCCGTTCCGGCGTCCGCTCCCTTCCAGCAGCTGCCCTCCCTTGCGGGGCGGAAGTGACGTAAGGCCGCCATGCTGCTAAGGGCAGTGTTGCCAGCTAGGGCTATGTCATGCCCATTTGGGCTGCTTTTTTTCCCCCTTGTGCGAGAAAAATATTTTTGTGCGGGTTTGGACTGGGAAGCTGAATGCTAGCAGCTGTCGGGTGCTGGCGCCTTTTTTCCCCCCCTTTGATTTGGGCAGCCCAGCTTGCAGTCGCAGGGCGATGACTCACCGGCAGCAGCCAATCCGAGGCGAGAGGAAGAGCAGGGCAGATGCAGAAGGCGGCTATTGCTGCAGGACACGGAAGGAAGAGGAAGCTGCCAGCAGTCGCAGAGCGATGACTCGTTGGCAGCTGCCCATCCGAGGAGAAAGGAAGAGCAGGGCAGATGCAGACCACTGTGCTGCAGAGTAGGTAAGGGGCTGCCTGCCGCAGCCCCCACCGGCTCAAATAGGAGGAGTAGGGAAGGTGCATGCGGTTATACAGAGGGAGAGGTCTTCCAGCACATCTCCATCCTGCTGCTTCCCGCATCTGAGCGGGCTCTGAACCCGAAGCTGATCCCACTTTAACCTGCCTGGCAAGAAGAGACAAGCAAAATTACGGAAAACATTTTTTTTCTCGGATTGAGGATGTTGCCTGGCGGAAGAAAGCGTCTCACTGTAGGATAGGTGGAGGACACCAGAGGGATAGAAAGGGGAAAAAGAGGATGTTGAACACCATGAAAGGAGGACAAAGACAGAGAAGGCTGAATGAGGGGATACTGGTGCAGTATCAAGGGTAGACTAAGCTTAGGAAGGTGGAGGCAGAAAAGGAAGAGAAGTGAGATGACCAGCAAAGAAGAGAGTGAGGGTGAAAAGGGAGGGGAGAACAAAGGAGAGTTGGTGGGCACAGTGTGGGAGTAAATGAGAGGCAGAGAAGGGAGCGGTGCGGTTGATAGACATTGTTCACACAGAGCAGCAAAAAGCTATGTTTTCCCTCCATCCCCATTCATTCATTCCGCCCTAGACTTTAAATAAATAAATAAATAAATAGCCTAGTTCCCGTCACTTATCTAAATTTTAAAAACTTTATATTGTATTGAATTTCTTTGTATTATATTGAATTTCTTGTATTTGGTTGGCATTGCAATGCCAACCAAATCCCCCCCTTTAGGGACCTTGCATCATTGGTAGGGGAAAAAATTATTCAAAGATCTTAAATTGTAAGAGGCCATTGCAAAACTGGGAGATTGGGCATGCGAATGGCAAACGAAATTGAATGTGGACAAGTGCAAAGTGATGCACTTACGGAAGATTAACCCTAATTATAGCTACACTGTGCAAGGTTCCACAGTAGGAGTCACCACTCAGGAAAATGATCTAGGTGTCATCGTTGATATGTTGAAATCTTCTGCTCAGTGTGCAGCAGCAGCAGCAGCAAAGAAAGCAAATAGATTGCTAGGGATTATTAGTAAAGGATTGGAGAATAAAACAGAGAATATCATAATGCCTCTGAATCACTCCATGGTGCAACCTCATCTTGAGCATTGTGTGCAATTCTGGTCACCACATCTCAAAAAAGATATAAAGATTTAGAAAAGGTACAGAGAAGGGCGACCAGGATGATAAAGGGGATGGAACAGGTCCCCTATGAAGAAAGGCTAAAGAGGTGAGGACTGTTCAGCCTAGAGAAGAGACTGCTGAGGGGAGATATGATAAGGTCTATAAAATAATGAGTGGCGTGGAACCACTAAAGGTTAATCAGTTGTTTACTCTTTCAAAAAGTACAAAGATCAGGGGCCACACAAAGTTACTAGGTAATATATTTAAAACTAATAAAAGAAAATACTCAATGCATAATTAAGCTCTGGAATTAGTTGCCAGAGGATGTGGTGAAAGCTATTAGTGTAGCTGCATTTAAAAAAGGTTTGGACAAGTTCCTGGAGGGAAAGTCCATTAACTATTATTAAGGTAGAGTTGCAGAAATGCACTGCTTACTCCTGGGATAAGCAACTTGGAATGTACCTACCTTTGGGATCCTGACAGATACTTGTGACCTAGTTTGGCTACTGTTGGAAACAGGATACTGGGCTTGATGGGCCTTTGGTCTGACTCAGTATGACATGTCTTATATAAAAAAGTGAGAATATCCTAGAAAGTGTTATCAGTGGTCAATGAGTGAGATGTTATGCTTTATTGGCGTGCAATACCATTAAAGAGCATATTAGCTTGGTACACTTGTCAGGAGGAAAAATACTGGGTTACAATAGAGAGGGACTGGGTGGCAGAGCAGGCGTGGAAGCTCTATGGGTGGTGTTATGGAGATTTTCGAATAGTTGGTGGCTACTTGATTTATATTTTGCTTGTTGGCGCTTCAAAGTGGATTACATTAAGATACTGTAAGTACTTCCCTATCCACAATCTAAGGGCCTGATTTACTATGCATTTTCCCCACAGACACACAAAGGCTTTCTTCCCCCATTCTGGGTCCATGGGAAAAATGTTTAGAAAATCAGTTTGTACCTGAGGCATTGGGGGTTAATGTGATTTGTCCAAGTTCACAAGCAGTGGCAGTGGGATTTGAATCCTAGGTTCCTAGCCTGCTGCTCTAACCACTAGGCTACTCCTAAACCCCTTAATTGGTCCTCTTTTGGAAACTTGGAATAAGCTGCTTATTAATGATCAAATATTATTATCATCCCCACTTTGTGATAATTCAGATTTTCCTGAGCAATCTAGCACAAGCATCAGTTGGAATTTGACTGAGTTGGTAAAACGTCTAATAATGGGGAGAACTGCTAGCTGCCGGTGGTCCAGTATTTACAATTTAAAAGCTTTCTGCAAAAGAGGTCCATTCAAAGCTCCTGTAGGAGAGAACTGAAAAGTTAGCCCTATGCCCCTAACAAAGTAAAAACCTAATTTCTATGCATTTGTCCTCTTGCATGAAAAGGATACAATAAAAAAAAAAAGAGAGAGAAAATGGGAAGATGTTTTAGGAGATAGCGGATTTGAGTTGGAGGAAACATTTTCAGCAAGTTAAAAAAGGGAATTCCTTGAGAGTCACTACCCGGGTAAAAGCTCCTGTATCAGCGCTATTACGCCCCAGCTAAGTTAAGGAGGACAGGTCTAATGAGTCAGGATACGACTTGGCCTGTTTGTGGAGGGAAGGCTACTCTCTTCCTTATGTGGTGGGCACGTCCTACAATTCAGATATATTCCTCTGAGATTCTCTCTTGGATACAGACAGGTATTAAGTTACCATCAGATCCTTTGGTTATACTCTTGGGGAAGTCGCAGAGGGATTTTTCACCAGTGAAGAAATGGGGTAGTAGTCTTGCACATGCTTTGCTAGTTGCAGCCCGGTGGAATGTTTCTTGTCGCTGGAGGTCCACGTCCACTCCTGCTTTGGCAGGGATATACGATGGCATTCGTAACTTATCAGATATGGGATTTATATCCTATTGTACCCAAGATATGGGAATTGGGCTATGTCATGAGGAAGGTACTTGGATAGCCTACAGTCATTGGGTGTATGCACAGTACGAACAAGGTACCTTTTGGATTAGCTGCTTTGTAAATCCAATAGTCCGGAGCTCAGCTGTGCTTTGGGGCATAGATTGCACGCCAATTTAAAATGAATAGGTCAGTTTGCTTGTTTGTTTTGTTGTTTCATTTGATCAGATATATTTTTGAATCTTGTATGGTTTTTTATAGCTTCTTTATATGGAGATGTAAAGCATTTAATTCAATAAATATGCAAAAAAAAAAAAGAAAGTACATTGTATCTGAAGACTGGAGGATGGCCAGTGTAACCCAAATCTTTAAAAAGGGTTCCAAGGACTGATCTGGGAAACTATAGACTGATGATCCTGACTTCCGTGCCAGGAAAAATCATGGAACCTACTATAAAGAATAAACACACAGAACATGTAGATAGACATGGTTTAATGGGATACAGCCAGCATGGATTTGCCTCACAGATCTACATTTTTTTTTGAAGGAACAAATAAACATGTGGATAAAGGTGAACTGAAAATCCAAATGCACCACCAGAAGGCATTTGACAAAGTCCCTCTTGAGAGGCTTCTAAGAAAACTAAAAAGTCATGGGATAGGAGGCGATGTCTTTCATGGATTGCAAACTGGATAAAAGACAGGAAACAGAGAATAGGATTAAATACTCAGTTTTCTCAGTGGAGAAGGGTAAACAGTGGAGTGCCTCAGGGATGTTTTATGTTCCCTCTCGTAGCTTGAGGTAAAAAAAATCAGTTCCTTCTTGAAATACTGCAAGCCTAGTGGTTCTAGGAGAGGGTAACTCGTGAATGGGTATTTTCTGTCATTGGTCCACTAATATGGAATTCTGTCCCACTGCCAATCCAAAGGAGTTTAGGACAGGCTTAAACCACCATCTGTTCAGTCAAGCCTTCAAAGATGTGTCAGTCTTAAATAACCTTCCAAACCCTTGCATTGCTACCCAATACATGCCTTCTCTAACCTCATCTTTACGCAGGCTTTAAAATCCAGGCTTTGTACTGTTTATTTGTATTAACCACCTCTTTGTTCATTTTATTATTGTTTTATTGTAACCTGCCCTGAATGTCAAAGGGCATGGGCAATAAGTCCTTTTTAAATAAGAGATCTGTCCTTGGACCAGTGCTTTTCAATATATTTATAAATGATGTGGAAAGGGGAT
Source organism: Rhinatrema bivittatum (assembly GCF_901001135.1). Classification (NCBI taxonomy): domain Eukaryota; kingdom Metazoa; phylum Chordata; class Amphibia; order Gymnophiona; family Rhinatrematidae; genus Rhinatrema; species Rhinatrema bivittatum. The sequence continues at coordinate 24,582,223 of NC_042630.1, forward strand.
CAACAAGTGAAGTGATCAAATTTTACAGATGATACAAAATTATTCCAAGTAGTTAACTCACACACGGATAGTGATAAATTGCAGGATGACCTTGCGAGACTGGAAGATTGAGCATCCAAATAGCAGGTGAAATTTATTGTAGACAAGTGCAGGGTGATGCACATAGGGAACAATAACCCATGCTATAGTGATATTAGGTTTCATGTTAAGAGTTACCACTCAGGAAAAAGATCTGGGTGTCATAGTGGATAATACTTTGAAATCGTCAGCTCAGTGTGCTGCAGCAGTCAAAAAAAAGCAAACAATGTTAGGAATTATTAGGAAGGGAATGGTGAATAAAATAGAGAATGTCATAATGCCCCTGTATCGTTCCATGGTGAAACCGCACCTTGAACACTGTGTGCAATTCTGGTTGCCACAACTTAAAGATATAGTTGCACTAGAGAAGAGTAACCAAAATGATAAAGGGCATGGAACAGCTCCCCTATGAGGAAAGGCTAAAGAGGTTAGGGCTGTTCAGCTTGGAGAAGAGACAGCTGAGGGGGGATATGTTAGAAGTCTATAAAAGCATTGGAGGACTAGAATGGCTAAATTTGAATCTGTTATTTACTCTCAGATAAATCAAGGATTAGGGGGCACTCCATGAATTAGCAAGTAGCACATTTAAAACAAAATTGGAGAAAATTGTTTTACACTCAATGCACAATTAAGCTCTGGAATTCATTGCCAGAGGATGTGGTTAAAGAAGTTAACATAACTGGGTTTAAAAATGTTTGGACGAGTTCCTGAAGAAGTTTATTAAACTGTTATTAACCATGTAAACTTTAGGGAATAACTATTACTTATCACTTGATATAAGCAGCATGGGATCTATTTACTGTTTGGGTATTTGCCAGGTACTTGTAATCCTTGGTATGACCCAGTAGAGGCCTTAACCTTCTGACTTTCCCCTGCACCTGGTTGTGCGAATGGGCTTAGGTCAATTGAGGGAGGAAGCCTTTGCTATCACCTCAAGAGCACCCTAGCCCATCTGGATCCTGAGAGGCCTACATCCACAGAAACAGTCTACATGTCCACCATCTACTGGTGACAGCACTTGTGTGGACTGGCTTGCCAGAATGCAGAGGAATGTGTGGTGAAATTTAAAAAAGCTTCTCAAAATTGCAAAACACACTTGAATTTCTAAAGGAGCCTTTTATTCATAGTGCTTAAAAACAGAGAAACAATTCAACAGTCTAGTCCCCTAACATGGGCCATGTTTTGCCGGATGGGCTGCATCGTCTATAAAGGAAACAATGAGTGTATCAGAACAGAAGTGACTACAGCACTGCTAAGCATCTACAGCTGTGTGAGTATACATAGTATGAACATGCACGTAAAAGAAACACTAGTCAGAAAACCAACACATACCCCTTAGAAAAAGACTCGGCATTCTCAGGATTTATAACTCGGAAACACAGCATACGATACCCGGGTAAACTTCTAGACAAACCGCACCAAAAAGCGCTGTATCCAATCGGGTTCTAGTCCCGCTCCAGAAGTGGCCTATTGAAACACGGGTAAAGCTACCAATCCAATCCTTAGCATCAGAAAGGAGCTTGCCAAGCAGAAGCACAGGATGTAATCCAGACTGCAGTGAGATAAAATAGTGTGAATTGAGACAGGCAACAAAAGGGCACTGAAAAAGAGAGAACATAAGAACATAGCAAATTGCCATGCTGGGTCAGACCAAGGGTCCATCAAGCCCAGCATCCTGTTTCCAACAGAGGCCAAACCAAGTCACAAGAACCTGGCAATTACCCAAACACTAAGAAGATCCCATGCTGCTGATGCAATTAATAGCAGTGGCTATTCCCTAAGTAAACTTGATTAATAGCCGTTAATGGACTTCTCCTCCAAGAACTTATCCAAACCTTTTTTGAACCCAGCTACACTAACTGCACTAACCACATCCTCTGGCAACAAATTCCAGAGCTTTATTGTGCGTTGAGTGAAATATTTTTCTCCGATTAGTCTTAAATGTGCTACTTGCTAACTTCATGGAAGGCCCCCTAGTCTTTCTATTATTCAAAAGTGTAAATAACCGATTCACATCTACTCGTTCAAGACCTCTCATGATCTTAAAGGTCTCTATCATATCCCCCCCTCAGCCGTCTCTTTTCCAAGCTGAACAGCCCTAACCTCTTCAGCCTTTCCTCACAGGGGAGCTATTCCATCCCCTTTATCATTTTGGTTGCCCTTCTCTGTACCTTCTCCAGCACAACTATATCTTTTTTGAGATGCGGCGACCAGAATTGTACACAGTATTCAAGGTGCAGTCTCACCATGGAGCGATATAGAGGCATTATGACATTTTCTGTTTTATTAACCATTCCCTTCCTAATAATTCCTAACATTCTATTTGCTTTTTTGACTGCTGCAGCACACTGAGCCGATGATTTTAAGTATTATCCACTAGGATGCCTAGATCTCTTTCTTGGGTGGTAGCTCCTAATATGGAACCTAACATCATGTAACTACAGCAAGGGTTATTTTTCCCTATATGCATCACCTTGCACTTGTCCACATTAAATTTCATCTGCCATTTGGATGCCCAATCTTCCAGTCTTGCAAGGTCCTCCTGTAATGTATCACAGTCTGCTTGTGATTTAACTACTCTGAATAATTTTGTATTATCCGCAATCGGGTGATGGAGAGAGCTGCTCCATCGCCCGATTGGAGCTCAGGAATCCATCTCTTGGCATTAAACTAGCCGAGAAATCGCTTAGCATCGCTGCGGATCTGATACACTCATTCTTTCCTGTATAGGCGCGAGGATTTCCCTCTGGCTCCCTCCTGATGTGGCCAGTGTCAGGGGGACTGTACCCTACTAGAATTGTTTCGGTTTTGAAGGGCCCTGAATAAATGGCTCCCTGAGAAATTCTTCCAGTGTATTTTGCAATTTTGGGCAGCTTTTTAAAGTCTTATCACACGTTTCCTTTTGGAGCTGTGCACTGTAAGTGTGATTGTCTCACTCCGTTCCTCACTGGTGAGTTCTTATGTTAACATTAAACGTTCACACTATAAATGCTCACTTAACCAGATCCCAATGTTTGGAAGCGAGTTGGGTAAGGAATACGTCGTCTTTAAATGTCATGGAAGCCTCATTAGAAAACATTCATCCAAGTCCTCTTTGGGAAGAACTCGGGCTTTAGACAACCAGAACCCACAAGGGACAGAAGGCTGGGTAAGCAGGGCATGGTAGGTGGTGGTGTTTTTAAGGTCTTGTTGGCACACTACATGGTGGGATGTGTTTAATCTATGGAGAACACAGCATTGTGGAAGGTGCTGTATGGGTTCTGTAGGCAAATTGCATTGTGCTGCAGCAATCCTGTGAGCTCAGAGCTAAAACATATTTGAAATATCCACAGAACAACATCGAAATTACTAACGACAAATTAGCTGTCAGGCACTAAAGGGCTAAGAAAAATACTGCTCCAGTCTTGCTGACAATCTCTGTGTATTTGCTGGAAGCTTTCCCCTCTGCAAACTCTCAAAAGTATTCGACAGCAACGGCACATCCTCCACCACCACCACCTGGGCCGCTCCTGAGCCCTGCCTGTCGTTCTGGGAACCCCTCAGCTGAGCAGCCGAGACCGCTGTCAGGATCCCTGGGGGAGAGTTTGCCGCGGATAGTTCAGGACATGCAAAGACGCGTTACTGATGATGAGATGTGGCCTTGCGTTGGCTCCTTTTGCTGGCAGCAGCATGGGATGGACTAAGGTGTCATTCACTGAGGGCGAGGGTAACTGCTGTCACAGCCTGTGACTTATAACTTTCTTCCTGTGTCCCTCCCTTTGCATGAAGCCCTCCATGTATGTGTCAATGGTGAAAACTGGCACTTCTCCAGCTTTTATGGCCTCCACAGGAGGCCGTCCCTTCTCTGCCTCCAAGCAGTGGCTCTCCTTGCCGGCGTCCGTCAGCTCACTCTGGGTTTCCGGATGGTGGAACTCGATCATCAGCTCATACAAAGTTGACCCAATAACAGCGCCTACTAACGGTGCCACTATAGGTATCCACCACCAGTTATTGCCAGCACTGGAAGACAAAGAGCACAGACATTAAGAGTCAGCGAACAGGCAGAGAAGAAATTAACACCTCCTTGGCAGGAAGTGGTCGACAGCTTTTATGGGCCTGAGTCTCTCCAGAGCAGGTATAACAAATTAAGATAAAGCTTCTAGTTCTGTACTTGGCACCTGTATACCAGCTCCTCATTTACAGTCATAGCAGGGCCGAGTATTCTGGCATCTTAAATCGGTGAAGGCTTCTACAGTGTCAGAGTTACTAGTGTTTGAAAAGTGAACGAGAGAGTTCCAGTATGCAAACGTTTCATCTGGATGTATTTGGGTTACGGAATTTGTTTACCTTCTTCCCTTGAATCCTGTTTATTAAAGACGTTTTATTACCAACCTGAAAACCTCCGGGCCCCAGCCAGCCAGCCACGTGAAAAGTCTGGGCCCCAGGTCCCGGGCTGGGTTGATGGGGTAACCACAGTTGGAGCCCATCGAAAGGCCAATGGAGAGAACCACCATGCCCACAACCACGGGCTCCAGGCCTTTTGGGACAGGCTTGTTCTTGGAGTCCACCAAACTCAGGATGCTGAGCAGGAGGGTGGCGGTTCCAATCACCTGCAAGGCAAAAACCCGGTTCAGCTGCCACCAGGAAGAAGGAGCCCAGCACATATCCACAATAGAAAAAGGATACTCTAACAGATTTCTACCCCATTAAGTACAGACTAAACCTTAAGCACGGGGGCTGAGGTCCTCAACCTAAAGAACCCCCAAGGATCCTCATGCACGTCATCCACTGGCTTCCTTTCCTTCTGCCTCCACTTGAGGCTCGGCTGTGCGACTAAACACATCTATGGTAATACTGGGGTATGGTTTGAAAAGGAGCTCCATTTTCTTTACTCCTGCAGTAAAAATTGGGTTCCCTTCTGATGCAGTAAGTAGACGAATGCAGCGGGAGTTTACAAAAAAGGTGCATAAAGCATGATTTATGCAGAGAAAACATTTTCTATGCACAAATAATGTCTTCTGAGTATAAAGATGATATCTAATCTTGAATACTACCTTCCTGCTTTGATAGGGTCCCGTGCTGGCCTCAGTATTTTCTGTAACAAGCTTATACTGAACTCCTCCCAGTATCCCATTAACCAGGGGGCTTTGCAGACAGACAAACAGCACAGAGAGACTGACTACCAAGAAGCCTAAGAGTGCTTTAAAGCGTAAGGAACATTAACTGTATACACACAGATACCCTTCAGCAACAAAGGCTAAACTCCCAACAGTGAGCCTGAAGGCAGGAAGGCCGGGAGGCTCCTGGACTGATCTGGCCCTGCTCAAGGACAGGAAAGTAGCAGATAAGACTGCATTTATTACATTTCACCTTCTTCTTGTCCTGCCAGGGTGGTCCAGATAAATACTACAGCCATCCCTTACAGTGGGTGGGTTACTGCTAGGCCTTTTCTCAAATGCTCGGACCAGAGGTGGATTAAAGTTTCCAGGGCTAATAGCGGTCTATGGGCAGAGGCAGGGGTTCTGGTGCCAGGACCTGTAAAGGAAAATTGGTTCTTACCTGTAAATTTTCATTCCTGGGATACTGCAGATCACTCCAGATCCTTGCGTTTTGCCTCCCTGCCAGCAGATGGAGACAGAGAAAACCTAGAGCACAGTTCTGACCAGGAGTGTTAAGCTTCCCTGCCGCTCTGCTCTCATTAACAAAGGATTTAGTTGGGGGCATACTAATTTCTACACACAGTTCTACCCTGGACTGTGTGCACATTTATTGCATGCAAAACTGCTTGCTGAAGAGAGTAAAGTTTACAGACAATTTCAGCACACTTTATAGATCGAGGCCTTTGCAGGCTAGCTGGTTAAACCTAATGCCCTCTGAATGGCTCCATTTAACTGGATAAATGTGCTCAGCGTGTTATGCGGATTGTCAGAATAAGTTACACAGTTATATCTGAGCGCAAAAACAGCATTCTGTATCTAGCCAGGCACCAGATTTAGGAAATTTTCCTAGCTGGTGAGGTTTGATTGGAACGCAGCTGAAGATAAGAGGAAAGCTTGCCCAGTGTTTTCCCACTCGGCAGGTTTTTTTAAATTAACCAGTTAGTGGCTTAGTACAGGATGGCAGAAAATACAACTAATTCATGCAGTCTCCCAGTTATTCCTGGTGGATAGGATGTAGCCCTGCTGACAGTAAGAGATCACTTTCTCTACAAAGGATTTTGTCAGCTTCTTGGGTAACCGAGCATGCAGGATCCTCCTTATTTCACATCCAGCATCTCTCTTCTCCCACATCCAACCACAAGGTCCCACAAGAATTCAAAACAGCCACCATCATCAACAGGGCTGGACCCTGAGCATCCAGCCTGCTACGTCCCCCCGCCACCACCAAAGCACAGCACACAGTCCACTCGGTTAACAGGAGGTGCACAAAGCCTCTCGGACAGACCCAGCTACATGAGCGCCTGCCTTTCTGCTAAAACCTTTACAGGTTACTGTATTTGCAGCTCTCTGACTGACCAGCAGGAGGCACTGGAGTACTGCAAATCATCATCCCCCAAAAGTGTCATTACCAAGAAGCCCACCTTCTGTCACTCAATGCAAAACCCATCAGACAGAAGAGGGGGTGGAGGTGAGCGTTGAACCACACGCACCTGATCCAGGAATCCATTCCAAGCTGAGAGGTAACTGGCAGGGTAGGTGGCAAAAATGGAGGCAGTTTCCCGGGGACCAGTGACAGTCAGATTCCCACTGCAATAGTTGTGGATCGCATCTGCAACACAGAAGTTGGGTTAGAGTGCCAGCGAGAGCCCGAAAGTCCTAGGAACTGCCAGCCCCGCCGCCCAGCAGTACGGAGCGGGGGCGAGAGAGAGTCCGCGGGCTCCTTTTACCGTAATACAGGGCGTAGGCCCCCGCTGCAGCGAGAAAGGCTGCCGAAGTCTGGACAAGAAAGAACAAGGGTAGCTTTGTCCACTGGAAGCGCCCCAGCAGGCACAGGCTCAGAGAGTAGGCAGGGTTCAGGTGGCCCCCTGAAAAAAAAAAAAAAAAAAAAAAGCACCAGCAGAGAGCGAGAGAGGTAAGTGGGGACCACACTCCCATTCCCATATCCAGCACCGGGGGGGGCAAATTCACTGCCCTAACTTTCAACACATTTTAATCAACTGGAGCTCCAACACTGCACATTGCTGGCACAATCCAAAAATGCAGTGAAACCCCGTCAGTGTTATCTTATACACGAAGGCTTGCATCAGGAGGAACATTGGGTCCCCTGAATCACATATCCAATGCCTAGAAAACTAGAAATGCCGCCTGCAGCTTCCCTGTCGCTGCTCTCCTCTACATACACTCTCCACCCTCTCCTCCTCACACATCACCTTCAGGGTCCCTCTCTACTACTCTCCCCTACATACACCCTCCACTATCCCTGCTACGTCACCTCTCCACCCTCTCCTCCTCACACATCACCTTCAGGGTCCCTCTCTACTGCTCTCCCCTACATACACCCTCCACTATCCCTGCTACGTCACCTCTCCACCCTCTCCTCCTCACACATCACCTTCAGGGTCCCTCTCTACTACTCTCCCCTACATACACCCTCCACTATCCCTGCTACGTCACCTCTCCACCCTCTCCTCCTCACACATCACCTTCAGGGTCCCTCTCTACTACTCTCCCCTACATACACCCTCCACTATCCCTGCTACGTCACCTCTCCACCCTCTCCTCCTCACACATCACCTTCAGGGTCCCTTTCTACTGCTCTCCCCTACATACACCCTCCACTATCCCTGCTACGTCACCTCTCCACCCTCTCCTCCTCACACATCACCTTCAGGGTCCCTCTCTACTACTCTCCCCTACATACACCCTCCACTATCCCTGCTACGTCACCTCTCCACCCTCTCCTCCTCACACATCACCTTCAGGGTCCCTCTCTACTGCTCTCCCCTACATACACCCTCCACTATCCCTGCTACGTCACCTCTCCACCCTCTCCTCCTCACACATCACCTTCAGGGTCCCTCTCTACTGCTCTCCCCTACATACACCCTCCACTATCCCTGCTACGTCACCTCTCCACCCTCTCCTCCTCACACATCACCTTCAGGGTCCCTCTCTACTGCTCTCCCCTACATACACCCTCCACTATCCCTGCTACGTCACCTCTCCACCCTCTCCTCCTCACACATCACCTTCAGGGTCCCTCTCTACTACTCTCCCCTCCATACACCCTCCACTATCCCTGCTACGTCACCTCTCCACCCTCTCCTCCTCACACATCACCTTCAGGGTCCCTTTCTACTGCTCTCCCCTACATACACCCTCCACTATCCCTGCTACGTCACCTCTCCACCCTCTCCTCCTCACACATCACCTTCAGGGTCCCTTTCTACTGCTCTCCCCTACATACACCCTCCACTATCCCTGCTACGTCACCTCTCCTACTCACACATCACCTTCAGGGTCCCTCTCTACTACTCTCCCCTACATACCCCCTCCACTATCCCTGCTACATCACCTCTCCACCCTCTCCTCCTCACACATCACCTTCAGGGTCCCTCTCTACTGCTCTCCCCTACATACACCCTCCACTATCCCTGCTACGTCACCTCTCCACCCTCTCCTCCTCACACATCACCTTCAGGGTCCCTTTCTACTGCTCTCCCCTACATACACCCTCCACTATCCCTGCTACGTCACCTCTCCACCCTCTCCTCCTCACACATCACCTTCAGGGTCCCTTTCTACTGCGCTCTCCCCTACATACACCCTCCACTATCCCTGCTACGTCACCTCTCCACCCTCTCCTCCTCACACATCACCTTCAGGGTCCCTTTCTACTGCTCTCCCCTACATACCCCCTCCACTATCCCTGCTACATCACTTCTCCACCCCAGACATCACCTTCAGGGTCCCCCTCATCATTGCTCTCTCCTCATAACTCCTTCCTATATCCTTATATCACCTCCAGGGTCCCCCTCTAATTCTCTCCCCTACATACACCCTCTACTATCTCCCCCCCATACGCATCACCTCCAGGATCCCCCTCATCATACCTCCCTCCTATTGCTGCTATCCCTCCTCCCCACACCCTTACATCACCTCCAGAGTCCCCCCATCCCCTCCCCCCGGATGTGGGAAACCTGAACAGCACACGGGACAGGGTCTCTTCTAAATTCGAGATCAGGAAACACCCACCTGAGACTCCTCCTGAGACATAAATTGCCATGGTAACAGCAAGGGCTCCTGCCAGGCACATGGGGAAGTAGCCACCCTTCCTGTCAAAGCTGGTCACGCTTTGAGCCGTTGCACCAATGGTGATTAGCTGGGGAATAAGAAGTCAGAGCTGAGGAGTGCTGTGTCGGCTTTATTATCCCAGGACCCATCCGACCTCCACCCTCTGCGTCTGTAAGAAGGTCACTCTCAAAAGGAAACTTCTGCAAATAAAAGAGTGTTATACACCTGCTGTGCCCGAAGGTCCTGTTCATTGTCGCTTGAGCCGCACCGAGGAGGTAGAATTGGGCAGAAGCTTACCCATATACTTCTGGCTTTAAAAAATATACATGCAAAGTCTGAAGAAAAATGTGTAAGACAGAAACACGAGGGCCTCTCCAGTCTGCCCATCCACCCCAAGTACTCAGCTCTACCCTCCCTGTCGTGCCTCAGAGTTCCTCCAAAGGAAATGCCAAGAGACTTCAGAACATAAGAGTTGCCCTTCTGGGCCAGACCAAAGGTCCATCAAGCCCACATCCTGTCTCTGACAACAGCCACAAGACCCCATACAATATATCCAGTCCTTCTTCCCAAAAGCAGGGACTTCCCTAATTCTACCTGGCTAATAATGAAACAAAGAAATGACAGCAGAAGAAAACCAAGCGGCCCATCCAGCCTGCCCAGCAAGCTTTCACAATTTTTTTTTTCTCTCTCTCATACTTATCTGTTACTCTTGGCCTTTAGTAACCTTTTGGTTCTATTTCCCTTCCACCCCACCATTAATGTAGAGAGCAGTGCTGGAACTGCTTCTAAGTAAAGTATCTAGCTTAATTGGTTAGGGGTAGTAACCACCGCAATAAGCAAGCTACTCCCACGCTTATTTGTTTACCCAGCCTGTGCAATTCAGTCCTTGTTGGTTATCTGAATATAAATCCACTTTTCTTCATTCCCCCTGCCGTTGAAGCAGAGAGCTACTCTGTATATGTATTGAAAGTGAACTATCAGGCTTGATTCGGGGTAGTAACCGCCGTAACAAGCAAGCTACATCCCTACTTATTTGTTTACCCAGACTATGTAATCAGTCCTTGTTGGTTGTTGTCTGAATATAAAATAATCTTTTCTTCATTCCCTGCCGTTGAAGCAAAGAGCTACACTGAATATGGATATGCATTGAAAGTGAAGTATCAGGCATTTTTGGTTTGGGATAGTAACCGCCGTAACAAGCAAGCTACTCCCCGCTTTTTTGTGAATGCAAATCCTTTTTTCCACATTTCCTCTTGCTGTTGAAGCATAGAGCAATGTTGGAGTCACATTAACCATGTTTATGTTTATTGAATAAGGGTATTATCTCCAGGTAGTAGCTGTCTTTCCCGCAAGCCACCCTCTCTTCATTCATTTATATACCTTTCCTCCAGGAGCTTGTCTAATCCCTTTTTAAACCCAACCACCAACTGCTTTCACCACCTACTTTCTCTGATTTATTTTCTATCTGCTGGTTGTTAAGTTTCATGGAGTGTCCTCTTGTTTTAGTATTATCTGAAAGAGTAAACAGCTGTTTCACCTTTACCTGTTCTAGTCCTCTCATGATTTTAAACATCTCTATCATATCCCCCCCTCAGCAGCCCTAACCTCTTCAGCCTTTCCTCATAGGGGAGCCGTTCCATGCCCCTTATTTTCTTTTAGCAGACGTTCAAACCTTAGGTGTGAGAACTGATGCAGGCCATCAGGGAAGAGTCCTTGAGGACTTTGCAAATACTCTCACACATCTAAAAATTGCCTTCTTTTTCTTAAACTATTCACACACACACACACACACAAGCGCGCGCAATCTCCCTTGCACACACACAATATTTTTTACCTACCCACACAGAGACTATCCCCTATTTACAAACAGAAACACACCCATGATATATCTTACACAAACACATACAGAATATCCTTTAAAGACACACACACATAGAATGTCTTTTACATATACATGCAGGCTCCCTTACATTCGCCCACGCACGCTCTTTTTTTTCATTGTGCTGTAGCATTTCCTATTCCTTGGAAATCTCGCTGCGGGTGGTAGTGGTGGGATAGAAGGCAGATTGCCTCTGTCCAGCAGTATATTATGGAAGAGATAAGAAGAATGAAGGTATTTTTGTATCTAAGCTCATTACAGGGTGAGTGGGCATCTCTGCTTTACCTTCTCCAGAAGCCTGGGACACAACCGAGTCTGGGAAGGGGGGTGGGGGTGGGGGTAGGGAAGCTCCAGGTGTCCCAGGCTTGCTTTGGGACAGCCGCAATGAGACTGCAGCCAGGGCAGCACATGGCTCAGCAGGAGGAGAGAGGTCACGACCACGGCAGGAGAGAGCGAGACGAGGAACAGGAGAAAATACAATGATACAAACACAGAAGAGCAAGATGAAGAAAAAGATAAGAGCAGGAACAGTGTGAGAGAAAAAGAATGAGCAGACACCCAGAACGTGACAAAAACACGAGAGAGAGAGAGCGCTAGGAGGACCAAATAAAAAAAAGCTTCAGACTAAAAAGTGTGGCTGTATTCGTTAGACAGGTTCTGAGACCTTTTATTACAACATCCTAAGAATCTTCTACAGAAGACAGCTAGAGCTATTTATGTCTGCAAGAGAAAGTATATTATTCCAGCACTGAGACCCCCACACACAGCTCTGCCAATGCACCTCACTCCTGCCCTGCAGCACCCCCTGCTATTCCAGTACTGAGACCTCCACACACAGCTCTGCCAATGCATCTCACTCCTGCCCTGCAGCATCCCCTGCTATTCCAGTACTGAGAACCCCACACACAGCTCTGCCAATGCACCTCACTCCTGCTCTGCAGCATCCCTGCTATTCCAGTACTGAGACCCCCACACATAGCTCTGCCAATGCACCTCACTCCTGCCCTGCAGCATCCCCTGCTATTCCAGTTCTGAGACCCCCCCCCACACACAGCTCTGCCAAAGCCCCTCTCCTGCCCTGCAGCATCCCCTGCTATTCCAGTACTGAGACCCCTACACACAGCTCTGCCAATGCATCTCACTCCTGCCCTGCAGCATCCCCTGCTATCAAGTACTGAGACCCCTACACACAGCTCTGCCAATGCATCTCACTCCTGCCCTGCAGCATCCCCTGCTAGCCCAGAACTGAGACCCCACACACAGCTCTGCCAATGCCCCTCACTCCTACCCTGCACTCATTCTGCTATTCCAGTACTGAGGACCCCCCCACACACACACAGCTCTGCCAATGCACCTCACTCCTGCCCTGCAGCACCCCCTGCTATTCCAGTACTGAGACCCCACACATAGCTCTGCCAATGCACCTCACTCCTGCCCTGAAGAACTCCCCCAGCTATTCCAGTACTGAGACCCCCACACACAGCTCTACCAATGCACCTCACTCCTGCCCTGCAGTTGCCCCTGCTATTCCAGTTATGAGATTTCCCCACACACAGCTTTCCTCATTTTATGCTCAGGTCTGTAGAGATGAAAAGCCAATTCAGGTACTTAAAAGTTACACTTGCCTTCATTCGGGGCTTAGCCAACCTGTGCTGATTGGTCTTTTCCTCCTACAGCTAACATTTTCTGCTTTCGCTGATAAACTGAATAAAAGAGCTGGTACTTACGATCAGCAGAAACACCCCCAGGAACTCAGCCAGGCACTGCCGAACAGTGGCATTTTCGATTCGCAGCAGGGGCCTGGCTTGGTCTAGTGTGGGAACCTTGGCCATATTAGAACTGGCTCTCAACAGTGTGCGTGTGGACAACTGGAAGAGTCTTCTCCCTGCTTATCCTGCCCAGTAAGTCCTATCCAATGGAAAGGCAGATAACCAGTACAAGTCTGAGCCTCTGAGCAGCTGCTTCACCTGTGATTATTAATATCCAGATGCAGATTTCTGAGCAAAGCCAGTGAAGGTCATACTTAGCCTGCCTCCAACAGAAGAAAAGAATATATTATCTTTGCATTCCTATTATCAAAGAGAGCTTCAGGGAAAAGAGAAAGCAGTGGAGAGAGTGAGGTACAGCAGGAGATAAAGGAAGGGACATGAGAGGTGAGAGAGAGTTAAGGTACCAAGAAATAGATGCTTGGCGTCCAAAGGTAACAGCTGATAACAGTAACAGGCCACCTTCGTGCCTGTGATTCACGCCACGGGATCTCCCATTCACGGATCACATAAAGCAAGATCAGCATTGCTAACAGAAGGACCAAGCCACTACGCTGTACAATGGATGGAGTGAGAGAAGATCACCCGGTAGCACCAGATGTAATCAGAGTCCAGGGGAACGTGGCAGAAGCTCACAGGACCAGTCCCCTGGTCTCCTGCATTCCACCAGCTCGATTGCCAACATCATCCCAATAGGCTGCACGAACTCCACCGAGCGGTACATTTAAGAGACTGAGATCAAGCCCTGGCTCACGCTCAGGGTTCATCCCCGTCATGGTACGGGCAAAGCAAACCCCTTGAGAGATCCCCCGCTGGTGGCTTTCATACCGAAGGACCCCTCCACCCCCTTATTTGCATTTTTCCGCGGAGAGTAAAGCCCAATTTGTCTAGAAAGACCCTCACACTAGCATTAACAAGGCCTTGTGGAGACCTGGGAGAGCTTTGGGGATAAACCAGGACCTGGCAGCAGTCTTTCCATCTGCTACTGCGTTCCATCAGTTATAAACCAGGAGGCCATGGTTTTTCCTAGGGTAAAAGTTAATTTTATCTCTGAGCATTGGAATTCACAGGAGGAGACACAAATCGCCAGTTGTAATATAAGGTTCCAATTATTTTATGCAAAACGGCAGCCCACTACAAGTTAAATATGCCAAGAACTTAGCTGCCACATACCATGCTAGACATGCCCTCTTCCTCTTACCCACCCTCGCCCCGTACCATGCTAAAGCTAGATCAACACCCATGTGTTAATCCAGCACCCATGTACCATGCTGTGGATGCTCCAAAATCCATGTTTTATACTGACAGTAACCCACTATGCATCCATCGTGACAACAACACAGTATCATTGTATCATGCAACTAAGAACAACTCATGAATATCAAATGCCACCCAAGAATTCAACTTGCCAAGCAGACTAGCCACTGAAACAGTGCGACATCTCATCAAAGGAGGGCTGTGCTGGATACCGACTCTGAGATTCTGCTTTACGCTGACGTATATTCCCATTTATAAAACCAGCGTCCTCCACAATGCTTCAAGCATCTCTTGTGGACTGCTTCGGGACTTCTAGGGTGAACGGACACAAATCTTCTCCCAAATGCAGTAGGCAAAACTTATCAAGTTAAAATCGAATCCCCGGGATTAGCAATATTAAAAGTGCACAAATTTCAGCTTTTGCATTCATCTTGCATGTTGTGAAGTCATCCAGAGCTTTTTGCTAGTTGCTGCTTTCCTTATGAATCTCAGGAAAAAAAAAAAAATGGCCACAGCTGGCTCATAGGAGGAAGCTCAAGTAACAGATGGGGGTCTGTTTTACTGCAGCCGTGCTGATGAAAGTTCAGAGAAGTCTCACCAGCCTCCCTGATCAGACTGGTGGCAGCACTCAGGAGGCAGGAGGGCTGCCCATGAGGGCGGGGCGCTGGAAGACAGAACCTTGAAGGAGAGTGGGAGTGGATGGGATTGGAAGACGATTCCCTCAGCCCTCCTTCAACTGTTAGGTATTCATCCTTCTCTGCATATTTGCCCCTTCCTGGTTAATCTTTGGTAGTCACTTTAGTTACTGCTAAACGTGACACAGCAAACTGGCGAGAATTTACATACACTGCATCCCCAGCTCGCACCCACCCAACCCCAAGTCTCTTGGCTCAGAGAGGGATATTTTAACTGATATCTCATTGCTTATTGCTAGCTGTACAAATAGGTCTTACTAAAAAGAGTGCCCTCATCCAGGTTTGATCAGAAACCACATTTCCTAGTAACACAGTAAATGATAGCAGAAAAAGAGCCCCCAGTCTGTCCAGTGATTCTGTCCACACTGCCAAGACCACATCCCAGCTGCCAGCCACAGAATGGGACCACCTGCAAGATTTCGTCTTATCCAGGACTGGCTTTCTTGTCTTCCTCTTTTGTACGCCACCTTTTGGTAGAGCATACAAGATACCCACTTAAGTTTTCTCCAAGACACGCTCTCCCATGTGCAGCCTGCCAGGCAGACCCAGCTGTGGGAGTGCCTGCGTCTCTGAGAATTCAAGTTATTAAAGAATACGCAGCCTGCCAGGCAGACCCAGCTACTGTTCGATTCTACCATTTGCAGACTGCAGACAGCCTGGCCTCGTGGATGCCTGTGTTATCCCTAGGACTTCTACCCAGTACAAAATGTTTTCAAGTGATTTGTCTCTATTTCAGATGCACATCATATTCAATTGCTGTGTTACATTTTAAAGTTGTTTGTGCAAAATTTGGGCAAATATTTATAATGATATTAAAAATGGAGGAAAAAGACTTCAGATGCCAATCCGTAGGCAAATGCCTTGTGAAATCGGTTACAGGGGCAAAATCATTAGTCATAAAAAAACCCAAAACCTCCAAAATTAATAGCAGCATAACTTCAGTGCACATCCATAAATTTTATTGAATTAAAAACTTTTCTATATTCCTTTTTTTCTTTAAAAATTTTCAACTACATTTGACTGCTTAAACACTTCAATGGTGAAGGCAAAATGGCAGATTGTTTCTGTCAGGCTTAAAAAACCGAATGCACTAGCGGCAAAGACTATTCCCTGAGGCAGCCCGCTCAGGTGAAAGTGTCGGCATTGGAACATTAGTCTTTTTAGGACCGCAATTCCATCAACTGAGCCAAGTGCACCTTTCACCATTTTGTGAGGAATGCCAAGATGTGCACTGAAGTTAAGCTGGGAAAACCTGCAAGGAGCGATGGCTGAACCCTAGCAGCAGTGGCACTCACCACCCAAAAAGACAATGATAGAATTGGGCAGACTGGATGGGCCAAGGTGGTCTTTATTTGCAACCATTTACTAGGCTACAACTCTCGAGGACCTGTCCTAGTGCAGAAGAATCAGCGCTATGGACATAGAACTGTTACAATATCCCAGTTCCCTAACGCGCTACATTAATGACCAACGCCTTGCAGAGAAACTAAAACACAGAAACTTCTGGAATCAAAGTTACTCCCCTCCGCTTCTGAAAATGGGCAAACATTGGCCTTGAGACTCATATGCTAAGTTTCCTTTCACCATAGGTGGAGAAGTAAATGTATTCCTCTGTCCTCTTTACCTGTTCTGCAACCCAAATTCACCCATCATTATAACTTTAGCTCCATGCACAAATCAAACGCATGCCTCACCGATTTCCATCCTCCTCTTGCAGTTTCCAAAGATTTTAAATATGAATCACAGCTGAAGTGCCCTCTTGCTGTACGGAGTTGGTAAAGTGAAGAGAGACCTGGGATAACCTTGTTAATCAATAGACTGAAGCTTTAGTAAAACTGTGTTTGGCTCTTCTGCTCTAGTTAAAAAGTTCACAGTTGTTTGACCATTTCTTACCTGAAATTACTTTAAAACTGTTCTGAAACCATCTGCTTGCTTCAGACTACATCTTCAGTTCCTGGAATTTACGGTTTTTGGTAATAAGCGATCCTGGATGAGAAGCGGCATCCTCCATTAATGACCATCATCACTGCTGGCTGCATGATCTCTCGGAAGCTCTTTGGTCTTAAAAGATAGAGCCCATGTCTCCTGGGAAATCAGATTCATTTTTCTTTATTTTATTTGTTTTTTTTATACCAACATTCAATAAGGCTTATCACATCGGTTTACATGGTAATTACAGGACATATTATCTTTACATTGTACATTTGTTAAAGTATCGCCATCATTTAATGAAAAAATCGCCATTATGTAGCATGAATCATCAACTTCTTTAGGAAACACCAGTCAGCAGGTCAATCTCTTTTCTCCAGCCTTCTGCAGTGAAGATTACTGGAAGGAGTTTGTAGTTTTCTGTCTCTATTTACTGGTAGGGCACTATAAATCCACACATCTGGACTGGTCTAGCAGGATCATATGGAAATAAGAAATTTATGTATGTATTTACCATTTACCTAATTGCGGGCTAACTCCAGGGACAGACGCCTACGATATAATTTTTAGGGTGAACGCAGATCTCGAACCAGCAAACCTTGGGGTTTGGATCGCATACCCTCAGGATTAGCCACAGGCAGGCTGATCTTGGAACACCTTAGTAGAAACGTAGGCTACCTGACAGGGGAGGTCTATGTCCCTGGAAGCTCCCGATTGGACCAGCTTTGGGTGTATGCCCTATTTTATTTTATTTATTTATTTTGTTTTATATACCGGCAACCGTTTGCACATTGTGCCAGTTTACAGATAACTTACAACCAAAGGATATATAGGCAAGGCCTTTACAAGGAACAGTGTGTAACATAAACGCAGTAACATAGCAATTAACTAGAAAAATAAGATAAATAAGGTAAATAAGGGAGGGAGGGGTAGGGGTAGACGAGACAAAGGAAGGGGAGTGTGAGAGTGGATACATAAGGAGAGTGGATACATAAGGAGAAGCTATGTACAGGGGTACGAGGAACAATTGATATGTACACAGGTTATATACAAGATTGTATAAGCGCAGAACAACAATAATTGAGGTGGGAAAAAGTGTGCGGTTGTACTAAGTAACATTTTTTAGGACTGAAAGCTGTATATAAGGAGACTTTGCTTGAGATACCCTCGCTGGTCCAGTCTTCTGAGGCCTTGCCTGTAGAAATGCTGTCCAACTGGCCCCTTAATTCCTGCTCAACTCCTGATTCACAATTGACTTTGGATCCTTGCCAGATTCCTGATCTATACAACCTACCAACGCCCCCAAGTACTCCAAGACCATCAAGCCCCAGTCGCAGCCTGCACCTGCGGGCTGAACATGTGGGAAACAGCTGTGGTGTTGGGTGAAGACACCACCTGGGTGCTGTGCATTGTGAGTTTACTTCTGAGACACTGCTGATCAACATCTCTCGCCTTCTTGTTGGGGGAAAGCCCCTGTAACACCTGACAAATGAGATATCAACATAAAGCATTTTTAAAATACTCATCTGGACTTCTCCCCAGAATGTTTGATTTTTGACACAACTCCAGCAGATGTGTACCATGCTCCCTATGAAGTCACAACCTCTCCAAATTTAGAAGCATGCCTAAGGAATCATCTTTATAGGACTTTGTAGGCATTCTCCAGGACCAAGGTAGAGATTGAGGACTTTCTCACTGTTTTTGTTTTTTTAATCATCAGCTTCCCAATGTCCTTCCATTAATATGCAGCCCATATCTTTTGATCATGCAGATACAAATGTATGCCCCTTTTTTGCCCTCTCTCTCTGTATGCTACAGCTCTTGGAAATTAATCTCCTTATACCATCCAAGGCAAGATTTGTCTTTTCTGTGGTTACAGGTTTTAGAAATGCAGCCTTGATTTCCTTCTGCATAAAAGACATGCCTAATCCACACGCAAGCGTAATTGCATAGGTCTATTATGTTTCAACTGCTACTAAACCTTTTTTTCCCCAGTCAACAAACTTGGGTGATAATAACCCTGCTCAAAACAGAGGATTATAGTGCATTAGCCCATGGGAAGCAGAGGCCAGAGACAAGAGGTGTAAACTACCCATTTCCAGTTGCTCATTGATTGATATCAGTCTACCACAGCTTTAACTTGACAGACATTACAGCACCATACAATGTTTGGAAACCCCCAGCCACCCCATCAGCCATTGCACAAAATGGCTTCTAACTACTTTTAGGGGTAGTCTTCTCCAAATGAAATTGAATATTTTCTTCTGTATCTTAAGGATATTTTTTTTGGACTACAACTTGGCAATGACTGATAAAGAATTCACTGTGGGCACGATATTTAGCCCAAACCTCTAGCTCCCATGTGATTTGTTTTAGTATCTGAGAGTAATTTGCAGCAAAGGTGCCTTTTCCTTAGTAGCAATTCTGATCACTGTGGCTTCTGACCAATGAATTGCAAATTCTCCTCCAATTTATGTTGCACCTGTTTAGACAGATTTATAGTAAAAGTCTGTCTTCATATATTTAATCTTAAATCATGATGCTTTGAAGCTCCTTTATAAGATCTGGCAGGGATATGTTGGGTTTGGATTATGGATGTAAAATATTAAACAGCAAGTAAAATCTTTGTGTTTTAGTCTCACTTTAATCCTTTAATAAAACCTCTGCTGCAAGGTCAGGTGGAAGTAAGTGAGTTTAAGCTTCCTGCTGTGCATTTCCGGATACCTCTAACATCACACTGCCTTTCTGCGCAGATATATATTTTTAAAAAGAATGCTACCCCTCACCCTTCTCCATATCATTTAAATATTTAACCTTTAAAATATATTCCCATCACTAGATTGGATACTATCAGGAGTACATCATTTGCAAAATGTCTAACCTTAGACCATAAGGCTTGCCATGCTGGGTCAGACCAAGGGTCCATCAAGTCCACTATCCTGTTTCCAACAAAGACTAAGCTAGGTAACAAGTATCTGGTGAGATCCCAAGGGGTAGATAGATTCCAAGCTGCTTATCCCAGGGATAAGAACTGGATTTCTGCAGCTCCACCTTATTAATGGTTAATAGACTTTTCCTCCAGGAACTTGTCCAAAACTTTTTTTAAACACAGCTATACTAATATCTTTCACCACATCCTCTAGCAATGAATTCTAGAACTTAATTATGCATTGAGTAAAAAATATTTTCTCTTATTGGTTTGAAATGTATTACCCAGTAACTTCATTGTGTCCCCCCTGGTCTTTGTACTTTTTGAAAGAGTAAACATTTTACTCGTTCCATTCCACTCATTATTTTATAGATCTTTATCATATCTCCTCTCAGCCATCTCTTCTCCAAGCTGAAGAGTCCTCACCTCTTTAGTCTTTCCTCATAGGGGAGCTGTTCCATCCCCTTTATCATTTTGGTCGCCCTTCTCCTTAGCTTTTCTAATTCTGCTATATCATCTCTTTGAGATGTGGCGACCAGAACCACACACAATACTCAAGATGAGGTTGCACCATGGAGCGATATAGAGGCATTATGATAATCTCTGTTTTATTCTCCATTCTTTTCCTAATAATCCCTAGCATTCTATTTGCTGAGCAGAAGATTTCAATGTATTTTCAACGATGACACCTAGATCCTTTTCCTGAGTGGTGACTCCTAATGTGGAACCTTGCATCGTGTAGCTATAATTTGGGTTACTCTTCTCTAAAGTATATCACTTTCCACTTGTCTACATTAAATATCATTTGCCATTTACATGCCCAGTCTCCCAGTTTTGCAATGTCCTCTTGCAATTTCTCACAATCCTTTTATGATTTAACAACTTTGAATAACTTTGTGTCATTGGCAAATTTGATCACCTCACTTGTTGTTCCCATTTCCAGGTCATTTATAAATATATTAAAAAGCAGTGGCCCCTGAACAGATCCCTGGGCCCTCCACTATTCAGAGTTTTCCATTGGGAAAATTTGCCATTAACCCTACTCTCTGTTTTCTATCTTTTAACCAGTTGGCAATCCAAAATAAGGCACTACCACCTATCCCATGGCTTTTTAATTTCCTAAGAATATCTCATGAGGGACTTTGACAAATGTTTTCTGGAAATCCAAATACACTATATCAACTGGCTTACTTTTATCTATGTTTAATTATGCCCTCAAAAAAAAGTAGCAAATTTGTGAGGCAACACTTCCCTTGTATCCTCTGTTCTTTCCTGTAATCCTATTTATTTCTTTATTCTGTTTGAGTTGTTCAGCTGATAACATAACTAAAAGGGGAAGGGTGTGGACAACCCTGCCCAGTCCTTCTCTAGCCTAAAAATTACATAAAATCCCCTCATTAACCTCAACACATGCCCTAGGACACCTAAATTGTCAGTTCATCCAATTTAGGACACAGTCCTTGCTTCCTATCTTCTCAAACGTCGAAGCTGAGCGGCTCCATTTGGCACTTTTTAGACATATTTAGTCAAATCAAATCCAATAACTTCATATCACTCACTGAGGCTTGTTTTCCCACAAATCCAGCTTGCTCACTATGGACTAAGCCCGTTAATCCTTTAGACAACTGGACCGCTAATATTTTTACGTCGTTAACAATGAGATTAGATGACCCACGACTGGCTGGATCCTTTCCCTCCTTTGGAGTTGCCGATATACTGGCCTCTAGCATCGAAGGCAGTAAATCGCTCTCCTCCTACCCCACTCAGTTCAAAAACTTTAGGGAACAAGGCCAACAGAAACTTGACAAAAACTTCCTAGAGTTTGGACTGCAGCTTACCTACATAGGTGATTTATTCGGGGTCAGGGTTTTAAGTGTAGTTCAGTATTTGCTCATCGGAGTTTTCGTTGTGTTACCCCCCAGCTTCTTCTGGTGTTAAGGAGGACATGCTTGCTTAGCAAATGCTGAATATCTTTAACCTCAGCTGCATTAATGGCATTGCGTTCTGCATACAAAGCCCCTCCTGATGTCATTGCCTGACATAAAAGCTGACCTCCTCCTCCTTATTCAAATCCAGTCTAAAATCTCACTTTTCTGAGGCTGCTTTAAATCTTACTTAACACTTGACTCTTTCCCTCACAGCCTCGTTGATTTTAACCATTTTCTATAATAAACTGTAAAGCTTACAAAAATGGTTTAACAAAGAACTTCAGCTAGAACAGCAGAAACTGAATCAAGTGAAAAGGCAATGGGATAAAACAAAAACAAAAACAAAAACCCCAAGACACCACAATCAGCAGCTTTTCTCAACTACAGGCACACATCAGATGTAGCAAAATAAATAAATAAATACACATATATATATTTTTCAAAAAGATCCAGAGAGCAGGAAATAAACCTACTGAATTGTTCTGTACCATTAAGCAAATTCTGACTGGAGGTTTGAAGCAAGTAACAGGTTTACATGTGATCAATTTGCTGTTTTCTTTCATGACAAAATTGCCAAGATCTGCTCCCACTTTCCTGCCTAAAGATGAGATGATGATTGAAGGCTGGGGAGAATTTGAATCGGTATGCAGCTTGGCATTTTAGAGAATTCGTCTCCATTAAATCCTTGTTTGCTAGTGGTCCTGAAAGTGTTGTGAAATGACATTCATGAACATGTGGTTAAGACTGCTAACATGTCAATAACTAAAGGACATATACCATTTTTAGTGAAGCAATCCACCAATCGACCGCACTGCTAAAAAAACCCTCCTAATTCAAATCAGTCAGTATTGCTTAACTGTTGTCCTATTTCCTCCTTGTCCAGTGTTGGAAGGAGTGGTGTTGAAACAACTTCAGGAACATGAGGTCTTAGCTAACAATACAGTTTTAGCTGAGTTCATAATACTGAAACATTACTTGTTTCCAGCCTCATGTATTTCATCGAGGCTTTGAGGTTGGTACAAATTATATTTTGACCTTTTTGGATATAACTGTGACCTTTGATACCTTGGATCATTCTACGGTCTTGATTAGCTGCTATTGGTATCAAAGATACAGAACTTAATTGGTTTACATCTTATTTGGCACATCATGCACAGCAGGTCAGGAATAAGCACTGCTTTCTCACGGTTCCTTTGAGAACAGGGATACCATAGGGATCACCATTGTCAGCTAGTCTCTTTGATATCTATTTGAGATCTTTTGAAAATTATTAGCAAGACTTGGTATCAAATATCATCTTTCTGCTGATGATATACAGTTCTCTATCCCTTTGGAATCCTCTATTTCATAAACTTTATCCAAAGTAACTGTATGTATCTTAGGTATAAAGCAATGGATGACTGCCAAAAGACTATTATTAAACATACAATGATGAACTACTAGAACTACTATGATCAATTAGAAATGATGATATTACTCTTTCATTAACAGCAAGCGCCTAGACGATTCCAATCTCCAAACGTGGTCATAATTTGGGTGTCATGTTTAATCCTTCCCTGAATTTTCTACCTCAGGTAAAAGCTGTTATAAGAAATGCTTTTTACAAATTACATCTGTTCCAAGGGTTGAGGCATTTCTTAAACAATGATAATTTTAGCTCTGTACTCCAGGCATAGCTTGGATTGCCAGCCTCCTCCACCATGCGGAATGCTGCAGCCAGGGTATGGACGGGAATCCAGGGCAAAAATTATATTTCACTTGCACTTTTTTCATTGCTCTGGATCCCTGCTCTAAGGTCAATAATATTTAAGATCTTGACCTTGGTACAGAAGATGATGTATGATAAATCGTCCATTCTGGGCTCAAACACATACAGGAAGGGGTGCTGGAAAGAGGGTCCTTCTCTTTGCTCCCTTCACCTCTGTGAGGCACAGAAGTTGACTTTCATGGTAGCAGGTCTGAAGATATGGAACACCTTGCCCTTTAATTTAAGGGCAGAGTGTTATGGGGTTTTTTTTTTTTCCCCTCTCAAACCTTTGTTTATGAATATCACCTGTGTCAGCTATTATTTACCTCCATATTTAGAACATAAGAACATAAGAAATTGCCATGCTGGGTCAGACCAAGGGTCCATCAAGCCCAGTATCCTGTTTCCAACAGAGGCCAATCCAGGCCACAAGAACCTGGCAATTACCCAAACACTAAGAAGATCCCATGCTACTGATGCAATTAATAGTAGTGGCTATTCCCTAAGTAAAATTTATTAATAGCCATTAATGGACTTCTCCTCCAAGAACTTATTTAGTGCATATAAGGTAGGGCAGAACCAGTTATTAAATCAGGTTTTTTGTTGGGTCTCATATTAAGCTGTTTTGCTGTTGTATTTAATTTGTCTTGCCATACGTTATATGTATGTCAATTTCATGAGTGTTGCCTGTAACATTCCCAGAATGGTAGATGGGCAGGTAACATATTTAAGATAAGTGAAATACATTCCCCAGATCTCTTAGTTTACTGTGTATGTTTGTCTTGATTAGCTTGTAAGCTCTGCGGAGCAGGGACTGTTTATTCATACAGCACTGCTCTCATTGAGTAGAGGTATAGAAATGAGAAGCAGCAGTATTTTCACGACACTGTTCTGTGCAACTTGCGTTTCAGGTTGAAAAGGTCCAAGGTGGCTTGTTTCTTTTCTTATAGAGCTGTTTTGTGCACTTCACCTTGAAAGTAATTTCATACCATACAAAGGAAAATTGGTTCTTACCTGATAATTTTCGTTCTTGTAGTACCACGGATCAGTCTAGACTCCTGGGTTTTGCCTCCCCTCCAGCAGATGGAGACAGAGAAATTTTGATGGACTCTACCATAAATACCAGGATGCCACCTACAGTCCATCAGTATTACTCAGTCACAAAGCAGAATGGTACAAAACCAACCTAACTATATACAGTAACCTAACAACCTAACCTGGATCACTAACACCCAAGTAGGAACAGAACCCGTAAGGCATAGGAAACAAAGATCTGCAGCTCCAATCAAAGAAAACAACTGAAACAAGCAGACTCTCCATTACCTGCGAACGCCAAATGGGCGGGACTCTGGCCTGATCCGTGGTACTACAGGAACGAAAATTATCAGGTAAGAACCAATTTTCCTTTCCCTGTACATACCCGGATCAGTCTAGACTCCTGGGATGGGATCCAGAGAGGCCCGCTCTCAGAATACCTTCTCCAAATCCCCCCTGCACCGGGGTCCTGGACATCCAACCGGTAGTGTCTGGTAAAGGTATGTAACGATTTCCAGGTAGCCGCTCTGAAAACCTCCTGTGGTGAAATTTGCTGACATTTCGCCCACGATGCCGCTTGAGCAAGAGTAGAATGTGCCCACAGCCCATCACGTAAAGATTTGCCCTTCAACAAGTATGCTGAATGGTTGGTTGAAGGAGACTATCCATCGGGCGATATTGGTCTTTGATGCTACGTTACCTCTTTTAGGGCCACTCCAGAGTACAAAGAGATGATACGAGACTCGAAAACCATTGGTAACCTCCAGATAACGCACCAACGAACTCTGAACATCCAATTTCTTTAAGTCTTTGTAGAAAGGATCTGCCCGATCCAGGTCCGAAAAAGAGGGAAGCTCCACAGACTGATTCAAATGAAAGAAGGGAGACCACCTTCGGAAAGAAGGAAGGGACCGTCTGCAAGGATACGCCAGAATCCGAAATCCTCAGAAAGGGTTCCCAGCCTGACACGCTTGAAGTTCAGATACCCGCCGAGCGGATGAAATTGCCACCAAAAACACCACCTTCAACATGAGATCCTTCAACATTGCCCTTTTTAAAAGGTTCAAACGGCGCAGTACACAAGGCCGAAAGTACCAAATTCAAATTCCAAGATGGACAAGGAGATCTCACTGGTGGATGCAAATGCTTTCCGCCGCGAAGAAATTGAGAAACATCCGGATGCGTAGCTAATGGAACTCCCTGAATGCTGCCACATAAGCAACCTAGCGCTGCAACCTGTACCCGCAAGGAACTACATGATAATCCCTTAGCCGAGCCAGCTTGAAGGAAACACAAAATATGCGGCACGGATGCTCATGTAGGCAGAATCTCCCTATCCACGCACCAAGTCTCAAACACCTTCCATACGTGTACATAAGATAGAGACGTAGAAGCCTTACGTGAGCACAAAAGTGTAGAAACCTCCGCATCAGAATAGCCCTTGCTCTTCAGACACCGCCTCTCAAAAGCCATGCCGCTAGACAAAAGCGATCGACCTGGTCGAAACAGACAGGTCTTTGATGAAGGAGGTCCGGGAGATCCAGAAACCGCAAAGGACCCTGCACAGTGAGACTGACCAGATCCGCAAACCATGGACGACATGGCCACTCGGGAGCCACTAGGATCACTTCGGATGGGTGTAGCTCTATCTTTCAGAGTACCTTCCCGATTAGAGGCCAAGGCGGGAAGACATACAGCAACACATTAGTTGGCCAGGGAAGTACCAGAACGTCTACTCCCTCTGCACTTGTGTCCCTGCGGCGAGCAAAGACGCGAGGGGCTTTGGAATTCCGGAATGTCGCCAACAGATCCATGCAGGGCGTTCCCCATGTGTCACAGATGAGTTAAAAGGCTCCCTCGGCCAGTTTCCACTCCCCGGGATCGATACTGTCGACTTAGAAAATCTGCATGAAAGTTGTCGACCCCCGCTATGTGGGACGCTGCAATACTGACCAGGTACTGTTCTGCCCAGCTGATCAGCAGACGAGCCTCTAACGGCACCGGCTGACTCTTGGATCCTCCCTGGCGATTGATGTAGGCGACTGTGGTCACATTGTCGGATAGAACTCTGACAGACTTCCCCCTGATGAGCGGGAGAAAGGCCTGCAATGCCAGACGCACCACCCTGGTCACCAGGCGATTGATGGACCATTGTGACTCCTCTTGGGACCACTGCCCTTGTACTGATTGAAGTAGACAAACCGATCCCCAACCAGAGAGGCTGGCATCCATAGTCACCATCATCCATTCTGGGACAACCAAGGGGACGCCATGGCTCAAGTTATCCGAAAAGAGCCACCAATTCAAACTGGCCCTTGCTACGTCCAGCAACGGTAACAGCAGATAAAATTGTTCGGAAACCGGGTTCCAGCGAGAAAGCTAGGCCGATTGCAACGGCTGCAAGTGAGCAAAGGCCCATGAAACCAGCTCTAGGGTCTAAGTCATGGACCCCAGAACTTGCAAATAATCCCAAACCTTCAGGGGATATTTGGACAAGAAGGCTCTTACCTGCCCTTATAATTTGACGATACGGTCTGCAGTGAGGAAGACTCTGCCCCGCTGGGTGTCGAACAAAGCTCCCAAAAGCTCCAGGGATTGGGAGGGAAGATGACGACTCTTGGACCAGTTGACCACTCAACCAAGTGCAGTTGAAGTACCCGGTCTATCGCCTCCTTGCAAAGCACCTCTGACTTCACACGAATCAGCCAATCGTCCAAATACGGATGCACCAAATATCCTTCCCTACGTAGCTGTGCAGGCACTACCACCATGATCTTGGTAAACATTCTAGGCGAGGTGGCAAGACCAAAAGGCAGAGCCTGATACTGGTAATGCTGCCCTAGAACGGAAAAACGCAGAAACGTCTGGTGAACGGCTCTGACCAGACATGTAAATACGCCTCCGTAAGATCCAGGGATGCTAGAAACTCCTCCTGAAGCAATCACAGACCGTCATGTCTCCATGTGGAAGCTTGGAATTCGAAGACATCTGTTGACCCACTTTAGAAAGAGAATGGGCCGGAAGGTTCCCTCCTTTTTTGGAATCACAAAGTAAATGGAGTAGCGACCTTGGCAATGTTCAGTAGGAATGGGGACAATGGTGCCGAGATCGAGAAGACGCTGAAGAGTCTCCCTTACCACCTGGCGCTTGGTTGCATAGCTGCAGGGAGAGACTAGAATCTGAGGGCGCAGCAGTCATGCAAAATCTAACGCATAGCTGTGTCTTATCACAGATAGGACCCACTGGTCTGTTGTGAGTTTGGCCCACTCCTCGTAAAAGAGAGACAGCCTGCCCCCCTATCACCGGTACCGAGGAGTGGACCAGCTGCCCATCATTGTGAAGGCTTTCCAGATGGCGTGGACTGGGTATTACCCGGTCTACCGAATCGTTGGCCGCGAAAGGATTGAGGCCATGACTGTTGGAGTTTTGATGAAAAGAGGAGGTGGGCTGTCGAGATGTCTGAGATAGTTGACCCCCACGAAACTGAGATCTGGACACAAAAGACCCTCTAGACCTCTGCCTGTCCTCAGACAGGCGATGTACCTTATTCTCCCTGAGTGATTGTATCAAATCTTCCAACTCCTTGCCAAAGAGCAATTTGCCCTTGAAAGACAGAGAACCCAACTGGGACTTAGAAGAGACATCTGCCGCCCAGTAGAGCAACCATAACAGACGACGCGCTGAAACAGCAGAAACCACGGTTCTGGCTGAAGTGTGGAGTAAATCATGGAAAGCATCGGCACTATAAGTAATGACAGACTCCAGGCGCCCCGCCTGGAGGGCTTCCTCCTCTGCCAATGCCTCATTGGCCATCAGCTGCTGAACCCAGCGAAGGCCTGCTTGCAAAGCAAAATTGCTACACATAGCCGCGTGAACCCCCAAGCGCTGAGACTTCGAAAATCTTCTTGAGCTGAATTTCCAACTTGTGATCCTGCAGAAATCCTTGAGGGCAGTTGTGCTGGTAACTGGAATGGTGGTCTTTTTCATAATAGCTGAAATTGCCAAATCCACCTTGGGGAGCCGAAGAAGCTCCAAAGCCTCCTCTGGCAAAGGATACAGCTTATCCATAGCTTTGGCCACCTTCAGCCCCAAGTCGGGGTATTCCACTCCCGGAAGAGCAAATCAGTGGCTGAAAAGTGAAAAGGAAAAGAGGAAGGCGGACCCCGTAAGCCCAACATGACCGGGTCCGTAGTCCCCAGCTGGGATTCCTCCTGGGGAGTCTCAATACCCAGTTCCCGAAGGATGGCAGGGATGAGAGGGCCCAACTCGTCCCTACGAAAAAGCCTGAATACCTTGGGATCGTCACCATCTGCTCCATGAGATCCACGCAGACTTCCCTGCACTGGATCTGTTTCTCCCTCCACCTCCCTCGGGGGTTGGGAAGGTAACTGCGGATCCTCCTGTTCCTCAGAGTCTGAAGAAAAATCCGAAACAGCCTGAGGTGCTCCAAACCTCAAAGGCTTTTGCACCAGAGGGCAACCTGCCTCCTCAACAAGCTTAACCTTTTTCCTGGGCCTGGTCTCAGGGTCTGACAAGCCAGAGCTATGTAACCCCCTCTTTTTACCTGATTTCCTGGCTTTGAAGGCTCTGTGCATCAACAACACAAAGTCTGATGTAAACAATGAATCCGAGGAATAATCAACAGTATCCCCTGCTGGGATATCCCTGAAGACATGTGAACCAGGACTAGAGCCGCCCCCCTCAGGGGCTGTCTTTTGCGGGGATAACTGTGGCGGGAGATTTCCTCCCCCCCCGCTGCATTCGCTGCCACGAGAAAATCCAAAATGGCGCCCGTTCCCACACTCAGCGGGAACGGGCTGAGAGTCGGGGGCGGTAGCTCCCCGGACAATCTGGACCCGCATAAAGACCCTCGGACAGGTCACGGAGGCTCCCTCTCCACCTGAGAGGCAAGAGGAACAAAGGCTGTCCCTTGACAGCTGCACATGCGGCTCTCCTCGGCATCGCTAAAAAGGAAAACTGCCAAACTTTTCCCCAGCACAACCTGACAAAAAAGCGGCGAAAGGGAGTGAGGGAAGTCCAAAGTGAACGGAGGGAAAGGAGAGCCCTGACAGAGAAACAGGCAATTTAAAAATACAACTATTTTTTTTTTTTTTTACTTGCCGCAAAGCCTCCGGGTCCCGATCCTACTGGGGGGCGTGAGCCGAGCTCCCCGGTATCACCCTCAGTACTTTAGTATGCTGGAAATAGGGTTCTCAACCCTGCCCATCAGCGGCCTCTGCAACCAGAGGGGGATGGTCCCTTCAGGACCTAGCAACCCCCTGGGAGGCGGAAGACTGTCTCCTGAAGCCTAACTTTTAACCTTGTCATTTTTGGTTTTTTTTTTTTTTTTTACCTAAAACCAAATACCTCTTCACCTTAAAACTAACTAGGCTAGAATTAACCCTAAGCCAACTCTAAGTAATGTCACAGACTGTAGGTTTTGCATCCGCCATCTGCTGGAGACAGAGTAATACTGATGGACTGTAGGTGGCATCCTGGTATTTATGGCAGAGTCCTTCAAAATTTCTGTGTCTCCATCTGCTGGAGGGGAAGCAAAACCCAGGAGTCTGGACTGATCCGGGTACGTACAGGGAACCATCCTTAGTCTGCCTCTAAGTGTGGTTAACATTCTCAGCAAGGATTCTGAACAATTTGTTTTACGTAACTTCTCAGTATTCGCTATTTTCTGAATATCCTCAATTTCCTTGATTCTCTCTCTCTCTTTTCCCCTTGCCTCTATCTGTATAAACCTACCCCTCAAAAGGCTCAAACCCAAATTCCCCATTGCGCTTATGCAAAAAAAAAAAAAAAAAAAAAAGTTGACTCACCTTCCCTATATCTTCAATTACTTCTCTGATGCCGAGGAGGAACTCATGCAAAGTTCCTCTCTTAGGATTATTTCTCTGCACATTCTTTACCACATTGTATTGCCAACAATTGCATCTCTCACTCTTTCTATCAACTAAGTGGTTGTCAATCCGAGAGTATAAATCGAGAGGGTGACCAAAGAATCCAAAGTCTTTGCTGAAAGGATTTAAGCTCCTGTAGCTATCCAGTAAACCTAGATCTGAGATGATTATTATTTTTTTTTTTAACAAGCTTTCGTGGTCTTCTCAATTTGTCCTCCATTTTATGTGAATTATCCATCCTCCGATCCAATGTCAGACTGAAATCCCTCCTCCTACCACACATCAATTACTAGAACCACCATGGAGGCAGAAAGCTGAAACATCACTTTCTTAAAGAAGGAACCTTAGTCTATCTGCATTTGGAGCAATACAAATTAATAAAGAAGCATCAGATTCTCATGGAACATGCTATTATGCTCTAGCAATTCATGTTTGCCATAATTACTGGCCACTGGAGTGGCTTTCATTGACCTTTCCGGGGCACGTGGCACTCTCGCTCACCAAAGAACTAGGGACATGATGGATAGTTCTGTCTTACACGTCTACGTCAAACTTGGAGGAAATCAGGGCTACTGGCCTACCACACGGGCTTCTACTGGCACCACTTCTTTTTAAACAGTGACAAAAATGACCAACCCATTCACCCAAACACATACCGTTTTATCTACACCACTGATCTAGTGACAGTGGTGCAGGCAGGGGCCTTTGGCCAGACTAAGCACACAGATATTACTTATCTACAGTAAATGGGTATCAATTCCAGCCTTAACTGTTTCTATCTACTGCTCAGTGTATTAAGAGCACAAAACCCTAGATAATGAGTAATTATGTTTAGTTAAATATCAACCTCCTCAAAAATGCTTCCAGGACTTTTTCCTGCTGTCGAGAAATTTGACCTACTCAGCAAATGTACTGATGCACCATAAAACATGAAGATATTACTATGAGAAATCTCAAAACGAACAGGATGTGACTGCACTGTCTTGCTAATCCTGTTTTTAAGTCAGCAATCTGGCCTGAATTACAGATCAGTTGGGCGAGTTGTACCATTACTGCTTATGTAAGTTATATTTACAAGTCCCTTGTAAGGTATGTCTAGATCAGACAGCCAAAAGCAGTCAAGAATCCACTTTGACAAATTAAAAGATGTGTGAACTTAAAAATGGATAAATATATTATCTTTGATTCAATAAATATAGATACAAAGAATATGAAATGTCTGATGATTACAATTTGTAGCACAGAGAGGACTATGGACTTGGTCATTTAGCATTAAGAGGAGTTGTGTTTTCGGTTCATCGTTGCTAAAAACAGTGCTTTATGATGATGGTCATCATATTTCACAAAGTGAGATCTTGATTGCTTTTGATTAGACAATATTCTTTCACTTTGGGGTTCTTTTGAATATCATAGATCAGACAGCCAGCACCACTCTCCTTCCGCTACTCACATTTATTTTTTTTATTCAAATGTTCACTTTTAGAACCTACTTCTTTTCAGCTGGGGAAAAGATCTCTTCCCTTAGCCCTGCCTACGCTCACAGCGGCATGGAGTGCTCTCCCCAGCCCTCCCTATTCTTATGTCATTTACGTAGGTTTGCATTAGCGCTGCCTTCCATGTTGTGCCCCACTCCTGCAAGTTACCTCCCATGCTAACAGCTGCCCAATCCCACTGCAAATTCCTCTTCTTTCAGGAAACTTTGCATCTGTCTCCAGCATGCCTAACAGGAAAGATTAAGGCCATGGCTCAGAGTACATACCCCACAGAGAACAAGAAGTTGCGACCTGCGAGCTATAAGCATTTTAAATAAATAAGTTAGCAATAATTCATGTATTCATTCACCACTGAAGGCCTGATTCATTACAGCATCTGTCTCATCTATGGCAAACACCCCCCCCCCCCCCCCCCCAAAAGAAAAACCTTAAATGACATCTTCCCCATCTCCCAGAACTTTTCTACACTAGCCAGTAAGGTTAGGAGCGCGGTCACTGGAGCCCCTCATTTCTAGGCGGCTGATGGACCACAGTGCTTCCTCCGCTAACCACACACACTGCTCCCCACCTGGAAAGCCTGGCGTCTGTGGTAACAACTCTCCAGTCCGGGCCCTCCAAGTCCTCTCCTCAACTTGTCCTGAGTAAGCCACCACGAGAGGCTGGACCTGGCCAACTCCGTGAAAGGAAGCAGCAGATGAAACTGCTCTGACAACAGATTCCAGTGGGAAAGCAAATGCTGACTGTAGAGGTCAAATATGAGCAAATGCCCAAGGAATCAACACCAACATGGAGGCCATAGAGCCGAGAACTTGCAAGTAATCCCAGACCCTAGGAACCTGCTTCCGCAGCAAAGCTCGGAGTTGAGGCTGTAATTTGGATATGTGCTCGGTGAGAAAAACCTTCCCATCTTGGTATCGAAACGCATCCCCAGAAATTCCAAACACCTGAGAAGGGGGAACGATGGTTCTTAGCCTGACTGACAATTCATCTTAATGACCACAGACGCTGAAATATCACAACCACTGCCTGCCGGGCAAAGGAGCTCCAACTTCACCCGAATCAGCCAGTCGTCCAGAACAGGGTGACCCAAGATACCCTCCCCTACTGGAGAGCTGCCGCCACAACTACCATCACACCTTGGTGAAAGTCCGGGGAGCAGGCGCCAGACCAAATGGGAGGGCGCAAAACTGAAAATACCACCCTAGGCATTTTATATACATCGCCCAGGACATGGGCGATTAATAAATTCAAATAAAAGATAAAGGATCATGAATCTGCGATATCTTTGATGGTTGGTTTGGATTCCTATATGCAAATATGCCTCAGTCAAGTCCACAGCTGAAATGTCATTTCTTTCTTGGGGACGACGAAATAAATGGAATAGCGGCCTTTCCCCTGCTCTTCCAGAGTACGGGAACAACAGCTCTCAGCAACCACAGATGGTCGACCGTTTGCTGAACTACGAGTATCCTTTTCTCGTATGAGCAGGGGGAGACTATGAACAAATCTCTTAGCGGACGAGCAAACTATAAAGCGAAACCTTGTCTTGTCACACCCAGGTCACACTGATCCGATGTGATCTCGGCTCACTCCTTGTATAAAAAAAAAATAAATAAATAAATAAGTCAACCGACCCCCTACCGCTAGTAGTGAGTGGATCCGCCTTGCATCATTGGGTGGACTTGGTTCCACTACTTCCCTGCCTAGAGCCATCCCTATTTGATCTGTGCTCATAAAAGGACTGATTCCAGGATGATCGCCATCTGGCAGGCTGCCTCTGGGTGCCACTGATAGCCCTATCGAGGCGGAAATGTTTATTGCATCTGAATTGAGAGCGCGAAAGCAAAGGCAGTTTCCTTTTAGGCTTATCTTCAGGCAACTTATGATCTTTATTTTCCACGTCTAAGTCTCATCGAAAAAGCAGCTTCCCTGGTAAAGATCCCAGCTGAGACTTAGATGACACATCTGCTGATCAGTTCCTCAACCAGAGGAATCTCCGAGCTGAAACCGCTGATATCATTGCACACCGCAGCCCATAATCCAAGGGCAGACACCTAAAAAATCTTCTTGCAGCCCCGCCCACCAGAATGATTGTCTTTTTCATCACTGCCAACACTGAGGCATCGACCTTCGGCACCTTCACCAGCTCCAGAGTATCCTCAGGCACAGGATATAAACTTATCCATTGCTCTGCCAACTTTTCCAGTGTCAGGAGTATCCCATTCTCTAAACACCAGCTTCTTGACCTAGCCCCACAAACCATCCATAACAGAATCTGCTCTCTCCTGATCAGAGTCCTCTTCTGGAACCTGTACGTCCAATTCCTCCAGAACATGGAGCATTAGGAGAGCCAACGTCTCCTTGTGGAACAGCCAAAACGCCTTTGGAGCATCCCCTTCTACAGCCAGGGCCTTCCCCTACATTTCTTCCAGGTTCTGGTCCGCCAGAGCTGGATCGGTACCATGTGGGTCCTGTGCTTGCGGATCGACAGTCTCTGAGCTTTCAGAAAGATCTTTTGCCGCATCTGCCAGCGCGTGCAACCCTGGGGGATGCCGAACCCTCGTAGACCCTGCAGTCCGGAAAGATCTGGCACTTTTTTCTGGTCGCAGTCGTATTGATGCCCCCTGCTCACCCCGTGGCTTTTCTGGTCATGGAAGC
This sequence comes from Rhinatrema bivittatum, assembly GCF_901001135.1. Classification (NCBI taxonomy): domain Eukaryota; kingdom Metazoa; phylum Chordata; class Amphibia; order Gymnophiona; family Rhinatrematidae; genus Rhinatrema; species Rhinatrema bivittatum. The sequence goes on from NC_042630.1 coordinate 24,616,738, forward strand.
CCTGTGGAGTAACAGGACGAAGTCAGATGAAAAGGCAGAGGAGACATCAGAAATCTCCCCCTAGGAGGTCTTCCTCACCTTCTGACTGAACCCCCTGAGCCTCCTGAACTCCCCTGGAGGTTTTATTAGCCTGGGATAAAGGAGGAGAGAAATTCCCCTCCTTGGTCCGCGATGTGGCCACGAATGTGAACACAATGGCCACCATTCCCACGTCTCACTGGGAAAGGGGGGCGTCCACATTTTACGATACAGCAGAAAGCCTCCTAGGCTTGCGCCTGCCCATTGCTGCTGCGACCATCCCAGAGGTGCCCTGTCCCCCGGAGAGGCACCGGGAACAACAGCTTTTGCAGGAAAGACGCACGCGTTCCCATAGAGCGTGCAGCTCAAACCGCGCAGCATGGCGCCAGGAGTGTGACTGCTAAACAGCCACCAGAGGACAGGGGAGAAAGGAGAACTGTTTGAACCTCCCCGCGAGAAAGCAAGGCTCCACTGCGGCCAAAAGTCAAATGCACAAAACCGCTCTCTTTTCTAAAAACTTCATGAAGGCAGACAAACTCAGAGACAAAAGCACTCCCCTGCAAATTGAAGGCTGGCCACAGGCTGTTTATTCTCTTCTCTTGAGGGCGAGGGAACTGGGATCACCAGTGATCAAGGACTGAGCAATAAAGAGTCCCCACCCCCCTGCTTGTCTGCCTCAGAAACCAGGGGGATGGCCCTACCAAGACCTAGCAACCCCTTGGGAGGCAATCTCCAGAAGTCCAATTCAGTCTTTGCCTTCTTTTCTTCTGGAGACAGAGAAATACCAATGGACTGCAGGTGGCACCTTGGGTTATGTTGCAGTCTCAGTAAAACTCTCTCTGTCTCCATCTGCTGGAGGGGAGGCAAAATCCAGGAGTCTGGACTGATCTGGGTACATACAGGGAAGAAGAAATGATCTAAAATCTTACATATTACCTATTTTTGTTTAAACAATAGTGACTTCTTCTCCATCCCCTTTTATCAACTCAAGCATCCCATGTGCATTTTACTGTGCAACTGTCATGAACCCACAAAAGCTTAAAAAAAACAAAAAAAAAAAAAAGTGTACAAGCTGCAGCTTCTACCAAGGTGCAAACCGATCTGCACAGTTCTAAAGAGGCAAGTGGGGAAGGAAAAGGCACAGAGCTTGTTTTACAACAAACATCAACTATTTTTCTTTGGGTTTTTTTGGGTTTTTTTTATCATCATTCACTAGTTTCAAATTAGTGATAAGGTATGCAGCAGAATCCAAAGAGATTTTGCAACAGGAATACTCTATGACCACAGGAACTGGACTGAAACTGGCTGCTGTTTAAGCCCTTACGACCCTGAGCTAGATTTCAGGTAGTCCCCTATAAGTGAAAAACTTTATGACACGATGATGATCCATTCATATCCCACATCAAGTCACCACTGATAGAATTACAAAGAGCCTGGAGATGGCACAGCTGTCTGAGCTGGATGCACCAGGCCAAGCAGCAAGCTTGTCAAGAAAAGTGTATTACAGAAGTGATAATTAAATAGGGAATATGTTTCAGATTCCAAAAGAAATTGTTAAACTTCAGTTAAAAAACAAAATGACAGACGTAAGAATTTAATAAAACAAAAAAACCCTGGAATAATCTAGAATTGCAAGGAGTAATCAAGGTCCAAATATTAGCTAACTTTTACATTGGATTCTTAAACCAGTGTTACATCAGTGCTCCAGCCATAATCCATGTGTGTAACTCAAGCTTTTCCCATGCCAGCTTGCAGCCCGGTAGAGAGATGGCTGTTTTTTTTGCATCCGCTGACACACACAGGCCCTCAAAATTATTTTTATTATTGGACACTCTAAATACTTATTTTAGACTGTGGCTCAAAGCAAACCATACCAGCTGATAACAGCAGCATATTGACAATATATTAAAAGGCTTTAAAATTGCTTCACTTTTTTAACTTTGAGTTTCTGTTTTTGACTAATGGATATTACTGTTTCAGGTTCAGTTGCTTGCAGTTGTCTGGATTCTGAGATTGTTTCTTGAAGGGCCAAGCAGCTATTGCTTTGAAAACCATCTTTGGAAAAATTTGTCCAGAATGGAAGAGTGGTCTGTCAAATCCAGAGTCTCCTCTCCTTGATTTTGCTTCCATCCATCAATGAACTGTGTAAGATTCCCTGGAGGGATAGAAGACATTATTACATTTTAATACGGACGATTTCAGAAAGGAATGGAGATTCTGCATTGTAAGCACTCGGTTAGGTAGCAGGGCCTCAAAGTTTTGTTCTCTGTCTCCATCTGCTGGTAGGGTTACAAAACTCACTGGTCTGGACTGATCTAGGTATGTTCAGGAACCTGCTTAGACACAGGAGGTAGAGCACAATTAACTAACTAGATATCTCTCTTGCCAGGGAGCTAAAATATTATTCTGTGAGCTGGGATAACCTGCCTCTTAAACATAGTAACATAGGCAGAAAAGCAAGCTTCTTGTGGTGGTATCTGCCACACTGTGTAGGTTACCCCCATGTTTAAGGGTAGCAACTGCCGCTCCACGCAGTTATTCCATGAGCCGCCTTGAAAATTCAGACAGTGGTGATGTGTTGTGCTTATGGCCTTGGGCTTAGAAGCAGTCTTGCTATATTAGCCAGAATAAATATGTTGGAAAGGTCATTTTGGACACTATTTGTAATCAACAATCAGGCTTGAAAAGAATGGTCAGGGTGAGAACGTGCCTAACCCAGAACAATATTACTAGGCTTTCTGTTCAGTAGTGCAACATCCAGTCTTCATGACAGCAGAGTTATTTTTCTAAGGTTATTATTGTTTAATAAAGACATTGAATTTATTTAAAAATTAATGGTTTGTGTATACACTAAACACTTAGAAGCCTGTAAAAGAATTCAATCAAATGGCACACACCAATCTAGAAAAAAACATTAAAATGGATGGACAATCAGATTTTCTGGAAAAAAAAAATAGGATTTGATCCCACAATTCTTCTATCACCACATTAACAAAAATCTCTACTGTGCTCAAACAAATCTGAACTCCTTAAGCAGGTATTCTGGCAATGGTTGCAGTCAGAAGGCTAGCTTTCAAAACAAGGCCTCACTGAAACCACTCAGGGGGCTAGATGGCATTTAGATTTGGGGGAATGTGACTCATCAGATATTATGGGTTTACTTATTTATAAGACTGCTTCACCAGGCAGAAAAAGGAGACAATATTGCCCCTGTATAGGACCCTGGTGAGACCTCACTGGGAATACTGTGTACAATTCTGGAGACCGCACCTTCAAAAGGATAAAAACAGGATGGAGTTGGTCCAGAGGTTGGCTACTAAAATGGTCAGTGGTTTTCCTTCTAAAGCATATGGGGAGAGACTTAAAAATCTAAATATGGATACTCTAGAAGAAAGGCATGACAGACATTCAAATAAGTCAAAGCTTTCCATGCATAGGAGGTTAGCTTTTTACAATGGAAAGGAGGCTCATGGGATGAGGTTGAAAGGGGGTGGACTCAGGTGTAGTCTTAGGAAATATTTCTTTACAGGGAGGGTGATGGATGTGTGGCACAGCTTCCCAGTGGAAGTTGTAGAGACAAAAACAGTATCTGATTTCAAAAAAGCCTGGGATAAAGGGGGATCTATAAGGAAGTGATGGGAATTATAATGCTAAATTAATTGGACAGATAGGCAGACTAGATGTCATGTTTCTAATTTAACCTTGAGAAAATCTAGGAGAGAGATTTGAAGAGAACTTTCTTGGAAAGTGAATGGGAAACCTTAAGTCAGTGGTCTCTATGTGGAAGACAGCAATACCTTGCTTACTACATATAAAATATTGGTGCATTATTGGTGGCGAGTAACAGATTCAGACTATGGATCATCTCTCCAGCAAGCAGCAGAGAAAGAACATTTCCACATTTAAAGCTAAACTCTGATGCTCTGTAAAGGAACACGCTGTCCTAGAACCAAACGCACTGACACAATGAATGAAGAGAGCCCTCAAAAATTCATCACAGATGTATTAAGTTAGTCCAAGAAAAATGATTAGCTGTGCACATATCACACACACACACACATAATGCAATTCTAGCAGCTCCCTACTTGCTATCAGCTTCATCTTTTAAGCCATCTCTCTAGAACTGTGGTTTTCAATCCAGTCCTCAGAATATCCAGAATGAATATGCAGGAGATAAGTGTACATGCAAATCTCTCTCATACATATTCATGGTTAATATCCTGAAAACCCGCCCGGATAGGGGCATTCCAGGGACTGTGTTGAGAACACCTGCTCTAGAACTAACTTGAAACCCTCATTCTTTGCCACAAAGCTGAGTTAGTAGAATTATCCCAGTCTTATTGATCTTTTCCCCCTCTTACTGTCCTCCATGTTCATCATGTTTTCTGTAGGCTGCTCCTTCCCCTGTTGGTTCTTGGTGCTGGTGATCAGTGTCTGGGTCCCATTCCTTCTCGTAATGGTGGTCTCTTTATTGCCCTGGCTGTCCTGCACTGTGCGATGTTCTTCTATGCACTACAGTAAAAACAAAGTTCAAAACATTCAAATTCTTTCAGGATGGTAAATGTCAAACCCTTTTTTCCTAGTGTGTAGCCAGATTGACTCAGGACCAATGGGTTATGCTCTCCTGCCAGCAGATGGAGACGGAGTAAGGCTGTAAAGCTGACATCACAGTATATATACCCCTGCTGCACCCTCAGCCCTCCAGTATTCTCCGTCTCCAGCAGATAGTGGGCGTACCTCTCCCTATGGGGATTGTTGTACTTTTTGGGAGGAGAAATTCTACATTCTAAATTGGAGAAAATAGGAAGTTTGGTTCTTACCTGCTAATTTTCGTTCCTGTACCACCACAGATCAGTCCAGACTCCTGGGTTTTGCCTCCCTGCCAGCAGATGGAGACAGAGAAAGTTTCACTGACACTGTACATAACCCCGTGTTCCACCTGCAGTCCCCTCAGTATTGACCTGTACCCAAGTCAAGATGACAACCATAAATTTCTAAGCAAGATTGCTCCCCGCCAACATGCCAGAAGAAGGTGCAGTTGCCCAAAGAAAAAGACAATGGAAAACTCATTTCCCAAATTTAACATAAGCGATCAGCATTGAAAACTTCCAACAACTCCACACTATACACAAAGCAACAGTACGAGCAGCAGGACTATGTTCGGCCACAGGAGTACCAGGGCACTGACTCCTTCTGCACAGTGTTCTCTCTGGCGGCTGAAGAAGCATGGGGCCTTGGCATTCCTGTGAGTCACCATCAAATCCAGATGGGGGACACACCATCTGCAAGAGATGAGATTCATGGCTTGGTCTGAGAATTCCCACTCTCCAGGGTCTAGCCTCTGATGGCTCAGAAAATCCGCCTGCACGTTGTCGGTCCCCGCTATGTGTGATGCGGCCAGCAAAGACAGATTCTGCTCTGCCCAGGCCATCAGCTGAGCTGCCTCCAAGGCTACCAGGTGACTCCTGGTCCCTCCTTGATGGTTTATATAGGCCACCTTCGTTGCACTGTCTGACAGTACTTGCACTGCTCGGTTGCTCAAGAGCAGGAGAAAACTCTGCAATGCCAAATGCACCACTCTCATCGCGAAGCAACTGAGAGACCACATCACCTCCTCCTGAGACCATTGGCCCTGGACCGAATGAGACTGACATACCACCCCCTCAACTGGCGAGACTGGCATCCGTCTTCACAGTCACCCACTGAGGCACTTCGAGATCCACTCCACGCCCCAATTGGTCTTGCACCAGCCGCTGAGACTGGACCTGGCATACTCAGTGAGTAGTAAGGGAACTTGAAACTCCTCCGAGATAAGATCCCACCAGGACAACAACGCCCTCTGTAAGGACCTCATATGAGCAAAGGCCCACAGTACCAACTCCAGAGGGGCGCCATGGATCCCAGGAACTGCAAGTAATCCCAAACTCTGGGCACCAATGCCTCCTGAAGGTGCTGAATTTGAGACTGCAGCTTGGTGGCTCTTTCGTCCGGGAGGAAGACTTTGCCCCTCTGGGTATCGAACAGAGCACCTAAGAAGTCCAGGACCTGAGACTGATGCAGGTGACCCTTGGCCTGGTTGATGACCCAACCAAGGGATTGTAGGCGATGCAAGACCATATACACTGCCTGCTTGCAGAGTGCTTCCGACTTCACCCGAATGAGCCAGTCGTCCAAGCACGGGTGGACCAGGATCCCTTCCCTGCGAAGGGCTGCTACAACCACCACCATCACCTTGGTGAAAGTGTACGGAGCTGTCGCCAGACCGAAAGGAAGAATGCAGAACTGGAAATACATGCCAAGGGCCATGAATCTGAGAAATTTCTGATGATCCCTGTGGATTCCTATGTGCAGATATTTTTCTGTCAGATCGAGAGAAGCTAAGAACTCCCCCTTGTGCACTGCCGCGATGACCAAGTGCAAGGTCTCCATACGGAAGTGCGGGACCTTGAGGGCCCTGTTCACATTCTTCAGATCCAGAATGGGACGGAAAGACCCTTCCCTTCTTTGGCACCATGAAGTAAATGGAATAACATCCCATACCCCATTCTTCTAGAGGAACGGGAAACAATGGCCCCCAGGGATTCCAGCCTGTAGATAGTCTGACGGACAGACATGAGCATTACATTTTTCTAGGTTAAATTCACATTCCTCTTGAAAAATACAACAGACTGCCTTTCTACAGGGGTCCATGTCCATGCAACCTGTGGTACGTTGGTAAAACCAAACGTGCCCTCAAAACTTGGTTAATCGAGCATCGTTCATGTATTAGCACAGGTCGGTTAACTGCTCCACTGGCCTTACATTGCCTTGAATACACTCACTCTTTTGATGATCTGAAGGCATGTGTATTGGAACAACTTCACCCTACGTGGTGCAGAGGAGATTTCAATGCTTTGTTATTAAAGGCTGAACAACGCTGGATTCATCGTTCAGGCACAGTCCACCCCGCCGGTTTAAATGCCGCATTGGAACTCAATGTTTTCTTATGAGAACTCCTTCTCTCTAGTATTATGCACAATAACTGTCCCCGTTTCTCAGGTAACATGACACACTGTCATCACGTTGGTAAAACGCGGGCTATTTAACTCTTCAGACTGGTCTAATGCAGTCTCTGTCCCGAATCTCTGAAATCTTTTTGAGACCTGGTGTCCTAATGAAGAGGTTCGCTGCACCATTTTAACGAAGCTAAGTACTAAAACCTTTTTTTGTTATAATATGTCTGACTAGCCTGCACTATTTGTTTACAAATACACCTTAGCGACATTCTTTGTCACTCTGATTCTTGATGAAGCAACTTGTTTTGTTGCGAAACACCAGCTGCTGTCGGGTCAGCCGTTAGATATCGATCAACGGGTACAGATGGACATATTTCATAAATACATATTCAAACAATTCTTGTTAAAGTTTTTCTAAAAATTCTCTTAAAATTGTTGGAAGCACTTGCTGATGCTCTTTTGATAGCTTCTATAGTGCAAATGATTACAAGACCGGATGGCTCTGCATTTTGCAGAGCACGTTGTCAGGCTTGCTGATGCGGTTTTCATACACAATCTAAATCCAATCCTTGGTGTTGAGCGTTGCTGAATAATAAATTGGCGGATTCCTTTTGTATTTTTTTCTGACTGACTATTTGCCATTTTGCCAGTGAGCCGCATGGAGAGATCAGAAAGAGGTCTCGGAGAGGCAGAGTAAATTTTAAAGCATAGCCGTGAGTGATGATATAGAGTACCCACTGGTCTGACGTTATCTTGGCCCATTCCTCGTCCTCCCAGTGACCAGCGTGGAGGAATGGGCCAGCTGCATCTCATTTTGAAGATTTGGCCGCAAGGGCTCCCTGGCCGGTGCTCTCTTGGCCAGTTCAATGACCACGAAAGGACTGAAATCAGGATTGAGACTTCCCTGAGGTTTGTCGCTGGCCCATGCCAACCACTCTATTTTGGCGAAAATGCCGCTGGCCCCTAAAGAGCGAGCGGGTCAGTAGGAAACCCCTAGATCCCTTCAGCTTATCTTCAGGCAACTTGTGCACCTTATTGTCACCCAGAGACTTGATTAGTTGCTCCAAGTCCTCACCAAAGAGGAGCTTTCCTTGGAAAGGGAGCGCACTAAGCTGCACCTTAGAGGAAACGTCCACCGACCAATTGTGCAACCATAACAGCCTCCTGGTGGATATAGCTGACATCATAGTTCTAGAGGAGGTCCGAAGGAGATCATATAAGGCGTCCAGCCCCATAGACCACTGCCGCCTCTAAGCATTCCACCTGAGCCGACTCCTGAGGGGAGCAGACTCCTCGCGTTTAGGCCCGCCTGGACTCCCAGAGCCGAGACTTCAAAGATGCGTTTAAGGTGGACCTCGAGCTTCTTGTCCTGCTGCCCCGGCCACCGGAATAGTAGTCCTCTTGGTGACTACGGAAAACAAAGCATCCACCTTCGGGAACTTCAGCAGCTCCAGGGTTTCCTCCAACAACTGCAAAAGCCTGTCCATAATCCTGCCCACACCCAGACCCGCTTCCGGAGTATCCCACTCCCAGACATTAGTTGCTGGATCAGAGGAAACGAAAAGGTCTTAGCCAGGCACTGTAAACCTGCCAGGACCGGGTCCACTGTATCCAGGTTGGGGTCTTCTGGAGGTGCTGCAATTCCCAGCTCCATCAGGACATGCGGGATGAGGGGACTCTCTACAAAAGGCGAACAACCTTAGGATAGTCTCCGTCCAGTGGCACCGCCTTCTCCAGCTCATTGGTCCACCCCCAGAGGCGCAGAAGCCAAGAGGGTCCTTGCCCAAGGCCTGCACTAGCCCGAGCTCCACTGCAGCAAGATCATCGGAGGGGCCATGGACTCTCCGAACCTGAATGGTCCTTTGCGGCTCCAGCCGCCTGGGCAACTTTCTGGGTGTCTCCTCTGAGAGCCAAGGCCCCCCTGCCCTGCCAGGACAGGATGGGCCTAAGAATAAATTCAGCTGAAAATCCAGGCAGGCCCCAGAAATTCCCCCCCCCCCCAACCCCCGGGCAACAGGGTGAGTCTCTGGGAGCTCAAAGTAGGAGTCCTGGGGATCCCCTGGACCCAAATTTGCCGGCGATAGCGTGTGGGGGGGGGGGGGGGGGGAATCTTCTCCCCCTCCTGAAGTCTCTGATGCAGCGTTCTCAGCGGGAACGGGATGGCCTCACTCTCCCAACGACCCTTCTACCCGCACCATGGGGCCTGGCCGTCGGACCTGCCGCCATGCTGGAGGAGCCCTTTCCGCCTGGGAGGCAGTGCGCAGAGACCTGAACAGGAGAGCCACGAAGTCGGCTCCCTGCAGGCCTCACAATGAGCACCACGAGGCATGATCAATGCCAAAAAAGCCCGTGTGGACAGCACTGCCAATCCCCCAGCGTAACACGGAGCGGAACCCGGGAAACAGCACGCAAGCACGGCCCCTCAACGTGGCTTGACCCCCAAAGGTCAACCGTACTGACATCTGCTGCTCCAAGCACTGCCGATTTTTTTTTTTTTATGAACTCAGCAAGAAGGGCGCCAACCGGGTCACCAACCCGAGCTACCAGATGCCTGCTACCAGGGAAGATGGTCCCCCTAGGACCTGCCAACTCCCTGGGAGGACCGCTGATCTTCTTGTCCTACCTTGACAGGCTGAAGCCAGGGTTTAAAAATAATTGGATTTTCTTTTTTTTGTTTTTTGTAGGAGAACCCGCAAATATTCAGAACCGCAGGTTTTGCACCACTTCCATCTGCTGGAGACAGAGAAATACTAAGGAGCAGCAGGTGGCACACCAGGTTAAGAGGTGGTGCCTGTCAAACTTTCTCTGTCTCCATCTGCTGGAAGGGAGGCATAACCCAGCAGTCTGGACTGATCCGGGTACGTACAGGGAAACAGAGACAGTTTTTTGTTTTTTTTTTTATTGAAAATGCTATCCTGCTGGCAGGGGTACAAAACCCAGGAGTCTGAACTAGTCTGGGTATGTACAGGGAACCAAAATATAATTCAGAATAGACCATGAAGTACTTACAGGAAAGAAAGACGAAAGTTTTGTAATGGCTTTCATGGTCCCCAGACTTGAATATTATTGAAAATCTGTGGGGAGATCTCAAACATTCAGTGCATGCAAGGAGACCTAAGAATATTTCTGAGCTAGATGAGTGCTGCAAGAAGAGCAGGAGAAAAACCCCAAAAGCAAGAAGAGAAAGAAACATACAGGAAACATCTGGAAGCTGTTCCAAAGTGCCGACTGAAAGGGGGTCCAGATGTTTGCCCATGCCATATTCATTGTTTTAGTATTGTCAGTCTTAAAATCAGCAAACAGTAGCTTTGCATTAAAAACTGCAGAAAGATGTCATGTTTAACTCTGTACCACGTACAGGTTGCGGCAGCTTTTGTTCATTCAGAGATTCATCGAGTCGTATGATGCGATCACAGGGGTCAGAGTTCTACACTTTCAAGCACTGGCACAGAAAACCAAATTAAGATCTAAGAGTCCCCTAATACTCCAAAGACAAACTTCTTTTCTTTTCATGCACTTCCTGCTATATAAAACTCACCCCATCTGCACCTATGACTTTGGTGACAGAGATGCTTTGGAAGTAGGATCTGGGACGTGGTTCTTCTGCTTTCAGAATATCATCTAAGCCCTGGGAAGAAACCTGGGAATCCAGATCTGTAAAAATTGCAGGGGAACAAATCATTGGATACCCAGAGCTTTCCAGAACTGTTCCAGAGAGCCACTCTCTCCCTCAGAGGGAGCAGGCACGATATTTTCATTAGAAGCGGGTTATCCATATTTTAAATGAAGAAAAGAAGCGCATACATCCCACCCCATCCACACACCCACAGCTTCCTTTAAGGCAGTGGAACTAACCTTCGTCTTGTTTCGTTTTTTTATATCCTGGGTTAGGGAAAATCTTCCATGTATCTTCAAACTAAGTATTAAAGCCAAAAAAAAAATTAAAAAATTAAAGATGAGTAACAATTCCACAGGATCCCCTGGTGATCTTTCTGAGCACACACTGAGAATGCACTTCTCCCTCTGCCACCTCCCAAAAGAACATAGCACCCCACTTTCCTATGAAGTGTCCTGTGGCCCCAGGGTTAAATACAACAGCGATAATAAACGGAGAACTGCTCACGCTGCTGAAAGGCTCCCAGCGGTCTTGTTGCTCATGGGGCTCCCCCTGGGAACCCAAAGGCTCCTCAAGCTGAGGAAGGTGACTGTCTGGATACTTCAGCATGGAATCCCGAATTGACTGACCCTTCTTATCACTGGCGGAGTCTGCAGCTGATGGAGGAGCCTCAATACTGGGGAGATCTGATCAGAAAACAAAATAAAATAGGTGAGCCTTCTGAGCTCACACCAAGACTAATGGAGAACTAACCCTTAATTGGGGGCAAGGGACAAAAACTAAACAGAGGCAAGAAAGGGAAAGTGGCTTGAAAGGGGGATTTTAGAGAGGAAAGAGTTTCAGGATTGTTTAGAGGGAAGGAAGAATTTTTAGGATAGCTAGGACAAATGGGTAGTTGGAGGTTAGTGGTAGTTAGAAGGATAGTTTTAGAAAGGTGTTAGAAAGAATTAAGGGGTATTTGGGCAGGATGATGTTGAGGGAATTTAAGATTAGTTGGAGGAATGAGTTTTTAGGGGTGTGCATTTTATTTAAAATCATTTATTATCTTCCTATAACAGAACCACTGGGCTAAGCAGAGTACAACAAAACTAAAAAGCATATCATCTTACTATACATTAGAATATAAAACATAAAAGATAAACACTCTAAATAAGATTGGAACCAAACAGAAGAGCTTTTAAGTTATTACAAAAGGAAAATTAGTTCTTACCTGTTAATTTTTGTTCCTATAGTACCAAGGATCAGTCCAGACCATAGGTTGAGCCTCCTGTCCAGCAGATGGAGACAGACCAAAACTGAAAGGATATCCTATATCAGGACAGAGCCTACCCTGCAGTCCTTCAGTATAACTATTGTCAAAGCAGAAAGAAAGGCAACAACGGTAACAAGATCAAGCAAATAACAAGAATGCTCAATGGAGCAACTGAACAACCTTTCAAGGAACTCTGTAGAGAGGAGAACTCTTGCATATTTGGTTCACCACAACCAAAGCTTCCGGTGTAAACAGTCAATTGGTAAGAGAAAAAAAAATCGATACTTGAAAATCCCCAAAGAGCTTCAAGAGGACTGTAGAAAAAGAAAGAAGAAGGGAGGGCGTCTGGACTGATCCGTGGTACTATAGGAACGAAAATTAACAGGTAAGAACTAATTTTCCTTTCCCTGTACGTACCCGGCTCAGTCCAGACTGTGGGATGTACCAAAGCTTCCCTAAACCGGGTGGGACCGGAGACAGTCCCACTTGAAGCACTTGCCTACCAAAAGAACCAAAGTCTGGGGCTTGTACATCCAGTCGGTAGTGTCGAGCAAAAGTATGCAGGGACGTCCAGGTAGCGGCCCTGCAAATTTCTTGCGGAGAAACAGATTGATTCTCCACCCAGGAAGTAGCTTGAGAACGCAGCGAATGGGCCTTTAGGCCCTCTGGGACCGGTCGGCCTTGACAAAGATATGCCAAGGAAATGGCCTCCTTCAACCATCGTGCAATGGAGCCCTTAGAGGCCGGTTTGCCCCGATTCGGACCGCTCCAGAGAACAAGATGGTCCAACAGTCGAAAATAGTTTGTAACCTGAAGGTACTGATGTAAGACTCGCTTAACATCAAGATGGCGGAGGTCGCCCCCAGCGGTCCCCGCCAATTCCTCCTGAGAAAACGCCGGGAGCTCTACCGACTGGTTGACATGGAAGGCGGAGATGACCTTCGGCAAGAAAGAAGGCACTGTTTTGAGAGAGACTCCGGAATCGGAAAACCGCAGAAAAGGTTCCCGACAAGACAACATTTGAATCTCTGAGACCCGCCGCGCGGAACAGATAGACACGAGAAAGACTGCCTTAAGAGTGAGATCTTTCACCGTAGTTCGGCGGAGGGGCTCGAATGGGGCAGTACAAAGAGCCCGAAGAACGAGATTGAGACTCCACGACGGGCAAGTGGAGCGAATAGGTGGCCTCAGGTGCTTGATGCCTTTCAAGAAATGAACTACGTCCGGATGAGACGCCACGGGATGACCGTTGACTCAATCAAGAAGGACTCAGAGGGCAGACACTTGAACGCATAAGGAACCAAAAGGAGAGACCCTTGGAAAGACCCTTTTGGAGGAGAGAAAGAATCACCGAGATTGGAGCGGAGCGAGTCGATACACCCGATTCTGTACAGACGGCCTCAAAAACCTCTCACACCCGCACATAAGTTAATGATGTGGACTGCTTGCGAGCCCGCATAAGAGTGGAGATAACCTCCTCTCTATAACCCTTAGGCCTCAGACGTCGCCGTTCAAAAGCCAGGCCGCTAGACAAAAGCGATCAGCCTGGTCGAAAAATACGGGCCCCTGTCGAAACAGGTGAGGAAGATGGCCAAGACGAAGCAGTCCGTCCGTGGCCAGGTTGACAAGGTCCGCGAACCACGGTTTGATGGGGCCATCCAGGTGCTACCAGCACCACTGGCCCCCGATGAAGTTCTATTCTTCGGAGGACCTTTCCCACCAGAGGCCACGGAGGGAACACGTAGAGAAGAACGTCCGCGGGCCAGGGGAGAGCTAGAGCATCCACGCCCTCCGAACAATGCTCCCTCCAGCGGCTGAAGAACCTGTTGGCCTTGGCATTGCGCAAGGTCGCCATGAGGTCCAGGTGAGGGGGACCCCACCTGTCTACAATCAGATCCATGGCTTCGTCTGAGAGTTCCCACTCTCCCGGATCCAGAGACTGGCGACTGAGGAAGTCAGCCTGTACATTCTCCTTGCCCGCAATATGGGAGGCCACCAGGGATTCCAGATGGTGCTCCGCCCAAGCAAAGAGACGGCTGGCTTCTAGGGCCACCAGATGACTGTGTGCGCCCCCCTGGCAGTTGATGTAAGCAACCGTAGTGGAGTTGTCGGATAGGACCCTCACCGCCTTGCCGCGGATTAAGGGTAGGAACTCCTGTAGTGCCAGATGTACTGCTCGGGCTTCCAGCCGATTGATGTGCCACCGAGTCTGAGCCATAGACCAAATCCCCTGCAAGGACTGGGACTGGCAGACTGCTCCCCAGCCGGAAAGACTGGCATCCGTGGTCACCACCATCCACTGTGGAGTCTGAAGAGGCATTCCCCGGATGAGATGCGGGAGCGAAAGCCACCACTGCAAGGCTGCGATGGTAGAGACCGAAAGCGGGAGGATCGTGTGGAACTGCTCCGACACTGGCTGCCAACAGGATAGTAAAGTTCTCTGCAACGGACGCATATGCGCAAAAGCCCATGGGACGAAGTCCATGGTGGAGGCCATGGAGCCCAGAACTTGGAGGTAGTCCCACGCTGTTGGGAGAGGGAGAGAGATAAGGTTTCGCACCTGGTCGATCAGTTTGAGAGCTCGAGTGCGAGGCAGGGAGACCTTGCCAACCCGAGTACTGAAGTGTTCCCCCAGAAATTCCAGCACTTGGGAAGGCTGGAGATTGCTTTTGGGAAAATTGACTATCCATCCCAGGGAAGAGAGAAGAGCTAGGACCCGATCCACCACCTGCCTGCAAAGATTTGCCAACTTGGCCCGCACAAGCCAGTCATCCAGATAGGGGTGGACTAGAACTCCTTCTTGGAGGAGGGCCGCCGCCACCACCACCATGATCTTGGTGAAGGTTTGTGGGGCGGTGGCGAGGCCGAACGGCAACGCTCAAAACTGAAAATCCCGGCTGAGGATGTGGAAGCGAAGATACTTCTGGTAATCGCGGTGATCTGGATATGAAAATAAGCCTCTTTTGGATCGAGAGAGGCAAGGAACTCACCGGGATGAACCGCCGCGATAACTGCTCTTAGGGTTTCCATGCGAAAATGCGGTATCTTGAGGGCCCGATTGACTCTCTTGAAGTTCAAGATTGGACGGAAGGAACCGTCCTTCTTGGGTATGATGAAGTAAATAGAATACTGGCCGGCGCAGAGTTCCTGCTGTGGGACTGGGACAATGGCGCCCAGACTCTGGAGTCTGGACAGTGTGTGGTCCACCATCTCCCGCTTGAACCGGCTACAAGGAGACACAACAAAGAGGTTCGGTAGGTCTCGAGCAAAGTCCAAGACGTAACCGTCTTGGACAATATTGAGAACCCACTGGTCCGACGTGATTTTGACCCACTCCTCGAAGAATGAAGAGAGACAACCTCCCAGATGGGGGACCGCAGAGTGGGTCAACCGAATTTCATTGTGAGGCGGGCTTGGAAGTGGCACGCTGAGAGGCCCCCTCGCGGAAGGGCCTGCGCCCATGAAAGGGCTGAGACCAAGATTGAAAGCGAGAAGAATAACCTCTAGAGGAGCCACCGTATCCCCGAGGCATATATCGCCACTGCCCCCGGAAACGAGGACGGGAGGGCATAAATGACCTAGATTGTTTCGGGCGGTCCTCAGGCAGCTTATGAACCTTGTTTTCCCTCAAAGAATTAATAAACTGCTCAAGGTCCTCTCCAAAGAGCAACTTATCTCTGAAAGGTAAGTGGCCCAAGCGTGCCTTAGACGAGGGGTCCGCTGACCAATTGTGCAACCAGAGAAGCCGTCTGGCGGATACCGCTGAGACCATCACTTTTGCCTGGACGCGGAAAAGATCGTATAGTGCATCTGCCCCATACGCGATGACAGCTTCCAACCTTTCAGCCTGCTCCGCCTCTGCAGACGGGAGGTCCTGGGTGCCGAGCAATTGTTGAATCCACCTAAGACCTGCCCGCTGCACGAGACTGCTGCAGATCGTTGCCTGGACCCCCAAAACGAGAACCTCGAAGATACGTTTTAAAAGGACTTCAAGCTTACGATCCTGTAGGTCCTTTAGAGCCATGGCCCCCACTACTGGGATAGTAATGTGTTTGGTGACCGCAGAATCAGAGGAATCCACCATGGGAATCCGCAGCATGTCCAAGCAATCCTCCGGGAGGGGGTAAAACTTGTCCATGGCTCTCCCGATGCGCAGTCCTGCTTCAGGGGCTTCCCATTCCCGGAAGAGTAACAGCTTGTGCATAGGATGAAAAGGAAAAGCACTCGCCGGAGCCCTAAGCCCCGCCAGTACCAGGTCCATAGCTTTGGGCAGAGAAGCCGTCAGTGTGTCCCCAGGGGGCCCTTCAAGACCCAGCTCCTGAAGGACAAATGGAATGAGGGGCTCCAATTCCTCCTTCTGAAACATGCAGAGGACTCTGGGGGGGGGGGGGGGGGGGGGGAGGACTCCGGGACCACCTGCACCCTAACGGGCCCCTGTGGCTCCAGGATCGGGAGTGCGAGCGGCAGAGTCGGCCATGGGAGTTTCGGCGGTAGGGGACCTGGGGAAGGGTCCTCCTCTCCTCCTGCAAGCTGGCCAGATAAGATTTGTGCAGGAGAAGCACAAATTCTGATGAAAATTGGGTCCTAGCTTTGCCGGAGGGGGGTAAATCAGGAAAAAAAAAAAAAGGCTCCCCAACCCCTGGCAGCTCCGAATTGGGAGCTGCCGAAATCCCCAAGATGGCCGCCATTCCCGCGGTTTGCCGACCCGGGAACGGCCTGGCCATGCGGGGAGGATTGCGTCCACGGGCTAGATTTGACTGCCCTGCCGAGGAGGGAACTTCCTCATCCGGCAGGCATGCAGAACAAAGCCCCTCGCACGATAGGCGCGACGAGGGCTCACTGTAGGCTAGGCAGGCACTTGGATGCGGCATCCCCACTGAAGGGGAGCCGCAATCTGAAGAAAAAACAGCTGTTATCTGAAAAAAATGCTGTGAAGGCTGCCGGCAGGATCGGAGGCAGAGGAATGAACCCTGCATGCTCCTAAGTGTCTGGCTGCGACTTACAAAAAGTAAAAAATTTAATCAATTACTCCCCTTTCCTTCAGTTTCTTTTATTTGCGTAGCCCTTTTATTTATTTTTTTTTTTTTGTCAATCTGAAAGAAAAAGCTGGGACTGAGGGGAAGAAAAAAGAGAAAGGAGCAGTGCTCTCAAGGCAGCCAGAGAGAAGGGGGTGAGTGACTGGACCACCAGTATTGGTCCCCCACACCAAGGAAGCACACTCGGACCTAGGCTATGCCCTGTACAAGGAGTGAAGCCCCCCCTAGGTCTGGCAAGAGCCAGGAGACGGGACCGTCTCCTGCTGAAAGAAGAAGAACAGAGTACAAATAAGAAAAAACATCCCTTTTTTTTTTTTTTTTTTTTAAATAGAAAGAATCCCAAATACAATGCTACTACTTGCTTGATCCTTAGAGAAAGGAAAACCAGAGGCTAACTAGCCCGGATCAGGAGACCGCAGGGTGAGCTGATCCATCTGCTGGGGACAGACAAATACTGAAGGGCTGCAGGGTAGGCTCTGTCCTGATATAGGATCCCCTTTCAGTTTTGGTCTGTCTCCATCTGCTGGACAGGAGGCTCAACCCACGGTCTGGACCGATCCGGGTACGTACAGGGAAAGATACAATAATCGTCCATGGAGCGCAGTGATTCTGGTAGTTTATGCCACAAAACTGGTCCTATAATCCAAAATTCTCTTGACCCAGTGACTTGTATTTATTTATTTACAGTTTCTTTTATACCACCTATACGGAGGAATAACTAAAAAGGCCTTCCATTTTTAACAGATTTATATATTAAAAACAGAATCTAAATGTAAGACATTGTTTCAATGGGAACCAATGCAATTCTTGCAAGAGGAGTGACGCTCCCACAGTGCACTTTTCGTTACCAGGAGAGTAGTTACATTTTGTAAAATTTGCAATGCATGTATACATAAACCAGAGAGACCCATGTATAGTGATTTACAGTAATCTGTGATAGATAATACAAGAGACTAAACAGCTGGGTTAAAATAATTGCACTTTGATATGTAATGAAAATGGCATACCAGCTGCAGCTTTCAAAACAGATTGAACCTGCAGTTTGAAACTCAGGTGTGTATCGAAAAGAAACTCAAGGTTTCTTATAATACCTTTAAACTGAATGACAGTTCCATTTAAGGTTAGAGGAAAATTACTCATATCAGGGGGAATAATGGATGACCGATGGAAACACAGGGCTGTTTTAGTAAGAGTCAGTAAGAATTTGGTAGAATGATGCTGAAATCTTTTCTAAAAGAATAGATATAGATGAACGAACAGGGAAAAAATGCTGGATGCTGTCCGATGGAGAAATTACTAGCCTGATAATGTTATCTTCCTTAGTGTAGACAGATGGACTCAGGACCAATGGATTATGTGCTCCCCTGCCAGCAGATGGAGGAGACAAATTTCAAAGCTGATGTCACACTAGATACACCCCTGTGTAAGTCTAGCACTACTCCCGGTGACCATGCTTTTGTCTGCCTGGACTAGTTACGAACAGTTTAATGTTCCAGCACAATTACTGAACTAAATAGACACTGCAGATTTAAGGGAACTTACAGCATTAGGACAAAATTCTGATTTGATTTCAGAGATTGTTAACTGTCTTTTCCACAGATTACAGGTAAGCCATCACCTATCCCTAGATCAGTGCTTATGTTTGGTTGAGTACAGTTACAGTCACTAGTTTTCAATCAAGTTCTTAGTCAAATTAATAAATTGTATTCAAGTTTTTCAATAGTATGTCCACAACGGCTTTTGAAGAGAATACAGAATGGCTGAGGTCAATGCAGGGGTGTATCTAGGGTGACATCAGCTCTGAAACCTGACTGACTGTCTCCATCTGCTGGCAGGGGAGCCTAACTCATTGGTCAAGAGTCCATCTGGCTACATGATAGGAAATAGTGTTTCTCGTATTTTTCTTTTCTATAGTAAAAGATTCTTAGCAGAAAACAAGCCTTTACACTGGCTATAGGGAGTGTATTATAAACGTGTGTATTATATTACACAACTGAAACTTTCTGTACATTCTAATACATGAAAAACACTGAAGTTACTATCAATGTTCTTTCTGTCAACTATCAGTAACTCACCAAAGGGCCTTGAAGTCCAAATTCTCATACCTCTGAAAAGTTCATTGAAATCTCTAAAAAATTCTTCAAACCCAAAATAATCATGGAAATGGGCCCTTCCTGGACCATAACTGAAGCCAAATGCAAAGTCCTGTGGGGGTCTGCTGCCGAAGGAGTAACCAGAACCCTCAGCGCCATCCTCTTCGTTGTCATCCTCCTCTTCATCATTAAGAATGATGCCTCCAAAGAAGGGGTCTCTAAACAAAGAAAAGATGAAAATGTTATTTTTGAAGTGATTTCATGAACAGAGAAAACAGGGTCTGAAAACCTCTTCGGCTATGATTCCACCTCTATCACACTGTGTGCACCCAAAGTCCATGAATCCTGGTCTACATAAGTAGGTGCAGAACAGCAACAGCAATCCTACAAACACTGAAGAAACCAGAGCCTCTAGTCATGTATCTCTCTGCTGGTCTATGTCTGTTTATTTAAAATATTACTCACTCAACAGTTAAGGTGGTGAGAAAAACCTTTTTTTTTAAGCACGAGAGCATCCTTTAGCTTCTGGCCCAATTGAATCCTAATAGGTGGAAACGAGGTGGCACATGTTACTTTCTGATCAGTTAGCAGATGTCATCCTCTAGTGATGCCTGGGCTGTAAATCAGCCCTCCTTGTCCCAGGAAATAATCAGGGCAGCATACAGTACTCTTACTAGACCAAAAGGCTAAGCACCAACAAAATAATTTCTAGCAGGAGACAGATGCAAGGTATCTGTGTTATAATCCAAGTCATAAAATGTCAATATCTCAAAATGGTTGAACTGGCTGGGTGGGGGGAGGACAGGCACTAGACTGATTTAGTTTTGCTGCGAAGGGAGGCAGCTATAAAGTTTCTAAGACTTTGTGGCTGGGATCTCTCTCAGGGTCTGAGCCATGAGGCGAAGACTATCCCCTTCTTGGCTTTTTCACTGATATTAAGAAATCTGCACAACATAAGGCTCTAACACCCTACCACCTGACTAGGCCTGGCATTAGTGAGTATGCATATCGTGCAATTGCACAAGGTAGCACATCCATGGAGGTGGTGGGCAAAGCAGGCCTCTCGGTAGAGCAGGCGGTATGGTCACCGGGCACATGAGCTGAGGGGTGCCCTAGCCATCACTAGTATCCCCTTTCCCACGATGGCAGAAGAGAGACCTAGTGGGGTTGCAGCAGACCCCACTCCCCCATGGCCCGAAGAGGGGGAAGCATGTAAGAGCATGCAGGAGTGTGAGAGCCTGTATATAAGTGCATATGTGTGTATATGAGAGAGTATGTGCGAGCGTTTATATTTGTGTGTGAGGAAGAACCTGTGTACGATTGTGTGAGGAAGCTTGTGCACAAAGTGTGGATGTATACATGAGAAAGCCTGTGCAAGACAGCCTGTATACAAACATGCATGTGTATATGAGAGCTTGTGTATGAGCATATGCATATGAGAAAGAACTTGTGTGTAAAAGAGCACCTGTGTATGTGAAAAGGAGTGGGCATGTGTGTGATAGAATGACTGTCGGGCCGATACAGTACAGTGCGCTCTGGTGGAGCACATTGTTAGCGCGTTTTCGACATGCTATTACCCCTTACTGTATAAGGGGTAAAGATAGCACATCGAAAACGCGCGGCCAACCCCCCCCAAAACTAATAGCGCCTGCAATATGCAAATGCATGTTGATGGCCCTATTAGTTATTCCTGCACGATCCAGAAAGCAAAATGTGCAGCGAAGCCGCACATTTTACTTTCAAAATGTAACTCCTGCCCAAAGGCTGGCGGTAATTTCTGCCAGTGCCGGGGAAGAGTACAGAAAAGCAAAAAAAACCCCTGCTTTTCTGTACACCCTCCGACTTAATATCATAGCGATATTAAGTCAGAGGCCCCAAAATTTAAAAAGAATTTAAAATTAAAAAAATAAATTAAAAAAATTTAAAATCGGCCCGTGGCCCGGAAGATGGACGCTTAATTATGCCGGTGTCCGTTTTCCGAACCCGTGGCTGTCAGCGGGTTTGAGAACAGACGACGGCAAAATTGAGCGTTGGCTGTCAAACTTGCTGACAGCCGCCGCTCCTGTCAAAAAGGAGGCGCTAGGGACGCGCTAGTGTCCCAGGTACCTTTTTTTTTTTTTTTTACCATGGGCCCTCATTTAAATACTGGATCGTGCACTCAGAAGAGTGGCCTGGGCGCGAGTTGGGAGAGCGGGGGCTCGCCTCGGAGCGCTGGCTCTCCCGCCGATTTTACTGTATCGGCCTGTATGTAAATGTGTGTGTGTGTGAGAGAGATAAGATATAGTTTGTGCTGCCCCACCTCCCCTAATCCATGACAATCACAGGGCGACTAAAAATCAAAAGATGGAAAACAGGAGATTTTAAAATCCTTATTAGTTTTGATTATTTAATTATTCACAGGGCTTAATTCCTGCCTGTACCAAGGTCCTAGGTAGTGAACATAAAAACGTACATAAAATTAAACAAAGATAGCATAATGGAGAAATTACTTACCTGATAATTTCGTTTTCCTTAGTGTAGACAGATGGACTCAGAACCAATGGGTATAGTGTACTCGTGCTAGCAGTTGGAGACGGATCAGATTTCAATCTGACGTCAGCCCCTAGTACATATACCCCTGCAGGAAGTGCAGATCCTCAGTATTCTTCCTTGCAAAGCATTGTGGATATATGTTTGACAGACCGATTGGTTAATTTGATTAAACTTGTATAACTTCGTAACTATATAAACGTTATAACTTGATTAACTGGATTAATTTGAACTGGTCGATTGAGTATAGCTGGAGACTGCCAGGGAGCTCAACCGGAAAGCGTCGACACCCAGCCGGGCGGAGACCTAGGTAAACGAAAAGGAGGCTTACCCTTGAATCATTTGCAATATCATGCGTGACGGCAGCCAACGGCGGGCTGCTGAGTCCATCTGTCTACACTAAGGAAAACGAAATTATCAGGTAAGTAATTTCTCCATTTCCTAGCGTGTAGCAGATGGACTCAGAACCAATGGGATGTATAAAAGCTACTTCCGAACCTGGTGGGAGGCTGCCTGTGACCCACTCAGTATTGCCCTTGCAAATGCCGTGTCCTCCCGAGCCTGAACATACGGACGGTAGAATCTGGAGAAGGTATGAATGGAGGACCATGTCGCCGCCCTGCAGATCTCGGCAGGCGACATCATTCTTGTTTCTGCCCAGGACGCTGCCTGGGCTCTGGTTGAATGGGCCTTGACCTGTAGAGGTGGAGGTTTCCCTGCTTCTACGTAGGCCGCCTTGATAACTTCCTTGATCCAGCGGGCTATGATTGCCCGCGAGGCTGCTTCCCCTAGTCTCTTCCCGCTGTGAAGGACGAAAAGGTGGTCCGTTTTCCGTACGGGTTCTGACATTTCCAGATATCTGGAGAGGATTCTGCCAACGTTGAGGTGATGCAGGTTACGGGTTTTTTCCGAATTCTCCAGGGCTCCCGCCGAAGGGAGCGAGATGGTCTGGTTCAGATGGAAGTGGGAGACCACTTTGGGAAGGAATGACGGTACCGTGCGCAGCTGGATGGATCCTGGGGTGAACCTAAGGAAGGGCTCACGGCAAGACAGTGCTTGTAGTTCAGAGATGCATCGCGCTGAACAAACTGCCAGGAGGAAGACAATCTTCAGGGTCAGCTGACGAAGTGATAGGCCTCGAAGAGGTCTGAAGGTGGATCCAGATAGGAAGTCCAGGACGAGGTTGAGGTTCCACAGAGGTACCGGCCACTTCAGTGGTGGGTGAATGTGTTTGACTCCTCTCAGGAAACGTGACACATCCGGGTGAGAGGCTAGGCTATCACTGTCGCCCCTGGTGCCGAAGCATGCCAGTGCTGCCACCTGTACCTTGATGGAATTGAGGGACAGTCCTTTCTGAAGTCCGTTCTGTAGGAACTCCAGCATCACGGGGACTTTAAGTGAGCGTGTCTTGATGTCGTGATCTTCGCACCAGGCCTCAAATATTCTCCAGATCTTTATGTATGTTAGCGATGTGGAGAACTTGCGTGCTCGGAGGAGGGCGTCTATTACCGCCCCCGAGTATCCGCTCTTCTTCAGGCGAGCCCTCTCAATGGCCAGACCGTAAGAGAGAATTGAGTCGGGTCCTCGTGGACGATCGGACCTTGTTGTAGCAGGTCTCTGAGAGGGGGCAGGGGTAGAGGGTTCCCTGCCAGCAGTCTTCTCATGTCTGCGTACCACCATCTTCTTGGCCAATCTGGGGCCACCAGAAGAACTAGTCCCTTGTGTAGCTGTATCTTGTGAATCATTGCGCCCAAAAGGGGCTACGGCGGGAAGGCGTACAGTAGGGTGCCCTGTGGCCAGGTTTGCACCAGGGCATCGATGCCTTGGGATTGTAGATCCCGCTTGCGGCTGAAGTATCTGGATACTTGGGCGTTGGTTCTGTTCACCAGGAGGTCCATTTCCGGTGTTCCCCACCGGTTTACTATCATCCGGAAGACTGCGGGAGATAGCTTCCATTCTCCTGGGTCTAGACTTTCTCTGCTGAGGAAGTGCGCCATGATGTTGTCCTTCCCGGCGATGTGGGCGGCGGAGATCTCCTGTAGATTTGCTTCCGCCCATGCCATCAGTGGGTTTATCTCCAGTGACACCTGTTGGCTTCTGGTTCCCCCTTGCCTGTTGATGTAGGCAACCGTTGTGGCGTTGTCTGACATCACTCTGACCGCTTTGCCTCGGAGTCTTTGAGCGAACTGCAGGCAGGCGAGTCTGACTGCCCGCGCTTCTAGGCGATTGATGTTCCATCCTGCCTCTTCTGTGTTCCACTGCCCTTGGGCGGTTTAGTTCCTCACAGTGTGCTCCCCATCCCCGTAGACTGGCGTCTGTCGTTAGCAGAGTCCAGGTTGGGGATGACAGTCTTGAGCCTCTGATTCATGTGGCTGGGCTGCAGCCACCAGCGTAGTTTGGTCCGGACTATGCCCGGGAGGGCTAAGCGTACGGTGTAGTTGTGCGACCGTGGGTTCCAACGGGACAGCAGTGAGTGTTGTAGAGGCCTCATGTGGGCCCTCGCCCAGGGGACCACTTACAGTGTGGATGCCATCAGCCCTAGGGCCTGCAGATAATCCCATGCCGTGGGGCGAGGGTCGCTCATCAAGGATTGCAACCGGTTCCATAGTTTTGATCTTCTTGTGGGAGTCAGGCTGACTTTGTCTTCCTTGGTGTCGAAGTGGACCCCCAGGTACTCCAACGATTGTGAGGGCTGCAGGGAACTCTTGTTCGTGTTGACCACCCATCCGAGGCTCTCCAGTAGAGACTTGACTCTGTTGCTTGATTGAATGCTTTCCTCTGGTGACTTTGCCCTGATCAGCCAGTCGTCCAAGTAAGGATGTACGAGGACTCCTTCCTTCCGCAGTATTGCCGCCACTACCACTATCTCCGTGGTGCTGTGGCTAGCCCGAAGGGTAGGGCCCGGAACTGGTAGTGATGGCCCAGGATCTTGAAACGTAGGTAACGCTGGTGTTCCTGATGAATTGGGATGTGCAGGTACGCCTCTGACAGGTCCAGGGAGGTGAGGAACTCTCCCGGCTGTATTGCCTTTATTACGAATCTCAGGGTTTCCATGCGGAAGCGGGGGACCTTCAGGTATCGGTTTACGGATTTGAGGGCCAGGATTGGTTGGAACATTCCTTCTTTCTTGGGAACAAGAAAATATATAGAATAATGACCAGAGTTTATCTGCTGAGGAGGTACCGGAGTTATGGCCTCTAGGTTCAGTAGCCTGGCCAGTGTAACTTCCACTGCCGCCTTTTTGGTGGGGTCGTGGCAGGGGGACTCCACAAACTTGTCCGGGGGAGTGCGTATGAAGTCCAGGTAGTACCCTTCCCGGATGATGGCTAGGACCCACTTGTCCGAAGTTATCTCGACCCATCTTTGGTAGAATAGGGCCAGTCTGCCCCCTATGGTTTCCCTTGGATGGGTCGGCTGATTCTCATTGTGGAGCGCGGCCGGGCCCTGAGCCCGAGCTGTTTCCCCTCTTGTTGTGCTTGTTCCGAAAGGACTGGTTCCTGACCAGAGGGCGGGCTGCCTGGTAGCTGCTCCAGTTTGGGTTGAAGCGCTGCAAGCTTCTGCCCCTGGAGGCCCTGGAAGGCTGCCGCTGGGCTCTCCTTGACTTGTCTTCCGGAAGGCGCAGTACTGGGGATTCGCCCCATTTGCCCGCCATCTTTTCTAAATCGCTGCCGAACAGGAGGGTTCCTTTGAAGGGCATCCTTGTGAGTCAGGTTTTGGAAGATGGGTCGGCCGACCAGCTTCTGAGCCAGAGCTGTCTCCTTGCCACCACCGCCGATGATACTCCTCTAGCCGCTGTGCGTACGAGGTCTGAGGATGCGTCCGTTAGAAAGGATAGCGCTGGGTCCAGGATCTCTCCCGGGGTGCTGTTCCCGGCCTGGGATAAGCAGGCGCGTGTCACCACGGTGCAGCAGACTGCAATCTGAAGAGACATAGCGGCCACGTTGAATGTTTAAGCATGGCTTCTAGCTGCCGGTCATGCGTGTCCTTGAGTGCTGCTCCTTCCTCTACCGGAATGGTGGTGCGCTTGGAGACTGCGCAGACCATGGCATCCACTCTAGGGCAAGCGAGCATGTCTTTGGTTGCTGGATCCAGGGGGTACAGGCTGGCCAAGGCCCGCCCCCCTTTAAAGGCAGACTCTGGGGTGTTCCATTCCAGGTCAATTAGCTGTTGAGCGGCTCGCAAGAGCGGGAAATGACGGGAGGTCTGTCGAAGGCCTTCCAGAAATGGGTTCTCCTCGGGATCCCCCTGGGTTTCTGAATCCGGAATCGCCAGTTCCGCCAGGCATTGGGAGACCAGATCCGGGAGCTCCTCCCTTGTGAAGAACCGTCTCATAGTTCGGTGGGGTTCTGTCCCCAGGGGGAGTTCTCCTTCTTCTAGGGGTTCGACCTCTTCTTCTGAGATGTCCGTAGCCCCGAAGGTGGAACTACTTGGTGGTAACATCCTATGCCTAGGTCTTGAGGGGCCTGGAGCATAGGAGTCCTCCTGCGACGTAGGTGGTTGGTCCGCCCGGGAATCAGTTTGCATTCGGGCAAAGGCGTGAATCCCCTTGAAGAGTTCCACCCAAGAAATAGACGAGGGGTCCACATTAAGTGGCGCTGCTTCCCTGGGAGCCTTCGGTTGAGAGGGAGTCCCGCTGGGGGTTGCTAGCTCCCGGGAGCCCCCTGAAGAGCTAGTCCCCGGCCCTGGGCGAGACTGAGCCTGTGGTGGATCTCCCAGGGCCTCCTTGCATTGGGCGCATAAGGCATCGGCTTCCTGGCTCTGGGCGGCCCTGAGGTGGCATGCTGAGCAGAGGCCTAGGGATTTTACTTCCGTTATTGGAGGCATCGAGGTTGCCTGCGCGTATATGTTTCGCCGCGTATCTGTGTGCGTATCTGAGCGCTTAACCCGGGATGTGCGCGCGGGTAGTCGAGTGCGCATAGTCCGTGCGACCGGGACTTGCGCGCGCCGCTTATGCGTCCAAGGGTTCTTGTGCGTATAACTTACGCGTAGAAGTAGGTTTGTGCGGCGAGGTGAACAGCGAGAATAGGGCCACGGCAACGGCAACGGCGACCACACGGGGAAAATGGCGACTACCTTGGAGGGTCTCCACGTGGGAAGGCCCTTGAAAATGCCGGGGTCTGGCCCTGCTAGGGCGGATCAACCCGGTGCCGCTGGCTTCGGCCGATGGCCTGCGCTCGTCCTCAGTCCTCGGAGACCGGCACAAGTAAAGATTTCTACCTTACCTTATCTTCAGCGCTTCCCTGTCTCGACCCGGGCGGTCTCCGGCTGCGGGGGGGGGAGTGGGCAACTACCTTCACCGCCGCTTTTGAGGGTGCACCCGCTGCCTCTAAGCCATGCCCGAACTAGTCTCGCTCAGGGGCTAAGTCCTCACTGTGAATGGCTCCGGACCGAGGCTGCCTCTATGCCACGCCCAAGCCCTTCTCACTCGGGGGCTAGGTCCCTGCCGCGATTCGGCCACCAGACCGAGGCTCTTACCTCCGAGGGACCACGGAAATCACCTCGGGAAACTCGACTGGGGGAGGGACCCAAGGGTATCGCCACAGGAGTGCGGGGCTCATTTTCAGGTAGGAATTTTCTTTAAAATTTGGTAGAATGCTCGGCAAGCGTGAGATAGCTCCTAACTGCTTTGGAGACAGAAAATACTGAGGATCTGCACTTCCTGCAGAGGTATATGTACTAGGGGCTGACTCAAGATTGAAATCTGATCCGTCTCCAACTGCTAGCACGAGTACACTATACCCATTGGTTCTGAGTCCATCTGCTACACGCTAGGAAAACATAATAAAACACAGAATGTTTGCACCAACAACTGCATACACATCTGTCAAAGACAGTATCAATCTTCTCACACAAATGCCTACTTCAATAAAAATGTTTTGAACAAACCCTTAAACGTTTTTCCACAGTCCAACTGCCGTAACTCCTATGGGCGCAAATTCCAAAAGGCGGCAGCTACCACCGAAAAAAAAAAAATTGTTCTCGTCTCTAACGTCCAGAAGTCCCCTGTGTGAAGACCGATGAGCCCTAGTTAGATTACATGTTTTCCCTTTCTAACTCATCTGCCCTAATGTTCAGAACAGAGGTCTCCCAGGACACTGCTGTAACCTAGCAGCGCTCCCTAATAAGTCTCAGCACACATCTATATTTCCATGATATATCAATAATAATGCGGAGGATATGGTGCGAGGCAGCCAAGCTCACCTCCTTCTCGGGAGTCCGATAAAACCTTTAAAAAGATCGTAAACGCTCATGTGAACACGAAGAGACGATTACAACTCCAATAACAGAACCAAAGCAAGCGAAAGTGCTATCACAGCCGCACTGCCGTAAATAGCCACTTTCACCGTCGCGCTACCGTAAAGCATAACTCGCTGCCGTAACAGAACGTCTGCTAAGTAGTACGGTAAAGCGCCGCTCACTGCCGCAAAGCTATGTTTGCCCGCGCTGCCGTAAAGTGCAGCTCTCACTGCTGCAAAGCTCCGTCTAGCACCTCAAGGCAACGACTGCCTACGTGCTCCTGTATAGTGCCGCAGATACGTCTGCCTGCGTGCTCCCGTAAAGCGTCGTAAAGTTACGTCTGCCTGCGTGCTCCCGTTAAGCGTCACTTTGACCGCCGCTGGGAGACAACTGTAAAAGACGAGAAAAGCGCCGAGCTCCTTCCTCTCTATAATGCTGCTCTCTGGGGGCCTCGGCTAGCGACCAGGGCTTGTCAATTGAGATGTCAGGAAAGCACTAAGCAGAAAAACCAAGCAGAAGCCCCAGGATGCTAGCACAGAACAAAAGAGGAAATAGCCACAACTTTCCAGAGATCTAAAATTATTTTTGTCTACGAAAAAAATTTCTGCAGCCATTGCACACTCTCAGCCAAAGCCACGCCTGTTCCATATTAGTCTCTGCGGTACATTTCCCTCTCCAGGGCTGGCATGGAAAAAAAATGTCAGAAGACCAAATCTTTTACTAGATTGTATCCCAGTTCATCGTGCGGCTCATTCAACAATACGTGCACGGAGAGAAACTAAGCACGAATAGACCAAGGCCAGCGATTATTAATTCCCTTTAGTCCTTTATATTTTCAAACATTGGTTACGTTCTGTCCTTCCGTTCTGCAAAATACATTGATCCCTGCAACGTATTATAACTGCTCTTCATTCACAGAGCTCTCAAGAAGTGTTTTAAACGTGTCTCTCTGGTATTGCTTACTGGTCGCCCACCGAGCTCATAAGATGTAACTCAACTACGCAACAGGTTTCTATGCGCAAAGGCAAGTTCCCTGTACGTTTACTGCCCCAGTCTTTCGTGGAGCGAGGTCCTAGATTCTTTTTTAAGTTTTTAATGAATGCTGGAGAAGTCCATTCGCTGCTAGTAATCAAGTTGTCGAGCATAACCGCTGCTATTACTGGCAGCAGTAGCATAGGATCTACTTAGTGGTTGGGTAGTTGTAGCCGGGATTTGCCACTATTATAAACAGGATGCTGGGCTAGATGGACCCATGGTCTAAGCCCGTATGGCTATTATGTTCTTATTCCAGATCAACCCTCTTGGACACAGGCCCCTACTTGAGAATGATGCTCAACTGAAGATCTCACTTCGCTAAAATATTTATATGACGTGAGGCAGAAAAGTTTTGGTTTAGACTGGAACTTTGTACAACTGTATAAATCTACTTTTAGGAGAAAGACACTTCACACCCAAAATTGCATGAAGTGACAGATACATTAAAGAACAGAAAAGGTAGTAAAAGCAATGACTCTACACACCACTGCTTTAGGAGGGGATTTTATATATACAAGACACATTTATCCATTAAATTTAGAACACAGTACAAAAACACTTCACCGAATTCATTATACAATGCTGTTGTATAGCAACCATATTCCTAGTGAAGAGGTCTTGCTGTAGGGGGGGGAAGGGAGGGAGAACTTTTTCTTCCTTTATCCTCTCAGAGTAGGGGAAAAAAAGAATCCCCCCCTAACAACAAGCGCTTCATAATCTGAAGGCAGAAAAACAGAGAAAAAAATACAAATTCTATATTACATATAACAGTAAAAGGTGGGCAGGTAGAGAGACAAACACAGAGCCACAGGGCGCAGGGCTCCTTCCAGCAAATTTCCAATTTCTGTTAAAAATGCCAGAGCTTGGTGATTTTCAAGATTTTGTTCCTTTTTCTTTTTTTTGTGGTTTTTTTTGATACTTTTTTTTTGTAAAGCCAGGTAAGAATAGAGTGCAGGCCTCAGTTTGCACCCCAGTTGTAGCTGTTGTAGGCAGACTTGTTAGCCTGTGACTTCTGTGGGATAGAGCTGCCCTGTGCACGCTGTCCAGTACCACTCTGCAGGAGAAAAGGACAACAAAACAAACCCCACATCAGCTCACACAGGGCAGACCAACATCACAATCTAAATAAGACGTCAGAATTCAATACAAGAGAAAAACAAGTACCTATGAAGAGAGGAACAAATAGCATTGACAAAAGATATGCATATTGATTTTTTTTTTTTTAATCTACCACCAAGTAGTCCTTCTACACAGTCAGCTCTGCTGATGCCCCCTTACTCCTAACCCTGCATCACTCCTACTATTACAACTCTATTGCTACACCTCACTCCAGTCCTGCATAACCTGTATTGTGGAACTGTCTCCCCCCTCTACACACATAACTCTGCCAATGTACCTCACTTCTATCCTGCAATATCCTCTTATTCAAGGACTTAAATCCCACCTCCTGCACACAGCTCTAACAGTGCATCTTACTGCTGCTCTACAGCACTCCCTGCTATTCCAGTACTGAGACCCCCACACACAGCTCTTCTAAGTGCACCTCACTCCTACCACAACCTCTGTTTCAGTACTGAGACCCACCCACCCACATACAGCTCACCAACGCATCTCACTCCACTATAGCTCATCCTGTTATTCCAGGACTGAGATTCTTACACTCAGCTCTGCCAAGGGACCTCACTCCTGCCCTGCAGCTCATCCTATTATTCCAGCGCTGAGATTCTTACACTCAGCTCTGCCAAGGGACCTCACTCCTGCCCTGCGGCATATATTGGTCTAATACTGACCTTCACCCTCTTAACCCCCAGAAAAGCTTGGTAAAATTCTGTTCTGCCTTCTATTTCTATACATCTCTCTTTATTTAATGAAGACATTTAACAGAAAAAAAAGTTTGAAATTTAACCAAACCAAGTTCAAGAATAAAGGAGTCCCAGCCTCTGAAGAAAGTGCAACACCTGGGGTGTGTGGTGTGACGGAAATGCGAGTGCACATCATGGGTGTAACCACTACCTGTGCTGATGTGTATACCTGTACACCTGGTGTGACATGTACATGGAAGGCTGTGTACAAGGCATGTGTGTGTACAGGAAGCTACAATGGGGCCCATTAGAGATGAGGTGGCAGGTGGTGTGCTGCACTCCGCAGTACCCAGGCAGGAAGTGATCCACTAAGAAGGCAGGCAGAGAGAAGATAAAGGCACACCTTCCTGGTTACGTCGGGTGCTCTCAGAAACTCTAATGTATCTGAAACAGAACACCAAAAATCAACAAGAGATTCCACCACAGCCATACACCTCGCCACCTTCGTTTCAGTTTCATTAGGATGGCAGAGTAACAAGTAAGGCCCATGGACCACCCAGTCTGTCAAGGAGGAGGAGACGAGCCAAGGAAGGGGGTGAAAGTGGGAGCAGGTGAGAGGAAAAGGAGGCAGCAGCAGGTGACTGGAAGGCATGGGGGAGGGTGGGGGAGGAAGAAGAAGCAGGGTCAGGATGGTGTGCTTGGAGGATAATTGGGACAGATATCTAAGCTCTGGGCTATGTGCATGTCTGGGCAGAATGGAGAGCAACAGTAGCCTGCGAGTGTGGTTGAGGCAGATAACCAGGCTATTTTAGGAGGGAAGAGGGACCAGGGAGCATTATCCTCTGGGTATAGTTTAGGGGAGATGGGGAAAGAGAGCAGGAAAGAGCAGCCGGATTCTATGATTGTGGGGGTGGGGGGCTGTGGCTTGGGCTGTGTGCATCTCTGGGTGGGGAAAGCAGGATCCTGTGGGTGTGGTTGGCAGATGGGTGGGTGACTGGACTGTGCGCATGTCAGCAGGTGGGACAGAGAAGCAGGATCCTCTGGGAATGGTTGGATGGTGGGGGTACAGGGCTGTGTGCATGTGTGGACAAAGAAGCAGGATCTTGCAGGTATGGTCATAGGGTGGTTAGGGCAGGTAAGAGGTCTAATATGCAAGTCTGGGTGGGGATAAAAGGGTCCTGTGTTGGGGTGGAGAAACAGGAGCCTGGGGGTATGGTAGGGAAGACTGGACTATGCGTTTTGCCGAGGAGTACCGAGAAGCAGGACCCTATATTGTGGTTCTGGAGTGGCCAAGGCAGGCGACATATCTGGATGGGGGTAAGCAGGCTCCTGTGGTTGGGATGGAGAACTAGAACCCATGGTAGGAGGAGTGGACTGTGTGCCATGACTGAGGGGTGCAATGAAGCAGGATCCTGCAGTGTGGCTGGGGCAGATGACAGGTCTGGGTGGGGGTAAGCAAGATCCTATGGCTGTGGTTGGGGCAGAGAAACAGGATCTTGCAAGTGTGACTAGGGGATAAGGTGGGGCAGATGACCAGGCTGTGTGCATGTTTCAAGGAGGGGTGAAGGGGTGAGAGCACAGGGCAGGAGTAAAGAGAGTGGTGCAATGGACAGTGTGTAGAACTTCCATTACCTGGTCTTCCTGCTGCAGGTGGTAGCACTGAATCATCTGCAAATATGGCAGCTGCTGCCAAGCGGCAGGATATGTAAAATAAAGGACAAGCTTTGGTAACAGAAAGTCACTGATGCACCTGCAAGCTACACACAAGAATCTGCTTCTGTGTTCTGAGGGGTTCCCTCCTGTGCCTTGTCCCAGCTTTTCTGCTCCATCCCATGTGCCACTGTGTGTAAGTGTGTTTCCCAGAGGGCTGCCCTAGGCCTGGCAAATGGCTTTAAAGGGGTCCTTACCTGTCCATCTGGCAGGTGATGGTGCAGGATCTGGGAGTGCGGCTGCTGATGTGGGGCCAAGATATGCATAAATGGAGCTGGGGGATAGCCTGCGGCTGTGGCTGGGTTCATGGGGCCACCAGTGCCTAGCGCTGAAGGCAGGCTGAACGAGGCTGCTGGGGTTCCAGTGTGAAATCCCTGCTTTTCAAAGGACTAAACAGAGAAAGCGAGAGAATAATGCTTACCAATCTGTCCCTAAGAATCTCCAAGTGCAAGACAAAACATTACTGCACAGGACCCAGGTCTCTACAGTTTGCTTATTCTGTCATCCCATATTCCCCCACAACGCAGATTTCCACATGAAGAGACGTACCTGAGTTTTTGAGTAAACTGAGCCAGAGATGTCTGGCACTCCTGTGTTACTAGATGTGACTGATACACCTGGGAGAGAGAAGGAAGGGAGGACACAATGACTCATACGACCTTTCAACTTTACTTCCTTCATATTTATACAGTTGCCTGCTCCCCAAAATGCAACTTCAGGAAAGGAGAGCTGGACACAGAAGGAAGAGACCTCTCAGAAATCCTCCTCTTCCAACCTGCACCCCAGGCAGGGTCCACATGCAGCTCTCCTTGACCCCTCCCATCCATCCCTATGCCACCCAGGCAAATCCACACGCAGCATTCCTCGATTCCTCTCTCCCACCCCCCAAAAAATGCCTCCCAAGCAAGGTCCACACGTAGACCCTCCTTGACCCCCCCCCCTCGCCACCCAGGCAAATTCAGGTGGCATTCCTCAATTCCCCCCCCCCACCCCCCCGAAAATGCCTCCCAAGCAAGGTCTACACCTGGAACTCCTTGACACCCGCCCCCCCACCCAGGCAAATTCAGGTGGCATTCCTCTCCCCCACCCCCCAAAAATGCCTCCCAAGCAAGGTCTACACGTGGAACGACACCCCCGCCACGCAGGCAAATTCAGGTGGCATTCCTCAACCCATCTAAAAAACCGTGGCAATCCTCCCCACCTAAAAAATAAAAAAAAATGCCTCCCAAGCAAGGTTTACACATGGAAGTCTTTGACCTCCCTTACCTAGCAGGATTTCTGTGTGGCGCTCCTTGCCCCCCCCCCCCCCCCTCCTCAGCATTTCTAACTCTCCTTGACTCACACTCAGGCAGGGTCCAAATGTGGCACTTTGAGCCCCACACCCCGGCACCCCCTCTGCCGTCATGCTTCCCAGGCAGGGCCCTCATGCAACACATCTTGACCCCACTCCTCTCTTGCAGGGTCCTCAAATGGCTCTCCATGATACCTAAAGCCAGGGGCTTTCTATTTCCCCCTTCTTGACCTCAGCCATCCTTATTTGATTGAACACTTCCAGTCATCCTTTGATTATCCTTTCCCCCAAAGTCGCTGAAGACACCAATACAACCCCTACTTCAGACCATGATTGTGGAGGCTCCAGAATAGGCCCTTTCAACGTTCCAATTTTTGAAGGGTGTGGGCGCAAACATTTTCTTTTGTACGTTTTATAAGCGGAGTTCAAGATTTGTGCTCTATGAGCCAGTATAATCGTATCAGATTTTTTTGTGTGTGTACGCACACAGCTTAAGAGGGAACGGTAGGCCTTTCCTCCACCTGTTAAGATGTGGTAGGAACACCCCCCCCCCCTTCTCCAGACTGGTATACAGGGGACAAAGTGCTGACAAACACACTGCACTGATTCAGCAGCTGCCTTCCACGCACACTCAGAAGGACAGGAGGAAGCAGAGGGGCAGCCCTGCAAGAGGCAGACACACACACACAGAGAAAGGAGAAGCAGAGTGCACTTACCGCCGCCCGATCCGGACACAGCAGCAGCAGCAGGCTTACTCTGAGCAGAAGCAGCCCCACTATATCCACCCTTACAGAAATCCCCAGTGCCGGGCCCCTGGCTCAAGTCCTCACAGCCTGC
Source organism: Rhinatrema bivittatum (assembly GCF_901001135.1). Lineage (NCBI taxonomy): Eukaryota > Metazoa > Chordata > Amphibia > Gymnophiona > Rhinatrematidae > Rhinatrema > Rhinatrema bivittatum. The sequence continues at coordinate 24,651,189 of NC_042630.1, forward strand.
AAACAGAGACACAGCCATAGCCCTGAGCTTCAGGCATACACAAACACACTTGTCCTCTTCCCCTTCCCCCCCCCCCCCCCAGACAGAGGGGTAATGGGGGATGAGAAGAAAAAGCCAGCCACAAGCACTGCCAACAGCAGCCATAGCAAAAGCGAGAGGAGCATCACTGACCAAACCACTGCAAGTTCCCCTAATTCTCACTAATCAAATGGGCATGGGCCCATTTTTAATGTGAAGAAAAAAAAAAAAGTTCTTCACACACACACTGTGTGTTGAGCCCTGCTTACAGCCACCACCATCTCTCACTCATAACATACTGCTCCAGAGTCTTATGTGCTGTATCACCCGTTTCCTTCTACAAGAATCACTGGAGAGCAGAGAGAGGGGCTGAGCAGAGGGGAATTAATGTACAATGATGGGAGTCTTCGGGTCCGCAGCTCTAGGAGCCAAAATAAATATCACACATCTGTCAGCCGCCATCAAACTGGTTTCTGCTGCCACGGTGATTCCTTCTTAAACATGACAAGCAGCGCCGAGAGTCCACAGCCGAGCTGTGCAGAACTTTATAACTGATCATTTCCGCAGAAGCAAAGCAAAAGGCTCAACTGCTTTTCCTAGCCCCAGTAACTAGGGGACACCGTCCATCCAGTTAGTGCGGTGGGATTCCCTCCATGTGGAGTCTGGAGCTAGGTGTCGCCTGCTGCTGCTGCGGGGCCTGGCAGGAGGGAAAGCACACGGCACAGGGATAGGATAGGGACAGGGGGGAAAAGGCGGAGCAGAGAGAGAAGTGCAAGGAACACTAACCTTACCTTCTCACTGGAATAGGGGGAACACATCCCATGCAGACTGATGGGAGATGCCCTCTACAAGAGGCCAGTACAAGAAGAGGGGACATTAAAGGAATAAGGAGCGTGGAGAAAACCCTGAATGATGGAAGTGTTGTGAGTGAGGCGAAGGGGTTCCTCTTACCACTGCTGTATCCATGAGAGCCGTACCCGCCAGCCTGCTGAAAGGGGGTCGCGGATGTATTTACACTCACGCTCACACCGTGCTGCTTGGAAGAGGTAGGAGCAACCTGGATAAAAGAGGGACAGTGTCTCAGCCTCGGCAGCTCCCGAACCCTGCAGCACTCTGCGTCAGCTTCTTATAAGCTCAGTGAAAAGCATGCAGTGATAAACGGACCCCAACAAAATAGCATTTTATTACAAACAGGAAATGCAGAACAAAAAGGTAAGAGAACTTGTGCTCTGGCATATTGCACAATGACCAAGAAGAGTTTAACATACAACCAGCAGCTTCATCTCAGCTGTCCAATCACTCGGTACAGACATCTCTCCGTGTCTACTGGGAAAACCCAGGCACAGGCACTCCCTTCCCTCATAGCCAGTGTGAACCCTAGGGACAGACAACCTGCCCCTCACCCTCCTGCAAAACAGAAGATAGACCCCCCCCCCCCCCCCCCAAGTCCTGTTCTCCCATAACACCTAGTAACAGACAACCGCAGCCCCTCTTCCTATGAAACCCGACAGTTCCCCCTCAGCCTTGCTTCCATGAAACCAAGGGACACGGCGGCCAATGTTAGTGCTGGTTGAAATCCTGAGATTCGCATCCATTTGAATCAAACTTCTTCCAAGACTAGGATTTACAACATCCTGCAGGACCACCTCTTCCTATTAAAGCAACGCCTCAGGCTTTGGAACAGGATGGATGTCGTGCGTGCTTGCTGCTTGCTCAATCAGATGTGCCGGGGGGGGGGGGGGGGGGGGGGGGGGGGGGAGGGGCACGGGGGACAGTACGAGCTCCTCAAGGGACCCTGCTCTTCTCCGTTCCTCCTGGGTCAGGCTGAGAATGATCCGGCTGAAAGATCCTGGCTGTGCCTTTTCACGCAGAGAACCAGATGCCCTGGGTCTGGTGCATCTAAGCAGCTCTGACCCCCTCCCCCTTCCATGAGATCACTGCCTAGAACACTCTTCATCCAAACAATAGTCCAGATAGTCTTCCTCAGTGCAGTGTATGGCAGGCAAGTGTCATGAGAGAGGCTGGAAGAGTCACCCCTAGCGCCCAGAGTCTATCACCTTTTCTAGAATGGCAGAAATATACAATGTGCTGAGGGCAAGGTCAGAGGTCAGTCCCAAAGGGGCGGCACCTGACCCTGATTCTGCCATTGTTCACCCTCCAACATCAGTCCCAGAGACAGCAAAGCAGTCATGCTGTTGTCTAAGTTGTACGCTCTCTGGGATGAGGACCTGGCACCCTACATGTGCTCTCTGTATGTTTGTTAATATTTAGTTTCATCTCTCTTCCCCCCTGTACAGCAGTACACACACGTTTGGCAACTAATACAATAATCTCAAGCAACCCATCCCCTGCAACATTGTCCAGTGACAGCAGCTTTAAGATTACTTGGGTATTTGTTTATAATTTTTTTATTGAATCGTATATTTACAATCATGTAAAAAACAAACATTTTACAACAAGTGAACAGCAGAGAGGAGCAGCTCTTCAGAACACGTGCTATCAATATGATAAAGACCGTGGCCAGAAGTGTCTCAAAGGGGTACAGGGAGCACAACTTAACCCAGCCCCAGCAGCAGAGATGGGACTTAGGAGGGACCCTCCTGCTAGTCCTCTTAAAACATTTCAGTCGGTAGCAGCTTGGATGCAGGACTAAGACAGGAATCACGTGAAAGCAATCACCATCTGCCTCCCACGCGTTAATGAGAAGGATACAAACTTTTGGTCCCATTTTCAAAAGGGCGACAATCCTGGGGAAAAACAGGGCCCAGTGTGGTGACCGCCACACTTGGAGCTCCCCCTACCCAAACCCCTCCCCCCACCCCCTGAAACATTTTAATACTTTTGGAAATGGAGACTCACAGGGAACACAGCGGGCCCGTACTGGAAGGTGCTGGGGAGCCCTGGTACCCCTGTGTAGTATGGCAGGCTGGTGTAACTGTAGCCAGGAGGCAGAGCTGGATTTAGGAATGTCTGTTGCGTGGTGTGGTGCGTCTGCGTCTGGCTGGGTTGAGGCTGCGCCAGTGTGGTTGCAGGAGCGGGAGAGGAAGCATCGCCTCGGCCAAATTTTGCAAGGTCACCTGAATGGGAAGAGAAGAGTCAAGAGCTGCAGTCACTCGAGAGCACACTCAGGGCACATCCCGCCAATACTACAGCACCCTGGAGAAAGCTTTTCTTGTTTTCCAGATGCTCAATGCCAGGTCACATTTCCAGAAGAGAAAAGAGTGTTTCTCAGGTGTTCCTCTGGGACAATACTGCAAGGGCCTCTGCAGAGGAGACTCAAAATCAGCAATGAGTGGGTAGCCAAGAGCTACAGGTCACAGCTGTGAACAGGATGACCGCTGCAGCAGAAAAGATTTCCGCATTGCAAGACCCCCCCTCACAGAAGATACAGTGTGAAGAGTCCATGCCTGCTAAAATCCTCCGGCACTGGGGGATGTGCAAGAACTGCTATACCATTTGGGGGGGGGGGGGGGGGAGGGGGGGGGGAGTCACACCGTAATGAGAGGGCAGGAGAGGATACATCAGTCATGGAGATAGAGCGGTTCCCATGCCAACAACCCATCCTCACCGGACCCCCATGGGAAGGAAGAGAGATGGTAAAACACTGGCGATTGTATAATGTCTTTTTATCATGCTCCTGTAATCTGCTTAGCATGTGCCATTATAGCGGAACAAATATTTTAAATAGGAAAATTGGTTCTTACCTGCTAATTTTTGTTTCTGTAGTACCACAGATCAGTCCAGACTCCTGGGTTTTGCCTTACTTCCAGCAGATGGAGACAGAGAAATTTTCAGAACCACCAGTATATAACCTGGTGTACCACCTGCAAACCCTCGGTATTACTATGTACCCAAGTTGATACCAAATCAAGAATACAATATTCCCCGAACGAGCAGAGGAAATACAAACTCAACTATGATACAGAATTTAAAGCCCAATAAAAAACCTGTGCCAATTCTTCACATAACAAAAAACAGACTAGACATACAGAATGAGCAGACTCTCCAGAGCTGGGAGGGACTCTGGACTGCTCTGTGCTACTACAGGAAAGAAAATTAGCAGATGAGAACTAATTTTCTTTCCCTGTACATACCCAGATCAATCCAGACACCTGGGATGTACCAAAGCTTCCCTAACATGGGTGGGACTGAGTCCTGCTCAAAGAACGCCCTCTCCGAAGCCAATGATCTCTGGAACTTGGACATTCAAAGGTATGCAAGGACTTCAAAGTCGCTGCGCAGCAAATCTGTGGAGAAAATGACACTCCGCCCAAGAGGCAGCCTGTGATTGTGTTGAATGAGCTCTCAAGCCCTCCAGGACCAGAAGACTGCAACAAATATAAGCTACCCCAATAGCCTCCTTCAATCAATCAGTGTCAACTGTAGCCTTCAAAGCTTTCTGACCCTTCTTTGCACCACGCCACAGCACAAAAAGGTGATCAGATATTCTGAAACTGTTGGTTACGTCCAAATATTGTAATAAAGCCTGCCTAACATCCAAACACCTCAACTCTGAGGCATGAGCTGAACCAGACTCTAGAATCTGAAAAGCCGGAAGCTCCATCGACTGACTCAAGTGGAACGCAGACACCACCTTAGGGAGAAAAGACGGAACCATCCTCAATGAAACACCCCCCCCCCCCCTCCAAGTCCTAGATTTGCAATAAAGGCTCCCTGCAAGACTGGGCCTGAATTTCCAAAACCCTTCTGGCTGAACAAATAGCCACCAAGAAGATCCTTAATGGTAGGATAAGATCCTTAATGGTAGCTCTCTCAAGGGGCTCGAACGGCGCTGCACACAAGCCCCTAAGGACTAAATTAAGGTTCCAAGACAGACAAATAGCTCAAGAGAGGGCGCAAATGTTTTGCTCCCCTAAGGAAACGTACCATGTCTTGATGCACTGCTAGCGATCTACCATGGATCTTGCTCCTAAACCCAGCTAGAGCAGAAACCTGGACTCGCAAAGAGTTATACGATAAACCCTTTTCTAGCCCATTCTGCAAAAAAGCCAGAATGTGGGACAATGAGGCTTGCTGAGGGTCAATTTCTTTGAGAGCACACCAAGACTCAAAAACCCTCCACACCCTAGCGTAAGCCAAGGAGGTGGATTTCTTACAAGCCTGTAACAAAGTGGTGACAACATCCTCCAGATATCTCTTTTTTCTCAACACTGCCTCTCAAAAGCTAAGCCATTAGATAAAAGCAATCCGCCTGATCGAAAAATATGGGACCCTGATGAAGCAGGTTTGGAAGATGTCTCACTCTCAACGGACCGTCCACTGCTAGATTGATCAGATCCGCAAACCAAGGCCATCATGGCCACTCTGGAGTCACCAGGATCACTCCTCCTGGGTGGACCTCTTTCCTTCTCAATAATCTGCCCACCAGAGGCCACGGCGGAAACACATGAGAATGTCGGTTAGCCAAGGAAGAACCAGGGCATTGACCCCTTCCGCTCCTCGCTCTCTCCTGCGATTGAAGAGGCAAGGGACTTTGGCATTCCTCTTGAGTTGCCATTAGATCCATGTCGGGAACCCCCCCCCCCCATCTGTGGATGAGACTCATCGCTTCATCTGAGAGCTCCCATTCTGCGGCATCTAACCGCTGACTGAGAAAATTGGCTTGTATGTTGTCTGACCCCACTGTGTATGAAGTCGCTATCCGAACTAAGTGCTGTTCCGCCCAAGACATCAACTTTTCCACTTCCCAAGCCACAGCTAGACTCTTGGTCCCCCCCTTGGCAGTTGATATAGGCTACCGTAGACGCATTGTCAAACAGGATCCTGATCAACCAACTGCACACAAGAGGTAAGAACTTCTGGAGGGCCAAACACACTGCTCATATCTCAAGGTGATTGATGGACCAAAACGCTTCCCGCGGCTTCCGACTAGGGCTGACACATTGCTCCCCAACTGAAGAGACTGGCATCCGTCGTCACGGCTATCTAGTGTGGAACCTCAAAGTCCACTCCACGGTGCAGATAACTGGCGAAAGCCACCAAGAGAGACTGGACAGTGCTGAGTTGGTAAGTGGGAGCAGAAGATGAAACCGCTCCGAGGCTGGATTCCAGTGGGACAGTAACGCCTGCTGAAGTAGTCTCATATGAGCAAACGCCAAGGGCACAAGGTCCAAGGTAGATGCCATGCAGCCAAGGACCTGCAGGTAATCTCAGACTCTGGGGACCTGGGACTGCAAGAGACTCCGGATCTGAGACTGTAACTTGAATACGTACTCCTCCAGGAGAAAGACCTTCCCTGCTCAGATGTTGAAACGTGCTCCCAGAAAATTCAGAATTTGTGAGAGGAGATGACGACTCTTGGAAAGGTTCACTACCCAACCTAGGAATTGCAAACGGCACATCGCCATCTACACCGCTCAACTGCACAGGTCCTGCGATTTTGCTCAAATCAGCCAATTGTCCAGCTACGGGGTGCACCAGAACTCCTCCTCTCCTGAGGGACCACTGCCACCACTACCATCACCTTGATGGAAGTATATGGAGCTATCGCTAAGCTGAATGGAAGGGCGCAAAATTGAAAATGCTCCCCCCCAGGATCATGAACCTGAGAAGTCTTTGATGCTCCGGATGGATCCCGATATGCAGGTAGGTCTCAGTCAGATCCAAGGACGCCAAGAATTCCCCTGTCCGAACTGCCGCGATGGACTGCAAAGTTTCCATTCGAAAACATGGCACTTTGAGAGCCTGATTCACCTTGTTGAGATCCAGAATTGGATGAAAAGTGCCTTCCGTTTTGGGAACCACAAAATAGATGGAATAACGACCCTTGCCTCTCTCGTGCAGAGGAACAGAACTATGGCCCCTAACAGACGCAGATGCTCGAGAGTTTGCCGCACCACCAATTCCTTGCCTGCCAGGGCACTGCAGAAAGAGACTTATGAGCAGTTGAGCAAACTCTAAAGCCTAACCTTTTCCTATCACGTCTAAGACCCACTGGTCTGACGTTATTTTGGCCCACTCTGCGTAAAAACGCATGACACTACTGCCTATTCCTTGGGACAGAAGAGTGGGCCAGCCTTTCTTCATTTGGAAGATTTGCTGCCACCAGAACCCTGGCTTGAGAACTCCCTGCCCACTTTACGGGCCTGAAAGGACTGGTTCCAAGACTGTGACCTCCCCCAGGCCTGCCTCTGACCCGTAGCTCCGCTCTGCCAAAATTGCCGTTGGCCCCGAAAACGAGAACGCAGTGGGAGAGCCCCTCTGGACCCCTTAGGCTTATCTTCCAGCAATTTGTGAACTTTGTTTTCACCCAAGAGTTTTATCAACTGCTCTAGATCTTCCCCAAAAAGGAGCTTACCCTTGAATGGTAATGCCCCCAGTTGCGCTTTAGAGGACACATCAGCCAACCAAGTCCGCAAACAGAGGAGCCTCCAGGTTGAGAAGGCGGACACCATTGTCCTTGACGAAGTATGAATAAGTTCATAGAGGACATCAGTGCCATGAGCGACCGCCGCCTCAAGATGCTCCGCGCGCTGAACCTCAGAGGGCGACAAAGTTCTGTTCTCCTGAAGTTCCTGCACCCATCTCAAGTATGAGAACTGCAGTCTCCGGAGTATCCCACTCCCTGACCATCAATTGCCTCACTGACTTGTGAAACGGGAAGGTCTTAGCTGGACCCCGTAAGCCCGCCATGATTGGGTCCACATTCTCGTGGTTGGAGTCCTCTCGAGGTGCCAGTATACCTAACTCCGCCAAGACAGCAGGAATCAGGGGACCTAACTCATCCCTCTGAAAACGGCGGAGCACCTGGAGATCATCCCCATCCACAGTGGGAGGTTTTGCCGCATCCTCTGATAGTCCCTGCAGACCATGATCTGGTTCCGCGTCTGGGGTGACATCCCCCAGCTAGTCGTCCTGGAGAGCCTCCTCCGAGGACCCCCTCCCCTCTGGAGTTCGAGGTGCCACAGATCCTCCAGACTCTGAGGACTTGGGCTCCTTATCAGAGGAGAGCTCAGCTGCCCTATGCTTGCGAGAGGGCTGCCCCGTGGCCTGGCAGGCCAGAAAACCTTTGTGCATTAAAAGCACAAATCCTGGCAAAAAAAGGAGAAAGACCATCAGAATCCTCCCCAGAGGATCTGAATACTCACTCGATTGCCTTCTGCAGGCCCCTGGGCCTCCTCAGGGCTTAAATCGGGAGAAGTGCCAATGGGAGATCCCCTCCCCCTGCTGCAGGCTGAGATTTCGCGGCCAAAGTTTCTAAAAGGCTGCCGTTCCCGTGCTCAGCAGGAACGGATCGCTGGCCTCACACCACGCTGCCTTTCACCCCCCCCCCCCCCCCCCGGACCAGCGCTGGAGTGAAGAAACTGCTGCTGGGAGCAGCGAGAGTCCCACAACAAACACGAGGAGTCGCAGTCACACACGGAGCATCTGAGCTCCTTCGGCATGTCGGTGGTGGTGCGTGAGAACCACGTAGAGGACAGCCGTATGGGGGGAAAGAAAAAAAGGCCTCTGCGAGCTGCAAAAGAAAAAACAAACAAAGAAAAGACCTTGGAGCTGCCTCCCGGCGCCGGTGAAAAGGCAGTAGTAAGGCTAGGGAGAGCGCTGTCCAAAACCTGAAAGAAAAACAAAAACCCTCTCTATTTTTTTTTGGGAACTAACTTTACAATCACTAAATACACAAACAGAAAAAAAAGAGACAGCCTTATCTGGAGCCTTGGCAAAGTTTCATCCGCCGCCCCCGAACTCCAGAAGGTGAGGGAACTGGACCACCCTTTCAACTTCCAGCGTGGGAAACTGGAGCAAATTTGGGTCACCAACCCCTGCTCGTCCGGCTCTGCTACTAGGAAGGATGGTCCCACCAGGACCTACCAACTTCCTAGGAAGGAAATCCTGTCCTAAGTCCTGGAATTTGTTTTATGTATTTATTTATTTTTAAAAAGGAGGTTCAGAACTGCAGGTTTTGTACCTCCTCCATCTGCTGGAGACAGAATTACTGAGGGGTTGCAGGTGGTACAGGAAAATTAGTTCTTACCTGTTAATTTTCGTTCCTGTAGTACCACGGATCAGTCCAGACCGTGGGTTGAGCCTCCCTTCCAGCAGGTGGAGACAGACCAAAACTGAAAGGGTATCCTATATGAGGACAGAGCCTACCCTGCAGCCCTTCAATATAACCATTGTCAAAGCAGAAAACAAAACCAGAATAGGATCAAGCAAGTAACCATAAAGCTCAATTGAGCAACTTTAGAACAATGTAAAAAACTTGGTAGGACTAACCGCTCTTGCATATACTTGGTGCTTGAACAACCAAGGCTTCCGGTGTAATTGCTCAGTATTCTTGCAAAGAATGAAGTATCAAAATCTGCAAATCTGCAAGAACAAGCTTCGATAGGACAGAAAAGAAAGACAAACAGGGAAGGGTGTCTGGACTGATCCGTGGTACTACAGGAACGAAAATTAACAGGTAAGAACTAATTTTCCTTTCCCTGTACATACCTGGATCAGTCCAGACCATGGGATGTACCAAAGCTTCCCTATCCCGGGTGGGACAGAGACAGTCCCGCTCCAAGCACTTGCCGCCCAAATGAACCAAAGACCAGTGTTTGCACATCCAAACGATAGTGGCGAGCAAAAGTATGCAGGGACGTCCAGGTGGCGGTCTTGCAAATCTCTTGCAGAGAAACAGATTGACTCTCCGCTCATAAAGTAGCTTGAGAACGTTGCAAATGAGCCTTTAGGCCCTCCGGAATCGCCCGACCTTGGCAAAGACAGGCCGAGGAAATGGCCTCCTTCAACCACCGCGCAATTGTGGTCTTAGAAGCTGGTTTGCCCTGATTGGGACCACTCTAGAGGACAAAAAGATGGTCCGAGACCCGAAAGTCATTGGTGATCTGAAGATACCGGAGTAGGACTCGTTTGACGTCCAGTTTACGAAGATCGCCTCCAGCGGTACCTGCAATCTCCTCTGGGGAGAACGCTGGAAGCTCTACTGACTGGTTGACATGGAAGGTGGCGACAACCTTCGGCAAGAAAGAAGGCACAGTCTTGAGGGAAACACCTGAATCGGAGAAGCACAAAAAAGGTTCCCGACAGGACAATGCTTGGATTTCGGAAACCCGCCGAGTGGAGGAGATAGAAACAAGGAAAACTGCCTTGAGCGTGAGGTCTTTTACCGTAGCCCCATGGAGAAGTTCAAACGGGGCAGCACAGAGGGCCCGGAGGACCAGATTAAGACTCGACGACGGGCAAGTAATGCGAGCGGGCGGACGCAGGTGTCAAACCACATCCAGGTGGCCCGCTAGGGAATGACCCTCGACCATCCAAGGAGAGCGCAGAGAGTGGAAACTTGTACGTGCAGGGAACTGAAGGAAAGGCCCTTGGAGAGACCTTTCTGTAGAAAAGAAGCAACGAGACCGGGGCGGAACGTGCGGAGACACCGGACTCCTCATAAACAGTCTCAAAGACCTTCCAGACGCGCATGTAAGCTAGAGAAGTTGACTGCTTCTGGGCTCGCAGCAAGGTGGAGATAACCTCCTCCTTATAACCCTTACGCCTCAGGCGTCGCCGTTCAAAAGCCAGGCCGCTAGACAAAAGCGATCGGCCTGGTCGAAAAATGCGGGTCCCTGCCGTAGTAGACGAGGAAGATGGCCTAGCCGAAGAGGTCCGTCCGTCGTCAGGTTGACGAGATCTGCGAACCATGGTCTGCGAGGCCATTCGGGTGCTACCAGAACCATGGGCCCTCGGTGGAGTTCTATTCTCCTGAGAACTTTTCCCACCAGGGGAACACATACAGTAGGACGTCCGTGGGCCAAGAGCCAGAGCATCCACGCCCTCCGAGCTGTGCTCCCTCCAGCAACTGAAGAACCGATTGGCTTGGCATAGAACAAGGTCGCCATGAGGTCCAGGTGAGGGGGACCCCCACCTGTCAACAATCAGAACCATGGCTTCTTCCGAGAGTTCCCACTCTCTCGGATCGAGCGATTGGCGACTGAGAAAATCGGCCTGAACATTCTCCTTGCCCGCGATGTGGGAGGCCGCCAGATGTCGTTCCGCCCAGATGAAGAGACGGCTGGCTTCTAGAGCCACCAGGCGACTGTGGGTGGCCCCCCGATGGTTGATGTAAGCCACAGTGGTGGAGTTGTCGGAAAGAAACCTCACCGCTTTGCCGCGTATCAGGGGCAGAAACTCCTGCAGAGCCAGACGCACCGCCTGGGCCTCCAAGCGATTGATGTGCCAGCGAGTCTGAACCGGCGCCCAGATCCCCTGAGTGGACTGGGACAGGCAGACCGCATCCCAGCCCAAGAGACTGGCGTCCGTGGTTACTATCGTCCACTGTGGAGATTGAAGGGGCATTCCTCGGAGATGATGAGGAAGCGAAAGCCACCACTGCAAGGCAGCGATGGTAGAGTCCAAAAGAGGGAGGACTATGTGAAACTGTTCCGACACCGGCTGCCAACAGGATAGCAAAGCTTTCTGTAACGGTCGCATATGAGCAAAAGCCCAGGGAACTAGGTCAATGGTTGAAGCCATGGACCCTAAGACCTGCAGGAAAGTCCCAGGCCGTTGGAAGAGGTAGCGAGAGCAGATTCCGAACCTGGTCATCAACTTGAGGACCTGTGCATGAAGCAAAAATACTTTGCCTACTCGAGTGTCGAAGTGGGCTCCCAGGAACTCTAACACTTGGGAGGGCTAAAGCTTGCTCTTGGAAAAATTCACTATCCAACCGAGAGACGCAAGGAGAGCTAATACCCGATCCACCGCCTGTCTGCAAAGAGCCTTCGACTTGGCCCGTACAAGCCAGTCGTCCAGATAGGGGTGGACTAGGATTCCTTCCCGGCGGAGGGCCGCCACTGCCACTACCATGACCTTGGTGAAGATGCGTGGTGCGGTCGCGAGTCCGAAAGGCAGGGCCCAAAACTGGAAATCCCGGTTGAGGATGTGGAACGAAGATACTTCTGGTAATCGTGGTGAATCGGAATATGGAAGTACGCCTGTCAAATCTCGGGAGGCGAGGAACTCTCCGGGGTGAACCGCCGCGATGACCGCTCACAAGGTTTCCATGCGAAAATGTGGGATCTTGAGGCCCAGTTGACCTTCTTGAGGTCTAAGATCGGTCGAAAAGCCCCGTCCTTCTTGGGAACCACGAAGTAAATGGAATACTGACCTGCGCCGAGCTCCGCTTTCGGAACCGGGACCACTGCGCCCAGATCCAGTAGTCTGACGAAGGTTTGCTCTACCGCTTCCCGCTTGAGACGATCGCATGGGGAGAATATGAAGAGATCCGGTAGGTCGCGAACAAGTTCGAAAGCGTAACAGTCTCGGACAATGTCGAGGACCCACTGGTCCGACGTAATTTTGACCCATTCCTCGAAGAACAGGGAGAGGCGACCGCCCAGCAAAGGAACAGAGGAATGGGTCGACTGAACTTCATTGTGAGGCAGGCTTTGGGGTGGGGCGCTGGGACTGGCCCTCGCGAAAGGAGCGACGCCCACGAAAAGGCTGAGACCAAGATTGAGACAGAGAAGAATAACCCCTAGAGAAGCCACCTTGTCCGCGGGGCGTATACCTCCTGTGTCCCCGGAAGCGAGGACGGGAGGGCGTAAAGGAACGAGTTTGTTTTGGCTGGTCCTCAGGAAGCTTATGAACCTTATTTTCCCCCAAGGAGTCAATAAGCTTCTCAAGGTCCTCTCCAAAAAGCAACTTACCTTTGAAAGGCAACGTGCCCAGCTGTGCCTTGGAGGACGGGTCGGCTGACCAATTGCGCAGCCAGAGGAGCCGTCTAGTGGATAACGCCGAGGCCATTGCCTTCGCCTGGACGCGGAGGAGGTCGTAGAGCGCATCAGCCCCATATGCGATGACGGCTTCCAGACATTCAGCCTGCTCCGCTTCTGCAGATGGGAGGTCCTGGGTGCTGAGTAATTGTTGAACCCACCTGAGACCTGCCCGCTGCATGAGACTGCTGCAGATAGTCACTCGGACCCCAGAGCCAGGAATTAAAAATATGTTTCATATGGGCCTCGAGCTTGCGGTCCTGTCCGCCCTTCAGAGCTGTCGATCCCACCACAGGAATAGTGGTGGGCTTGGTGACCGCAGAAACAGAGGAGTCCACAGTGGGAATTTTCAACATGTCTAAGTATTCCTCCGGGAGGGGGTAGAGCTTATCCATAGCCCGCCCCACCTGGAGTCCCGCTTTGGGAGCCTCCCATTCACGCAAGAGCAGTAACTTGTGCATCGGATGAAAAGGAAAAGCGCTTGCCGGGGCCCTGAGTCCCGCCAGGACTGGGTCCATATTCTTGGGCAAGGAGGCCGTAAGGGTATCCACAGGGGGCCCCCTCCAGCCCCAGCTCCTGGAGGACAAAAGGGATGAGGGGCTCCAACTCCTCACGCTGAAACATGCAGAGACCCCTAGGATCGTCCCCCTCCAGGGTGGGAGTGCGCTCACTAAGTCTGAGGTGGGATCCGGATCAACTGGGGTCACTGGGAGGTCAGGGATGGGGGCCACCCCCGGTACCACCTGCACCCTAACGGACCCCGGAGGTTCCGCGGCAGGACAAATAGGTAGCGGCGCGGGGCGCAGCCCTCCTCCTCCTCCTGCAAGCTAGCCAAATAGGATTTATGCAGGAGGAGGACAAATTCTGAAGAAAAACAACTTTTAGATTTCCCGGGTTGGGGGGGGGGAAATGAAATGCTAAAATCTGGCTCCCCAGCCCCAGGCAGTTCCGAATCGGGAGCTGTAGAAAAACCCAAAATGGCCACCGTTCCCGGGCTTTGCCGACCCGGGAACATGTGCTGGGGGATCCGCCCCCGGGCTGAATTTGCCTGCCCTGCCGAGGAGGGGCCTTCCTCGGCAGGCAGGCAGGCAGGCAGGCAGGCAGGCAGAGCCCCTCGTGTGATAGGCATGACGAGGGCTGCCCATAGGCAAGGCAGGCTGCTGGCCGCAGCATCCTCAGTGAAGAGGAGCCGCGGGCTGAAGAAAAAAAGTTAAAAATAGATTTGATTGGCAGCCCGCTGGCAGGAGCAGAGGCACGGGAGTGAAGCCTGCACGCTCCTGTCTATCTGGCTGCCGGTTCGATCCCAGGTAGGAGCAAAAATAAAATCTTCTGAATTTTAGGATTTTATTTATTTTATTTTTTAAACTGAGCACAACAATGGAGCACTATGCTCCCTAGGCAGCCAGAGGGGGGGGGGGGGGGGGGGGGGGAGAAGACGACAGACTGAACCAGCCTTGGTCCCCACACCTGGAAGCAACCACGGACTCAGGCTATGCTCCGCACAAGGGGCGAAGCCCCCCTGAGTCCAGCAAGAGCCAGGAGACGGGACAGTCTCCTGCACAGACTGAAAATTAAACTCACTCTTTTTTTTTTTTTTAGAAAGAAATCCAATCAAAATCCCTAAGGAAGAAGTACTTGCTTGATCCAAGAAGAAAGGAAGAAAAAGAAGGCTGACTAACCTAAATCAGGAGACCGAAGGGTGAGCTGATCCACCTGCTGGAGACAAACAAATACTGAAGGGCTGCAGGGTAGGCTCTGTCCTCATATAGGATACCCTTTCAGTTTTGGTCTGTCTCCACCTGCTGGAAGGGAGGCTCAACCCACGGTCTGGACTGATCCGGGTATGTACAGGGAAACCAAGTTATATGCCAGTGGTTCTGAGACTCTCTCTATCTCCATCTGCTGGAAGGAAGGCAAAACCCCAGGAGTCTGGACTGATCTGGGTACATACAGGCAAAAATAAATTCCTATAAGTTAATCATTTATGCCAAGCAAAGTTATACACCGGGGAAGTCTTTCATCTTACCGGAGTAAGGATTGCTGCTCAAACTTCCTTCCCTGCCAGTTAACGCCGTGCTGGGGGTGGGAAAAGGGATGCTGTAGTAATCCTGTAAACCAGAAGAGGCATAATCAGACCAAATGAAGCTCCTCTTCCTCAGGACATCATCACAGAGCTTGTCTAGGACAACCTGGGGGCATGGGCACATGGAGTGGGCTCTTTGGGAGGAGGAGGGGGCTGGTGGGCCCTTCTCCTCTACGTCCTTTGTCCCTGACTGAGCAAGCTCTATGAGGGAGGGGGTGTTATCCTCCATGTCCCTCACTGAGTGGGCTGACAACCACGGAAGCCAGGGTTCAAATCCCACCACCGATTTTTGTGACCTTGAGCAAGTCACATCGCCCTCCGTTGCCTCGGGTACGAGCTTAGATTGTGAGCCCTCTGGAGATGGTACCCGAACGTAATTGACTTTGAAGTGTTTGAAAGGCAGAATATAAATATGGGAGGCCTCCTCCTCCATGACCCTCACTGAGTAGTGTTCAAGCTGGGCTCTGGCAAGGGGGCCCTCCACTTCCCTTTCAGCAGAACAGAAACTCACCAATGGAAACCTTGTTTGAAGCATCTGTAGGTCATCATAGCCATACACCTGGGGCTGCAAAAGAGAGATGCTGGTTCAGAACACACACTCCCCTAAATCAAACTGTTTATCAGCACCACTGGGAAGAAAGGCAAAAATCCAATGAACCCTACACATGCTGAAGCCAAGACTGGAAGCTTTGAAAGCTGAAAGGAAGGGGGCGGGAGTCTATTCTATTAGAAAGGGAATAGCCCATGCAATTCAGAATGGGCATAGCACGGGGCAGCAAGGGAAGGGAAAGAAGAGGACAGCAGATAGCAAGGGAGTCACGCTCAATCTCATTCCTCCCCCTCCCTCACAGGACTCAAGATGATGCAAGCTTTACACCTAAATACCATCTGTCTGTCGGAGTTTAATGTTGCAAGTCTATCAGACTGGGACTGTTAGCTTGCATCTGGTATATGCTCCATTTCCTGTTGCATGCACCATGTCCCCTTCAAGTCAGTGCTGGAAAAGGGTTTATGGGCCTGCTACTACAGAAGCCCTGGTGTGGGATGCTTTCACACCTGAGCACACAAATAGAGAGGCAGCCACCTTACCGGGTAGGCATGCAGGAGCCCTGGTGCCATGATGTACGGATTAGGTAACAGTGGTGGAACCCCAGGTGGGAGGTTGGGAGGAGCTTTTCCTGAAACAGCCAAAGAAGATATGAACAAATCAAACAAAGAAAATAGTACCACCAGCTTCTCATTATCCTCAAATCACCATCCTGCAAGTCCAAATGTCACCGCTGGCCTTTTCCCCCCACTCGCCATCCTGCAGTACATGTGCTAATGCTATCTTGCACCTAGTCCTCCCCCCTCCTTAGCTACCAACCTGCAAACCCATGTGATAGACTCCTCAAGATGAGACCGTCCGTTCTTGAAAAAGTGACAAAGTACAACAGATCCTAGGCCCCTCTTCCAGTGTTGTCCTCCCCAGCCCCCTCCCCCTCAGTGCATTACATTACCTGAACTTGTTACCACAGAGCTGCGCGTTGAAGCTGTGGCCGTTGAGTTACTATTCAAGCTGAGGCCTAGGCTGCTGGCACTGCTGACCAGGCTGGAAGGGACAGTGGCGGCAGGGGGCGCTGGCACCGTGCTGGAGGCTGTGGAGAAGGTACTGGCAGAAGCATGGAGACTGGGTTCGCTCTCTGCACTGGTGTGCTGTCAGCAGGAGAGAACAGGCGCCATTGGCATTGCAATCACTGGCCCACAGACTAAAGCCACTCGTACACATACCACACATCCAACATTTTGTCATGCAGCTGAACTTCAAAAGAATGTAAGCTCTCAATTTTATATATATATATATATATATATATATATATATATAGTTTACTTTCAGATTTTTTTTAAATTCATGTATATAGAAAATTCGTTGTATAGCTATCATATATTTTCTCCTTGTGTTAAAGACAAAGATTTTAATCTTAGTCTAGTATTCTGATTTAATAGGGCTAGCTGAAAATGAAATCTGAAAGGAATAGCAGGACAGGCATGCTCTGCGTGTGTGTGCAAAGAAACATGAAGTCATCTCTGCGTATATAAACCACAGATGGGGCAAGGCAATCATAAAACTGCATTTTACTAATCCAGGCCCTGCTGCCTGATACCATAATGGACATTTTGGGCTCACCTAAGTCCAGTTCTGTTAAATCAGAGAAAGACCAATGAAATCTAATGAAATTTCCAACAGCAACAGCCTATCACCCAATATGCTGCTCCCATGATACCACAGTGAAAGAGTAGCCTAGCGGTTAGAGCAGTGGGCTGAAAACCTGGGAAATCAGGGTTCAGAATCCCACAGCTGCTCCTTGTGGCCTCAGGCACAAAAGGAAAATTGGTCCTTCTTGTAGTACCACGGATCAGTTCAGAGTCCTGGGTTTTGCCTCCCCTCCAGCAGATGGAGACAGAAGTTTTGACTGACCTGCCCTATATCCTGAGGTGCCGCCTGCAGTCAGTCAGTATCGAACTGTACTCAAGCCAGATGAATAAAAACTTTAGTAAAAAACAGTAACTAAAAACAATTTTGCTCCCCCAAACGAGCAGAGGGACGTAAAACTATGCAAACTCAAAAGCCTTGCCCATCCTAAGTGGGACTGGAAACTGAGCCATACTTGATTCTTCAGAGCAAACAAAATAACTAGTTGAGTGGACTCTCCAATTTCCCAAACTGGGTGGGACTCTGGACTGATCTGTGGTACTACAGGAAGGAAAATTAGCATGTAAGAACCAATTTGCCTTTCCTTGTACGTATCCGGATCAATCCAGACTTCTGGGATATACCAAAGCTTCCCTACGCTGGGTGGGACCCTGAGAGCCCCACTTGAAGCACCCTCTCACCAAAGCCCCCTGGTTCTGGGGCTTGGACATCCAGATAGTGCTTGGCAAACATGTGCAAAGACTTCCAAGTAGCTACCTTACAGATCTCTTATGGCGAAACCTGCTGACACAGCCCAAGAGGCCACTTGCGACTGGGTAGAATGAGCATGAAACCCAACTGGGGGAGTTGAGGGTGTCGATGGCCGAGAAGTAGTCGATGCTGGGCTGTCACCAGCTGGTGGCTGATGCTGGCGCGAAGTTGACATTGCCGGCTCTGACGACATCGATGCAATGGACGGAGTTGGGGTTTGAGTACGGAAGAGAAGTTCCATCTTCTCCATTCTGGCCCTGCGACCTTTTAGTGTCATTAGGGCACATTTGGTGCAGGTCAAGGCATCGTGCTCACGTCTTAGACACATAACAGACTTTATGGGGGTCTGTGACGGACATGGTGGGAGTACAGTCCGGGCACCGACGGAACCCCGACGCCATAGCCATGGAAAAAATCGAGCCGCGGTACGGTCGACGGCCAGTAGGCCACGAGGGCCAAACTCAACAGAAATCGATGGAAAACGGGTAAAAACTTACCGGAGTACCGCGGTCTGAAAAAAGTTAAAGGAGGGACCCCTGTGGGGCAGATTAACTTGTAGTAATTCCGTGAGGAAAATTCCTGTCAGGAATCTCTGCAGAGCTCCTTTACCGCAAGGCTACTGCTGCACGGAAAAAAAGATGACTGAAGGGGGACCCCTGCTGGCTGCAGGGTTAGTGCCATGCTGGGCAAGCCCAGTAGGGGCCAGTCAAAATTCTGGAAATTTTGACAGAAGTTTTCCGTGATTGGGCTCCATCCTGTGATGTCACCCATATGTGAGGACTACCATCCTGCTTGTCTCGTGAGAAAAACCTTTTACAAAACTATCCTGTAAAAAGGCCAAGACATCACTCACGGAGGCACAGGTGGTATCCACCTGTTTTCCACACACCAAGACTCAAACACCCCACACCCTGACATATGCCAGGGAAGTAGAGGTTTTCCTGGATTGCAAGAGAGTAGCAATCACTGTATCCAAATAACCCTTATTCCTTAACCGCTCTCTCTCAAAAGCCAGGCCACTAAGACAAAAGCGATCTGCCCCTTCCAAACAAATGGAGCCTTGACGGAGGAGATTTGGCAGGAGCTGAAAGTGCAAGGGGCCATCCACCGCTAAGTTAATAAGGTACGCAAACCACGGCCGCTTCGGTGCTATGAGAATTACGTCCCCTCGATGGGCCTCTACACAGTGCAACACCTTGCCAATTAGCAGCCACAGTGGAAACAGGTACAGGAGAACATCTGATGGCCAAGGAAGGACTGGAGTGTCCACCCCTCCGCTCCTGTCTCCCGATGCAGACCTAAGAACCTTGTGGCCTTGGCGTTGCAGAAAGACGCCATTAAGTCCATGCAGGGCCGACTACACTTGCAGCATATGAGGCAAAAGGCTTCCTCTGAAAATTCCCACTCTCTGGGATCTAGCTGGTGTCTGCTTAGGAAATATGTCTGTGCCTGCAATGTGGAAGGCTGTGATCCTCTCCAGAATCAGTTCTGCCCAGCTGATCAACTCCCGGGTCCTCCAAGGCTACCGCTCGGCTCTTGGTATCTCCTTGGCGATTTATGTAGGCCACTGCTATCGCATCGTCTGACAGGATCCGAACTGATCTCCCCTTCACCAGAGGGAGGAGAGCGTGTAGAGCCATCCGCACCGCCCTGGTCTCTAACCTGTTGATCGACCACAATGCCTCCTCCACCGAACAGTACTGACAGACTGCTCCCCACCCGCAAAGGCTGGCATCCGTAGTTACGACTGTCCAGGTGGGAAACTCCAAGTCCGCTTCCCGGCGCAACTTATCCGGAAGGAGCCACCAAGAGAGACTGGAGCGTGCAGATTCGGTGAGGAAGAGGCAGGTGAAACTGCTCCAAGATGGGGTCCCAACGGGATAAAGCAGACTCTAGAGGTCTCATATGAGCAAAGGCCCAAGGAATCCAGCTCCAAGGTGGACATTATGGACCCAAGGACCTGCAAATAAACCCAGACCCTGGGTAAACGTTTGTTCAGCAGCTAGCGCACTTGAGCCTGCAACTTGGAGATCTGGTCCTCTGTGAGAAAAACCCTGCCCAAACGCATGTTGAAAAGCGCCCCCAGAAACTCTAAGGTCTGAGAGGGGACTAGGTGACTCCTGGCCAAATTGATTATCCACCCTAGGGATCTCAAGAGCTGGAGGACTCGATCCACCGCCATCTGACAGAGATTTTGATTTCGCTTGGATCAACCAATTAAGGATGAACCAAGACTCCCTCCTTCGGGAGCACTGCCACCACCATTACCATTACCCTTGGTAAATGTCCTGGGAGCAGTCATGAGTCTGAAGGGCAGAGCGCAAAACTGTAATGCTACCCCAGAATCATGAACCTTAGGTACTTCTGGTGGTCGGGGCGGATCCCTATGTGTAGGCATGCCTCTGTTAGGTCCAGCTAGGAGAGGAACTCCCCTTTGTGGACCGAAGCAATCACTGAATGGAGTGTTTCCATGCAAAAATGAGGAACCTTGAGGGAGATGTTGACCTTCAAGTCGACATTGGGCCAGAATGTGCCTTCTTTCTTAGGCACTATGAAGTAAATGGAGTAGTGACCTGATCCCGCTCTTTCAGGGGCTTTGGCACGATGACCCCTAATTTGCTAAGGTGATGGACAGTGTCCCGCATCGCTGTTTTTGCTCGTAAAAGCACGAGACCACCAGAAACCGATCTCGGAGTGGACAAGCACATTTTAAAGCATAGTCTTGTCTTACACTGATGACCCATTGGTCCGATGTGATTTTGGTCCACTCCTTGTAGAACAGAGCTGAGACTGAGGAGTGAACCGGCCCCTAGGCACCCAGTAAGAGCAAGGGGCAAACACTGTTGCTCCCTACAAGAAATGAAAACTTTAAGATCTTTTTTTTTTTTTTTTTAAACTGAAATTAGAAATTAAGAACTTGCTTGATCCAAATAAGACAGAAAGAGGGAGAAAGTAGACTTTCCCAAACAATGAATGGGTGGGAAGGGATTACTTTCTCCCCTTTTGGTTTGGCAATATATGTCCCTTGGATGCTCCCCCTGCTGCACTAAATCCTCCCCAAACATGTCTGATCGGGAGGGCCCCAGATAAGCCTTTGACCAAACATCTGCAGGCCAGTTTGTTAACCAAAGCAGATGCCTGGCCGAAACTGCAGACATAACTCTGGAGGATGTCCTAATAAGATCGTACAAGCATCAGCTACATAGGATACTGTTGCCTCTAAGCGTTCCGCCTGCTTCTTGGAGAACAATGGCAATGTTTCCTTTGCTTGCAACTGTTGAACCCAGCGCAAACAAGTTCTCTGCATAAAACTGATGTACGTACCACAGCCAGGATACCCAAAACAAAAACCTCAAAAATCCTCTTGAAGTTCCAGCTTCTGGTCCTTTCCATCTTTCAGTGCAGCAAACCTCGCCACCGGAATGGTGGTTTACTTGTCACCGAGACCGAAGAGTCTACCTTTGGAAGCATCAAAAGTGTCTCCTCCAATAACCAGCACAACCTCACCACAGTTTCAGGGGTGTCCCACACCCTGACAACCAGCTGCTTTACTGACTTGTGGAAGGGAAAGGCCTTAGCCGGACCTCTCAAGCCGACCGTGATGGAGTACACCCCTTCTTGGTCTGACTCCACCTGAGGAAATTTGATGCCTAGCTGTTTGAGCATGTGGAATCAAGAGCCACAACTCTTCCCTGTGAAACTGCCGGACCACCTTAGGGTCGTCCCCTTCAGTCACCAGCACTTCCTCCAGATCTGGATTCTAAAAAGTGCTGAGGAGACTCCGCCCTCAGAGACCTATCCAGCAGAACATCATCTTCGAAGTCCTGGAGTCCTCCATGGGGCCGCCACGCTGCCCAGCCAAGCCGAGTACCCTCCGGATGCTGGGCGATGTCTTTTTGCAGGACTTGAGTCTCCTTGGCAGCTGACCCTGGGTACAAGGGTGCTTCTCCCCTGCTACCTTTCTAACCGGTTAGGCTCTGTGGTGAAGTAGGAGGAAAAGGCCTGAGAATCCTCCTGCATTAAGGCCTCCTCATCTTTGGAGACTTCCAGCCTTTCAACGAGCCTCTGTATGGCAGGCGATGAGGGGAATACCTTGCCTCCGGAGGAGCCTCCGGTGCTGCTGAGACTACACTCAAGATGGCTGCTATTCCCACACTCACAAGAAAAGGATCTGTGGTGGCTCCTGACTTCATAGACCTTTTACGTGCCGAAATGGAGTATGCACCGGCCAAATGGCCTTCTTCCCTGGAGACGCAGCGGGTACACAAATTTGCACAGCTTAGACAAGCGCGTGTATCCCCGCACGAGTGGCAGTCCTTGCAGAGATCCTTGGCTGGCGCCATGTGCATCCCAATGCGCTGCCGCCTCTTCACCTCACCACCGCAATCTCATCAATGACAGGACCCCAACTACCAGCAACTCTCATCTGTGTCTGGTGTGATCTCACACTAAGCCAGCTGAAGTCAAGAAACTCTCTCCAAGTTGCTGTGTGGTCATTTCTTTTTTTTTGTAATAGACAAAAGTACTTTCCTGAATGCTGCAAAGTGGCTGCTGGTTCCAGAGGGCTCTCCATGGGATCAAAGGAACTGGACCACCAGTTAATCAAAATTTCCTCAGTGTCCAGGAACGAGACAGAATCAAGGGTCACCAACCCTCTGCTCATCCACCTCAACCAGGGAGGACAGCCTCCACCAAGGACCTAACCACCCCCAAGGAGGAAGCTCCTGAAAGAAATCCATGTTGCTGCTTTTTTTTTTTTTTTTTTAACTCCATATTTTAAACCTCTACCATCTGTTGGAGTTAGAGAAATACTGAGGGACTGCAGATGGCACTCAAGTTAGGTAGCATGGTCAGTAAAGCTTTTCTTCTGTTTCCATCTGCTGGCAGGGAGACAACCCAGGAGTCTGCACTAATCTGGGGTATGAACAGGAATGGCAAAATTACTTACCTGATAATTTTGTTTTCCTTAGTGTAGATCAATGGACTCAGGACCATGGGTTATGTGCTCCCCTGCTAGCAGATGGAGACTGAGTTAGGTTTCAAAGCAGTCATTCTAGATACATCCCTGCAGTGACCTCAGCCATTCAGTATTCTCTTCAAAAGCCATTGTGGACATACTATTGAAAAACTTGAATAAAATTTGAATATAACTTAATAACTTGATTAAAAGGTTGATTAAAAACTGGTGACCATAACTATACTCAACCAAACATAAGCGCTGAATCCCAGTAATATTATAGATGCCCTGATCTAGGGATAGGGCGATGCTTACCCGTTACCTCTTGGAATCGGGATTCACCTCATAGGTGATTCCTTGGCACTGTTCATGGGCAGCCATGGGCAGGATGCTGAGTCCATCTGTCTACACTAAGGAAAACAAAATTATCAGGTAAGTAGTTTCTCCATTTCCTAGCGTGTAGCCAGATGGACTCAGGACCAATGAGATGTACAAAAGCTACTCCCGAACGGGGCGGGATGCTGCCTGCGGTCCAGTTAGCACAGTCCTCACAAAGGCCGCGTCCTATCAGGCCTGAATGTGCAAGCGATAAACCTGGAGGTGCTGTGCAAGGAAGACCACATCACTGCTTGGCAGATGTCGACGGAATACTGTAGCTTAGTTTCTGCCCAGGATACTGCCCGGGCCCTAGTGGAATGAGCCCTAACCTGAATGGGTAAAGGCTTCTTTGCCTCTACACAAGCTCCCGTGATCACTTCAGCCTTGATCCAGCAGGCTATGGTAGCTCGCAAAGCTGCTTCACCTTGTTTCCTTCCACCGTGAAGAACAAACAAGCGGTCCATTTTGCGGACAGTTTCTGAACGTTCCAGATAACGTACTAAAAGCCTATTGACGTTTAAGTGGCGTAGGAGGTGGTAGTCTTCAGAGTGCCTGCTTCTATCTAGGGACGGTAAGGAAATGGACTGATTCAGGTCAAACTCTGAGACTACCTTTGGCAAGAAGGAAGGAACGGTGCAAAGCTGCAATGTTCCTGGAATCAACCGGAGGAACGGCTCCCAACACAACAGCACCTGAAGTTCAGAGATGTGATGATCCGAGCATATCACCACCAAGAATACAGCCTTCAGCGTTAGCAGGCGTAGAGATAGACTGCGCAGTGGTCAAAAGGAAGGCCCTGCTAAAATGTCCAATACTTGATTGAGGTTCCATAGGGGGACTGGCCACTTTAAGGGTGGTTGGATGTGTTTAACCTCTTTTAGGAAATGGGCCAAGTCCGGATATATGTCGACAGGCAGGCTCCACTCACCTCGCCTCTGAAACAGGAACGTGCTGCCACCTGAACCTTCAAGGAGTTGAGGGATAACCCTTTGTTCAGGCCATCCTGTAAAAATTCCAGAATCATGGGGGGATCTTGGTCGTCCGAAGGGGCACCCCGCGTTACTCGCACCAGGCTTAAAATATTCTCCAGATCTGCATGTACGCCAAGGATGTCGAGAACTTCTGCTTGCGCAAGAAGGTGGCGATTACTGCCATCAAATATCCACGCTTTGCCAGGCGAGCCCTCTCAAGGGCTGGACCATAACACAAAACTGAGTTGGGTTCTCTTGAAGGATCGGACCTCGTTTGAGAAGGTCCCTGTGCGGAGGGAGGCATAGGATGCTCTCCACCAGAAGCCTCTGCATACCACGGGCGTCTGGGCCAATCTGGGGCCACTAGAAGGACTAATCCTCTTTGACGTTTGATCTTGCAAATGACCTTGCCCGGCAGAGACCACAGAGGGAAGGCGTACAGTAAGTCCTCCTCTGGCCAGGTCTGGACAAAAACAATCAAGAGCACCGCTCTATCGCTAAGCTGTTCAATAAACTTTTGAAAGAATAATGTGTGTGTTGAAATTATTTTTAATAAAGTAAATACCTACACTATTAATGGTGAAAAAATTTTGTCATCTATGTGGATTTAAAAATATTTAAGTGGAGTCAGAGAAAGGTTTCATACATAGTGTAGGTGCCCCGCACCTCCGTAAGGTGAACTTATAATCATCAACCTTCCTCCTCCTCCTCAATGATCTTTAAACAATTATTTTTTGAAAATTTTCTATGTGAACTTGTGTTGTCCCTAACAACACGTGAAAGGGCTCTTCCGTGACAATGCTGTTTTTAAATGCGTGACCGCAAAGAGGATTACTCCGTTATACTCAATGAGAATGTCAATAAAGGGTAAAAACAGACTTCCCCGATTTAGGTTGGTGTGTCCATACTTCTTCTGCGTTATCCCAACATGTTTCAGACAAGAATGCCTTTCCTCAGGGGATTCGTTGTTTACCAAGACCAACTTCTCGGAGTCTGCAGCCCTCTCCTCGACGGTTTCTCCTGGACTCTAGACGTTGTGCCACAGGGCGATCTGTCTCTGTCGATCGCCGGGAAGAAGCCCTTTCACGTGTTGTTAGGGACAACACAAGTTCACATAGAAAATTTTCAAAAAATAATTGTTTAAAGATCATTGAGGAGGAGGAGGAAGGTTGATGATTATAAGTTCACCTTACGGAGGTGCGGGGCACCTACACTATGTATGAAACCTTTCTCTGACTCCACTTAAATATTTTTAAATCCACATAGATGACAAAATTTTTTCACCATTAATAGTGTAGGTATTTACTTTATTAAAAATAATTTCAACACACACATTATTCTTTCAAAAGTTTATTGAACAGCTTAGCGATAGAGCGGTGCTCTTGATTGTTTTTGTTTAGTATAGCAGTTCGCAGCAAAGGTGTATCTTTTGATATAGATCAGGTCTGGACAAAGGCATCGATCCTTTGGGAGCGCTGATCTCTTCTGCGACTGAAGAATCAGGGGACCTTTGCATTGTGATATGTGGCCAGTAGGTCGAAGGATGGGAGGCCCCAGCAATCTACCAGGAGCTGGAAGGCTCTGGTCGACAATGCCCATTTTCTTGGATCCAGACTGCCTGCTGGGAAAGTCTGCTTTGATGTTGTCTTTTCCCACGATAGGGGAGGCAGAAATCCCTTGTAGATTTAACTCTGCCCATTCCCATAAGGGGGTCTATTTCCAGAGACACTTGGTGACTTTTAGTTCTTCCCTGGCTGTTGATGTAGGCTACTGTTGCGTTGTCAGACATCACGCGGACTACCTGGCCCCGGAGTCTGTGACTGAATTGCAGACATGCTAATCTGACAGCTTGGGCTTCCAGGCGGTTTATGTTCCAGCGTACATCTTCCTTGGTCCATTGCCCCTGGGTTGTTAATTCCTGACAGTGAGCTCCCCACCCTCGGAGGCTCGCATCCGTCATGAGGGCTAGTCAGTTCGGTGGAGATAGGCATACACCCTTGTTTAGATGAACTTCCTGTAGCCACCACTGGAGCTGAGAACATACTTCCATCGGTAGGTGGAGGCGAATCAAGTAGTCTTGAGACAGTGGGTTCCAACGTGACAGCAGGGAGCGTTGGACTAGCTGCATGTGTGCCCTCACCCACAGTACTACCTTCAGGGTTGACGCCATCAGGCCGAGGACCTGGAGATAGCTCCACACCCTGGGGTGCACTGTGTTCGTCATTCAACGCACTTGGCACAACAGCTTCCTTATCCTCGAGGGGGGGCAGGAAGACTTTGTCCTGCTTGGAGTCGAACTGGACTCCTAGGTACTCTAAGGAATGGGAGGGCTTGAGGCTGCTCGTGACCATTTTCACAACCCAACCAAGTTCCTGAAGCAGGGACATGGCCCTACTGGTCACCTGGAGGGGCTCTTCCAACGATTTCGCCCGGATCAGCCAGTTGGCTAAGTAAGGGTACACCAGCATCCCTTCTTTCCTCAGTGCCGCCATCACGACCACCATAATTTTGGAGAATGTTCTGGGGGCGGTTGCTAGGTCGAAGGGCAACGCCTGGAACTTGATAATGGTGGCGCAGAACCACAAAGCGTAGGAAACACTAGCGGTCTTGACGGATTGGAATATAAAGGTAGGCTCTGAGAGGCCCAGGGAGGTTAAGAACTCTCCCAGTTGTATGGCCATTATGACTGAGTGAAGAGTTTCCATGCGGAAGTGAATTATCCGCAGATGACTATTGATGCTCTTAAGGTCCAGGATGGGGCAAAACGAACCTCCTTCTTGGGTACAACAAAATAGATGGAATAAAGCCCTGTAGTTTCCTGGGGTTTAGGTACCGGAGTTATAGACCTCAAACTGAGAAGCCTTATCAAGGTAGATTCCACTGCCAGTTTCTTGTGCTGGAAGTGGCAAGGTGACATCATGAACATGTCCCGAGGGATGCTGTGAAATTCTAGAGCGTATCCTTCTCGTATGATGTCCAGTACCCATTTGCCCGACATGATCTTGACCCATTGCTGATAGAAGAGGGATAGTCTGCCCCCTATCTCCTCGTCCCGTGGATGGGTCAGCCAAACTTCATTGGGAAGTTCGGGTCAAACCGGAGCCCGAACCAGTTCCTCTTTTTGGGTGTCGGCTCCGAAAAGACTGAGACCTTCCCGAGGATCGAGATGTCTGAAATGACGAGTTTCTGTAGGGCCGAAAGCATTGGGAGCCCTTGGCCCAACCCCTCATGGGCAGGGGCGCTACGGCCTCTTTTTCTTATCTTCTGGTAGCTATGGCACTTGAGATTCACCCGATTTACTGGCCAACTTTTCCAATTCGCTTCTGAATAGGAGGGATCCCTTAAAGGGCATATGTGAGGTTTGCCTTAAGAGGTCGTGTCCGCTGACCAATTTCACAGCCAAAGCAGTCTTTAGGCCACCACCACGGAGGCTACTCCTCTGGCCGAGGTACGCACTAGATCAGAGCTTGCATCAGCTAAGGCCACAGCGGGCTCCATCGACTCTCTGGAATGCATCCTGAGCGATCTGCCTCTATCTCTCGAAGCAGACATGAGCGAGCCACCATGGCACAACAGGAAGCAATCTGCAGTGTTTTTGCTGTCACGTCAAAGGCTTGTTTAAGGATGGACCCCAACCGCCTATCGTGTGCATCCTTCAAGGCCTTTCCTCCCTCTACTGGGATAGTTGTATGCTTAGAAACTTCGCAGACCAGGGTGTCTACTTTTGGGAAATGCAGGCGTTCTCTGGCCGCTGGATCCAGAGGGTACAAGGCTTCTAAATGCCTGACCTCCTTTAAAGCTGGCTTCTGGGACGTCCCACTCCAGGTCAATCAACTAATTGACAGCTTCCAGCATTGGGAAATAGCAAGAGGCTTTCCGTAGAAACACCAGGATGGGACTCTTCTTCGGTTCCAACATTGGGTCCATGCCGGGAACTCAGAGTCTTCAGTGTCTGGGAAACCAGGGCCGGCAATTCATCTGTGGAAAAACCGTAACATGGTCCAGCATGGCTCCAAGCCTAGAGGGATTTCCCCATCCTCCAATGAGTCTGCATCCTCCTTCATTGTCCGTGGTGTCTGGGTCTCTGTCAGGGATACCCTTGGTGAGGCGAGGCATATCCCAAGACATGCTGATAGGGCTGGGAGGATAAGACCTTCCCCAGCTGGGGCTCAGACCGGGCAGGGGCAGCAGCTGACTGTACCTAAATAAAGGCTTGAAGGCCCTGAAAGAATTCCACCCAAGAAAAGGTTGCTGGGTCCATATCTAGCCCAGGAGGAACTGGGGTAGGCACTGCTGAACTGCCCCACTCCCGAGGACTACGCAGCCCCAGGATTGCTAGATCCGGGGAGCCACCGGATAAGGTCGTGGCTGACCTGTCCTATGACAGCGGGGCCAAGCTTGGAGAAGTTCTGAGAGCCAGCCCTCCCTGGGCTTCCTCACAGTGCGGACTGGGCAGCCCTAATATGGTAGGCAGCACAAAGTGTCACTTGTGCTTCTTTGTTGCCAGAGCCATAGTTCACTGTGGCTTGTGGGTTCAGCTGGCTAGCGCTTGGACACGAGCGTGCACAAATCCTCCCTGACGCATGTAAGTATAAGCGTCCGGTTGTGAGCGAATGTATGCATGTAATTATGCGTGCTGGTATGCGCGGAGGTGTGTATGCATGTATGCATGCATTAGGCGCACAGTAAGGTCGGCCCACACTGTGCACATGGATGGTCTATGGGGGAAAATTTTGCCGCACCAAACTGCGTGCAAGATGGTGCTGCCGTGGCCTGCCACGTGGAGTGCCCACCAAGCCTGAAGTGGGACCTAGCACATCAGAGGGTTGCTCAATCCGCTCAGAAACCCCCTTCCCTTGCCCCAATGGGATCAGGAACATCGTCGGTGAGGCGTACCGAGCAAAACACCGGAGGAAAGACTTACCGGAGCCTTTCCACATCTCAAACTGAGAGGTCCTACTTTTACTTACCTGGGCTAAGCGCTTACCGACTGAGTACAGAGACTGTCTCCGGCTGTGGGGGGAAGGGCTTAGGTAGTCACCGGTGCGCTCGGCTTCCTGCACCCGCTGCTTTTCAGCTGCTTCAGCAGCAAAGTCCACACCAGGAACTGGTTACCGGACTAAGGCACACCTCTGAGGGATCTCAGAAATCGCCTCAGGAATTCTCAACTGGGGGAAGGGACCATAGGTATCACCGCAGGAGAGTGGGGCTTGATCTTTCTCCAATTTAAATGTAAATTTTCTTCTTCCAGTATTGCAATCCCACTACTAAACATCAATGCCGGTTTGGGGATAGCACATCCACATCTGCTAAGAGACAGAGATATTGAATGGCTGAGGTCACTGTGGGGTTATAATTAAGGTGATGTCAGGTTTGAATCCTGTCTCTGCCTTCATCTGCTAGCAGGAGAGCACATAACCCATTGGTCCTGAGTCTATCTGGCTACCCGCTAGGAAAATGAATACTTCTCTGCTTCTGGCTGCTGCTGGCTGGGGGAGAGAAACCTCAGAGAGGGAGTGGGAACAGAACCCTGGTTGTCAGCCCCATCTGGATGCTGAGGGTTGAGCTTATACAGGGATCTCCAACCCTCTGCTCCGCCCTGCTCTACCTGAGGGATGGCCCACGAAGGAACCTAACACCTCAGGGAGCCTCCTGAAGTCCTACATGCTATCCTCTTCTTCTTTAAATCTTTCCTCTAATATTATTATTATTTTTTTTTTTTTTTTTTTAACTCCAGACTGCAGGTTTGCACCTCTACCATCTGCTGGAGACAAATTCTGAGGGACTGCAGGGGGCACTCTTGGTTATGTAGCAGTGCCTGAAATGTTTTTTTGTTCTCTGCCTCCATCTGCTGGTAGAGATGCAAAACCCACTTGTCTGGACTGATCGTGGGTATGCACAGGAAATACACAGGGTTGCTGATGGCAGCAAAACTGCTCAAACCACAGAACTGCAGGTTTAGCATCATCTACCATCTGCTGGAGACGGAGAAAGTTTCACTGACAGCGCTTGATAAACCCTAGTGCCACCTGAAGTTCCTCAGTATTTCTCTGTCTCCATCTGTGGCACGGATGCATACACCCAGGAGTCTGGACTGATGGCAGCTCCAGACCCCTTGACGGGGAGTGAAGTCCGCTTTGAGCTTGTTTTATTTCCATCTGCTGCAGGGGGACATTACCCACTTGTTTGGACTGGTCTGGCAGAGACAATAAGGAAGCCCATTCAGAAGGGAAAAGGGGAAGTAGTGCAGAATGCAGCGTGAAAGGGAGACATGCACAAGGAGATCATTACTTACCAATAAGGCTGTTGCTGCCGAACGGCCAGAAGATGAGGAGGAAGAAAGGTTGTTCTGCTGGACGGATAGCGTGCTGCAGAGAGAAGGAAAAGAAGCTGGAAATGGCTCACTTCTTTAACTTTCTAAACCATATCCAGAAGTCCTGCACTTTCCCTGTCTATTTAGAGATCTTGAATACTGTCATTCCAAGTGAAAATCACTAGTTCACCACAATTCATGACATTAACATTCATAAGTATTAGAGAACACTGAGTACATCAGTAACATACACCATTATTAGTTACCAGGCAATGGGTAGTCAACAGCACCCTCCCCTCATGATGACTCTTACCTGCTGTGCTGAGTGGTATTAGCGAGCTCCTCGCTGTGAGTGTTCAGGCTGGAGGAGTGCTGACTGGCTGAGTTAAGCAGCGAAGATGCAGAGACTGTGTCATTAAGGGGCGTGATGCCGGCGGCAGTGGGGGAATCTGGTTTCACAGCAGGTCCTGTTGCACCTGCTAAGGGAAATACAGGAGTATCCCTAAGTCCGTGTCAGTCGGACACAAGATGAGGGAATGGCACAAGGCACTCTATAGTGTAAGCTGGCAGGACTTAGCATGGCAGAGATCACCAGAGGACGACATGAAATGATACATGATGCACAAGCAAACTTCAAGAGATAGCATGCTAAGAAAAGAGGGGCAATAAAATCTGCAGGGGAAGAATGCTGCTAGGAGGGGCATCATCTGACAAGGAGCACATAGAATACATAATATGTAAGAATCCTCCTGCAAGCAGCCGGCCAGACAGCTCCAACTCACCTTCCACCGTCGGCGTCACCTGCACAGAACTGAAGCCATTCTACAGGAAGAGAAAGTTTGTCAGTCAGCTCGGCATTTAACTTCTTTTACATATTAATGCAGCAATCACAGCATATTCCCCATAACGAGAGAAGGAACCTAACACTTCCCCACTACATGATTAGACCATTACGGTCCCACAGCCTTCCATTTCTCATTCTGCCATACTACAGTACTCAAGAGTCAAGGAACAGACAACCTCAGCACAAAGTGAAAGGTGCTATACATCCCCTTCCTACTGCACTTTAACAACTACAAACCCTAAAATAGCAATGCATTTCCATGCTTGGGAACCTTCACACCATCGATCCTGCCTAGAGAGCTTCTCATCTAGTAGCAGGTTCAGCCATATAAGCGCTGAGAGGAGAGAATTAAGGAAGTTCCCTGGAGTCTTATGCTAGATACCTTGGCCTGGGTCACATCCTTCTGGGGGGAGGGGGAGAGGGAGTTGGGATACCGCCGGGTCTGTGTGGATCTCTGCTCGTACAGTGGCCCCTGAGTACTGCTCGGAGATGTGTACGTTGCTGTTGGGATGCTGACACTCTGGTAACCAGATTCCTGGTTCTGATTAGCTGAAACTGTAGATGAGGATTCACTGCAAGAGAAGAGACGAGTAGGGTGAAATATGCTTTGCATAGCAATAAAATGGCCACCTGCCTGTCAGCTCTTATGGTTAATGGAGAAATTATTTACCTGATAATTTCATCTTCCTTAGTGTAGACAGATGGACTCAAGACCAATGAGTTATGCACCCCTGCCAGCAGATGAAGACTGAGTCAGATTTCAAAGCTGTCGTCACCCTAGATACACCCTTGAAATGACCTCAGCCCTCCAGTATTCTCTTCAAAAGTCACTGTGGACATACTATTGAAAAAAAACTTGATTTAAAATGATTAAAAACTGATAACCGTTAACTGTACTCAACCAAACACTGAACCCCTGTAAGAATATAGATGCCCTGATCTAGGGACTGAATGATGGCTTACCCATAATCTCTTGGAAACTATATCCACTTCAGGGGCGAATCCTTGGCACCATTCTTGGGCAGCCGTGGGTAGGATGCTGAGTCCATCTGTCTACACTAAGGAAAATGAAATTCTGGAAAGTAATTTCTCCATTTTTTATCATGTAGCCAGATGGACTCAGGACCAATGGGATGTACAAAAGCTACTCCCGAACTGGGTGGGAGGCTGCCCATGGTCTGGTTAACACTGCACTTGTAAAAGGTAAATCCTCTCGGGCCTGAACATCCAGGCGACAGAACCTGGAGAAGGAATGCAGCTCGGCAGATAGACACGGGAGACAGTAGTCTAGCTTCCGCCCATGAGACCGCCTGAGCTCTAGTGGCATGAGCTTTAACCTGAGAAAGTAATTACTTTCCTGCCTCCACATAGGCTCCTGTGACCACCTCCTTAATCCAGCAAGCTATGATAGTCCAAAGCTGGTTCGCCCTGCTTCCTTCCACCATGAAGGACAAACAGGGGTCCGTCTTTTGGACCGGTTCTGAAACTTCCAGATAGCACACCAAAAATCTGACATTCGAATGGAGACTGCGGTATTCTTCAGCATCCTTGTGCTTATGTAGGGATGGCAACGAAACGGACTGATTCAAATGAAACTCCAAGGCTACCTTGGGCAAGAAGGATGGAACAGTATGAAGCTGTAAAACTCCTGGACTCATCCAGAGGAACGGTTCCCAACACAACAATGCCTATAGTTCACTGATGCGACGTGCCAAGCATATAGCCACCAGGAATGCCATTTTCAAGGCTAATAAATGCAAGGAAAGACTGTGCATCAGCTGAAATGAGGGCTCTGCCAAAAATTCTAATACTAGATTAAGATTCGATAAGGGAACCGGCCAACTTAAGGGTGGCCGGAGGTGCTTCACCTCTTTCAGAAAATGGCCACATGCAAATGAGCCGACAGACGGAGGTCTGGTCACTTCGCCCCGAAACAGGAGAGCGCCGCTACCTGGACCTTCAAGGAGTTAAGTTTCAAACCTTTATTCAAGCCTTCCTGTAAAAATTCCAGAATTAGTGGGATTTTGACTGCCCAAGTGGGGACACTGTTCCTCACGCCAGGCCTCAAATATTCTCCAGACCCGCACATACGCTAGGGAAGTTCCCAGTGCAGAGTAAGGTGGTAGTTACTGCCGCAGAATATCCTCACTTCATCAGGCAAACCCTCTCAAGGCCAGATCGTAAGATAGAATATATTCTGCTCCTTGTGAAGGACTGGTCCCTCCTGTAGCAGGTCCCTGTGCGGTGGAAAGCACAAGAGGGGGGGGGGGTGTCACCACCAGGGGTCTCCGCATATCATGGATGCCTGGGCCAATCTGGAGCCAGACTAATCCCCTGTGGTGCTCGATTCCACGAATGACCCTGCCCAGCAGGGACCACGAAGGCGTATAGTAACTCTTCTTCCGGCCAGGTCTGAATGAGTCCGTCGATCCTCAGGGATGACTAATCTCTTCTGCAACTGAAGAATCGGGGAACCTTCGCATTGTGAGATGCAGCCAGTAGGTCAATGGACGGGAGACCCCAGTGATCTACTATGAGCCAACAACACCCACTCTCCTAGATTCCAGACTCTCTCTGTTTAGAAAGACTGCTCTGACTTTTTACCCTATGATGTGGGAGGATGAGATCATTTGTAGATAGATCTCCTTATGGAATGGGCAGAAATACATCTTCTGTGACACTTGCTGGCTTTTGGTTCCTCCCTGGCAGTTGATGTAGGCTACTGCTGTTGCGTTGTCCAACATTACATGGACCGCTTAACCCTGGAGTATGTGGCTGAATTGTAGACACACCAATCTGACTGCCCAGGCTTCCAGGTGGTTGATGTTCCAGAGGCCTCTTCCTCAGTCCTACGTCCGTGGGCAGTCATCTCCTGACAGCAAGCTCCCTAGTCCCAGAGGCTCGCATCTATTGTGAAGACCAGCTAGTTCAGAGAGGACAGAGGTACGCCCCTGCTCAGATGAGCTTCCTGCAGCTACCACTGGAGCAGAGAGCATTCTCACATCGGTAAGTGCAGGCAAATTGAATAGTCGAGGCTGCAGGTTCCAACATTACAGAAGTGAGCGTTGAAGTGGTTGCATGTGTGCCCTCGCCCACGGCACTACCTCCAGGGTTGCTGCCAAACTGAAAACTTGGAGATAGCTTCACACCTTTGGGCGTATCGTGCTCATCAACTGATACCTCTGGGGCATCAACTTCCTTATCCAGGTGGTCAAAAGGAAGATCTTGCCCTGCTTGGTGTCGAACTGGACTCCCAGATATGGGTGCACCAGGATTCCCTCTTTTCTCAATGCTGCCGCTACGACTAAAATAATCTTGGAAAGTGTTCTGGGGAGGTGGCTAGTGTTAAGCGCCATGCCATTTTTTAGGACGCTTATGGCCAGGGAGACAAGAACACAGATTTTCAGTGTAAAACAATCTTTTATTGAACAATATAAGTATTCTCGGGAGATACTGATGTCATGCCTCTGACAACCTGCCCAACAGCACCTCCTCATATACAGGAAGTGATCCTTCTTTTATAGATAACATACAATATTGTGGAAGCTTCTAAACTTGCATGACTGCCCAAAGAATCATTTACATAGGTTGTCATGTCAACAGCATGATGTGACTATCTCTGATTAGTTTTCCCAGGAGGTGGGGCTCATTTACCAATCACTCTCTAGGTAGTCTTTTGTTCTGTTAGAATCTTACTGGTCAAGATAATTAACACATCTGTGGCTGGGTTGATAAAAACTCCTGAAAATAGTGCCTGAAGCTCCCGCCATTGGTTTCTTCTTTGTGACCCAATGAATAGGCCTCACCTTTCTGGTGCCAGCTTGTCTGCATTTATAGATATCTAGGGAAATTCTGCCAGTCTTGCTCAGAAAGTCACTTAGAGTTCATTCAGTCCAGGCAAGCTAAAGAAAAGCAGAGGATTCTGGGGATTTCCTTCTCCATGTTTGTTTTCTGTTCAGGCCCACTCATCACTAGGCCAAAAGTCTGTGCCTGGAACTAATGACAACCCAGTACCGCAAAGCATAGGAACAGTGTTCTTGACAGATTGGAATATGTAGGTAGACCTCTGATAAGTCCAGGGAGGTTAGGAACTCTCCCGATTGTACGGCCATTATCACGGAGCATAGGGTTTCCATGCAGAAATGATTCACTCATAGATGTTGGTTGATGCTTTTGAGGTCCAGGATGGGGCAAAAGGAACCTTCCTTCTTGGGCAGGATAAAATAGAGCCCCATATTTTCCTGTGGCGCAGATTCTGGGATTATAGCCCTTATCCTGAGGATCCTTAATAATAGTCTCCACTGCCTGCTTCTTGTGCTAAGAGTGGCAAGGAGACATCATAAATTTGCCTGAGGAGTGCTGTGAAATTCCAACGCATATCTTTCTCATACAAATTCCAGTACCCATTGTCCGAAGTGATCTCAACCCACCTCTGGTAGAAGAGGGACAGTAGACCCTCTATCTCCTTGCTCCAAGTGCAGATTGGGACGAATCTGAACCCGAGCCTGCCCCTCTCATGGGCTGTCAACTACAAAAGGACTGAGACCACCCAAAAGGCTGATACCTCTGAAATGTTGAGTTTCTGTAGGGATGAAAGCATTGCGAGCCTCTGGATCAACCCCTCAGACGAGGGGCGCTGTAACTGCTCTTATCTTCTGGTAGCTGGGATACTGGAAATTCACCCCATTTACTGGCCAGCTTTTCCAATTCGCTTCCGAAAAGAAATGATCCTTTACAGGGCATCTTTGTAAGATTTGCCTTGGAGGTTGCATCTGCTGACCAATTCCGCAGCCATAGCTGTCTTCTGGACTCCACCATGGAGGCCACATCTTTGGCTGAAGTATGGACTAGATCTGAGCCCATGTCAGTGGGTTCCATAACCACTCTGGAATTCACCTCCCCCCCCCCCGAGTTATCCACCTCCTGAGAAAGGAGCAGGCACGAACACGCTACCAAGGCACAAGAAGCAATCTATAAGGTCATTGCTATTGTGTCAAAGACCTGTTTAGGGATGGACTCAGTCTATCGTGCATGTCTTTTAAGGCCGCTCCTTCTTCCACTGGGATAGTTGTTCGCTTAGAGATAGCACAGACCAGCGCATCCATTTTAGGGAAACGTAAATGTTCTCTCGCTGCCACATACAGTGGATATAGAGCTAACGCTCATCCCCCTTTAAAACTTGCTTCTGGGCATCCCCTTCCAGGTCAATCAAATCCTGGCTGGCTTCCAGTACTGGAAAGCAGCAAGAGGCTTTCCATAGGGAAATCAGAATAGGATTCTTCTTTGGTTCCATCATAGAGGCTGCCCCAGGAACTCCCAGCATCTTCAGGCTCTGGGAAACCAGGGCCAGCAATTCGTCTATGGAAAACTAACATGGCCCGATACGGGGGAATTTCCCCATCTTCCAAGGAATATGTATCCTCCTCTTCATTTGTGCCATCCGGCTCCCTGCCAGGGATACCCCTTGGTGAAGCAAGGCATGCCTTGAGATCTGCCGACAGGACTGGGAGAAAGAGTGCTTACTGGCTGAGGTTCCATCCAGACAGGTAGCAGATTACGCCTGTATGAAAGCTTGAAGGCCGTGGAAAAATTCCACCCAAGAGAAGGTATCCGGGTCCATGCCTAGCCCAGGAGGTACTGGGGTAGGTGCTGCTGAATTTCCTTCTCCCATGGATGACCCAGTCCTGGGGTACTCAGATCCAGGTTACTTCCAGTTAAGGCTGTGGCTAACCTATTCTCTGAATGGGAGGAGCCGGGCTTAGCAAAGTCCGGGGAGGCCAACTCTCCCCGGGCTTCCTCACAGTGCTGACATAAGTTGGAATCCAGGTCAGTCTGTGAAGCCCTAATATGATAAACAGCACAGAGAGAAAGGTGCTTATGTTTCTTGACTGCCAGAGCCATTGACGGCGGTAACTGTGTGTTCTGTCGGCTCCTGCTTAAAATTTTATGCGCACAGATTTCGGGCACCTTGGCAAGATGCAGCAAGGCACACACAGCCTGTGCACCCGGCTTTACCTGTATTCTGCGCTTAGTAGGTTTTATGTGCACGTTATAAGCACTATGCGTACTGACATTCTATGGAGGGCAATACAGCACGCACAAAGACGCACGAAAGATGGCGCCGCCACGGCCTATCGCATGGTGTGCCAACCTTGCCTAAAACGGGTCCTAGTCCACCAGGGGGGCCACTCAACCCGCTTGGAAGCCCACTTCCCCTTACCCTAATGGGATTGGGATCAATGTCAGTACGGCGCGCCAAGCAAGGAAACCAGAGGAACCGAAACCCCTCCAAATGTCTCTGAATCGGGAGGTAAATCAATTTTTAACTTACCTGGGCTCAGCACTTACCAGCTGAGTACAGAGATGGTATCCAGCTGCAGGGGGAGAGTGTTTTGGCCGTCACTGCTTCCTGCACCTGCTGCCTTTCAGCTGCTTAAGCAGCAAAGTCCACACCAGGAACTGGCTACCGGACCAAGGTACATCTCTGAGGATCTCGGAAATCAGCTATCATCTCAGGAATTCTCAACGGGGGGGGGGGGGGGGGGGGGGGGAAGAGACCTTTAGGTATCAGCGCAGGACAGCAAGGCTCAATATTTTTTCTCCAATTTAATTGTAGAATTTCTCCTTCCAAAAAGTACAGCAATCCCACTAGGGAGAGGTACATCCACCATCTGCTGGAGACTGAGAAATACTGAAAGGCTGAGGACACAGCAGGGGTGTATCTAGGGTGATGTCAACTTTGAAATCTGACTGTCTCTATCTGCTGGCAGGGAAGCATAACCCATTGGTCCTGAGTCCATCTGGCTACACACTAGAAAATTCCTTCATTAGACAGAGTGCAGGATTCAGTAGGCCACAGAAAGATCATAGGGCCTATCTACTCTGCCCATCAATCCCCAACATTTCCCATCACTACCATAGCCTATGACTAATTTGAAAACATTGCTGGAATGCCCTTAATTACAAATCTCAAAGTGCTCTATGCCCTGTGAACAGGCAACATGTCTTGAAGTTTAGTTGTTCAATGCTGTAGAAGATCAGACAAGGACATACCTGATCACATCTACAAGCAACATTGTATTTCCTCTGGCATACACTGTCCCCCCTTTAAGGCTATTGTGAGAGCCAGCAAG
The DNA here is from genome assembly GCF_901001135.1 of Rhinatrema bivittatum. Lineage (NCBI taxonomy): Eukaryota > Metazoa > Chordata > Amphibia > Gymnophiona > Rhinatrematidae > Rhinatrema > Rhinatrema bivittatum. Next base: position 24,689,558 of record NC_042630.1, read on the forward strand.
GGTCTACTGGTATGCAAAGCCATTAAAAGCCAACCCATCCATAGCATCATAGGAGACTATCATTATATGCTACACCCTAGCAAAGAAGTGAGGGGGTGCTTTGTGTGCATGCCTCGCACTCTTCTTCCTCTGTGCAACATTCCTCCTACCCACACCCAACACTGCAGTGCTACTAACTCTTCCTTCCACAGCAGGTCGTACTGTGAGAATACGTCACACCCTAGCATAGTGGGGGTGGTGCTGCATGCCAGAGGTTTGGTTACAAGCTTGCTCAGTATTTTAACCTATCCTTTTTCACCCTGTACCATACCATACCTTGCAGTGCTGGTGTACAGGCTGCTCTGAGACTGAGACACAGAGGCGCTTGTAGCAGGTGTGGATTCATACTCCGGGAGAACATGCTCAGAACCAAACTGCAAAGCCCCAAATTGCAGGTTTAGCCCTGAAATATCTGCCGAGCCAGGCATTTCCACTGCCAGAGCAGGAATCTGCAGAGAAATAGCAGCAATAAAGTGCCAACCATTATCCAACAGCTACTGCATGGTCTGTAAGCAGTGTCCTGCCCCAGTATTCACTGCACCACTACAGACACTCAATTTCTCCGCTTTCTTTAGTGAATTTAAAGGTACCAGATTGGCAGCACTACAAGTCAAGTCTTCCCTTTTTCCACTGAATAGGTACAACACAAGCAGCAACTGTGCAAGCTTCCCTGTACTGTGCTCTGCCAACATGCTTGAAAGATCTAACTAAGAACGAGGGGGTAATTTAGTCCCCATGCTTATGACATGTTTGGCCTCTCTGCTAAGGCTGCCATCACTCCCAAATTGAGATGGTGGTCTTAGTGATGTGGGTCACATGTCCACTGGTAACCTTTCACTGTGGAGATAATGGCAACATAGGTAAACAAATCATAACCCTGTGTTAGTCTCTCCTACACAAACACAGAATTAAGACTTGAATGAATGAATGAATGAATGAATGAAATGGTTTCTGGTTCGTAGAATTAATAAAGTGAAGCACCTCTATGGTACCACTTAACAGGCATCAAAATGAAAGCAGTACAGTTTGGAGTGGTTGAGCACTGCCATAAGTATATTTGGAATGGAGAGAAGGATGGGAAACTGGTTCTTACCTGCTAATTTTCATTCCTGAGGTACCACGGATCAGTCCAGACAAGTGGATTTTCCATCCCTACTAGCAGATGGAGGTAGAGAACAAAAACTTTGAGGCACTGCTTCATATACGAGTGTGCCACCTGCAGTCCCTTAGTATTGTACCCAAGCCAAACTACAGTGAAAAACTCAATTATCCCATCTTCCCAGGGCGAACATTAAACAAAGTTAGAGCCCCCTTACCTGGAGCCCCACATTTATCCCCAAGGAAACCAAACAAATCTGGACATCCTATGAACTCTAAATATATACAAACTGAAAATCTGATTCGATTGTCAATGTAGCCAGAACGGTCTTTTGCAGATAAGGGGCTGGGTCTCTGGACTGATTTGGGGTATTTCAGGAACGAAAATTAGCAGGTAAGAACCACTTTTCCTTTCCTATTCGTATCCCAGATCAGTCCAGACAAGTGGGATGTACCAAACCATTCCTGCACTAGATGGGCATCTGAAAGACCCACCTGCAATATATACTCGCCAAACATTGGCTCCCCAGTGCATGGACATTTAACTGATACCGGGAAAAGGTGTGTAGTAAAGACCATGTTGCCGCCCTACAGATTTCCTGTGGCAACACCAACTGACAATTAGCCAAGGAGGCTGCCTGCATTTTAGTAGAATACGCTCACAACCCCTCTGGAACTTGCCAACCCTTGCAAATATAAGCGGAAGAGATAGCTTCTTTCAACCAACAAGCAATCGTGCCTTTAGAAGCTTTACTTCCCTTTTTAGCTCCTCCAAACACAAACAGATGACCTAACTGCCAAAAACTATTGGTGATCTTCAGATACCTCAACAGCAGCCAGCCATCCAACAAATGAAGCTCCCTTGCCTCTGGAGTTTCGGAGGAGCAATTTGGAAACCCAGGAAGCTCCAGTCTGCTTAAGGTGGAACGATGAAACGACCTTGGGTAAAATGAAGGCACCGTATGCCAGAATGCGCCACATCCATAATTCTCAGAAGCAGCTCTCTGCAAGACAACGCCTGTTATGCTGAAATTCATCTGGCTGAACAAATCGCCACCAGAAAAACCACCTTCAAGATGAGGTCCTTTAATGATACGTGCCATAGCGGTTCAAAGGGAGGCCAGCATAGTGCTCGAAGAACCAAATTCAAACTCCATGCCGGGAATGCCCTTCGAACCGGCGGATACAAATGATTGGCTCCCTTCAAAAAACGAACTACATCCGGATGAGAGACTAAGGGTCTCCCTTGCAACTTACCTCAGAGACACCCAAGAGCCGCCACTTGCATGCACAGAGAATTGTACGCCAGACCCTTGGACAAGCCCTATTGCAAAATGGCTAACACCAGAGGGACATCCACCCTCTACAGGTCTAGGCCTTCATCAAAACACCAGGCCTAAAACACCCTTCACACATACACCATAGATATGATGGTCTCCTGACTTGAAGCAAAGCAGGAATCACCCGCTCCAAGTAGCCTTTAGCTCTTAAATGCTCCTCTCAAAAGCCAAGCCATGAGATAAAGCAATCCACCCAGATAAGTCCTTGTCTCAACAGGCCTGCTAGATGACCTAAGCTCAGAGAGCTGTCCACCACGAGATGAACCAGATCTGTGAACCACAGCCAATGTGGCCACTCCGACGCAACTAGTATGACCCTTCCTGGATGCCTCTCGATGTGCCGTAACACGCCACCTACTAGCGGCCTTGGAGGAAACACTTACAGCAGAACTCCTGCCGGACATGGAAGAACTAGAGTGTCTATTCCCTCGGCTCAACCTCTCGTCTGCAGCTGAAGAACCGTGCTGTCTTGGTATTGCTTCATGAAGCCATCAGATCTAGCTGGGGGTTGCCCCAATGGGCGTAAATCAGGTTGAAAGCTTCCCCTGCCAACTCCCATTCTCCTGGATCCAACTGTTGCCTGCCGAGATAGTATACCTGCACATTGTCCACTCCTGCCACATGTAAAGCCACTATCCCGTGCAGATGCCAATCCAAAGAAAAATCTACTGGACCTCCAGAGCCATGGCATGACTCTTCGTCTCATCCTGTCAACTGATATATGCCATCATTGCATTCTCCAAGAATACTCTCACCATTCGACTGTGGACCTGAGGGAGGAAACCCAATCAGCGCCCTGTGAACTGCTCTCGTTTCCAAACAACTGATCGAACAGGATGTTTCTGTAGGTGACCAATGACCTTGGCCATCCACCCTCCAACCACAGAGGCTGAAATCCATTGTCACCACCACTTAGTCTGGAGTTTCCAGATCCACACCTTTCTCTAAATTGTGACGAGAAACTGACCTGGGCTCCCCCTGCAGCGGTAAAGGTTGCTGATATTCCTCCGACAACAGACTCAGGCCTCAGGTGGGTAAGTGTCCATGGCACCAAATGTAGTGTAGAGGCCATAGAACCCAGCACCTGTAAATAATCCCAGGCCGTGGGAACTGGCAGGGGTAAGAAAAGCTCTATCTGCGGCTGAATCTTTACCACCCTCTCTGGGGTGAGAAAGACCCTGAGAGTCCGGGCGTTTAACAGCGCTCCGAGGTAATCCAATGACTGCATTGGCACTAGACGACTGTTAAGTTTATTACCCATCCAAGGGTCTGTAATATGTCCATCACCTGACGCACTGCCTGGCAACATTCCCCCTCTGACTTTTCCCGAATGAGCCAATCATCCAGATAAGGGTGGATAAGAATCCCTTCCCTTCGCAGCACCGCTGCCACCACCATCACCTTCGTGAACGCTCATGGCACAGTCGCCAACACAAAAGGAAGGGCCCGGAATTGGAAATGTTCCAGCATCATGAAGCGTAAAAACCTCTGGTGCTCCTGCCAAAATGCTATATGCAGACAAGCCTCCATGAAATCCAGGAACGCTAGAAACTCTCCTCTTTGGACCGCTGCGATTACTGTCTGCAACGTTTCCATCCTGAAGCGTGGCACTGCAGAACCATATTGACTTTCTAGAGGTCCAGAATGGGCTGAAAAGCGCCCTCCTTTTTGGGAACCATGAAATAAATCTAGTATCCTCCTCACCCCCTTTCCAGCAGAGGAACCAGCACAACTGCATCCAGCCTTTACAAGTGGTACAGTCTCTCGTATGGTCTCTCGTTTGCTTCGGGATACGCAATGGGACACCATGAATGCTTCCCTCATTGGACGAAAAATTCGAAAGCGTCTCATTACATCTAGAACCCACTGGGCTGTAATCTTGGTCCACTCTTTGTAGAACAGGGACAACCTCCCTCCTACCTCTTAAGAGTGGACACGCTTGACTTCATTACGAAAGTTTTCCTCCTCCAGTCGCCTGACCGGAGCGATATCTGGAGTTTCTGCAGCCACTCCAAAAGGACTGCTCCTTCCAGAGGACTGTTTCTGCCACGAACTTGAGGCACTCTTGACCAAATGAAAACACCTGTTCATCCTGAAATGGGACCGTGGCGCAAAGATTTCCTAATCGCCTTGTCTTCTGGTAACCTGTTGCCCTTGAACTCCCCCAATGCTTCAACTGTTCCAAATCTTCCCTAAACAGGAGCTTGCCCTTAAAGAGAAGATTGCAAAGCTGTGATTTAGACCACATATACACTGAGCAATTCCATAACCACAAAAAAGTCTCCTTGCTGCTACCGCAGAGACCATGTTTTTGGCCGACATCTAGACCAAATCATAAAACAAATCCGCCACATAGGCCACCAGCTGGGCCGCCTGATTGGAGCTTTCAGAGCTAGGCTCTGTCTCCTGCACTTTCTGTACCCAACGCAAACAGGCCCTCTGCATCAGGATACCACAAATCACTGCCTGTAGACTCAAAGCTGAGACTTCAAACATTCTCTTCAACTAAATTTCCAGCTTGTGGTCCTGCACATCCTTCAATGCAGCCAATCCCGCCACTGGGATCGTGGTCATTTTGATGACCGCTGAGACAGCCACATCCACCTTAGGTAACCTCAGCAATTCCACGGTCTCCTCAGTCAATGGATACAATTTCATCATAGCCCTACTGACCTTCAAGCCAGCTTCCAGAGTATCCCATTCCAGGTTGACCAGCTTCTTCACCTTCTTGGTCAATGGAAATGCTTTTGGCAGTTCCTGTAGGCCATCCAACATGGGATCCACACCATTATCTGAATCTTCCTGGGTGACTTTAATCCCCAGTTCCTCCAAGGCCTTAACTCCTCTTTCCGGAACAATCAAACGCCCTTAGGGTCATCCTTTTCTGTCACTGGTGCTTCATCCGGGTCACCCCAATCCTTGTTTGTACCTGGGTCAGCCTCCAGATTGCCCGCTGCGATGACTTCTTCTGGATCTTCTGCCAGTTCACCTTCAGTCACAAACGGGTCATCCGAATCCTGATCCTCTTCATCTCCCTCCCCCAAAGGACGTGTCAAACCCAGGCAACAAAGTAAGGAACCCATCCCCCACAGCCATCTGGGATCTTTTCAAGGGACACTGCATCTTTCCTCCCAGGGGCCACTTTCCCCCCGCTCCTTGTCTGGCCAAATAAGCCCAAAGGAGCAATACAAAGTCTGTAGAGAACTCCTCTGCAAGGACAACCACATCTGGATCCTCCCCAGCCTCCGATTCCTCCCCTGAGGGCAGCACCACTGGGGAGAAAGGAGGAGGGGAATCCCTGGGCCCTGCCGCTGCTGACGACTCACTGGTCACGTGCTTGTCGGAATGTCGCCGTCTACTCTAAACCAGACTGCAGGTTTGCACCTTTGCTGGAGACAGAAATACTGAGGAACTGCAGGTGGCACTCTTATGTAGCAGTGCCTGAAAAGATTTTATTCTCTGCCTCCATCTGCTGGTAGGGATGCAAAACCCAGGAGTCTGGACTGATCCGGGTACGTACAGGGAACTTACCTTGGATGTTAAGGAAGCTTTTTTCTTCTGCTGCTTCAACTTCTGCTGAGCTGGCTGAGGACTAGAGGACTGGTTGTCTGACGATCCTGGCGACATCTGAGAAACTATGTTCGTCTTACTTGGTAGAGGTGAGGAGGAAGGTGCGGGCACTGCAGAAGGCACCACAGGTTGTTTGTCTTGCATGAACACTTCCATCATTGTGGAGCTGGAAGTAAAGCTCTGGCGCTTGGTGAAGGGACTGTGAATTGATGAATCTGCTGCATTTTTTAAATCTGAATTCAACAAAAGACAGCATTTAGCATTGGGAGTCCTGGTGGCAGCAAACACACAGCAGCACAGCTCAGGAGTATCCTCATGCGCCATTACCAAAAGCAATGCATGTTCACATACAAGTGGGGGTTATGTGACAGCAGCCACCCTCTTCTACGCTTGCCACATTTGAAAAACAAAATAATGCAAAATGCAAACTTCCTCCATACTCATCCCTCATCTGACAAATGATGCTCATTTTCTCATTTTATTTATTTAAAAACTTGTATACCACATACTCCATTGCTCGTAGTGGTTTACAGTTAAAACATTCATAAGAACATCAAATTTAAAACGATACAAATCCACACATGACAATATACAATTCTACAGAAGCTAGACATTTTTTGTGTTACTTTGTGTCTTACCATACTGCACCAGTGTAGAGGACTGTGGTGCAGATGCCAGGTCCCAGGATGATGAAGTGTTCCCACCCCCAGGCTGGGAATGCTGAACCGTCAGCTGAGCCAGAGCCTGTGGGTTCTTGAACTGCTCCAGGAACTGAGAACCTGTGGTACTGCTGCCCTTTGCTTCCACCATGTCACTAAACCCTTTCCCCAGCATGCTCACCTGTAGAGTACACCAACAAAAAAAACCAAAAAACGAACAGGCTTAAAGAGAGAAACTCTGTGCTTTCATATTGCAACACTCGTATTCTTCAGGAAGAGTCAATCAGTATGAGGAAGGATATACCAGAGAATAAAATCCCACCCCCTCCTTCATAGTAAGTAGGGACACTCCTTACCACGCTGTGGTGGGAAAATGAACTTCCGGAGCTGGGCTGAGAAATCGGGCTTTGCTTAGAGTTACTGAAGACAAGGGGCTGGGAGAGTGAAGGATTCTGGGAAGACTCCAGGTTTGTAGACTCGTGTTCCATGGAGGATGGCGTCTTTCCCAGCAGCACCGCCAGATCAATTCTAGATTGAGTAAAGAGAAAAGGGTGAATATGGACACCTGGACCTCAAGCTCCTGCTTAACCTCTTGGCTTGTGAGGAAGAGTGAGAGGGAGGTGGGTAAAGCTGGACAGGAAAGCCTCCTGTTCTTGTCCACACCCAGATCAATGCAGTCTCCTGGGTTTTGCCTCCCTGCCAGCCTATGGAGACAGACAAAAGTTTCACTGATGCATATAACCTAGTGTGCCACCTGCAGTCTTCTCAGCATTTCTATCTCCACCAGATAGTAGAGATGTAAAACCTGCAGTCAGCTGGTTTGCTGAATAATTTACTCCCAGGAGTGGGGCAGGTCCCTGATGAGGGCTATCCACCTGGTCGAGTGAGGATGAACATGGGGTTGGTGATCCTTGGGTGATTTTGTTCTTTCCCGAGAACTGAAAGCCATTGGTGCTGGCTCCCTCATTCCTCTGACTCTCCTCTGGGGCTGCTGCCTGCCTATTCCTCAATGCTCCGGATCAGGGAAGTACATTTCCTTGCTTATTACCCTATTTGCTGATAAAAAAAAAAAGGGAGTGGGGTTCTGAGGGTCTGGAGCAGAGCATTCAGCACTTCAGCTCTGGTAGGGCTGCTCTTAGCTGGGTCGGTAAGGTTCCTGTGTTGGGAGGGGGGGGACTGATGGCGATCAGTGGCCTGTATGTGGGCAAGACAGAGTGACAGCAGCTGCTTGGTGAGTAGCGTTAGCCACATGGTGCCAGCTTTTAGCAGTTCGCTGCAATTTAAAATAAGTGAGAGAGTCACAGCGGTTCCCAGTGGTAATGGCCTGTTTCATGGCTTGTCATTGCGGCTCCCGCTGAGCACAGGAAGCATGGTGAAACAGGTGGAGATGCAGGGCTTGCGGTAGTTCCTGGCAGCAGTTGCCAATCTGGGGCTTGTCACGGTGGATCCCGCTGAGTGTGGGAAATGTGGCGAGACAGGGGGAGATACAAAGTATCTCATGGGGGCTCATGTCGGCATAGATTGAAACAGTTCGGGGACTGTGAATGTGGCTGCAAGCATAAGGGAGCCAGCTAGGAAGAGGCAAGCTCTGTGCACTGCAGAGACAGGCAGTGCTGGGCTTTCCCTGCAGTGTGGGAAGGGCGGCCATTTTGGTTTTCATTCCCACAGTGCAGGGGGTTTCACGAGGAAAGAAAGACTTCTCTGCAATTGTCTCCTACAGTGAAGGCTCTAACAGTGCTCAGGAAATGGCCTGCTTAGGCTCAAACGATTTCCTGAGTACACTGATCCCAAGGGGCCCCCTTTTGGGGCTGATAACTCCTGTGGGGTGGGGTTGTGGTCCTCCTCATGCCTTCCTGTTCCCAGAAGAAAATAAAATGGCAGAGACTGTTTTTTTGCATTGGATTTTGGATCACAGGACAGCTTTGGCTGAAGGGCACTCAGATTTTTTTTCCTAGAAACAGTGATGGGGTTGCAACCCTTTGGGGAGGAGGGTGCCTCCCCTGTGCCTGACAGAACTGGTTCAGCTGTTCAGGAGGGGCGAATTGCCTTTAGTACAGTCCCTAGCACTCTGGGGTGATTCACAAGGTCCAGTCTTTCATGGTGGCTTGGTCAGGCCAATCTGAATCAAGGAGTGGCGATAGAAGTCCCAAAGTGGGCGATAGTAACCACTGATGCCAGCCTCATCAGTTGGGGAGCAGCATGCCAAGGGTCGAAGATGGAGGCATCGTGGTCTATCCATAGGTTAGACACTCAGGCAGTACATTTTGCGTTGCTTGCCTTTCTGTCACGGTTACAGTGTCAGCCAGTGCAGGTTCTATTGAACAATGCCACAAACTTGGCTTACACAGATAGGGAGAAACAGGAGTTGGTTTGTTTGGGGGGGGGGGGGGGGGGGGGGGGGGTGGGGGGGGGGGGGAGGCGGGGACAGCATCTATTACTCCTGGTGGCATCTCCCATTTGCCAGGGTAGACAACATCCAGGCAGACTATCTCAGTAAAAGGTAGCTAGACCCTGGAGAGTGGGAGTTATCAGAGGCAGCAATGAGTCTCATTCAGACAAAATGGGGAATGCCCCACATGGACTTAATAGCATCACAAGAAAATGCCAAGATGACACGTTTTTACAGTCACAGGCGAGAGTACAGAGCAGAAGGCATCCATGCTCTAGTGCTGCTGAGGCTTCTGGGGAATTCTGCTTTATGTGTTCCCTCCATGGCCGCTAGTAAGCAAAGTGTTTCGGCATATAGAACAGCATCCAGGATAGGTAATTCTGGTGGCCATATCGACCTTTGTTCATGGATCTGATCAATATGGCGGTGAGGTTTCTTCACTAGGGTCCGAAATTTTCAGATCAGGCAGCTCAATTCTGTCTCATGGCTTGGCTTTTGAGAGGAAATTTCTGAGATGGAAAGGTTATTCCGAGGAGGTTATCTCCAATTTAGTACAGGCTAGAAGACCATCCACATCCTTGGCCTACATGAGGATTGGGAGGGTTTTTGAGTCGGTGCACCAGGCAAGGAGTGCAGCCAACTCATGCTTTGGTTTCATATATTTTAGCTTTTCTGCAGAGAGGATTGGTAGGAGTAGCCTTTAACTCCCTTTTGAGGGCAGGGGGCAGCTTTGAACTGTCTTCAGGGTAAAGTGCAGGGTATGCTCTTGGCAGCACACCTGGATGTAATTCGCTTTCTTCGAGAGGCGAAACATTTGCGTACTCCAGTGCAACAAACATGCCCATCTTGGAATCTTAATTTGGTTCTGAGAGACATGTGTGAAGTTCCCTTTGAACCACTGACAGGGTGACTATAAAGGACTTAACCTTGAAGGTGGTTTTTCTGGTGGCAATCTGTTTGGCCAGAAGGATTTCCAAGCTTCAGGGGTGGTCATGTAGAGATCCTTTTCTACAGATTTCAGACTCCGGGGTGTTGTCACGCACAGTACCCTCCTTTCTCCCAAAGGTTGTTCTGAGTATCATCTTAATCAAACTGTGGAGCTTCCGGCCTTTCCTGATTTGGATACATCTGTGCCTCAGGCAAAGGAACTTCAGGTGCTGGATGTACAGCGGGCGTTGAGGTTGATCAAGGTTGCTAATTGTTTGTTAGATCACCTCTTTGTGCTTTGGAAAGGGTGTACAGGTATCTAAACCCACAAATGCTTGTGCCTGTTGGCTAAAAGCTATTGTCTCAGCTTACCTGCTAATTTTCTTTCCTGTAATACCACAGATCAGTCCAGAGCACTGCCCATTGGAGGAGTCCACTCATACTGATATCTAATATATAATGCAGCATTGTTGAGGGATTCAATGATGCTCTCGCCTTGATTACTGTTGGAAGGGATTTCTGCCTTTGAAGCGTCACCTTTTACCCTGCTCATTGAAAGAGTTTTTGGAGTCTCAGTTAGGGTTTATTTTTAAATCATCTTGGCTTGGGTACAGGTCAATACTGAGAAATTGCAGGTGGCACACTAGGCTATATGCCGCATCAGTGAAACCTTTTTCTCTGTCTCCATCTGATTGCATTGAGGCAAACCCCAGGAGTCTGGATTGATCTGTGGTACTACAGGAACGAAAATTGGTTACCTTCTAATTTTCATTCCTGTAGTAGCAACAGGAAAAATCAGAGGAATAGTCCAAAGCCTCCCTCAGGAGGTCCTCTTCTCCCCCCCCCCGAATGAAGCTCCTGTGCCTCTGGGTCTCCCGCAGGTTTATCAGCCAGGGACATTGGAGGAGGGAAACCCCCTCCCGCCACGGTCTGCCATGCAGCCACGAAGGTGGACAAAATGCCCATCGCTGCTGCGCTAATCGGGAAGGGGCCTGCTGCATCCACCTACACACCAGAGACCCTCCCAGATCCGCGCTGCGCCGCCCCCCCCCCCCGACAGTTCCTGAGCTGCCACCGGGAACATCCATCGTGGATAAGTCGTGCAGCTGGAGCCACACACCATGCTGTCGGGGCGCCGGGCCCGTGAAAGCAGTCAGCCACCCGAGGACTGGTCTAAGAAAGAGCTGCTTGAACCCAACCAGATTCTCGTTTACAGCTACCTAGGGGTTTTCACCCCCCTTCTGTATAAACCCAGCTATTGCTGCAACAATGCTCAAGCTCAATAGAAATTGGGTACCAGTGACCAAAAAATCCCTCCTCCCTACTTTTCCCAGCAACTGTAACACATTTACTCTCTAAAAGGGGCTCCCAGACCATGCTGCCTCATTGTTCGTGGGCTGTGTGCAGCAGTGTACACAAATTTGGGCACGGTGTTCTTTGAAACATCAAATTTTCTTATTTTTGTGTGTGTGAAAACCCAGCTGTCTGGTGGTTCCCAGGATAGGTTTGGGAACCACTGCAATAAGACTGGAATCTAATCCTTCTTAGGGTCTCCTATTTCCTTAAAAACGGGAAGGCGTGGTTAACTAGTTAGAACCGAGAGCTGCAAACCAAGGTTCAAATTCCACTTCTCCACTTACGTTCCTTGTGACCTTGGGCAAGTCACTCATCTCCCTCTGCTTCAGGTAACAATTAGATTGTAAGCTCTTTTGGGAAGGGGCGTTGCTAATTAAAGTTGGAAAGGTGTTAAAAATGCACACACATGATGGATTAGTTCTCTTCGGCTGCTACAAGGGTCAGAGCTGGGAAGCATGTGGGGGATTCTCAGAGACAGGAAGGAACAGCCTCACCTCTGTCCAGCTGTAATTGTCACATTTTCAGCAGGAAGGGGCGCTGCAGACACATTGGAGGCAGTGAAGATCTTGGTTTCTGAAAGCTAAGGACAAAGAAAAGAAATTCAGCACCAACAGCAGAATCCAAATGTAAATACATCTATGAGGTGGACACAGACCCAATGGTCCTTTTTCTCTCTCTCCAAAGGTCCTGGGGCGGAGAGTAAAAATACAAAGCCAAACAGTGTGTATATCTATCTCTGTATGGGTCAAAAACTGTAAGCTTAGAGGTGATGGCTGAGACCCCCAGGGATGGCAGATTTCAAAGTTGTTTTTTTTTTTTTTAATTTAAAGATTTTTATTGAAACAACAACATAAAGCAACCTACAGACCGGACCATATAATCAGGAGAACAACATGCTTAAGAAACAGCCCGGATATGAAAACAAAACAGTTATCTGCTGTAAGTTATACATCAAAGGTTTGCAACGAAGTTGTTCACATTGAATTTATATAATCCACCCCACCCCCCACGCTTCACAGTTACAATGTCAAAATTTGCACAAACATAGTATAAATGGTGTCACACCAGAGAGAATAGATATGCCTATAGGGTTACCCCCAAGAGGATTAAAGGAGCCAAAGGATTTCCGCTACACATTCACTATTTATGTCGGAATACCCAGGGATACACTAGAAAGCCAAGTGCGATAGGGATGCCAAATTGATGTAAAGCGAGAGACTTTCTTATGTTTAAATGCTGTGATTTTGGATAATAAAAAGATTTTACGCACTCTGTGTTGAAAGTTTTAGGAGACAAAGGGTGAAAGGCTATAGAGCATCATCTTATAGAAATATTTCTTCCCAGAAAAGATGGGAAATATATTAGACAGCTTCCCATAGGAGAAGCTGGAGGAAAAGCAGCATGGGATAAGCACAGGTAATTCTCAGTGGCAGGGAAGGGAGAATGAAAGTGGAGATGAAATAGCGTCTACAGCAACAGGCAGGAACATGGGTTACCGCTTTTCTTCTTTTCCATCCTTTAGCCTCAAAGGATCCTCTGTGTTTATCCCATGCCCTTTTGAATTCCTCTGCAGTTCTCATCTTCACCACCTCTTTCGGGAGGGCATTCCATGCTTGTTATTCTTGAGTCTCCCCCCTGGGACCTTCATATTATGCTCCCTAGTAATAATAATGTTACCTGTTTTCAAGACTGTCAAACTGTATGACAGTCTAGAGAACAGGTAAGATTATTCCCATATGCTCAGTAAGGATGTATGTGGGGCTAGCTGCAGTATGTTAATGTAGCCAGAAAACTCTACCCTATTCCAGTGAGCACCATCCTACTTACGTCTTCAGTCCAGTCCTCTGTTCCCCACTCCTCTGTCGCAGTCCTCCATGCGCCTACAAGGAAACCAAAACTATTTCAATAGATGTTAGCCCTCCCCCTCCCCTACTCCTTTCATAGGACCTCCACAAGCAACCTCCTAGCCAGCACTGATTGAGTGCCAGTGAAAGGAAGCCAACTCTTGAAAATAGGATAGGGCAAGTTGGGGGTCCAAGGCTCTCCATGCCTCTTCGTCCAAAGCCACCAAATCCCTACATCTCTCTTTATGGCATGATACAGGGAACACAAAGGCATGTTCATCCTTACACTTTTACCATGCCAAACACAATGGAAACAGATGTTACACTATTATCAGACCCCAGATCGCTGGGGAGGTTTCAGGACTAGCAGAAAAAGAGGATGCCTGTAACCCCTCACAAGGACAGAAATATATCAATGCTCTGCTCCAGTGCAAAATACAACGCCAGATTTAGCCATTATATCATCCCAGAGCCAAATGGGAGCCATTTTTGTACTGGAACAAAGCAAGATGTTTGGGTCACTTAATTCCCATTATTTTAATTTAATGCACAAGAGGAATTACATGTCTAACAGTTGTTTCTAAACAGGTAACTAAAATATGCAATTTAACTTAGCTCTTAAACCAAATGTACCTCATAAAAACATTCCTTGCGGATATCAAGCACTAGACCTGCTGGTGGCTTCCAGAGAAATGTGAAAGCCACTGGTCCATAAAATGCAGGGTTCCCCTCTTGTAGGTAGCAGAGGGATAAATCGAATTACTCTGGACACCCATGAATAAGGCTGGGGTAAAACCAGCAGGATTCTTCCTTCCTCTCCACCCACCCAACGCAGAAAAGCCTCCAGCACCTCTAGCAGGACGAGGTCAGGCTCAGGTCAAGAGACCACAGTAAGCACAAACACTTGTAACACATAGCGAATGAATAAAAAAAAAGGAATGACATGTCCACAGATATTACAACAGAAGCAAGAAAAAGAAAGATCCGGGGCAGTTGGATGCACCTGGATGTATCGTACCAGGAGCAGTGGAAAATTTTCGGGGATAATTTGACCCCTCACCCCCAATGAAATCAAGTCCTGAAACAAAAAAGAAAAAGAAAAGAAAAACAACCAATCAAACCGAGCATGAAGGTCCACGACCCCGACACTCTGCTCACATGGGCCATGGATGCTAATCGTGGCTCTGATGGAAGACACAACGCTCATGTAAGTATGGAAGCGGCTGCCTGAGTATGTATAAGGCTCTGGCTAACGAATGTGATGCGAGAGAAAAAGATCGCTTGGACTTTTAGGTTACTGTGCAGGGAAATCAATTCCCTCCGGAGGCCACAAATCCCACAGCAAAGCATCAGAAGTGCACTGACAGAGCTGTGTGCGGGGGTCTCAGTACTGGAATAGCAGGGGGTGCTGCAGGGCAGGAGTGAGGGGCATTGGCAGAGCTGTGTGTGGGGTCTCAGTACTGGAATCGCAGGGGGTGCTGTAGGGCAGGAGTGAGGTGCATGGGCAGAGCTGTGTGTGAGGGTCTCAGTACTGGAATAGCAGGGGGTGCTGCAGGGCAGGAGTGAGGTGCATGGGCAGAGCTGTGTGTGAGGGTCTCAGTACTGGAATAGCAGGGGGTGCTGCAGGGCAGGAGTGAGGTGCATGGGCAGAGCTGTGTGTGGGGGTCTCAGTACTGGAATAGCAGGGGGTGCTGCAGGGCAGGAGTGAGGTGCATGGGCAGAGCTGTGTGTGAGGGTCTCAGTACTGGAATAGCAGGGGGTGCTGCAGGGCAGGAGTGAGGTGCATGGGCAGAGCTGTGTGTGGGGGTCTCAGTACTGGAATAGCAGGGGGTGCTGCAGGGCAGGAGTGAGGGGCATTGGCAGAGCTGTGTGCGGGGGTCTCAGTACTGGAATAGCGGGGGGTGCTGCAGGGCAGGAGTGAGGGGCATTGGCAGAGCTGTGTGTGGGGTCTCAGTACTGGAATAGCAGGGGCTGCTGCAGGGCAGGAGTGAGGTGCATTGGCAGAGCTGTGTGTGGGGTCTCAGTACTGGAATAGCAGGGGCTGCTGCAGGGCAGGAGTGAGGTGCATTGGCAGAGCTGTGTGTGGGGGGTCTCAGTACTGGAATAGCAGGGGGTGCTGCAGGGCAGGAGTGAGGTGCATTGGCAGAGCTGTGTGTGGGGGGTCTCAGTACTGGAATAGCAGGGGGTGCTGCAGGGCAGGAATGAGGTGCACTGGCAGAGCTGTGTGTGGGGGTCTCAGTACTGGAATAGCGGGGGGGGCTGCAGGGCAGGAGTGAGGGGCATTGGCAGAGCTGTTTGTGGGGTCTCAGTACTGGAATAGCGGGGGGTGCTGCAGGCAGGAGTGAGGGGCATTGGCAGAGCTGTTTGTGGGGTCTCAGTACTGGAATAGCGGGGGGTGCTGCAGGGCAGGAGTGAGGGGCATTGGCAGAGCTGTGTGTGGGGGTCTCAGTACTGGAATAGCAGGGGCTGCTGCAGGGCAGGAGTGAGGTGCATTGGCAGAGCTGTGTGTGGGGTCTCAGTACTGGAATAGCAGGGGCCTGCTGCAGGGCAGGAGTGAGGTGCATTGGCAGAGCTGTGTGTGGGGGTCTCAGTACTGGAATAGCAGGGGGTGCTGCAGGGCAGGAGTGAGGTGCATTGGCAGAGCTGTGGTGGGGGGTCTCAGTACTGGAATAGCAGGGGTGCTGCAGGGCAGGAGTGAGGTGCATTGGCAGAGCTGTGTGGGGGGGTCTCAGTACTGGAATAGCAGGGGATGCTGCAGGGCAGGAGTGAGGTGCATTGGCAGAGCTGTGTGTGGGGGTCTCAGTACTGGAATAGCAGGGGATGCTGCAGGGCAGGAGTGAGGTGCATTGGCAGAGCTGTGTGTGGGGGTCTCAGTACTGGAATAGCAGGGGATGCTGCAGGGCAGGAGTGAGGGGCATTGGCAGAGCTGTGTGTGGGGGTCTCAGTACTGGAATAGCAGGGGGGTGCTGCAGGGCAGGAGTGAGGGGCATTGGCAGAGCTGTGTGTGGGGGTCTCAGTACTGGAATAGCAGGGGGTGCGGCAGGGCTGGAGTGAGGTGCATTGGCAGAGCTGTGTGTGTTTTGGGTGGGGTGTGTCTCATATCTGGAACAACAGGGGGTGCTGCGGGGCAGGTGTACTGGCAGAGCTGTCAGAGTGAATGTGAGCAGGGGTAGTGCATTGTATAACAACTGGATCTGACTTACTTGTCCCATCATCTGCCTCTGAACTGCCAGTGTTATTCCAGGTACTGCTGTTACTACCATAGTTCTCTTCTGTGTTGGTTGGCTCTGCATAATCAGCTGGATTAAATGTTCTGAAACAAAAATTAAAACAAAAGGTGAATGCCACTGAAGCTGCCTTTAATGCCTGAATCCTCCAGGAGTGAGAGAGAGAGAAGGGCTGGAACAAGGAGGGAGCCAGCTCCCCAATGATACTAGGGCAGTCAGTCCAAGGGTCATTGACCCCCTGATTGCCTACAACTCTGCCAGGGGGATGTCCCTTAGAGCCTAACACCCCTGGTAGCAACCCCTAGAAGCAATTTGACCTTTAGATTCCTGTCTCTAAATAGACTGCAGGTTTTCCACCTTAACCATCTGCTGGAGACCAAGAATACTGAGACACTGCAGTAGCACACTGGCTTAAGTACCATGGTACAGTGAAGCTTTGGTTCTCAGATTCCATCTTCTGGAGACAGAATAAGAACATAAAACATGCCATACTGGGTCAGACCAAGGGTCCATCAAGCCCAGCATCCTGTTTCCAATAGTGGCCAATCCAAGTTACAAGTACCTGGCAACTACCCAAACATTAAATAGATCAAGCTACTATTCCTTATTGATTAATAGCAGTTTACAGACTTCTCAAGGAACTTATCCAAATTCTTTGTAAACCCAGTTACACTAACTGCCACAACCACATCCTCTGGCAATGAATTCCAGAGCTTAATTAGTGCAGAGTGAAAAAGAACATAAGAACATGCCATACTGGGTCAGACCAAGGGTCCATCAAGCCCAGCATCCTGTTTCCAACAGTGGCCAATCCAGGCCATAAGAACCTGGCAAGTACCCAAAAACTAAGTCTATTTCATGTTACCGTTGCTAGTAATAGCAGTGGCTATTTTCTAAGTCAACTTAATTAATAGCAGGTAATGGACTTCTCCAAGAATTTATCCAATCCTTTTTTAAGGAAGAATTTCTTAAAATCTGATTTTCTCTGAAATTAGAATTTTCTCTGATTTTTTTTAAATGAGCTACTTGCTATCTTCATGGTGTGTCCCCTAGTCCTTCTACTGTCTGAGAGAATAAATAACTGATTTACATTTACCTGTTCAAGTCCTTTAATGATTTTGTAGACCTCTATCATATCCTCCCTCAGCTGTCTCTTCTTCAAGCTGAACAGCCCTAACCTCTTTAGCCATTCCATCCACTTTATCATTTTGGTTGCCCTTCTCTGTAATTTCTCCTGGGCAAATATCTTTTTTGAGATGCGGCAACCAGAATTGTACACAGTATTCAAGGTGTGGTCTCACCATGGAGAGATACAGAAGCATTATGACATCCACCATCCCCTTCCTAATAATTCCTAACATTGTCTGCTTTTTTGACCGCCACAGCACACTGAGCCGACGATTTCAATGTGTTATCCATTATGACATCTACATCTCTTTCCTGGGTGGTAACTCTTAAGATAGAACCTAACAGTGTAACTACAGCATGGGTTATTTTTCCCTATATGCATCACCTTGCACTTGTCCATGTTAAGTTTCATCTGCCATTTGGAAGCACAATCTTCCAGACTCACAAGGTCCTCCTGCAATTCATCACAATCCGCTTGAGATTTAATTACTCTGCATAATTTAGTGTCATCCGCAAATTTGATCACCTCACTCACTCATTGTATCCCTTTCCAGATCATTTATAAATATATTAAAAAGCACTGGTCTTGCCTCCCCTCCAGCAGATGGAGACAAAGTTTTACTGACCCTGACAGACACTTATCACAAGGTTCCACCTGCAGTCTCTCAATATTAATCTGTACCCAAGGTCAAAAATGGAAACAAACACGAAAGCCAATTAACATTCCCTGAACGAGCAGAGAGAAGCAAATCAAATCTAGAGATGCCAGGAACTCTCCTTTGTGTACCGAGCGCAGAGTCTGTATCTGAAAACAAGGAACCTTCAGAGCCATGTTCACCTTTTTCAAGTCTAGTATTGGACGAAAGGTGCCCTCCTTCTTGGGGATTATGAAGTAAATGGAATACCGGCCTGTCCTGTGCTCCTCTATGGGGACAGAACAATGGTTCCTAGCCTGCGAAGGTGACAAATGATTTCTCGTACTGCGATTTTCTTTTCCTTTTAAATACATGGAGAGACTAGGAACAAGTCTCTGAAAGACCGAGCAAATTCTAAAGCATAGCCTTGTCTTATCACACTTAGGTCCCACTGGTCTGAGGTGATTCTGGTCCACTCCTCGTAGACAGAGCCAACCGGCCCCCTATGACAGGAACTGAAACCAGCCTGGCATCATTGGGTGGACATGGTTTCACCACCGCCCTGGAAGGAGCCATCTCTGCCAGCCCTCCTCCCAACAAAAGGACTGGTTCCAGGACAGTTGCCTCCACGAGAACTGGCACTGAGAGTTCCATGACAATCTGGTAGGCCGAAACCGCCTATTTCCTCTGTAAAGGGGCCGTGAAGGGAAGGAGCCTTTGGGCTTAGACTTATCCTCCGGCAATTAATGAACCTTATTATCCCCTAGAAGCTTGATAATTTCCTCCAAGTCCCAACCAAACAGAAGCTTCCCTGTGAAAGGCAAGGCTCCTGAGACTTGGATAACATATTGGCCAACCAGTTTCCTCAGCCAGAGGAGCCTGTGGGCAGAAACTGCCGAAATCATCGATTGAGGGGACATCCGGACCAGATCATACAATGCATCAGCACCATAGGCCACTACAGCTTCCAGCTGCTCCGCCTGCTTCGTCTCCGGCACAGACGAGGACTTGTCAGCCTGCAACTGCTGCACCCAACGCAGACCAGCTCTCAACATAAAACTACTGTAGACCGCAGCTCTAATGCCCAGAGCAGACACTTAAAAAATCTTCTTGAGATGTACCTCCAGTTTCCAATCCTGAAGGTTCTTTAGGGCTGTAGAACCGGCAACTGAAATAGTCGTCTTTTTGGTAACAGCTGATACAGATGCATCAACCTTTGAGACCTTCAAGAGTTCCAGCTTTTCCTCTGGCAAAGGATATAATTTATCCATGGCTCTGCTGACCTTCAGGCCTGTATCAGGCATATCCCACTCCCTAAAGACCAGTGTGCTGACTGACTGATGAAAAGGGAAGACCTTGTCAGATCCCGGAGGCCTGTCATGACTGGGTCCACCTCTCCCAGACTTGATCCCTTAATCCCAGCTCCTTCAGAACCGCTGGGATTAAGGGATCTAGCTCTTCCCTGTGGAACAACCGAACCACCTTGGGATCATCCCCTTCTAGCGATAGGTATTTGTTCAGTGCCTGATCCAGATCATGGTCAGCAAACCCCAGCTCTGAGCCAGGCTTGTCCTGCACCAGGGGATCTTCCCCCTCTGAAGCATCCGAGGAGGTGTCCGCCACAGCAGAAGATGTTGGGACTCGCCGAACCCTTGTAGCCAAAGGAGCTAGAGAGGTTCTGGCCCTCTTTGCCGGCCTAGAGTGTGAAAAAGCACTGTGCCCAGCTCTGGCTCTCCTGGCTTTAAAAGCCTTATACAAGAGGAGCACAAAGGCAGAAGGAAAGAAAGAAGATGAATCAGACTCTTCCCGGGAGCTATGTTCGCCGGTTGCCAAATCTCCTTCAGACTCCTGGCCTCCCACAGAGGCTCTAACCACAGGATCCCCCCCCCCACCTCCGCGGTGTGCGAAGCAGCAGAGAAAGAAGACAAAATGACCACTGTTCCCACAATGAGGGGGAAGGGGTCATCTGCCGGCTGCCTCGCAGGCTTGCTGTGCCCAGCCGAAGAGGTTTTAAGCTTACCCGAAGCATGTTCTCCCCCAGAGAGACATTGGGAACATTAGCCCTCTCGAGAGAGACGCATGTGACTCCACAAATAGAGCAGCACGGCATAGTAATTGTGGCACCGAGCCGTGCTAAAAATAAAAAAATGATTTCCTGAGGATTGCAAGAAAAAAATAAAAAAACCAGATCCGCCCAACCTAGCAACGAGACACTGAGAAAGTAAGCGGAACTGTGGTTACTTTAGAGATTCTAATACAAGAATTTATCTATTTTGTTTTGTTTTTATAATACTTTATAAAACTTTACCAAACACATTAAGTAAAGATCAAGAAGCACTTCCGTGAACAGAGTTCAGCAGGCTGTGTTCCTCCTTCAGGGTGAGGGAACAAACCTCCAGTTTTCCACCCTGACCAGCGAGAAGGGACCAAGCAAACAAGAGTCCCCAACCCCTTGCTCGTCCGCCTCACTAACTAGGGGGGATGGCCCCACTGGGACATAGCAACCCCCTGGGAGGCAAGCCAAAATGGACTAATGAAAATGGTTTTGGTTTTTTCTTTTAGTCTCAGACTGCAGACTTTGCACCTCCACCATCTGCTGGAGACAGAGAAATACCGAGAGTCTGCAGGTGGCACCTCGTGATAAGTGGCAGTAAAACTCTGTCTCCATCTGCTGGAGGGGAGGCAAAACCCAGGAGTCTGAACTGTTCTGGGTACGTACAGGGAAAAGGACATTGCCTCCTATCTCATGACTTTTTAGTTTTCTTATGAGCCTCTCATACGGGACTTTGTCGAACGTCTTCTGACAATCCAAATACCCACATCTACTGGTTCACCTTTGCTCACGTTTATTCAACCCTTCAAAACAATGTAGGAGATTTGTGATGCAAGACTTCCCTTGGGTAGATTTAGATTTTTTTTTAATTCTACTTTTCACACTTTTTTCAGCACTTCAAAGCAGATTACATTCAGGTACTGTAGGTACTTACAACCTAAGTTTGTACCTGAGGCAATGGAGGGTAAAGTGACTTGCCCAAGGTCACAAGGAGCGACAGTGGGACTTGAACCCTGGTCTCCTGGTTCATGCTGGCTGTGTCCTATCAAACCATACAATGAAGGCAGTACATGCAAATTTATGTCATGCATATTCATTGTAGATATTCTGACACCAAGCCTGTTTGTGCCTCTTGAGGACCAGAGTTGGCCAAACCTGCACTAGCATCTCATTTTTTCAGCCCTCACCTATGCTTCTCTTTTCCACCCTTCCATTAATTTTGTCTCCCATCCCCTCTCATCAATATAAAGCCTCCTTTACCATTCTTACCCATTACCTTGTCAATGAAAGAAAATCGGCTTGTATAAACAAGATCACGTGCCTTCTCTATTATTGGCCCCACAATCTGAAATTCATTGCCTCTTTCACTAAGATTTACATCAGATATAAAAAAAAGTTTTGTAAGCATTTTTTGGTGACCTGATGCCAGATTATATTATTTTGATTTTATATTTAAGTAAGAACATAAGAACATAAGAAATTGCCATGCTGGGTCAGACCAAGGGTCCATCAAGCCCAGCATCCTGTTTCCAACAGAAGCCAAACCAGGCCACAAGAACCTGGCAATTATCCAAACACTAAGAAGATCCCATGCTACTGATGCAATTAATAGCAGAGGCTATTCCCTAAGTAAACTTGATTAACAGCCGTTAATGGACTTATTTATTTAAAAGTATTTATATACCGCTTTTCAAATAAGGTTTTATCAAACGGTTTACAAATATAAATAAAAAATGAAAATAAAATTAAGAATAAAATATACATAAAATAGCTAGATAGAATACTAGCGTAAACAAAATTGTTTTTATAAAATGAAAGAGAAAAGAGGTGACTGTACCATGATTAGAATACGGAATCTGGGAATGAATGTCAGATGGATGGAATTGTGGTAGTGAGATAGATTTTTTATCCAAACCTTTTTTGAACCCAGCTATACTAACTGCACTAACCACATCCTCTGGCAATAAATTCCAGAGCTTTATTGTGCATTTATATACTGTTTTTCTTTCAACAACTTTATTAAACAATATCAGTTTATAAAACAAGTTCAATAGATTGCAAAACAATTGCCAAATTTGAACATTCACAGAAACATATTTGTATAATTCTATCCTTTATCCCCACCCCTTACTTTTTACTGTTTTTAAGTCTGTCAAACCTGTTTTATTGTAAACCACTTAGTAAACATTTTTTTAAGCAGCAGTATAGAAACATTTTAAAAATAAACCCCTCTCTCTCTCTTCCCCAGCACTCTCCTGCCTTTATTCCTTCCTATCCCCAAGTGTCCATCTCCTGGCCTTACCTTCCAAACTCTTGCTTCCCCATCCCCCACCACTTTCCCAGAATCCCCTCTGCATCTAACTAAGCAGGAAGAGTTTATACTGTGGCTGCAACCCCTCTCTCATCTGTGCTGTCGCCACAAGCAACTTCAAAATTTGCAGGCTGGCACTTCCTGCCTGCCGATCTCACAATGCACAAGATCAGCAGGCAGGAAATATCGTCCCACAAGTTTTGAAGTTATTTGTGGTGCCGGCAGAGATGAAAAAGCTTCTGCTGCAACTCTTGCAGGGTCCAGTGCCGTCTGTTGTGCAGCAAGCACAGCTACTAGAGGAACATTGCATGGCCTTAGAGGGCACATTAATGAGGTATAAGGGAAGCATTAACATAAGCTCCACAACAACTTACCCCATGCCTTGGGCAGAAAACCTTCCTCCCCTCCTGCCAGAACCGCCTGCAGCAGAAATAAAAAATAAGAAATTCTGAGGCCTCTCTCTCAAAATATTAAACCCTGCCAGGCTTTCCAAGCTCACCTTGACTAAACTGGGAATCATTACCTACCCCCCCCCCGACTACTCAGAAAGCCCCTGAGGTTCTTTACCTGCCGGGGGTGGGGAGCACTCCATTCTGCAGAACATGTAGTGGAAGCCTACTTTACATTCAAACCTTTGAACCCATGCTAAACAAAAATGTATTTTAGCAGTAAAGGTCACCCTATCCCGCTCGTCAAGCCTTGCTCCCAACTATAGCAGCTGACAGAAATAAGCTGAGAAACGTGGGACCCGGACTGCACAAGCATCACTTTCAGGACAAGAATTACAAAGTCACCAACAAAACTGCCATGGAATGAGCTCTTCTAATGTAACATGCCATGACATAAGCCCCACGGAAGGAGAGCAGCAGCTTCACTTAATGCTGTACAACGTCTAGTGACCACAGTCATCCGATCCCACTTCCACCTTTGCTGCGCACACACACACACACACACAGCAGCATGCTGCCTTACCTCTGCCTCTTCCACGCCCTCTTCTACCTCTTTCTGTGCCTCTGCCAGATGGCCCTCCGGTCTTCCCACCATCCAGGCCATTCTCCTGACCCCGAACTGAAAGACATTTAGAGTGTGAGCACAGGCACCCAGTGTGCAGGTGGTGAATGAAGCAACATTAATCAAAGCAGCCTGCTCATCCTCCCACCCTCACACAGAACAGTCACTGCTGTAACTCCTGCACACCGCCAGAGGGATGAAGAAAAAGCATGCGACTGCGGACCTAGTGAAAGGAGCTCCAGGCCCGAGTCACTGCAGGTAAATGGAATAAAGTTAGCAAAAAAGAACAAAAACAGATACACTGATACCTTATTAAACAAACTTATCACATTGCTGGACCAGCTTTCAGAAGCTAGTAGCCCTTCCTTAGTAAGAATGGAAGGTCTTATTGATCCAATATGAGAACATAGTACAGATCAAAAAACCCATCAAAACATCTAAAGCACATTTTAAAAATACAGATACATCAGTTCCACCCCCTCCTCACCCCCCATATCGTTAAAGTAAAAATCACACACTTTATATAAATACAATCTACTACTACTTATCAATTCTGTATAGTGCCACGACATACGCATCGCTGTACAAACATACAAAAAGACAGTCCCTGATCAACAGAGCTTACAATCTAATAAGAAAGATATAGGACAAGAGACTTGAGGTATAAAGCAAGACAATGGTTAAAAAAGAAAAGAAAGTTAATGAGGATAAAAGCAGACAATCAGGTCTAAGATTTAAAAGCAGCTTCAAAAAGGTGGGTCTTTAGATGAGATTTAAAATCAGAGAGACAGGGAGTATGATGAACAAGTAAGAGGGGAGAGGAAGTGAGGTGCTGCAGAGGCAAGGCATTTGTAGGTGAGAAAGAGAAGCTTGAATTGTATATGGGACTGGATGGGGAGCCAAAGCAGTGATTTGAGAAGAGGGGGTTACGCGAGCTTAGCAACTTTGGCGAAAGATGTTACGCAGCTGAATTTAGGATGGACTGCAGCGATGGCTTATCAGGAAACCTGTGAGGAGCAGGTTGCAAAAGTGTAAGAGGGAGGAAATAGAGAGGATAAGAGCATGCTCAGAAAAGAAAGGACGGATTTTGGCGATGTTAGAGAGAAAGAAATGAAGAAATTACTTATCTGATAATTTTGTTTTCCTTAGTGTAGACAGATGGACTCGGGACCAATGTGTATGCTCCTCTGCCAGCAGATGGAGACAGAGTCGGATTTCAAAGCTGACATCACCCTAGATAGACCCCTGCAGTGACCTCAGCCCTCCAGTATTCTCTTCAAAAGCCACTGTGGACATATTACTGAAAAACTTGATTAAAAACAGATAAATGTAACTGTACTCAATCAAAAACACTGAACCCCAGTAAAGATATAGATGCCCTGATCTAGGGACTGGATGATTGATTACCCGTAATCTCTTGGAATCGATATCCACTCCATAGGCAAATCCTTGGCACTGTTCTTGGGCAGCCGTGGACGGGATGCTGAGTCCATCTGTCTACACTAAGGAAAACGAAATTATCAGGTAATTTCCTAGCGTGTAGCCAGATGGACTCAGGACCAATGGGATATACAAAAGCTACTCCCAATCGGGGTGGGAGGCTGCCTGTGGTCCCGGTTAACACCGCCCTTGCAAAGGCTGAATCCTCTTGGGCCTGTACGTCCAAGCGATAGAACATGGAGGAGTGCAAAGAGGACCATGTCGCCGCTCGGCAGATGTCGACGGGAGAAAGCAGTCTAGCTTCTGTCCATGAGACCGCCAGAGCCCTAGAGGAACAAGCTTTAACCTGAGCAGGTAATGGCTTTCCTGCCTCCACATAGGCTCCTGTGATCACCTCCTTAATCCAGCGAGCTAAGGTAGCCCGCAAAACTGGTTCATCCTGCTTCCTTCCACCGTGAAGGACAAACAGGCGGTCCCCATCTTTTGGACCGGTTCTGAAACGTCCGGATACCGCGCCAAAAGTCTGACATTCAAATGACTGAGGATGTGGTATTCTTTCGCGTCCTTGTGCTTATTTAGGGATGCAACGAAATGGACCTATTCAGATGAAACTCCGAGACTACCTTGGGCAAGAAGGATGGAACGGTACGAAGTTGTATTGCTCCTGGAGTCATCCAGAGGAACAGATCCCAGAACGACAATGCCTGCAGTGCAGAGATACAATGTGCCGAGCATATCACCACCAGGAACACCATTTTCAAGTTTAATAAATACAAGGAAAGACTGTGCAGCGGCTGAAAGGAGGGCCCTGCCAAATATTCCAATTCTAGATTAAGATTCCACAAAGGAACTGGCCACCGTAAGGGTGGCCAGAGTTGCTTCACCCCTTTCAGAAAACTGACCACGTCCAGATGAGCCGACGGGCGGGTTTCGTTCACTTTGCCCCTGAAACAGGAGAAAGCTGCTACTTGGACCTTCAAGGAGTTAAGGGTCAAACCTTGATTCAAACCATCCTGCAAAAATTCCAGAATTAGTGGGATTTTTACTGCCCAAGGAGGAACACCGCGTTCCTTGCACCAGGTCTCAAATACTCTCCAGACCCACACATACGCTAGGGACATAGAAAACTTCCGAACATGGTGTTAGGTAGCAATTGCCTGGCTTCATCAGTCAAGCCCGCTCAAGGGCCAGACTGTAAGACAAACAAATTGGATACTCGTGAAGACCAGTCCCTGCTGTAGCAGGTCCCTGGGTGGTGAGAGGCACAGGGGGGTCTCCTGGTGGAGACGCCGCATGTCCACATACCACGGACACCTGGGCCAACCTGGAGCTACTACTAGGATTAAACCCCTGTGGTGCTCGATTCTGCGAATGACCCTGCCCAACAGGGGCCATGGAGGGAAGGCGTATAGTAACTTTTCTTACGGCCAGGTCTAAACA
Source organism: Rhinatrema bivittatum (assembly GCF_901001135.1). NCBI lineage: Eukaryota > Metazoa > Chordata > Amphibia > Gymnophiona > Rhinatrematidae > Rhinatrema > Rhinatrema bivittatum. The sequence continues at coordinate 24,716,025 of NC_042630.1, forward strand.
AGAATGTCAATCGCCAGGGACCACTGATCCTTCTGAGACTGAAGAATTGGGGAATCTTTGCATTCTGAGATGCAGCCTGCAGGTCGATGGACAGGAGATACCAGCGATCTACTATCAGCTGATAGGCTTTGGCTGACAACATCCACTCTCCTAGATCCAGACTCTACCTGCTTAGAAAGTCTGCTCTGATGTCTTTTCCTGCGATGTAGGACGCTGAGATCATCTGTAGATGTATTTCCACCCATTACATAAGGAGATCTTTCTCCTGTGACACTTGATGGTGCTTGGTTCCAACCCTGGTGGTTGATGTAGGCTATCGTCATTGCATTATCAGACACTACACAGACCCTTCAGCTTGGAGTCTGTGGCTGAATTGCAGACACGTCACTCTGACTGCCAGGGCTCCCAGGCAGTTGATTTTCCAGAGGGCCTCTTCCACAGTCCAACATCCCTGGGCCATCAGTTCTTGAAAGTGACCACCATAATCTTGGAAAGTGCTCTGGAAGCAGTGGCTAGGCCAAAGAGCAGTGCCTGGAATTGATAATGGCAACCCAATACCACAAAGCATAGGAAACAGTGTTCTTGATGGATTGGAATATGTAGGTTTGCTTCAGCTAAGTCCAGAGAGGTTAAGCACTCTCCTGATTGTATAGCCATTATCAGAGCGCAGAGTCTAGGATGGGGCAAAAGGACTGCTTTCCGTAATGTTCTGGTATCCAGGAAATTGGAGATTCACCCCATTTAAAGGCCAGTTTTTCCAATTCGCTTCCAAAAAGGAGTGATCCTTTAAAGGGCATCTTTGTAAGATTTACCTTGGAGGTTGCACTGCTGACCAATTCCGCAGCCATAGCATCTTCTTGCCACCACCACTGAGGCCACTCCTCTGGCCAAATATTGACTAGATTCAAGCCCGTGTCAGCTAAAAAGGTAGCAGCGGGTTCCATAACTGCTCTGGGATTCACCCCTGAGTCATCCACCTCCTGCGAGAGGAGTAGGCATAACAAGCTACCAGGGCAGAATAAGAAGCAATCAGTAAGGTCATTGCTACTGCGTCAAAGGCTATTTTAAGGATGGATTCCATCCGTCTATCGTGCTCATCCTTTAAGGCCGCTCCTCCCTCCACTGGGATAGTTGTTTGCTTAAGAGACGGCACAGACCAGCGCATCCACTTTAGGGAAAAGCAAACACTCTCAGTGTCTGATCCAGTGGGTATTGGGCTTCTAACACTCGTTCCCCTTTAAAACTTGCTTCTGGGGCTTCCCATTCCAGGTCAACCAACTCCTGGATGGCTTCCAGTACTGGAAAGCAGCAAGAGGCTTTCCATAGGGAAATCAGAATAAGATTCTTCTTTGTTTCCATCAGATTCTGCCCCAGGAATTCCCAGCACCTTCAGGGTTTGAGAAACAAGGGCCGGAATTTCGCCTCTATGGAAATCTGTAACATGGTCCGATACGGTTCTAAACCAGGGGCAATTTCCCCATCTTCCAAGGAATCTGTATCCTCTTCTTCCGTGCTGTCCAGATACCTGCCAGAAATACCCTTGGTGAGGCAAAGCATGCCGCGAGGTCTGCCGATAGGACTGGGAGAGGGAGAGCTTACCGGCTGAGGTTTCATCCGGACAGGGCAAGTGAGGTAGCAGACTGCGCCCATATGAAGGCTTGCAGGCCCTGGAAAAATTCCACCTAAGAGAATGCAGCAGGGTCTATGCTTAGCCCAGGAAGTACTGGGGTAGGTGCCGCTGAATTTCCCTCTCCCATGGATGACCCAGTCACGGGGGTACTCAGATCTGGGGTTCTTCCAGTTTAAGGCCCTGGCTATCCCATCCTCTGAATGGGAAGAACCAGGTTTAGCAAAGTCCAGGGCTTAGCGACTCTCCCTGGGCTTCTTCATAGTGCTGACAAATTGGAAAAAAGGTCAGACTGTGAAGCCCTAAGAGGACAAGCACTGCAGAGAGAAAGGCGCTTATGTTTCTTGGTTGCCGAAGCCATTGGCAGCGGTAACCGTGCGCTCTGTTGGCGCACACTTAAAAGCTTTATGCGCAGATTTCAGGCACCAGGCGAAACACGGAGAGGCACACGCACAGCCCATGTGCCTGGCTTTGCCTATATTTTGCACTTAGTAGATCGTGTATGTATGTACACTCACGGCATGTGCGCAGGAAAATCTCTAGTATCAGGTTTACCCCAAATCCATTCCATCATCAATGCAGACCGCACTGTCAAGTCCTCCTATCAAAAGGGAAAGCCGAGTAGCACCCATTTACTTTGATACAGGCTTCAGGGGTTGAATCAATGTGCAAACCCACTGGATAAAATTGGTCCCTAAACATAAAATTCCAATGCACTGTCAAAAGCTTTTTCAGTATCAACAGCAAGCAAAGAAGCATTCCCTTGCTGACCCCAGCAGAAGCTCATACCACATCCAATCTTCTATTATTTATTTATAAACTTTTCTATACCATCGTTAAGTTAGGTACCATCACAATGGTACCTAACTTAACGAGTTAGGTACCATTGTGATGGCACAAACATTAGTGATGGAAAAATAATGAAGTCTATCCACTAAACAGGTGCCAACAATTTACGGTAGCATAGCTTGTTATAATTACTCATAGATACATCATGTCCATTCTTTTTAGTGACAGATTTAAAATAGAGAACACTTGTTGCCCCTGATTTAATTTAGACTGATTATCGCGCATCAAGTCAGCAACAATATCCCCTAATCTAAAATGGCCAAAATCTCAGCCAAAATCTTTACACCCAAATCAAGATCGGTCTCTACTCTCTTCAGGAAGTATTGTAATACCCACTAAAAGTGCATTGAAGGCGATAGGGAGCCTGCTCCAAAGAATGAGTTAAAGAGTGCAGTTGATGTCCCGACAAAGTGACCCCCAAAGCTGAATGCCCCTCCAGTCTAGGGGTGGAATCCTATTCTGACCTGAGGAAAAGGAGTATTAGCTTCTGAAAGCTAGTCAAGAAATTGATCAAGTTTATCTAATAAAAAGGTATCAGCATATATATTTTTTAACCTTTTTTTTTTTTTTTTCAAATCAAGTGGGCTGACACAGCAACCACACTATCTTCACATAGAAAGGACAGTGGGAGAGAAGCTACCCTCCATAAACTAGACTGGTGATGGCGAACTTCAGTCCTCAAGTGCCACAACCAGGCCTGGTTTTCAGGATATTCTGAAAAGCAGGCCTGTTTGTGGAACTCGAGGACTGGAGTTCGCCATCACTGAACTAGTCTGTACTACAACTTCCAGCATGTCAGAGAAAAAGCATGTCCTAATAAATGCTCACACAAAAGCACATTCAGTCTGAACAGAAAGATAGGTAATCTCGTGGCCAGTGCTAAGAGACTCATCACGAGCTAACAGCATTACTGTAAAAAAACAAACAAACATCTTATACAAAACCATAAGGGTGTGTCGTACACTCTCGGCCACGGCTGGCACCTCGTCCCCTCCTGGGTAGCCCACCACGCCTCCGACTATAGTCCCGGTCTCTCTCATGACTTTCCTTGTTATCTTCACTGGGTTCTGTCTGTGCACTCTCCTTCTGTCCAGATACTCCTTTCTTCCTCCCAACCATCTCCCAGGAATGCTAATATAGGAAGCAGATTAGCAGCTGATTAATAAAAGCTGTGACAATATATGAATACAATTACTGCAAGGTCATAAAAAGAAAAAAAAAAAAAGATTTGCATTCTTTTTTCTTCAGCGCAGGAACTGGAGGAGGGAAATCCCAGAAAAGCCACGTCCTTACCTTGCCTTACTAGTCTATATGAGAAGGCCTCCCCACCAGCAGATGGTGACAAAACTACAAATTTTATGCAACATCACTCAGCACATATGGTACAGCAGTAAACCTGGTCAGTATGCCTCTCTATCAGGGCACATATATCTGGACAGATTCAGCATTTGGAGGGCTCCCAGTTGAACATCCTTTGTTTATTTTGGGTAATGTTACTACTCTTAACATAAGGCATGGGAGTAACCAGCACAGAGAGGAAAATTAGTTTCTTACCTGATAATTTTCGTTCCTGTAGTACCAAGGATCAGTCCAGACACCTGGGTTGTGACTCCGCACCAGCAGATGGAGACAGAGCAAAACTTGTCGGGCACCCTACATATAGTAAGGCGCCACCCACAGCCCGTCAGTCTTACGTAATGTCAAAGCAAACTGGAAAACTCCAACTAACTAGCTATACCGCCCGAAAACCGGGCCGATTCACAGGACCCCCAACTTGATTAGAACTCCCAGAACCAGAGGCCCAACGAGGAAAACAGAGAGCACCAAATGAGCGGACTCTCTTCAAGTAATGCCAAAACAAACAACGGCAACGCAGAAACAGACCACGTGGGCGGGATCCTGGACTGATCCTTGGTACTACAGGAACGAAAATTATCAGGTAAGAAACTAATTTTCCTTTCCCTGTACGTACCAGGATCAGTCCAGACACCTGGGATGTACCAGAGCTGACTTACCGAGGGTGGGAACCAGAGAGTCCTGCTCGAAGAAACCTCTCCCCGAATCCCCCGGAATCCAGGCCCTGCACATCCAACCGGTAGTGTCGAGCAAAGGTGTGCAACGACTTCCAAGTCGCTGCCCTGCAGATTTCCTGTGGGGACACAAGCGAAGGCTCCGCCCATGAGGCGGCTTGCGCTCGCGTCGAGTGAGCTCGAAGACCCCCCGGAACTGGTTTCCCTTTCAGGATATACGCCGAGGCAATGGCTTCCTTGAGCCAGCGCGCAATTGTTGTACGGGACGCAGCCCCACCACGTTTGGGTCCCGAGCACAAGACAAAGAGATGGTCCGAAACCCGAAAAGGATTCGTGACCTCCAGATACCGGAGCAGAACTCTGCGAACATCCAGCTTCTTCAGCATCCTTGCTTCCGGATCAGAACGCTCACCTTCTGGAAAGCGGGCAGCTCCACCGACTGTTTCAGGTGAAAAGCTGACACCACCTTAGGAAGGAAGGAGGGGACCGTCCTCAACGAGACCCCCGTCTCAGAGAAGCGTAAGAAAGGCTCCCTGCAAGATAACGCCTGCAATTCTGAAACTCGTCTCGCCGATGCAATAGCCACGAGAAACACCGTCTTAAGAGTAAGGTCCTTCAGCGTCGCCCGCTTGATAGGCTCAAAAGGCGACGTACCCAGAGCGGAAAGAACGCAATTGAGATTCCAGGAAGGACAAGGCTGACGGACGGGAGGCCGCAGATGCTTAGCCCCCCGAAGAAAACGCGCCACATCCGGATGATGCGCAAGGGACCTACCTCTCACCTTACCTCTGAGGCAACCAAGCGCCGCTACCTGGACCTTTAGCGTACTGCAAGACAGACCTCTCGCAAGTCCGGCCTGAAGAAAGCCAGAACATCCGGCACGGATGGCAGCACAGGATTCACCGCACGAGCTCTACACCAATCCTCAAACACCGTCCAAACCCGAACGTAGGCGAAGGACGTAGAACGCTTTCTAGAACTCAGCAATGTGGCTACCACCGCATCCGAATACCCTTTATTCTTCAAGCGTTTCCTCTCAAAAGCCAGGCCGCGAGACAGAAGTGATCCACGTCCTCCAAACAGACGGGGCCTTGCCGCAGAAGCGCCGCCTGCCCCCGGAACCGGAGAGGAGGCTCCCTTGCCAACTGCAGGAGGTCCGCGAACCAAGGACGCCGTGGCCACTCGGGCGCCACCATGATCACCTCCGCGGGATGCATCTCTATGCGCCGAAGAACTTTGCCTATCAGAGGCCACGGAGGAAACACGTACAGCAGAACGTTGGTGGGCCAGGGGAGGACCAGGGCATCCACCCCTTCGGCTCCCCTTTCTGTCCTTCGACTGAAGAACCTCGGGGCTTTGGCGTTCTGGGCGGTGGCCATCAGATCCATGCATGGCGTTCTCCACCTCTCGCAGAGGAGGTGGTAAGCGCCCTCCGGCCGTTCCCATTCCCCCGGGTTCAAGCGATGGCGGCTGAGAAAATCCGCTTGGACGTTGTCTACCCCAGCGATATGGGACGCCGCGATGTTGCAGAGATTCCTTTCCGCCCAGAGCATTAGTTGCCGCGTCTGCTCCGCGACGGCTCGGCTCCTTGTCCCTCCTTGGCGATTTATGTACGCTACCGTGGTCGCGTTGTCCGACAAGACTCTGACTGCTGTCCCCCGAATCAACGGGAGAAAAAACCTGCAGCGCCAGTAAGGCCGCTCTGGTCTCCAGGCAATTGATGGACCACTGTGACTGGGCTTTGGACCACTGTCCTTGCACCGAGTGTCCCATGCACACCGCCCCCCAGCCGGAGAGACTGGCATCCGTCGTGACCACCGTCCAGGCGGGCATGACCAGGGACACTCCACGTGTCACGTTGTCGGAGCTGAGCCACCACCGTAGGCTGGACCTCACGTGATCCGACAGTGGAAGTGGCATGTGAAAATCCTCCGACACCGGCTTCCAGCGGGAGAGCAATGCAGATTGCAATGGCCGTAGATGAGCAAAAGCCCAGGGAACCAACGCCAGCGTCGACGCCATCGAGCCTAACACCATAAGATGATCGCAGACCAGTGGACACTGCAGGGACATTAACCTGCACACCTGGCCCTGAAGCTTGGACACCCGCTCCTTGGACAGAAACACTCTGCCCTGCCTTGTGTCGAACAGCACTCCCAGGTACTGTAGTGTCTGGGTGGGGACGAGGCGGCTTTTGGCTAGATTGACCACCCAGCCGAGTGAGCGCAAGAGTTGCAGGACCCTTTCGACTGCCTGTCGGCATTCGCTCTCCGATTTGGCCCGGATGAGCCAATCGTCCAAGTATGGATGTACCAGGAATCCCTCCTTGCGAAGCTCGGCAGCCACCACCACCATTACCTTTGTGAACGTTCGCGGAGCGGTGGCGAGGCCGAAGGGAAGAGCCTTGAACTAATAATGCCTGCCCAGGATACAGAAGCGTAGAAACCGCCGATGGTCCGGCTGAATGCCGATATGAAGGTAAGCCTCTGTGAGGTCCAAGGAGGCCAGGAATTCGCCTGGCCGTACCGAGGCTATCACCGACCGAATCGTCTCCATCTTGAAGCGTGGAACCCGGAGGGTCGGAAGGAACCTTCCTTCTTTGGAACGATGAAGTAGATGGAGTACCTTCCTCGACGGTGCTGCCTCGGTGGGATGGGCATTATAGCGCCCAGGTCTTGCAGCCGACCCAGGGTATCCCGGACGGCCTTTTGCTTGCCGCGACCCTTGCAAGGGGAGACCAGGAACTTGTCCGTCGGAATCCGTGCAAAATCTAATGCGTAGCCTTGACTTATCACGTTGAGGACCCACTGGTCCGTAGTTATACTGGTCCATTCCCCGTAGAAACGCCCCAATCTGGCTCCCACGTAAGGCACGACCGGAGGAGCCAGCTGTAGGGAATGGACCGGCCGTATTTCATTGAGAGGCTTTAGGACCCGCCCCCAAAGAGGGACCGTCTCGCCTTCCAAACTTTCGTCCACGAAAGGACTGAGACCACGACGGCGTCCTGGAGGATCCAGAGCCAGGCCGGTAGGAGGGCCCCGCTGATCTCTGCGGCCTCGATTTCCTGGGTCCTCAAAAACGGGCCCTACCGGAGAAAGACGCCCTGCTCCTGTGCCTGTCCTCAGGCAGCTTGAACGCCCTGTTCTCTCCCAGTGACTGCATCAGGTCGTCCAACTCCTTACCGAACAGCAGCTTCCCCTTTGAACGGAAGCGAACCGAGATGAGCCTTAGAGGACCCATCCGCCGCCCAATTTCTGAGCCACAGCAACCGGCATGCCGAAAACTGCCGAAACCAGGGCCCTGGCCGACGTCCGTAGGAGGTCATGCATGGCATCCGCGCTGTACGCTATGACTGCCTCCAAGCGGTCCGCCTGCGCCGCCTCTTCTCCCGAAAGGCCTGCATTGGCCTGAAGAACCTGAGCCCAGCGCAAACCTGCCCGCAGCGCGAAGTTACTGCATATAGCCGCGCGGACTCCCAGGGCCGAAGCCTCGAACACCTTCTTCAGCTGCCCCTCAAGCTTTCTATCCTGAATATCTTTAAGGGCAGTGGCACCGGTAACCGGAATGGTGGACCGCTTCGTCCCCGCCGACAGCGCGGCATCCACCCTGGGAAAACGAAGCATGTCCAGCGCGTCTTCCGGCAACGGGTACAGCTTGTCCATCGCTTTACTCACATTCAGGCCTAACTCCGGAGTATCCCATTCCCGGAATAGGATATCGGTCGCCGAGAAGTGGAACGGAAAAACTACTGCCGGCCCCGTAAGGCCCAGCAACACCGGATCCATCTTAGCATCTGTATGCGACCCTACCGGAGGGGCATCCACACCTACCTCCCGCAGGATAGCTGGGATCAGCGGTGCCAGCTCCTCCTTACGAAACCGACGTACGACCTTTGGATCATCCCCGTCCACGGTTGGCGCCCCTTTGGCGGCTCCTGGAGGTGCGACGTCCGCCCCGTCGGGTGCCCCGGCGCCCCCCGAGGGCTCACCGTCCGGTTCCTCCGCTGCGGACGACACCGAATCGGACTCGGTATCTTGAGGGACTCCCCGCAAGGGCCGTCGTTCCCTGGGCGGGTCCGCGGGCCTTCGAGGCCCTTCCCCCGCCCTCTTCTTCCGGGGCTCTGACCGTTTGTCAGAGCCCCTTCTGTCCGGCCTTCTTCTTCTTTTCCGGGACCTTTTATACCTCAATAATTTGTGGAGCAATCCTGCGAAATCTGGCGAAAAGAGAGGCCTCAGAATCCGAAGAGGCCTCCTTCTGGCTCATGGCATCCGGCGAATCGGGCCCCCCCGGGGGGTCCCCCCCGGTGGGCCGCTGCTGCGGGGAAAGCGCGGGAGGCAAAATGGCCGCTCCCGCCGCTTTCCTCGTGGTCTCTCGCACAGTTTCTAAAATGGCCGCCGTTCCCACGCTTAGCGGGAACGGATCGGCAGGGCCTCCTGCATCGAGCTCGTTGCGCGGCGGCGATCGCGGCGGCCTGGGCCGGGCTCCCCGACCTCCCTCGGACGTCCCCTCGCCGCCCGCCGCACAAGTTGCACACATGCCCGATCGCGACACCCGCGAGCGCGCCGAGCCGCACGCGCGGCATGGAGCCCCTGTCGGCATATGGAGCGCTGAGTCAGGCTGCGGCCGGGATCGAAATTAAATTTAATGAAAAGGAATTCGGACGCCGAGCGCAGCAACGGCGAACCCCCCCCCCCCCCCCCCCCCCCCACCTTCTGCCGAAAAACACAGAGAGAGGGAACGGAACGCCGAACAAGCGAAAACAAAATACAAAACTTTTTTTTTTTTTTTTTTTTTTTTAACTTAGCCGCTGGCCCTGGTCCTGATCTTTCTCCTCCAGCGGGGGTGAGTGAACCGGGCTCCCCGGTGTCACCCCCGACGCTGCTGCCAGGAAGGCCGGGTCCTCAACCCCAGCAGCGGCCTCAACCAGGGGGGGGGTGGTCCCCTCAGAACCTCGCAACCCCCCTGGGAGACTTCCAGGACCCGGGCGCCAGCTGCGAACAATTACCCTTTTCTTTAACTTAAAATTTCTTTTCAATTTCCCTGACTAGCTAACCACTAACCAGGATCACCAGAGACTGTGGGTGGACCTGCCCCATCTGCTGGAGACAGAGTAAGACTGACGGGCTGTGGGTGGCGCCTTACTATATGTAGGGTGCCCGACAAGTTTTGCTCTGTCTCCATCTGCTGGTGCGGAGTCACAACCCAGGTGTCTGGACTGATCCTGGTACGTACAGGGAACAGCAGTTACTAGCATAGGTGGCTTGCTGGGCAGACTGGATGGACCTATTTGGCCTTTTTCTGCCATCATTGCTGTGTTACCTTGGTGGTGCCAGTAGAGCCCAAGGGGTGAGAAAGTAGACTCAGGTAGTTTCAGGCTCTGTCCTCCTTGGAAGTTGAAATTATCCTCTTGGGGCTGTGGCCCCTCTTCTGATATTGTGGGCTCTGGTGCTGGCTCTCTCCCTATTTAAGGGGTCCTTGCACCGAGCAGGACAGCCAAACAAGTTATTTTAGAAGATGAGTGGCTGCTCTGGGAGAGACCCAGGGAAAGGAAGACATGGAGCTGAAGACAAGTGCCGCAAATGTGGAGACCATTGCCGAAGTTTTGCGGGCGTGGAGTGAACGCATGCAGCAGCTGTGTGGGGCAGACTATGTTAGCAGCAAGATTTCCCCAGTGCAGAAGACTGTGCAGGAGTTCAGCATTCAGGAAGACCTGGGGGATACTTTGCTGGGTGATGTTACCATTTTACGTGCCCACCAAGCACAAGAGGGAGATGCTGGCATTGACATCTCCTTCCTCAGGAGACCCCCCTGGAGCTGTTTTCTGAAAGCTTGGTTGATGTTTTATAATGCTACATATGTTTTATATTGTTTTTATTATGTTTTCCTTAAATTATGTGGTAGTAATCTGTGCAGAATATTTTGGATTCGCGGAATATAAGCTGTTGAAAAAAAATAAGATAGAAATCTACATAAATTGGATTTTCAGATACCTTAAAGTGACAGATTCATTTTGGAAGTCAAGCAGACTGTTTGTCTTGTTTAATCGGACCTTGTAAGGGGCAAAATGGCTTTTAAGTTCTCTATAGCCAGATAAATTAAGGAAGCAACTGACAGCTTATAATGCCCAGGGGCTACCAGTTCCAGAAGGGCTGAGAACTCTTTCAATGACAGCACAAGCAGCTTCCAGGGCTGAAACTAGGGCAACCTCTCCAGAGGATATTTGCAAGTTGGAGACTTGGTTATCCTTTGATTCCTTTCCTAAACATTACCCACTTGGAGCTCCAGGCTGAAATGACCCTGGCTTTGGAGCACGAGTCTTGAAAATTGCCTGGACTTCCTCCCACCCAGAATGAGGACAGCCTGGGTATATGCATATGGAAGGAGAAATGTAGTTTTACATGTCAATTCCCACTCCTACCTGACCAGAACCCTCCCAGGTCAGCCTAGGCTGTCAAAAGTACAGCAGTTTATGTGTTGGGATAACAGAAGCGAGCAGGACCCATTAGTCCATTCCCCTTTTTCAAGTCTTCCCTTCCCAAAGGCAAGAATAAGGCAGCCTTGGAGTATATCCTAAAAAGTTAATTATAAAAGTCTCATTGTTCAGTTGATTAGCTTTGCCAAAAGTATACTGACATAGTTTATTGCTGAACAAGCTCATGTACCTTGAGTGATGTTACAGAAAAAACTTGTAATGTTTACACGGCAGAAAGCACTTCTTCACTCACACAATCAAGTTGCAGAATCTATTGTCAGGGAAAGTGATCAGGTGACTAGCAAGGGATTATTAAAGGGTATGGAAAAATTCCTGGGGGAAAAGTCAATAAGACATTATTAGCCAGGTAAACTAGAAAACAGAGAAATTACTTACCTGATAATTTAGTTTTCCTTACTGTAAACAGATGGACTCAGAACCAATGGGTTATGCACCCCTGCCAGCAGATGGAGACTGAGTCAGGTTTCAAAGCCGATGTCACCCTACATACACCCCTGCAGTGACCTCAGCCCTTCAGTATTCTATTCAAAAGCCACTGTGGACATACTAATCGAAAAAAAACTTGATTAAAAACGGATGATTATCTGTACTCAACCAAATACTGAACTCCAGTAAGATTACAGATGCCCTGATCTAGGAACTGGATGACAACGTATCCATAATCTCTTGGAAAAGATATCCATCCATGGCCAAATCCTTGGCACCATCCTTGGGCGGGATGCTGAGTCCATCTGTCTACACTAAGGAAAACAAAATTATCAGGTAAGCATTTCCTCTATTTCCTAGCATGTAGCCAGATGGACTCAGGACCAATGGGATGAACAAGAGCTACTTCCGATTGGAGCGGGAGGATGCCTATGGTCCGGTTAACACTGCCCTTGCAAAGGCTGAATCCTCTCGGACCTGAACGTCTAGGCGATAGAACCTGCAGAACATGTGCAAGGAGGACCAGGTCAGCAGATATGGACGGAAGACAGCAGTCTAGCTTTGGCCCATGAGACCACCTAAGCCCTAGTGGAATGAGCTTTAACCTGAAGGGGTAATGGCTTTCCTGCCTCCACATAAGCTCCTGTGACCACCTCCTCAATCCAGCGAGCTAAGGTAGCCAGCGAAGCTGGTTCGCCCTGCTTGCTTCCTTCAACCGTGAAGGACAAACAGGTGGTCCCCGTCTTTCGGACCAGTTCTGAAACTTCCAGATACCGCACCAAAAGCCTACTGACATTCAAATGACAGAGGACGCAGTATTCTTCCACGTCTTTGTGCTTATCTAGGGATGGCAACAAAATGGGACTGATTCAAATGAAACTCTGAGACTACCTTGGGCAAGAAGGATGGAATGGTACGAAGCTGTAACATTCCTGGAGTCATCCAGAGAAAAGGCTCCAGACACAACAATGCCTGTAGTTCAGCGGTGCAATGTACCGAGCATATAGCCACCAGGTACACAGTTTTCAGGGTTAATAAATGTAAGGAAAGACTGCGCAACAGCCAAAAGGAGGGCCCTGCCAAAAACTCTAATACTAGATTAAGATTCCACAAGGGAACAGGACACTGTAGGTCTGGCCGGAGGTGCTTCACCTCTTTCAAAAAACAGGCCATGTCCGGATGAGCCAATGGGTGGGTTCCGTTCACCTCGCCCCTCAAACAGGAGAGCTCCAATATCTGGACCTTGAAGCAGCTAAGGGTCAAACCTTTATTCAAGCAGTCCTGCAAAAATTCCAGAATTAGTAGATTTTGACTGTCGAGGGGAAACACCATGTTTCTTGTACCAGGCCTCAAATACTCTCCAGACCCGCACATACACTAGGGACAGCGCAGAGTAAGGTGGCAATTATTACTATCAAATGTCCACGCTTCTTCAGGCGAGCCCTCTCAAGGACCAACCATAATACAGAATCGATTTGGTTCCTCGTTGAAGGACTGTTCCCTGCTGTAGCAGGTCCCTGTGCGGTGGAATCACGGGGGGGTGGGGGGGGGGTCCTCCACAAGGAGTCTCCGCATTTCTGCATACCACGGATGCCTGGGCAAATCTGGAGCTATTAGTAGGTCAAATCCTCTGTGGTGCTCAATTCTGCCAATGACCCTACCCAGGAGAGGCCACTGAGGGAAGGAGTATAACAGCTCCTCTTCTGGCCAGGTCTGAACAAGAGCATCAATCCCCAGGGTCAACTGATCTCTTCTGCAACTGAAGAATCGGGGAACCTTCGCATTGTGAGATGCAGCCAGATTTATGGACGGGAGACCCCAGCGATCTACCACCAGCTGAAAGACTTTGGCCAAAAATGTCCACTCGCCTGGACCCAGACTCTCCCTACTTAGAAAGTCTGCTCTGACTGTCTTTTCCTGCGATGTGGTAGGCTGAGATCATCTGTAGATGTATTTCCGCCCATTCCATAAGGAGATCTATCTCCTGTGACACTTGCTGGCTCTTGGTTCCAACCTGGCAGTTGATGTCGGTTACCGTTGTTGTGGTATTCTCCGATATTACGCGGACAGCTTGACCCTGGAGTATGTGGTTCAGTTGTAGACACGCCAATCTGACTGCCCGGGATTCCAAGTGGTTTATATTCCAGAGGGCCTCTTCCTTGGTCCCACACCCCTGGGCCATCAGTTCCTGACAGTGAGCTCCCCAAGCCCGGAGGACTACGTCTGTTGTGAGGACCAGCCAGTTCATAGGGGACAGGGGTACACCACTGCCCTGATGAGCTACCTGCAGCCACCACTGGAGCCGAGAGCATGCTTCCATCGGTATATGGAGGTGAATCAAATAGTCTTGAGACAGTGGGTTCCAACATGACAGCAGGGAGCTTTGAAGTAGTCGCACATGTGCCCTCACGCATGGCATTACTTCCAAAGTTGCTGCCATCAAATAGAGGACTTGAAGATAGCTCCACACCGTCGGGTGTATCATGTTCATTAACAGATGCACTTGGGACATCAACTTCCTTATCCGCGTGGGGAAGTCTTTGCCTTGTTTGGTGTCGAACCAGACTCCCACATATTCCAAGGACTGGGAGGGTTTAAGACTGCTTTTGGCCAGGTTTATGACCCAACTGTTTTCCTGAAGCAAGAAGATCACCCGGAGACTCTCTTCCACAGACTATGCCCAGATCAACCAGTCATCCAAGTACGGGTGCACCAGAATTCCCCTCCTTTCTCAAAACTGCCGCTATGACCACCATAATCTTGGAAAATGTTCTGGGTGTGGTGGCCAGGTCAAAGGGTAGTGCCCGGTCGTAATAATGGCGACCTAGTACCGCAAAGCGTAAAAAAACAATGTTTTTGCTGGATTGGAATATGTTTGGTAGTCCTCAGATAGGTCCAGGGAGGTTAAAAACTCGGATTGTATGGCCATTATCACGAAGCGTAGGGTTTCCATGCGGAAATGAATCACTCAGAGGTCAGCTGACGCTCTTGAGGTCCAGGTTGGGGGCGACAGGAACCTTTCTTCTTGGGTACGATAAAATAGATGGAATAACGCCCCATATTTTCCTGGGGAGCAGGTACTGGGATTATAGCCCTCATCCTGAGGAGCCTTATCAGGGTAGTCTCCACTACCTGCTTCTTGTGCTGGGAGTAGCAAGGAGATATGAATATGTTCCAAGGAGTACTGCGAAATTCCAGTGCATATCCTTCGCGTATGACCTCCAGCACTTTATTTAAATGTTTTATATACTGTCATTTCATGTGAGAGTCAGGTAAAACATTCATAATTATGACTGTTACAAGGTGCACAAACATTCATTATAAACGGAAGTAATACAATGGTAGACATAATATGAAAACAAAGCTAGATTATGGGGATTTGCAAGGGAGGGGGGGGCATGTTTCAAGACTTATTTCGGTTATCCGAGTCATGCGGAGCTGGGTATTTCTGTCAAGTAGAATGTATTTTTGAATAGCCAAGTTTTTAAGTCGCTCTTGAATTTCTTTTTGTCCATTAATGTTCAAAGTTCTTCTGGCATGGAATTCCACAGTTTTGGGCTAGCAATTGATATCACTCTCTAGTTTGCATTAGTTGAGAACCTCTTAAGTTCAGGATTTCTAGGAGGCCTCTCTCTTCTGTGATCTGAGAGTTCCTGGGAGTGGGGGGTTGTCTGGTTTAAATGTTATTCCCAAGTACTTCATTGTTGTTCGGGTTCATGTTATTGAATATTATTGTTAGAACTTTATAATGTATTCTTGACAGTACAGGGAAGCCAATGCAAAGCCATCAGTATTGAGGTGGTCAAATTTCCTTGCTCCAGCATTTTGCAGTAGTTGCAAAGGTTTTAAGTGACTAGCCAGAAAACCTAGAAGTAGGAATTACAGTAATCCAGGTTTGAGAATGAGAGATTGTAAACTGTTCTTTAAAACTGTTCTGAAATCTGTTGTGTTAAGTAGAGGTTTCAAATCGGCCCAATATCCGCAACTTGTGAAAACCAGATCTAATCAGTCTACTTATGTGGGCTTTCACTGTTAAATTTTCATCGATTTGGACCTCTAGGTCTCTCATTTGTACTCATTTGTCCAAAGTGATCTAGACCCACCGTTGGTAGAAGAGGGACAGTTGACCCCCTAAAGATGGGTGGCAAAACTTCACTGGAGGATTCAGGACAAACCTGAACCCAAGCCCGACACTCTCTTGGGCTGCCAACTGCAAAAAGGTCAGACCTCCCAAAGGACAGAGACCTCTGAAATGTCAAGGTTCTGTAGGGGCAAAAGCAATGGGAGCCCCTGGATCGACCCCTCATGGGCAAGCAGTGATATAACTGCTTTCTCTTATCTTCTGGTAGCCAGGGTACTGGAGATTTGCCCCATTTACTGGCCAGCTTTTCCAATTTGCTTTCGAAGAGGAGTGAACCTTTAAAGGGCATCTTTGTGAGATTTGCCTTGGAGGTTGCATCTGCTGACCAATTCCGCAGCCATAGCTTTCTTCTGGTGCCACCACTGAGGCCACTCCTCTGGCTGAAGTATGGACTAGGTTCGAGCCCACGTCAGCTAAAAAGGAGGTAGTGGGTTCCATAACCGCTCTGGAATTTGCCCCAGAATCATGCACCTCCCGAGAGAGGAGCAGGCACGAACGAGCTACCGGGGTATAACAAGAAGCAATCTCTAAGGCCATTGCTATTGCATTAAAAGGACTGTTTAAGGATGGACTCCATCCGCCTATCGTGCACATCCTTTAAGGCCGCTCCTCCCTCCACTGGGATAGTTGTTCGCTTAGAGACGACACAGACCAGCTTTTCCACTTTAGGGTAAAGCAAACGTTCTCTCACTGCTGGATCCAGTGGGTATAGAGCTAACACTCATTCACTTTTAAAACTTGCTTCTGAGGCATCCCATTCCAGGTCAACCAACTCCTGTATGGCTTCCAGTACTGGAAAGTAGCAAGAGGCTTTCCATAGGGAAATCAGAATGGGCTTCTTCTTTGGTTCCATCACAGAGGCTGCCCCAGGAACTCCCAGCACCTTCAGGGTCTGGGAAACCAGGGCTGGCAATTTGTCTCTATAGAAAAAACTGTAACATGGTCCGATACGGTTCTAAACCGGGGGGGATTTCCCCATCTTTCAAGGAATCTGGATCCTCTTCATTCATGCTGTCCGGGTCCCAGCCAGGGATACCCTTGGTGAGTTGAGACGTGCCTCAAGGGCTGCCAACAGGACTGGGAGAGGGAGGCCTTACCGGCTGAGGTTCCATCCAGACAGGGGCTAGTGAGGTAGCAGACTGCACCTTTACAAAGGTTTGAAGGCCTTGAAAGAATTCCACCCAAGAGAATGCGGCTGGGTCCACGCCTAACTCAGGAGGTACTGGGGTAGGTGCTGCTAAATTTCCCTCTCCTGGGGATTAGCAGTTCTGGGGGTACTCAGATCCAGGGTACTTCTGGTTAAGGCTGTGGCTAACCGATCCTCTGAATGGGAGGAGCCGGGCTTAGCAAAGTCTGGGGAGGCCAACTCTCCCTGGGCTTCCTCACAGTGCCGCCCATAAGCAAGAATCCAGGTCAGACTGTGCAGCCCTAATAGGACAAGCAGCACAGAGAGAAAGGCGCTTATGTTTCTTTGCTGTCAGAGCTATTGGTGACTGTGTGTTCAGGCAGCTCATGCTTAAAGTTTTATGCACACATATTTCAGGCACCTACACGTGTCGCAGTGAGGCGTATGCACAGCCCCGTGTGCCCGGCTTTACTTGTATTCTGTGCCTATTAATTTGTGCGCGTATGACGTTGTGCAGAGCAGACATGCACTATGCATACCGAAGCTCAATGGTGGGCAATACAAGCACAAAAACACGCACAAGATGGTGCTGACGTGGTCTACCACGTGGTGTGCCAACCAAGCCTAAAGCGGGGCCTAGCTCACCGGGGGCCACTGAACATGTTCGGAAGCCCACGTCCCCTTATTCAAACAGTATCGGGAACAATGTCGGTACAGCAAGCCGAGCAAGGAAACTGGAGAATGTCTTACTGAAACCCTTCTGTAGTCTCTGAATCGAGAGGAAATCTTTTTTTTTTTTAAACTTACTTGGGCTCCAGCTGTGGGAGGAGAGGGCTTTTGCCATCACTGCCATGCTCAGCTTCCTGCACCCGCTGCTTTTCAGCTGCTTCAGCAGCAAAGTCCACGTCGGGAGCCGGCTACTGGACCAAGGCTCACCTCTGAGGGATCTCAGAAATCGCCTCAGGAATTCTCAACTGGGGGAGGAACCATTAGACATCACCACAGGAGAGCGGGGCTTAATCTTTTCTCCAGTTTAAAAGTTGAATTTCTTCTTCCAAAAAGGTACAACGATCCCCATAGGGAAAGCACGTCTACATCTGCTGGAGACAGAGAAATACTGAAGGGCTGAGGTCACTGCAGGGGTGTATCTAGGGTGACATCAGCTTTGAAACCTGACTCCGTCTCCATCTGCTGTCAGGGGAGCATAAACCATTGGTCCTGAGTCCCTCTGGCTACACCCTAGGAAAAAAACCATTGCCATCCCTGGGAGTAACAAGAAACAGATCTACTTTATGGGATCTGCCAGGTACTTGCGATCCGGATTGGCCACTGTCGGAGACAGGATACTGGGCTTGATGAGGCTCAGTCTGACCCAGCATGGCATCTCTTATGTTCTTATGCTGACAAGGAGGCATAACCCACTCATCTGGACTCTTATGTCAGGATTCAAGGAAAGTAAATCATCAGGTAAGATTTATATTTCTCCATATTCTGCTTTGTCTTCTCCTGACCCAGAGTTAAAAATTTCTTTTGTAAACTCCTACCGTGTCTGGATTGCCCTCCAACAGCACATTGATGGCTCTGTTGAGGTCTCCATTGCAGTCATGAAGAGCGATCACACACTCATCCTGATTCTTTCCTGTGATATCAATAAGCTGCAGGGAGAGGTAGGAAAGTGAAATTCCTGGATACGCAATGCCACTCAATATCTGAGAATCATCAAGTCACAAGAAACTCCCCTTCACCCCAGAGACTTCATGTCCAAGAAGGCAGCCAACTGGACTCAGAACTAACAGGACCTGGACAACGTTGCTACAATTTGAGTACTAGCATCTGGGAAGAGCTTGGGCAATGCATCTTATCGAATCTCTCTGAAGCATCAGAAGCAGACTTGTTTTTACAGGAATCAACATCAAGTAGCCTTCAAACAAGAAAAAGTATTCAAACAAAGGCCACACTTAGTCAGCAGATGCCGAGTGTGTGCAGTTTACTACTGCCATAGCAACTTAAGAAAACACTCCTGAAATGTAAACAGAAAGAGTGGTCTATATGATTAGCAGAGAATTTGGAAGAGAGGACTATGGTTAAAGCAGCAGGCTGAGAACCAGGGAAGGAAGGGTTCAAATCCCCCTTCTCCAACTGAAGCTCCTTGAGACTTTGGACAAGTCACTGTACCTGAGGCAATGGGTGAAAACTTCAAAAATAAGGCCTTTGAAGTAGGGAAATCCCTCCTGTACCTGAATGCAACTTGCCTAGAGCTGAGTTTGGAAAATCAAATGAAATCTAAAATCAAAATCTAATTTTCAATACGCTTTGGATTACAATCAATTTCAAGGAAAATTGATTCTTACCTAATTTTTGTTCCTGGAATACCACGGATCAGTCCAAATGCCTGGGATTATGCCTCCCTTCCAGCAGATAGAGACAGAGAAAGTTTCACTGGCACTGGCATATAACCCGGAGTACCTCCTGCAGTCTCTCAGTATTGGCCTGTACCCAAGCCAAGATTCGCTACATAACAACCCTAATGAAATGCCAACAATATCCCACAGACAAGCAAGGGAGAAAAACATAAAACCCTTCCCTTGAAGGGAAACACTTCGCTTCATAACTCCAAACCAGGAGAGCAAACTTAAAATCAAACGGCTCTGCAGCCTACAAACAATATCATCATGACATAAGTACAAGTGGACTCATCCCCACACCAGGGCAGGACTCTGGACTAATCTGTGGTATCCCAGGAATGAAAATTAGCAGGTAAGAACCAATTTTCCTTTCCTGTTCATACCTTGTTCAATCCAGACTCCTGGGATGTACCCAAGCTTCCCTAAATGGGGTGGGACTGCGAGAGTCCCATTCAAAGTGTCGCCTGGACATCCAAACCATAAAAGTCTGGCAAAAGTATGCAACAACTTCCAGGTAGCCACCCGACAAATTTCTTGTAGCAACACCAGCTGACACTCGGTCCATGAAGTCGCCCGAGATCAAACCAAATGTGCTCTCAATCCCCCTAGGACCGGACATCCCTTACAGATGTAAGGCAAGCTTATTGCCTCTATCTTGCTATCGTGGACTTTGAAGCCTTCTGCCCTTTCCTAGGACCGCGCCATAGCGCAGAGATGGTCCAACACCTTGAAATTATTGGTGACTTTGGAGGTAACGCAACAAAATCCTCTTCACATCCAAACAACTTAAGTCTCTCGCATATGGAGTCGATGCATCCAAACCTGGAAAAGCTGGGAGTTCCATGGTCTGATTCAAATGGAACACGGACACAACCTTTGGGAGAAAAAAAAAAAAAAAGAGGGCGCTGTCTTCAAAGATATCCCAGCGTCAGATTTTCAGAAAAGGTTCTCTGCATGATAACGCTTTAAGTACCAAGATCCTTCGGGCGGAACAAATGGCTACTAGAAAAACCACCTTCAAAGTGAGATCCTTTACTGTTACCCTTCACAAAGGCTCAAAAGGAGATAATCAACCCTCGAAGGACTAGACTGAGATTCCATAAGGGACACAGATGTTTTGCCCAGAGGAAGCGCACCACAACTGGGTGAGCAGTCAACAACACTCCATGCACCTTGCCCTGTAAACAGCCCAAGGCCGCAACCTGAACCTTAAGAGTTAAAAGCCAAGCCTTTAACCAAACCTTTCTGCAAAAAAAAAAAAAAAAAAAAAAGTCAAGATGTGAGCTATCGAGGCAAGAGTCACTAGTATTTCTCAGCCCATGCACCAGGACTCAAAGACCTTCCAGACCCTTACGTATGATAAAGAAGTGGAAGTTGTTTCTAGCCTGCAACAAGGTGGTAATGACATCCTCCGGATATCCTTTTTCTCTCAAATGCCTCCTCTCAAAAGCCAAGCTGCGAGACAGAAGTAATCCGCCCAATCTGAAAATACTGGACCTTGCTGAAGAAGCCTTGGCAAATGTGCGAGTCGCAGCAGACCGTCCAGCACCAGGTTGAAGAGGTTCACAAACTACAGGCACCTTGGCCACTCTGGTGACACCAGAACCACTGCCCCAGAATGATTTTCTATTCGCCGTATCAGTTTCCCCACCAGGGGCCACGGAGGAAACATGTAAAGAAGAATCCCTCGGGACCAGGATAGAACTAGAGCATCTACACCCTCTGCACCGTACTCTCTTCTGTGCCTGCAGAATCGGGACACCTTAGCATTCTTCCATGTCGCCATAAAGTCCAGGTGGGGGGGTTAACCACCAGAAACATATCAAAGCCATTCCCTCGTCTGACAGCTCCCACTCCCTGGGATCCAGCTTCTGACAACTCAGAAAATCCATCTGCACATTGTCCATCCTGGCAATGAGAGACGCCGCTAGCATAGCTAGCTGCCGCTCTACTCAAAGAAACAGCTCCTGAGCTTTCAGGGCCATTGCTCAACTCCTGGTTCCCCCTTGATAGTTGATATAAGTTACCATGGTCACGTTGTCTGACAGGATGCGAACCGAGCAGCCACTCAGAGGCAGAAAAGCCATCAAGGCGCACCTCACTGCCCTCCAAACAATTGATAGACCAGGACTTCTCTTCTTCGGATCATTGCCCCTAGGCCGACTGATTCTGGCATACAGCCCCCAGCCAATCCGAAACCTCCAAGGCCACTCTGCGTCTCAACTGTTCTTGACCAAGCCACCATGAGAGACTGGACCTGGCAGGTTCCTCGAGTAAGAGGAAAGAAGAGACCGTTGCAGAGGCCTCATATATGCGTGAATGACCAATTCCATCATCGAGGCCATAGAGCCCAACACCAGACCCTGGGAACTGCAGCTTCCAACAGCCTGTGCACCTGCTTCTGCAGCTTGAGAATATGCTCCTCCGTGAGGAAAACCTTTCCTGCCCTGGTGTCAAAGCACACTTCCAAGAACTCCAGAACCTGAGATGGGGAGAGATGACTCTTTGGCAGGTTCACCACCATCCCAGGGACCTCAATTGCTGGAGGACCAGAGCTACCACCCGAGTACCAAAGAGTTCAGACTTTGCCCAAATGAGCCAGTATTCCAGATATGGATGAACTAAGATACCCCTCTTCCCGAGCGCTGCCGCTGCACCACCATCACTTTGGTGAACGTTCAAGGCTCTGTCGCCAGTCCGAACGGGAGAGCACAAAATTGAAAATGTTTCCCCAAGTATCATGATGTGAAGTAACTGACGGTGATCCGGGCGAATTGGAATGTGCAGGTATGCTTCGGACAAGTCCAGAGAAGCCAAGAATTCTCTCTTGCGCACTGCTGCAATCAACAAACGCAAAGTTTCCATTCTAAAATAAGGAACCCTGAGAGCCACATTCACTTTCTTTAGATCCAAAATTGGATGGAAGGAGCCCTCCTTTTTCAGAACTACAAAATTTAGAATACCATCCTGTCTCATTCTCCCAACAGAACTATGACTCCCAGAGCTTGCAACCGGTCCATGGTTTCCTGAATCAGCTTCCTCTTGTCAAACGGAGCGCAGGGGGAAACCATAAACAAGTCCCGTGGCAGACGAAATAATTCTAACACATAACTTTCTTTTATCACTGGTCTGTCATGATCTTGGTCCACTCCTCGTAAAATAGTCAGATGCCCTCCAATCAGAGGGAGAGAGGAGTGGACAGGCCTCGGCTCCAGAGCCCTGACCGAGGCAGTCTCTGCCTGATTTTCTACTGCTTCGAAAGGCCTGGTTCCAGGCTTGCTGCCTCCTGGTGCCTTACCTTGGAGCTCCCGCTGAAAGCCTAACTCAGACGAAACTGCCTGTTCGACAAACTGGGGCCACCCTGTAAAGAAACTAGTTTCCTCTGGCAGCTTATGCCCTTTAGTCTCCCTGAGACGTTTACAAGCTCCTCTAAGTCTTAGCCAAATAGAAGCTTCCCCTTGAAAGATAATTCTCCTAAACAAGACTTAGACCAAACACCCGCCAACCAGTTCCTCAAGCAAACGAGCCTTCTGGCCAATACCGCAGACATCACTCTGGAGGATGTCCAAATGAGGTCATACAGAGCCATCCGCTAAATAAGCTGCGGCTGCCTCCAGACAGTCTGCCTGCTTGGCCTCTGACAGTGATAGCCTTGTAGCCTGTAACTGCTGAACCCAACGCAAACTGGCCCTCTGCATGAAGCTACTGCACACAGCAGCCTGAATGCCAAGTGCAGACACCTCAAATATCTTCTTGCAATGAATCTCTAACTTCCTATCCTGCACCTCTTTCAGCGCCGTTGAACCAGCCACAGGTATAGTGGTTTTCTTGGTGACCACAGACACTGAAGCAATTCCTAAGGTGGACGCTAACAACTCAAGTGTGTCCTCAGGCAATGGATATAACTTTGCCATCGCCCGGCCTACCTTGAGGCCTATCTCAGGAGTGCCCACTCCCCGACCACGAGTTTCTTTACAGACTTGTTAAAAGGAAAGGCTTTCGTTGGCCCCCTTAGGCCATCCTTGACCGGGTCCACACCCTCCTGATCAGATTCCTCTTGCAGGAGCTTGATCCCAAACTCTTCTAGAACATGAGGAATTAAGGGCCACAACCATACCACCTTAGGGTCGTCCCCTTCAGCCACTGGCACCTGACCCAATCTGCCTTCCGAATCCAGAACATCCAGGTTATTAATGGGTATAGCCGGATCGTTGCTCAGCCCTGGAGGATCCAAAAGGTCAGGAACCCATGGAGCTGATTTCAACTCATCTGAGTCAATATCAGGACCGCCCATCACTGTCCTCATCCTAAGGATCACAGAACCAGACCCCAGAACTAGCCAGTCTCTTAGCCAGCCGCGGAGCCCCTGGCTTCTGAGTGTGGACCACCTGCTTCCCAGCCGCCTTACCCAAACATGCCTCATGTAACAGGAGAACAAACTTTGAGGAGAAAGGGGCTGGATCCTCCAACCCGACTATGAAGGAATCCCCATCCCAGTCAGAATCGGGGGCTCTACAGTGGGTAACACTGGTCCAACAGTGATAGCAGAGGGGGGAAGATAGTCAGACCCCCGAAATAGTCCCAATGGGCCTTCAGCCCCCGGACAACATGGCCACCTTTCTGTGCCCGGCAGGGGAGGGGGCGCCAACATGCTAGATTCTCCTGCGCTTGATTTCTCTCCAGACTGCCACTCCAACATGCCCTCTTCTCCGGAGAGGCAGCAGGAGCACAGTCTGGAGCACAACAATCGCACGTACATATCGCCGTATGAACGGCATGCCCTACTGCGCACCATGATGATCACAAGGCATGCCAACCACCACTAGGCCCGACCGTACAGCAAAAAACACCACCACTATGCCGTGTGGCTAAATAACACTTAGAAAGCCCCTTTTGCAGACCTGTCAAAGTCCAGCACAGCCTTCCTGGCCACTAAAAACCTTGCGGCTCCTCTGCTCTAAGCTTTTTTTTTTTTTTTTTAAATTTACTGAGCCAGAAGAAAAAGACAAAGAAATAAATACTTCCCTGACAGAAGAGCTGCTAGGCTTCAATTTTTTCTACTAAGGGGCAGGGAACCGGATCCACCAGCTATACACCTTCCTGGGCGGCGAAAGAATGATCCAAACCAGGATCCCCGATTCCCTGCTCGTACTCCTCAACACTGGGAGGGATAGTCCCACCAGGGCCCTAAGCAACCTCCGGGGAGGATAAATCCACAAACTTGAACATTCTCTATCCTTTTCTTTTCCTAGACTGCAGAGATTGCACATCCACCATCTGCTGGAGACAAAGAAATACTGAGGGACTGCAGGTGGCACTCCGGGTTCTATGCCAGTGCAACTTTCTCTGTCGCCATCTGCTGGAAGGGAGGCCTAATCCCAGGAATCTGGACTAATCCAGGTATGAACAGGAACTACAGCTTTAAAGAAGCACTGGCTATTTTATGATGGAGCATGGCAACTGTGAGAGCAGGAAGCTTCCTTGTTATATGGAATATGCCTGTGAATAATTAAATCTAAAATCAAAATCCCT
This sequence comes from Rhinatrema bivittatum, assembly GCF_901001135.1. NCBI lineage: Eukaryota > Metazoa > Chordata > Amphibia > Gymnophiona > Rhinatrematidae > Rhinatrema > Rhinatrema bivittatum. The sequence goes on from NC_042630.1 coordinate 24,740,654, forward strand.
TTTCAGTGTATGAATTACATTGTTTTAAATGCAGTTCTCAAGAAGCACCCGATGTTCTATAAGTTACTGAGCATGGTGATTGTGAAGATAACTGTGAAAGCAATGGGGCAGTCAATCAAGAGTGCCACACTAGCACTCCTGCAAAACAGGAGATTCGGACACTGCTGCTGTCGTGTTTTCTTTCCTTCAATTAACAGGAAAACAACAGATACTTTTTGCACAAATGATTAAACCTGCAAATGGGGAGATGTTTAGATGTAGGAATCTGTTTATAGACACTTAAGACTGTGCTTTGAAGGGAAGGACTCCCTCTCTCAACATACCAGTACATTTTTTATTTCCTGGGCTGTTTCAGAGCATTAACACTGCTACTACTTGAGGGTCACCATTAATCCAGCTCTGATGGGACTTCACCTGCCAAGAAATCACATCTGACACTTACTTGTTTCACCTTTTCTTCAAAGTCAGCATCATTGTGGTCCGAAATCATCTGTGCAAGTCTAATCTGTTCTGCAGTGGCCTAAAAAGAAAAAAAAAAACCCGATCACATCTTATCTGGAGGGTGGATTACAGTCAGATATTTAAATCAAAAGTCCTGCAGAAAACATTCATGGGTGAACTTTGTTGCTTGGTTATCTTCCTGTCCTTACTCACCAGCTGCTTCAAACTATAAATGACACCAAAGAGAAGGCAGATTCTCACTGACTTTCAGTTGATACACCCAAACCTGATTCTGGTGGATGGGGGACCCGGAATTCCAGACCTTGACAAAATGTATTCACTACTGACCCATTAACTGGAATATTAAATGTAATCCATTTCTAGATTGCTTCTCTGGTGAGGCAGTCCAAAGTGGTGTACATTTATTTTAAAATATATACTATGCCATGCCATAGAATTATATAGAACCACATCCAGACTGCCCAACAAACAAACATATCCAACACAGTTCCTGAGCAAAACATCTGCACTCAGACTCATGAGACCAGTCAGGCCATATAGTGTAATACTGGTCAAAAATAGCTAGGGGATTAACAGGCAGTCAAGATACAGTGTGTAGCAGAGAACAATAAAGAAGTTGGCTGAAGGCAACAGCAGTCAAAACCCATCTATAGAGGTAGTTTGTTATTAGAAGCTAAAATTTCTCTCACTTAAACCACAAATGTTGAGACTTTATTGATCCATACATGGGGGAAAACATTAAAAATACACACAAGCAGCTAAAACCTAATTTTGGCACTTTTAACAAAAGGAAAATTGGTTCTTACCTGCTAATTTTCATTCCTTTAGTACCACAGATCAGTCCAGGTTTTGCCTCCCTGCCAGCAGATGCAGACAGAGAAAGTTTTGCAAACACAGCCTCTTAACCCAGTGCGCCACCTGCAGTTCCTCAGTATTACTCGGTACCCAAGCATAAAGTCAAAAAAACGTCTAATAAACCAATACTATAACATTCCCCAAACAAGCAGAGGAAAGAGGGAAATGTATAATTTTGGAACTTTAATTTTAAGGGCTAACGAGAAACCTGTGCCTTTCTCCTCTCTCCAAATCTCCTCTCCCCCACCAGGTGGGTTCTGGACCGATCGTGGAACTACAGGAATGAAAGTTAGCAAGTAAGAACAAATTTCCCTTTCCTTGTACGTACCCAGATCAGTTCAGACTCCTGGGATGTACCAAAGCTTCCCTAACCAGGGTGGGACTGTGAGAGTTCTGCTCGAAGTACTTTCACCGAAATTGCTAACGTCCAGGGCTTGGACGTCCAATCGATAGTGCCTGGCAAAAGGTATGTAAAGACCTCCAAGTAGCTGCTCTGCAAATCTCTTGCGGCTGACATTCTGCCCAGGAGGCCACCTGGGACCAAGTAGAATGAGCCCTTAACCCCTTCGGGATAAGACAACCGTGACAGATTTATATGGATCCAATAGCCTCCTTCAACCAACGCGCAATTGTGGCTTTTGATGCCTTCTGGTCCTTTTTCGCACCACTCCATAGCACAAAAAGGTGATCCAATAATCTGAAATTGTTGGTGACCCCTAGATACCGCACAAAGCCCTTCTGACATCCAGCTGTCAATTCTTTTGCATGAGGCACACCAACCTCCACATTTGGAAAAGCTGGAATCTCCACTGACTGACTTAAATGGAACGCTGAAATCACCTTTGGCAGAAAAGACGGAACCATCCTCAGAGACACTCCGGAATCCGTAAAAAGGGTTCCCTACATGACAGGGCTTGAAGTTCAGACACCCTTCTGGCTGAACAAATCGCCACCAAGAAAACCATCTTCAGTGAGATTTTTTTTGGTGGCCCTTTTAAGAGGTTCAAACGGTGCCACACACATGCCCTTGAGGACCAAAGTTAAAGCTCCAAGAAGGGCACAGTTTATGAACGGGGGGCGCGCGCGCAAGTGCTTCACCCCTCAGAGGGTTGTTCCATGAATCTTGCCTCACAAACAGCCCAGGGCCGACACCTGCACTCTCAGGGAACTAAAGGACAAACCTTTCATTAGGCGTCTCTGCAAAAAAGCCAGAATCTGCGCCACCAACGCTCGCCAAGGATCAACCCCTTGCTCCATACACCAAGACTCAAAAATCCTCCAAACCCGGACATACGCCAAGGAAGTCTTTCGAGCCTGCAACACAGTAGAAATAAACATCCTCATGATATCCTTTCTTCCTTAATTACCTCCTTTCAAAAGCCAAGCCGCTAGACAAAAGTGATCCGCTTGATCTGAAAATATGAGGCCCTGACGCAGCAGATTTGGTAGATGGCCCAGTCTTAACGGGCCGTCCACTGCTAGATTGACCAAATCTGCAAACTAAAGTCTCCAAGGCCTCTCCGGAGCCATGAGTATCACCTTTCCTGGACAGATCTCTATTCTTCTCACAACCTTGCCCACCGAAGGCCATGGTGGAAACATGTAAACTAGAATGTCGTGTGGCCAAGGAATTTTATCAATTGGTTTATAGTCTCCACCCATTAAAGTATTTGGAAAAGACTATTCGGGCATTTATTCCTTTGTTGTCCCTCAAGGAAGAACCAAGGCATCAACCCCTTCTGCTCCGCGCTTTCTTCTGCAACTGAAGAACCGCGGTGCCTTGCCATTCCGCTGAGTCGCCATTAGATCCATATGAGGAATGCCCCATCTGTAAGAAATGTGGCCCATTACTTTCTCCGATAGCTCCCATTCTCCAGGACCCAATTGTTGCTGGCTGAGAAAATCCGCTTGCACATTTTATTTATTTTATTTATTTTAAATTTTTATATACCGAAGTTCTTGTAGGGACTACAAATCACTCCGGTTTACATAAAATGAAGAACTGCTCAACAGAGAGCGGAGCTTTACATGGAACCCTGCTATGTGAGAAGCCACTATCAAGGCCAGATGCTACTCCATCCAGCACATCAGCATCTCCGCTTCCTGAGCAGCTGCTTGACTTTTGGTACCACCCTGGCGATTGAAGTAGGTCACCGTTGAAGCATTGTCTGACAGGATTCTGACCGGACAGTTACACAAAAGAGGTAGAAATTCCTGCAGAGTCAACCAAACCGTTCTAGTCTCTAAGCTGTTCATGGACCAGGATGCTTCTCCTCCACCAACCATTGGCCTTGCACTGACTGGGACTGACACGGCTCCCCAACCGGAGAGACTGGCGTCAGTAATCACAACCATCCACTGCGGAACCTCCAGATCTACACCGCGGCACAAATTGTCCTGACCAAGCCACCATGAAAGACTGGACCTGGCTGACTAAGCGGTAGTTTTTGTTTTTTTTTATTTATTTAACAGTTTTTTATACCGACCTTCATAGTAAATTACCATATCGGATCGGTTTACAGTTTAACAAAGGGAAAAACTAGAGTAACAATTCACGTAAACGAAAGATAACAATAAGTAGGAATAAGTCAAAGTTACAATCAACAGGGGGAGAGAACTTGGAAGCTTGCAACAAGCTGGAAAGAGGAAAGGCCGGTAAAAGTATTGTTACCATAGAGTGTACAAGTTAAAAACTTAAGAACGGTGCTTTAACCTGAAAGTCTCAGAGTCCATTTTTTCTTTGAAGATGAAACTGCTCTGACATCTGATCCCACCAGGATAGTAATGCATTCTATAGAGGTCTCATATGAGCAAACGCCCATGAGTAGATGCCATGGAACTGAGGACCTGCAAGTAATCCCAGCCCCTGGGCACTCAGGCCTCCAATAGCTTCCGAACTTGAGTCCGCAGCTTGACAATGCGCTCCCCTGTGAGAAATACTTTTCACATTCGAGTATCGAAGTGCACGCCCCCAAGAATTCCAGAAAGTGTGACGGAGAAAGATGGCTCTTGGACAGATTCACTATCCAGCCCAAGAATCTCAAGCCACTACCTGCCTGCAAAGGTCCTCTGACTTTGCCCAGATGAGCCAGTTGTCCAGATATGGATGAACCAGCACCCCCTCCTTTCTGAGGGCTGCCGCCACCACCATCACCTTGGTGAAGGTCTTCAGGGCCGTAGCTAGCCTGAATGGGAGAGCACAAAATTGAAAATGCCTCCTGAGGATCATAAACCGGAGATATCCGGGCGAATTCTTAAGTGTAGGTATGCTTATCAGATACAAGGCAGCCAGGAACTCCCCGCTTTGTACTGCTACTATGACAGACAGCAGAATCTCCATCTGGAACTGGGGTACCTTGACAGCTACGTTCACCTTCTTTAAATCCAGAATTGGACGAAAAATTCTTTCCTTCTTTGGAACCACAAAATAAATGAACATCTCATTCCTTGTTCCTCCTCGGGGAAGGGAACGATGTCTCCCAGCATTTCCAGTCGCTAGATGGTCTGCTGCACGATCAGTTTATTTTCCGGTGAGGCACAAGGAGATACCATGAATAGGCTCCTTAGCGGCAGAGCAAATTCTAAAGCACAACCATGTCCTATGAAGCATAGAATCCACTGGTCCTATGTGATTTCGACCCACTCCTTGTAAAATTGAGTCAAACGACCCCCGAAGACTGGGACTGAGGTGTGGGCCAGCCTCGCCTCATTGTGCAGGTTTGGCTCCGCCACGCCCCTGGCCGGAGCCCTCTGTTAGGCCGATGTCCATGAAATGACTGGTACCAGGACTCTGACCTCCCCAAGGTCTGCCTCTGGCCAGCACCCAGAGCTCTGCTCTGGTGGAAATGCCTCTATCCTCGAAAATGGGAGAACACAGAAGAAATCCTTTTGACCCTTTGGGCTTGTCCTCCGGTAGCTTGTGCATTTTATTGCCTCCCAGAAGCTTTAGCAGCTGCTCCAAGTCTTCTCCAAAAAGGGGCTTGCCCTTAAGAGGCAAAGCTCCCAGTTGAGCCTTTGACGAAACAACTGCTGACCGATTCCGTAACCAAAGGAGCCTCCTAGCCGAGACTGTGGACATCATCGTTCTGGAAGAAGTGCAAATGAGGTCATAAAAGGCATCGGCCCTGTCGGCAATGCCATCTCTAAGTGTTCCACCTGTTTCAAATCCTGGGTGACATTTCCTTGTTACCTTGTAACTGCTGCACCCACCTCAAGGTAGCCTGAAGCATAAAACTGCTACACACTGCAGCATGTATGCCCAGAGCAGACACCTCAAATTATCTTAAGGTGCACCTTGAGCTTCCAGTCTTGCAAATCCTTCAGAGCTGCCATGCCAGCTACTGGAATGGTGGTCCTTTTTGTAACTGCTGAAACAGAGGCATCCCCTTGGGCCCTTAAGAGCTTCAGAGTGTCTTCGGGCAAGGGATAGAGCTTATTCATGGCTCTGCTAACCTTAAGGCCAGTCCTCTGAGTATACCACTCCCTGACCACCAACTGTTTTACTGACTTATGAAAAGTGAAAGTTCTGGCCGGACCCCGTAAGCCAGCCATGACCGGATCCACCAAGTCCTGGTCCAAATCCTCCTGTAGAACAGTTATCCCTAACTCAGACAGGACATGCGGAATCATAGGTCACAGTTCCTCCTTTTAAAACAGGCGAACCACTTTGGGATCATCCCCCTCCATAGAGGGGACCTTTGCCAATTCCTCATCTGGATCCTGCCCAACCCTGGATGGACTCTAGTTGGGAGGACCGTCCCCAGACGGTAACTCATGATCAGACTCCTCAGAGGAACAGTCCTCGGCAGCCCTTGACACCGTTGGACCAAGGACTCTCCGAATCCTCATGGTCCCCGAAAACGTAAACCTCTTTTTGGGCAGAGCAGCTAAAGCTTTCCGCATGGGAGAGGGGGGCATCCCGCAGTGTTCCGAGCCAGAAAGGCTTCATGAATAAGCAGAATAAAACTCCAGGGAAAAGGGAGCAGGACCCAGAGAATCCCCCACAAGAAGATCTGACTCCTGCTCAGACTGCCCTTCCTGGCCCGGAATTTGCAGTGGTCAGCGGTGGCGGGAGATCCCCTCCCCCTGCCAACCTCTCTGCAGAAGCCGTGAAGGTTTTCAAAATGGCCTCCATTCCCATGCTGAGTGGGAACTAATTGGCAGCCTCTTCCAACGCAGCCAGGCTCTCGCTGCCTCAACAATGCTGCTGCAGCCCCACCCGATGAGCCCCCCCCCCCCCCCCCCAGGAGAGGCATCAGGAGCAACAGCCAGCCCTCGACAAACATGAGCTGTGCTCACCACAAACAGCACAGCGACACTCTCGCGGCATGGCTCGGCCCGATCCCAACTGCTTGGCACACGCCCGAAGAGAAGGGAGGGGGGAGAGCCGCAGATTGGAGCCCCCTGAACAGCTAACCTTCCTGTGCTACCGCCAACAGGGAGAGCCAAAAGAAAACAAGGCCCCTGTCATGTGTTTCTCTTTCAGGCTCTTTTTTTTTTTTTTTTTTCGAACTTTATAAAAGAATTAACAAAACACTTTCCAGCATGAAGGGTAGCAGAGGCTTCCTTCAAACCTCTTGTAGGTGAGGGATATGGACCACCAGCTATCACCTCCGGCATAATTCAGCAAGCAAATTAGGGCCCTCAACCCCTGCTCATCCTGTCCTCCAACCAGGTGGCCTAGTCCCACCAGGATCTGCTTAACCTCCTGGGAGGATAAACAACTTCTCTATTTGAAGCTGAAAATCATCTTCTTCCTATTATATTATCTTTTCTTTTTTTTAAACTCAGGTACAGAACAGCAGGTTTTGCACCTCCTCCATCTGCAGAAGACAGAGAAATACTGAGGAACTGCAAGTAGCACACCGGGTTAAGAGGCGGTGCCTGCTAAACTCACTCTGTCGCCATCTGCTGGGAGGGAGGCAAAACCCAGGAGTCTGGCCTGTTCTGGATACGTACAGGGAAAAGCCACCTATCACTTTTAAAATAATATTTCTATGAATATCTGAGACTGCCTGCAGAAGACTAAGAGGAATAAGTACCCCAGGAGAAAGCATGAAGCTGTGCTGCTCTTTACCTGTGGCCGTTGCTTGTGCTGGGTCTGGCTCTGTGTCTGTGTCTGTTCCCAGGTTCCCCGGGCTCGGCTAGTGCCCACTGATGTCATCATTTACAGTATATACAAATAACAGTATTTACAAGGTAGAATTCTGGGAAAAGAGTAGGATGACAGACAAAATCCAATTCAGAGAGACATTTCTATAATGGGAAACTCTTTCCCTCTCCAGCTAAGATTCGATGCCTAGGTATCATCTACCATATTAAATTACATTTGTAATAGGATCTGACTGCTCTGGAAAACTATTAGAATGATTCCACTAATATACAAGTGGTGAATTAACACCAGCAGTGCCGCGGCGTTTAAAGCCAGTTGCATGTAGCAAGAATCCAGTTTAGCTATATTTGATTTTAAAATACTGTGCCAGAAATAAGGTCCACTGCAATAAATTGTTCAGGCAGACACTCATTGAATGGCAACAGTAAATAAGGATCCAGATTTCACAAACTGTAACGAGTATCCAAGAGAGGATTTACTTCCTCACTTGACAATAGCAACATCAGTACTCTGCTTGGTATTTAGAGCCCGACAGAAAGAACGTTCTTTTCATATATCACTTGATAAGTAATCGTATGTACAACACCATTAATAAAAAGGGAAAGACATGCAGCCCAGAATAAACCCAACGAGCCTGACTTTCTTGCACATGACTGAAATTGTGTTTCTATTTTCTACACTCTGAATACAGCCTTATATCCCTTCTCCCAAACTTATTTTTAAAAGGTGCACTGGGAAGTCATTCACTGTCCTAAAGTGGTTGCCAAACGCTCGCAGCATGACCAAGGAAGCAACAAACGTGAATCTTAGGCCAGAAATGCATCACTAAACCACAACATGCATCCACGTGCCATTACTGAAATAAAGATGTCAGATGCTATGACCCAATGAGGAGGGCTGAGCAGGACCAAGGACAGTAGGAAAGCCCATTAGCACCTTGAGCAATCCAAGCAGCCAAATGTATGCCCTTTTCTGTTACCTGGGGGTGATCAACTCCCAATCCTTTCCCAGGGAAAAAGACAATCGGACATGGATTAATCCTGCCAAATCAAGGTCTACCTAAATTAACAAAAGTGTAAGGAAGACAAAAAATAGCCAAGCAGTTACTACTTGGTTCAGCTAGCCACACAAACCTCTGGCCTGCAAACCGCATGCAAAATTATGGAAGGAGAGAGAGAAAAAAAGTACCGGGTACATGTCTTGGCTGGCTCATTTAAAAATGGACATATGTATAACTCATCTAAATATAACAAAAGTAGATTAAGTGAGCACATGCAGCTATATGTGGCATTGAAAAGTAGAAAAGATTTCAGAAATCTATATTTAAAACCGTTTCTTGAAAATCCACAAGTACAAAAGCTTCACATACATAACTCTGAAGCATGTCAAAGTAAAAGTCAACAAGACAGTCCAAACTTTTTTATTTTAATTTTTTTTTTAAACATTTTTCCCCAACCTGTCCCCCCATAAATTTCAGAAATCTGAAGCTCCCATTCTTATACCCTGATGCTCAAGGATTCCATTCACTGTATGTTTTGCTAGTGCCTAATAAGCAGCCATGAGTATTATGCATGCTAACAGCTCTGCAAGACTTTCTTAACTGTGGTTATACTTCAGAAGCAAGACTCAAAGTTGAGAAGATCCAATCACTAAACTTAGCAATTAAGATCTCAACTATCATAAGAGGGTCTTAAGGAACTCCAGCCACAATTTTAGCCCTCTGGGTCAGTAAGGGCTGGTAAAATTAGTCAAAAATCAAAAATATATTGCCTTCACTCCCTTCTCCTATACTGCCAATTCATAACTTTTAGGCTGATGCTATATCGTGAGCTAAGCCTAGCACATAGGCTAACGAGCTCTTGGATGCACTAGGCTAAATCCCGACACAATAAGGGGATTGGAGCGTCCAAACTAGAGCGAAGTTAATAGTGCTCATCACATGTAAATGCACATAGATGAGGCTATTACCCCCGATGCAAAAAAAAAAATCACCATGCCCCAATGTGCATGTTTTAATATGGAAAACGCTAGCCCCAGGACCAGTGTTGTCTTACACGCTCCGAGCAGTATAAGAAAACCCCTACAAAGCCACAAAAAAAGCCAAAAATATTGGAAGCAGCATGAAAAACATTTTGACGGCGGTCAGGTTAAAGAAACTGACACCCATTAATTGGGCATCTGTTTTCCTAACTGGCGCACAGCCACTACTCCTGGGTGCCCAATGCCATGGACGTGTTAGATTCACATAATTTATCCCTAGCGTGTCCGTTTTAGTGCAACCCCTCCTTTAAATTACGGATCGCGCACCCAGGAGAGGTGGATCGGCACGCGTTAGAGCGGGCACTCAATCAGGAGCATCCGTTCTATGTGAGCCGCTATTGCATCAGCCGTTCTGTGCTCTACACTTGGATGCACGTATGCTTGGAATACACTTTCTAAGTTGGTGCGTCATGCTCCTTCTCTGGGCCTTATTCAAATCTAGTCTAAAATCTCACCTTTTTGGGACTGCTTTTAAGTCTTAATCCCCGATTATTCTGCCCTCAAGCTTTATTGATTTTAATCTTGATTAGACCGTTAACTCTGCTGAGAAGGGACAGTCCCTTATGTAATTTTGTACAGTGAAGCATATGTTGAGAAATTATATAAAAGTGACAAATAGTAGTAACAATTGAGAGGGCATCATTAAATTGCAGGATGAACTATTACAAAGTTGTCTAACACCCCAAACAAAAGTTCAAGATGCCTGAAAGGTGTAAGAACACAAGTAACACTACAGACTTTACAGAGCTTCCTTGCTGCCTGCAACTCTTTTCTACTGGAAACATGAGACTCCTTACCCAAGCTTCAGATAATCTCATAAAACATTTGAAAAGAAATAGCAAAACTGTGGCTCAAACGAATCAGTACTTACTGGGACAATTGACTGAGAAATAAATATGATAAAGTGGGATACTACAACAGCATTCACTTTACTATAAACTTTCAATACTAACATTTCAATTCTACATTTAAAACTAATGGAACTTCTACATTAGTTGAATTTTAGAATGATATACTTAAACAATAAGATTAGGTGACAAGGAGCTTGAAGCTTCCTCTTGCTCATTTTAAGTGCCTGTAACTAGTTAAATGACAGGAACTCAACATACAACAGTTCAGAAAACATTTGGGAAGAAGAGTCAGCAAAACAATTTTGTCACACTGATCTCAAGAGTACCAATGACAAACTCATGGAAAACAGTTTGCCTCTGTCTACATGAAGGAAAAACACTATTCTGGCACCTATTCTTGCAATTGTTAATGTTATGCTGCAGAATTTAGATACATATTTTTATACATGTGTATTTTAATTCATAATGACTTCTAAATTCAAAGTTACCCTATAGACTGCTGTAAACAAATCAGGCCTATTTGTGCTATAAATTTTGTTTAAAAATACTGGATGAAAGATACAAGATATGACTAAAACCTAAGTTGTCTTTGTTACAGGATTTCCTCACCAACTAATTAATAGAACATAGACTAATTCTACCACTTAAGAACATGAGAAATGTCATGCTGAGTCAGGCAAAGGTACATCAAGCTCAGCATCCTACCTCCAATAGTGGCCAATCCAGGTCACAAGTACCCGGGCAGATCCCATAAAGTAGATCTATTTCCACTCCCAGGGACAGCAATGGCTCCTCCTAATCTACCTAGCCAATAATTAGGAATTTGTCCAAACCTCTTAAAACCCTCCATGCTAGTCACCTTGACCACATCCTCTGGCAATAGATTCCATAGCTTGATTGTGCATGGAGTGAAAAAGTACTTTCTACAATTTGTTTTAAATTGTCTGGTTGTTAGTTTCATGGTGTGTCTTGTTTTAATATTATTTGAAAGGGTAAATAACTGTCTTATTTACCCATTCTGCCACACTCAATTTTATAAACTTCTATCATGTCCCCTCTCAGCCATCCCTTTTCCAAGCTGAAGAACCCCTATGGGAAAATCCTCTGTGGCTGGACCCACATATTTAGGTTGACTTCAGAAGAAAAATCTCCTCATGAAACCATATATAGCAATAATGTCTAAAAAACAGCCAGAAGATGCAGATCTTTCACAACTATTCAGTAAAGTATTCTTACTGCTACATTTCAAGTCCTTATACATTTACCCCACACAGTTCAAGTGTTCTGAAAAAAATCAAGAAAAAAAAAAGTAATCTCCTGATATTACTGGGCAGGAAGAGTAACCTGATTATATTTCTCTAGGGATATCAGGATAATTGTACAACCTCTGCACTGAGGCTTCTAAACCTGTTTCACTGACAGACTACAGTGGAAAAAAGATGTTCCACCCAAGGCCAAAGGACATGCAGTGATTGAAGCAGATGGGAGAGGCATGGGGTGTGGAGGGAAGAGAAGAGTGCCCTTATGCCAGGCCCAGGACCTGTGGGGGAAGAGAGGAGAGGCAATGCCCGCTTGCCAAGCTCAGTCTTTCAGTGGGGGACATGGACCCAATGCCAAGTCAATGGTTTGTGCAGAGCGGGGTTGTGCCACAGCACAAAATGCATACTGGGTGGGCAGCAGTGCTCCTGTGCCAGTTTGGGGGTGAATGGGAAAGAAGCATTACCAATACACCAAACCTAGGGGGGGGGGGTTGGGTTTTTTTTTGGGGGGGGGGAGGGGAGAGTGCCCTTGCACCACATCTAATATTTGTGCAGGAAAAGCAAATGCCAGGGGCTGCAGGGAGGAGAGGAACAGTGCCCCAAACCAGGTCCTGGGCTTACAGAAAAGAGGAAGCAGTTCCCCTGCATCAAACCCAAAATTTATGGAGAAAGAAAACTAGAGGGGAAGTGAAGGAAGTAGTGCCTCTGCACTACACATAGAGTTTGTCCCTTCACCAAGCCCAGAGCTTAAGAAAGTGGTGAACCAGGAATAATTTTAGGGACAGGGGAAGGGCAGCAATGCCTCTGCACCAGGTTCAAACTTTGGGTGGATAAGGAAGTAGCCTCTCAGACATAGGATATTTTTTTTTTGGGGGGGGGGGGAGGTAATGCCCCTTAACCAGGCCTGCGATTTTTTTTTGGGGGGGGGCAACACAATGCCCCCACAGCAGCACCAGGATTTGGGGGCAGACATGCCCCTACACCACGTCTAGCAGTTGTGGAAGGAAGAGCAGTGTCAATGCACCAGGCCAACGGTTGAGGGAAAATACCCTTGCATAAGTTTCAAAGATTTGTAAGAGAGATGGGGGAAATGCCCTTGCATCAGGCCCAAGATTTGCAAGGGGGCCAGGCCCAGGGAGGAAGGGAAAAGTACCCCAAGCCAAGCCCAGGGTTTAAAGAGATGGGGAGACAATGCCCCTATGCCAGTTATAACGGGGGAGGAGGGGGGAAGTGCCCCTTCACTTGGCTCATGGCTTAGGAGAATGAAGTAGTGCCCCTTTAACAGGACTAGCTTTTTTTTTGGGGGGGGGGGAGGGGGAGTAGAGAGAGGATTGTGACCCGCACCAGGTCCGGGAGGTGGAAGATGGTGATGGAGCGATGTCAATTCGCCAAGCTCTGAGATCGCGAAAGAGAGGTGGGACCAGTGCCCCCACATCATGCCCGAGATTTATAGAAGAAGGGACCGTTCCTCCATGCCAGGGCCTGCGAGCAGGAAAGGGCAGTGCCCGTGCACCAGACCCTTTCAGTTTCCGGTTTGATTGCGGCTCTCGCGCCTTCCCCCGATGCACCAATCCTTCTACCCGGCAGTCCGGGCGCCAATCCCAAAACCACCCAGCAGGGGTGGAAACACAGCGAGGACAGAGAGATGCGGGCTCCGGGGAATCCCAACCCCGTAGAAAGGAGGCGGCGGCACCACCCGCTGTTCCCGCACCTCACTACCGATCCGCAGTACTTCCCTCCCCACGTTGCTGGCCAGCCCGAGGAGATATCCGCTACCCTTCCCCTCACGCGGAAGACCTCCCTACCCGTCCCCTAGGCTTCACCGGGCCTGCTAGGCCGCAAACCCATCAACAACAAATCCCAAACCGTGCGGGGAAAGCGCGAAGGGCGCCGGGATGCCAGGCCGTGGCCGCCCACCCTCTCTTCACCTCCCCAGCGCAGCCACCGACGGAGTCCGGGGCAGCAGAAAAGCGGCGCCCCCACCGCCGCTGCAGACAATGAGCCGCCTGCTCCTAACCGTACCTGAGGCTCTTCCACACTGACACCCCCGCACCCCCAGCACGTGACCCGCCGAGCGGCTTCAGCCCGGCCCCTGTCACATGACCAACGCGCGCGCTCCCGCCTCGTGCGCCCTTAGCGCCTCCGCCCCCCGGCGGGGATTGCGATGGCGTCGCCCAACAGTAACTGGCTTTCGGGGGTGAATGTAGTGCTCGTTATGGCCTACGGTAGCCTGGTAAGTACTGCTCCTGACTTCCGGCCTCTCACCTTGTACACTCTGCTTCCGGCCTTATCATTCCCAGCTCCTACGCTTACCCTGCCACCCAAACTCCGCTTCTGGGCCTGGCCTTATCCCCCTCCTCCGCTACACAAACCCCACTTCCAGCTCTGCCACCCCACTCCCAGGTGCGGTTTACTCGTGCTTCTCCACCCCAGCCCCTTCGCCACCCAAACCTCGCTCGCGGGTATGACTTTACCCTCGTGCCACCCCATTCCGAGTATCCTTCCTCTCCTCCCCCACCCGCATACGCTACTCAAACCTTGCTTTCAGGTATGGGCTTTCCCCCTGAGCCAATCCTTACACCTTCCCTACACCCCTATTCCTGGGTCTAATCCTCTTCTTCCTCTCCTCTAATACCTCCCTAGCCTGGTTCTGGCCCCACCCCCGCTTCCATGCCTGGTTTTCCCCCTGACTCCTGGGCCAGTCCTTCCCGTTCCCCTATACCCCTACTCCTGGTCCTAGTCTTAGCCTCCTTCCTCCCATTCCTGGGTCAGTTTACTTTTATTTTGCCACCCAAATCCGGCTCCCAGGCGTGGCCTTCCTTGTGACTCTTGGACTAGTCCTTATCCCTCTCATACAGCCCACTCCTGGACCTCGTCTTATCCTTCGTCTTCTCTCCTTCACCCTGGGTCTGAATTTATCTCTTCCCCTCCCCTAATACCTCACTCCCTAGCCTGATCCTGCCTCTCCTCCTCTTCCCTCCTGAATCTGATCTATTCTTCTCCATCCATACCTTGCTCCCAAGCCTGGTCTGGCCTCTTCCACTGATGCCCCTTATGGACCTAGCCTCAGATATCTGTCCTACATTGGGCTGTGTCTTGGTTGTAGTGGGGTTTTTTTTTTTTAATTACTCTGTACATTTTCCTTGTCTTGCTCAGGTGTTTGTTCTACTGTTTATCTTCGTGAAGAGACAGATCATGCGCTTCGCCATGAAATCCCGTAGGGGACCCCATGTTCCAGTAGGACACAATGCACCTAAGGTTAGCCTGCTTTACATGCCCATGGATTTACTATATATCAATTATTATGTGGTAGTGTAGCCTGTTTTTTGTTTGTTTTAAACAAGACCTGATGAAGGTTATGCAGCTGGCAGAAGCTAGTTGTAAATGGATTAAGTTAGTTCAATAAAAAAAAAAAAAAAAGGTATCACCTACCACATTTTTGTTGATCTTTATTGTTATGCATCCAAGTGGACAAATGCCAAGCAAACAACTTTATTCCATTAACTTTCTAAAATCAAACTCTTTATTTGATAATGCTGGGAACCTGTGTCTGTAACTACTGTATGTAATAAAGGGTGGATAAGCAGAACAGGTAGAGGTTGAGTAGAAAAAAATGAACCACCTGAGCAGAGAAAAAACAATTGGCCTATCCAGTCTGCCCAGTTTTTTCAGTTCACACAGCTAAGCCATAGACCAGGACTGGGGTAAGATTCAGGATAATTTTTGTCATCTTCCTCATTTGTACTCTTATCTCTTGAGTGGATAAACATGCAAGATCCTCCTCCCTTTCCTTGTCTAACCACAAAGCTTTGTAAAAATCTAAATGGCTACCACTATTAGGGTGGCTGTTTCTTGAACATGCTGCTTTCCTGGTCCCTTTTGCCTTTCCAGTTGATACCTTCTTCTTGAGCAGCCTACTACAGCTGTCAGTTGTATCACACCATACTCTGTCTCTATATAGCACTTGGGACCAAAACTATTATGGCTCTTCATTGGTTCTACATAGTCTGAATCCAGTTGATCACTCCTTGTTCTGGGCAGCCTGCCAATCAGATCCAGCTACAGTTGACCTGCCAAAGCAGCCTGGCATTTTATACTTCCTCTTGAGTTGTAGGCTGCTGGTATTAAGCCTAGCTAAATCAAAAAGTGAAAATTGTGTGCTGTGTTAATATTCAGAGTTATGATTATCAGTATCTTGGACACATTCGTTCAGAATAAAAGGAGATGCGATTGAAGAATGAGATTTCCACTTCATGTAATTCTCTGAAATCTGTTTGTATGCAACCACTCTGAATATTAACACAGAATTTGCATTTTTTTAAAAATTTTCCTCACTTGTGTTTCCTGCATGCTAATCCACTATATTTTTTGTGGTATTAGCCTCGCTAAACCTGTGGCCTGAAGTAGCACTAAGTCACGCTTCTCCTATCTATTCAATTATTCCAGGCCTGGAAAACCTAGGTGCCAGGTTGAGCATGCACATAACATCTGGAACCTAGTAACAGGGTGATCACAGGACAACCCAGAAAGGTAACTGCTCTGGGTGCCCTGCTGTCCTTTTGAGTCAGTTTGTGAGCATGTAAGCCCAAAAGGGAAGGGAGTGCTGAAAGCAACCCTTGCTCTGGTTGCTATTTTGGCCAGTGACTCATTTGGAAGAGACAGCAGTAGGGCCTGGGTTAGGAAACAAGTCACAGCAGCAGCTGCTGCTGCCGCCCAGGATGGAAAGCAGAAATTGTGGTGATTGCTTCAGGCGGGATGGCCAAGGAGAGGAAGCAGCAGCACCTGCTGCTGGTACGGCTCTATTCCCTGTATGTACCTGGATCATTCCAGACCCTGGGTTATGCCTCCCTTAAACGAGAAAATAGTTAAAAAGTGAAAAACTTATATTTCCAAAACTGTTGAAAAATTTTTCCACCTAGGACTTCTCCCCTGTGTTGTTGAAGTCTCTTACTGCCTCCACCTCTTGTCCATTCATCCATCATCCTTTCCATGAAAAATGATTCTGAAAATGGTTTTTCATGGAAAGGCTGTCCAGGTGTGACAAAGTCTGTGGCCTGCTGTAATACTCCTTAGAAAATCTTGCTCTTAATTTAGGGGATGCAGTTTACTCTATTTTCTTGTATATTATGAAACAGGATTTAAAGGAAGAAATTGATATTCGACTGTCACAGGTGCAAGATATAAAGTATGAACCCCAATTGCTAGCTGAAGATGATGAGCGACTTTTGCAACTGGACATGCAGGAACACAAAGGTATTTCAGTTTTCATGCACATGCTGCCCAGAACTGAAACACAAATGGTAGAGGGGATGGAACATCTCTCCTATGATGAGAGGCAGCATAGGTGAGGGCTCTTCAGCTGGAAAACGAGACAGCTGAGAGGGGACAGGATAGAAGTTTATAAAATCAAGAGTGGGGTGGAATGGATAAAGGATGGTTATTTATCCTTCTAAATAATATTAAAACAAGGAGACTGATGATGAAACTAACAACCAGCAGATTCAAAACAGACTTAGAAAGTACTCTTAAGTCCATGCACAATCCAGCTGTGGAATCCTGTTGCCAGAGGATGTAATCAAGGTGTCTAGCATAGTGGAGTTTAAGAGGTTTGGACAAGTTCCTGGAGGAAAAGTCCATAACACACTATTATCTAGGTAGATTAAAGAAAGCTGTTGCTATCCCTGAGAGTGAGTAGCAGGAATTGGATCTGCCAAGTACTTGGAACCTGGATTCTCTGTCTGTACCCAGTTCAGTCCAGACACCTGTGTTTTGCCTCCCTGCCAGCAGATGGAGACAGAGAAAGTTTCACTGACACTTTACATAACCCAGTGTGCTACCTGCAGTCCCTCAGTACTTCTCTGTCTCCCAGCAGATGGTAGATGGTGTAAAACCTGCAGTCTGGAGAAAAAAAAAATTAAAAGAAAATTTCTGGATCCTCCCAAGGGGTTGTGAGACCCTGGTGGGGCCATCCCTCCAGGTCTGAGGCGGACGAGCAGGGAGTTGATGGCTCGGGCCAGAGGTCTGCGTGGTGCACATCTGATAGTCCAGATCCCTCAACCCCCACGAGGCAGCTGTGGACTCTGCTGGCACTTCTGCACTGCAAGCCCAGTGGAGCAGGGAAGTGTCCCTTTTATATGGTTTGTCCTGGGCTGGGTTGCTAAAGTTTGCAAAAGGAGACTGATATAGCCAGTGGTTTGGCTCTTTTCTAATCTGCCATGCGGCTTGCGCTCCTGGAACCTGAACCTCTGCATCAAAGGAAAGTATTGGTTTCTATGTATCTTTATTTGTTCTCAGAGTTTAAAAAAACAAACAAACAAAACCAAGAACAACCCCCCCCCCCCCCCAAGGAACTAGACAGAGGTTGGAGGTGGGGGGGACGGGACGTACCTTAGCAGCTCGGGGAGCTCAGCAATGAGGTTTTTCAGCAGCTTCTCTGCCTGCGGAGGAGACCGGGTGTTGGCTCTGTGGCACTGAGAGACTGTTCCCCTGCTTGCCGCTGAGATGTTGGTGGTGCCACAGGGGCGGGGAGGAACAGCGTGTGCGTGCAGCAAAAGAGATCTGGGGGGGGGGTTTTCTACATCAAGCATGACCGCACCAGTAGAACAAGCCTCACAGGTGATGGGGTCTAGCGCTTAGGCTTTCTCCATTCACGCAGAAACAGCAGCCATTTTCGATTCCCTGGCAGCTTTGGCGGGAGAGCCAGGGGAATCTACCCCCTCAACTCTCGGTTATGTAGTATGCCTTAAAAAGATTTATTCTCTGCCTCCATCTACTGGTAGGGATAAAAGTCACCACCGATGCAAGCCTCTCTGGGTAGAGGGTGGCGTGGCAAGATCAGTTAATGCAGGGCCAGTGGTTGAAACAGGTGGTGTCATGGCCTATTAATCAGTTAGAGATGAGAGCGGTGCATTTCACGTTGCTTGCCTGTCTGCCAAGGTTACGCGGCATCCAGTTCAGATCCTTTCAAATAATGCGAAGACGGTGGTCTACATTAACCATCAAGATAGAACCAAGAATCAGGCTTGAGAGGCCCAGGAGTTGATTCTCTGGGCAAAACAGCACTTGGAGTGGCTGGCATCGTCTCATATCGCCGGAGTGAACAGCATTCAGGCGGATTTTATCAGTCAGAGAAAGTTAGATCCCGGGGAATTGGAGTTGATGTGTCTCATTCATGGACAATGGGGATATCCCGAACAAAGAGAATACCAAGGCGGCGTGGTTTTACAGCCCCTGACAGAACACGGTACAAAGGAATTAGAGCTCTGGAGCTGCCATGGACTTGACGGATTCTTCTTTTTCTTTCTTCCTATGGCCTCTGGTGATCAAGGAATTATGATGGATAGAGAAACATCAAAGCAATGTGATCCTGGTAGCTCCAGAGTGGCCACACAGACCATGCTTTCCAGATCGGATCAACATGGCCATAGACGAGCCCCTGAGGATTGGTCATCATTCAACTGTTTTCCACCAGGGCCCAATATTTTTGGGTCAGGTGGCTCACTTCTGTCTTACAGTTTCGCTTCTGAGAGGAGACAATGGAGATAGAGGAGATATTCCAAAGTGGTTATTTCCACGTTCTACATCATTGATGTATGTGAGAATTTGGAGGATCTTCGAGTCCTGGTCTGCTGTTAGAGTGCAGCCTCAGTCTGTTCAGGCTACGGTGTCACACATTTTGGCTTTTCTACAGAAAGGTTCTGGTCAAGGGACTGGCCTTTAACTCTGAGTGTCCAGGTAGTGACATTGGGTTGTCTCTGGGGTAAGGTGCAAGGGTATCCTGTCTGCACATCCGCATGTTCTATGGTTCCTTCAGGGAGCTAAGAACTTACGTTCTCAGGTGCAGAACATTTGCCCATCTTGGAATCTGAATCTAGTCCTTTGAGGATTGTGTGAGGCTCAGTTTGAACCACTAAAGAGAGCTACAGTTAAGAACTTTACTCTTAAAGTGGTTTTCTTGGTGGCAATTTGTTCAGCCAGGAGAATTTCGGAGATCCATGTGCTGTCGTGTCTAGATCCCTTCCTACCGATGTCTAATTCAGGGGAATCTTTATGTATGGTGCCTTCTTTTCTGCCTGAGGTAGTCTCGGCATTCCATCTTAGTTAGACAGTAGAGCTTCCAGTTTTTATGGATTTGGATTCCTCTGTACCTCATGCGGGGGAGCTTAGGCTCTTAGATTGGAGGCATGTATTATTGAGGCATCTAAAGGTCACTTCTGATTTCCATACATCGCATCACCTCTTTGTAGATCTGATCACACCTTTGTACTGTGGAGTGCTCCAAAGAAGGGAAATAAGTCATCCAAGACTACAATTGTGCGGTGGCTGAAGGAAACGATTGAGTCTACTTAAATTTCTATGGGTGCCCGCTGCCAGGGGATTTAGGGGTGCATTTGACTCGTTCTCAGGCGACTTCCTGGGCAGAGTCATAGCTGGTGTCTCTGCATGAAATTTTCTGGGTGGCTACTAGGAGGTTATTGCCCACTTTTGCTAGGCATTATCGTGGAGCGGAGCTCTCCATATTCCATCAGAGTTAAGGGGAGCTTAGGTACATCCCAGGAGTCTGGACTGATCTGGATACATACAGAGAAAGGAAAATTGGTTCTTACCTGCTATTTTTCATTCCTGTAGTACCACAGATCAGTCGAGAGACCTGCCCATTTACTGGGGGGGGGGGGGGGGGAAAGAGTCCGCCACTCGTACTGTTGCTTTGTATACAGTGCAGAATTGTTGGAGATTTTCAATGCTGATTGCTTATGTTAAATTTGGGAAACGAGTTTTCCATTGTCCTTTTGGGCAACTTCACCTTCTGGCTCTTTGGAGGGGACTGCGTTTGCTTAGAAGCTTGCTTAGAAATTTATGGTGGTTGCTGTCATCTTGGCTTGGGTACAGGTCAATACTGAGGGACTGCAGGTGGCACACTGGGTTATGTACAGTGTCAGTGAAACTTTCTCTGACTCCATCTGCTGGCAGGGAGGCAAATCCCGGGAGTCTGGACTGATCTGTGGTACTACAGGAATGAAAATTAGCAGGTAAGAACCAATCTTCCTTTAGCTGCTGTCAGAACTGGACTCAATGGACCTTGGTCTGACACAGCATGGCAATTCTTATGATGCAGGGACCCCCAGGTTATTAACACATTTACACACACTTGCACCATTCTAAAGCTGCACATGGACAGTGTTATAATAGTTACTAGTAACTAAAAGTGTATAAGGAAACTTTTAACATCACCTCAGTGCAGTTTTATTTTGGCTGCAAATTTACAAATAGTAAAGAGTGCTGGTATTCTGACAATTAGATCTTTTTCGGTTTAAGAATGGTCTTTAAAAATTAGAATTTTTTTTTTATTTATACTTTATTCAGATTTTTAACAATTTTTTTCACATTTGCAGAAAATCAAGAAAATGACTTTAGTACATTGAGAAAAAAAAAAAAAGGAAATCTTAACAGTATTGTCTGTACCTCAGCAATAAAGTCCCTAATAATGGGAGGATATACAAAGATATTTAACCTAAGTTAATTACAGGAAACAGTATATTAATATACATTCAGAGACAAATTCCATTCTTTTCCTACAATTCTCACCCCTGCTCTTTATCAGTCAAAAATACCTCAAGGTGGGTAGGTTCCAGAAAAATAAATTTATTTTTTTTTAAAAACTAGACACATGGGAATTTTAAATAAAAAGATGTTCCTAACGCCAGAACCCTTGCTTTTAATACCAAAAATTGTTTGTGACTTAACTATGTGTTACGAGCA
This sequence comes from Rhinatrema bivittatum, assembly GCF_901001135.1. Lineage (NCBI taxonomy): Eukaryota > Metazoa > Chordata > Amphibia > Gymnophiona > Rhinatrematidae > Rhinatrema > Rhinatrema bivittatum. The sequence goes on from NC_042630.1 coordinate 24,761,992, forward strand.
ACGTCTGGTAACACTTGGACTTTATGTCCACAGAAGAAAATATCTTTATTTCTAAAGAATTTTTGAAGTATTAAGCTCTTGTCCTGTTCTCTACAGAAAGATACTACTAAAGTAGCTCTACAAGAAAAATCATCTATCGATGCCTCTAAGAAAGAGGTTAAATTTGGAGATTCCTGTTGCATAGTGTCTAGATCTTCTACTCCAGCTTGAGGTTGAATTTTTGATTTAGGAATATAATACAACTTTGAGATAGACAAAATGTCAGTTAAATATCAAGTAATTCAAATGCGGATAACAGTCTGATCATGGGGAAATTAAAAAATCTTAAATTTCTAGAACGATTTTCATTCTCTAACATTTCTAGATACCGATGGATTACTAAACTATCTTTAATAAAAGAATTACTAGCTACTTGAAAAGTTGCTGACTGAGCATTTATAACCTTAACATTTTCATCTAGAGTATTTAATCTACTCGTATGCTGTTCTATCTTACTATTAATTTTTACAATGTCTTCCTTAAATTGCGATGTAGAGATAGTTAAGGTTTTCTTAACATTAATAAGTACCTTCCAAATATCACTTAAGGTAACATTTTGTGGACCTAATAACTCCATATTCATATCTCTCTTTAACATTATTTCTTGCACTGGTAATACTCCCGGCCCAACTTGTATATCAGCATTTTCTATGCTCCCGGGCAAAACGGTATTAACTGTCCCCCCAGTCCCCTGTACCATACATTGCTGGTGGGATCTCAGTGTCTCCATCGACGCCTGGGGTGATTGTAGCGTGGCAGGACTCTCTGGTGAACCTGATGAGAGAGAAATCTCTGGGATAGAATGTCTTTCAACCTGTCCTAATCACCTTACCACATGGGAGTCCATGGGACCTCTTGTTGATACTACTCCCGGAGAAGAAGCTGTAAACTTTGTCTTTCTTTTCCTGCCCATAAATTAGGGTAGGCTTAAGACAAGAAAGTAAAAAAAAAAAAAAAAAAAATTGAGCAGAAATGGATCTCTCTCCTTGACCACTCCAAAAATGAAATGATTATCAAACCTTAAGAATATCATTGGGTGGTTTTGCTCCTCTACAGACCAGCCCTGGATAAAACTGGAAAACTAGCTAATGGCTCCATATGATTGAGTCATCATTCTTTACTCCTCAAAGCCATGTTAAAGATAGGATACACTTTCACCTCTTGGTAGGTCCAGTATACTTTGTGTGGAGAAATGTTGCAGCATTGCTTGGATTCTTCACAGGCGTCTCCTATTACAGGAATAGGAAGCCCTGGTTCTGGAGGGCCACACGCTGGTCTGGTTTTCAGGATATTCACAATGAATTTGCATGGATATCCTTGACATAGTAAAAATAGAGATCCCAATGCTGTGGCTAGTTGCATTGCCTTGATTTCAGAACTTTATTCTGCCATTTTACTTTCTCTTTAGGTTGCTATAATTATTTGTATAGAATGAAGACCTTGGATGCTATCAGGGCGTCAGGTAAGGGAAGGCCAGAACTTTGCTTGGCTTTTCTGTTGGAAAGTATTAACTCTAGTTTAACTCTGGCAACTGGCTCCTCCCATTGCCCATGGTGTGAAGTTTTAGCTTTGCCATGAGTTTGATCTGGTGTTTCCAGTCAGAGGCTTTTCACCTTAATGATACATAGTATCTAGATCATGGTAAGTCCTGACACTTTTAGTTTTTCTTTTTTTGTCTAGAAATTCCCTTTCATGATGGTGGAAAATTCCCCAGATCTCTAATAGGAAAGAATTTTTGCTCTTACCTGGTGGAGCTGAGAAACTCCAGCACTCCATTCAAAGGGGTCCGAAAAATGTTAATTGACAATCTGCTGGATGGATATGAAGCAGCTCGTTATGGCACTGGGGTAAGACTCATTGGAGGGTGTGGGGGTTGACGCGGCACTGGGATAAGGAGGCTGCAACATTGAAGTAAGCAGGATCATTGAGGGCGAGCTTGCCACTGTGATAGACTAAATAAGATTATTGCACCATTTGAGGAAAGAGATTAGAGTTAGGGTAATTTTCAGAGGAACTTCTGTGGGTAAAGTAGTGCTTTACCCATAGAAATGGCCATTTATCAAACTGTGTGCCCAACATGTATAAAATTATTATGTGTATCCACACTATGTGCATATTTTTACGTACATGCATTGGGGAAAGGCATTCCAGGGTTGGGAATCACATACATTTTCATTTTTAAAAAGCATGCCTGTAAATTCTTCTTCATCCAGTCCAGACAAACCGGTTATACATGCCAACCAGCAGATGGAAACAGATCCACTCCTTATATACATCCATCAGCCTGCCCCTATTCTCTGTCTCCAGCAGATGGTAGTTGAGTATCCTGTGCTGTGGATGATGGCCTGGTAGGCTGAACAGGAAAACGTAGCAGGGTCCTGAGGTGAAAGGCTTCTACACTCTCCCTCAGTTGAGCAAAGTCCATGGATGATTTTTAAGAAATGCTGCCCTGAGGATAACTTTCTGCTCTCTCCCTCCCTCAGTGACACAATGCAGGACCAGGGGGTTTGGAGAGGAGCTGATACCGGTTATCCTCCTCTTCATCATCTCTTTTAAATATTTGATGTGCTTACTAGTGGCAGTGATACAGGTGAAACAATAAAGGAGTGGTGGGGTGGTTGGAGGACTGAGGCAGCACTGTAGCAGGCATGGACTGTGCTTGGAAAAGGAAACAATGGAAGCTGCAAGGAATGGAGCCCAAGTGATTACCCAGTTCTGAGGAACATTTCAGGGCTGTGGACCTTGCTTGAGGGGAAGTAAGGTGGAAATTACTTCTTACCTGATATCTTATTTTGAGGAAAGGAAATTAAGCCAGTCCACCATCAGGGGGTTGTGCACTCCAATCAGCAGGTGGAGACTGAGAACAAAGACTCGCTGACATCGCCCTCCTATAGCTCTGCTCAGGCACCAGCCAGCCAGTATTTCTCCAAAAGCAAACTGTGGACACTAACCACTAAACATTAACAATAATATCGCATCCTATAAACACTATTCAACTTAACCTTGTGGATTCTTTTCTTTTTTAACAATGAAAACACTGGACTCAGCTCCGCTAACAATAGTCCCTTAGGATAATCAGAGTATCTTAGAAGAAGAACAGAATTCACCCAATCTGTGGGAGTCCAGCTGCATGAAAGATCCTGGAACCTCATTCTTTTCTGGACAAGGATCTAGCAACACAGAAGAAAGTCGGCCACTTCAAGGCAGCCCAGGGTGGGAAGGTGGACTGACTTGCCTTACTTCAAGGAAAGGAAATTATCAGGTAAGGAGTAATTTCATCTCCTTCTTCATCCAGGCAATCCAGTCCACACCAGTGGGATGTAACAAAGCTACTCCCCCAGAAGGTGGGAGGCTGCCTGTGGCCCAAGCATCACTGCCCTAACAAGGGCCAAATCCTCCCACGGCACCACATCCAGTCGGTAATACCTGGCAAATGTATGCAAAAAAACACCGCGTCGCTGCTCTGCAAACTCAATTCTGCTTAGGAAACCGCCTGAGCCCGGGTCGAATGCACTCTGACTTGTCTCGGAAGAGGCTTCCAGGAATCCACATAGGCTGCTGATACTACTTCCTTAATCCAACGAGCCACTGTACCCAGAGAAGCTGACACCCCCCCCCCCCCCCCCCCCCCCGGTGAAGAACAGAAAGCCTATCCAATTTCTGCAACTAGTTTGTAACCTCCAGATAACACAATAAGTGCTGCCACATTTTATTTATTTAGCATTTTTTATATACCGAGGTATAGCAGAGTTGCCTTCACTCCGGTTTACATACAGAACAACGTGTTACATTGAATGATGTTTGAAATTTAAAAAGTATCAAAAATTAACAATGATGAGCAAAGACATAACAAGGAGAATGAGTATAACAGGATAACACAGGGTGGAAACCCTGAGTAGGTGAACATGTCCAAAGGCTGCAATTTCCTGTATTCCTAACCATCCATATCCTTATCCAAGGATGGTAACACCACTCACTGATTTATGTGAAACTCTGAAACCACCTTCAGAAGAAAGGCAGGTACTGTCCGAAACTGCACCTAATCCGGAGGGTTAATCAAAGGATCTCTGCATGACAAGGCTTGCAATTCCGAAATCTGCCCAGAACAAATAGCGACCCAAAACACCATCTTCAGAGTTAGTAACCACAAGGAAATACCCCGCAGAGGGTGAAAGGTCGAACTCGCCAGAAAGGAGAAAACCAGATTGAAATCCCACAAGGCTACCGGGAAATGCAAGGGAGGTCTAAGGTGTTTCACACCCCTCAAGAACCTAGATATGTGAGGGTGAGAAAAGAGTGGTCTCCCCTGCACGCTGCCCTGATAAAACACTATAGCAGCCCCCTGCACCTTCAGTGTGTTCAAGGCTAATCCCTTACTCAAACCTTCTTGTAAAAATGTCAAGACTAAGGGGATAGGCGCCAAAGCGGACATAGAACTGTGATTCTGGCACCAATGCTCAAAAACCCACCAAACACTTAATATTTGCCAAGGAGGTGGAAAACCTGTGTGCTCTCGAGTTTCCACCACTGCCCCTGAGAAACCTCACTTTAAGAACCTAGAACTCTCAAGGGCCAAACCATAAGACAAAACTGACTCGGGTTGCAGTGAAAAATTGGTCCCTGCCAAAACAACCCCTCTGAAGAGGGAGTTGCTAAGGGTTCCCCCCATCAGAAGATGACGCAGATCCACGTACCACAGCCTGTGCGGGCAATCCAGGGCCACCAGGAGCATCACATCTGGATGTTGTGCTATCTTCTGCCTCAAGCGGCTGATTGTCAGCCACAGCGGAAACGCAGAGTAAAGGAAAATTGGTTCTTCCTGCTAATTTTTGTCCCTGGAATACCTCAGATCAGTCCAGAGAAGTGGGTTTTACCTCCCTACCAGCAGATGGAGGCAGAGAATAAAAACTTTTCAGGCAATGCTACATAACAGAGTGTGCCACCTGTAGTCCCTCAGTATTGACCTGAACCCAAGCCAAGATGTCCAATTCAACAAGCTGAAATAACTCTGGGTGAGCAGAGACTCAAAGTTGGAGCTCTCTGTAATTAGGATCCTCTGTCTCAAAGCAAGGCTTATAACAATTAGCAACACTAAGACATGACCTATTTATAATTTTAGTAAATCTGCATATGATTACACACTGCCTTAGCAACATCCAGAAATGAGGAAGTCTTTAAAAAAAAAAAAAAAAGCCCCCAAAAAGGGGGTGGGTCTCTGGACTGATCTGTGGTATTCCAGGAAGGAACATGAACAGGTAAGAACCTATTTTCCTTTCCTGTGCATACCCCAGATCAGTCCAGGCAAGTAGGTTGTACCCAACCCCCCCCCCCCCCCCTCTATACTGAGCGGGACCTCTAAAGACCCGCACGCAACCCACTCTCCCCAAATGCAGACTCCTCTGGCGCGCACACATCCAGGCAGTAATGTTTGCTAAGACCAGGTCGCCGCTTGACAGATTTCCTGCAGAGAAATCAATTTCCACTTTCCCCACGAGGTTGCCTGCACCCTAGTAGAATACGCGTGCAACCCCTCCAGAACTGACCAACCCTTACAGTTACAGGCTGAACTTCTCTCTTTCAGCCCTCTTGCAATCATGCTTTGGAAGCTATAGTCTGTAAGTAGTCTGATTATTTTGTCAGATTACACAACACACTTATAAGTATAGAAGTTTTACTTTAAGTGTTTCTATACTGCTTTTACAAACAGTTTAGTCAAAATGGTTTACATAAATATAAAAACATAATAAAATAGCTGAAAAAATATCATAATGAATAAAATAAAGGTTAATAAGAACTATAAATAATCTAATTAAATCAAAATCAAATGCCATCTTATAACCGCTAAATATATATGGAAGGAAGGAGAAAATTGAGGGAAGGGGATTTTTTTTATACAAGAAATTTTATATAGAGCCTAGTGGGAGGTGAAAAGGAAGGGGATGGGAAAAGCGAGGATTTTTTGGAATGAAAAATTGACAAGGAGTATTACTGTTTGGTTGATGTAATTTTGAAGGCAATCTGAAACAGGTATGTTTTTAAAGATTTCTTGAAATGTAAAGGGTTTATGAGGAGAAGCTGAATGAGCTGCATATATGCACCCTGGAAATAAGAGGAGGTACAGAGGAGATATGATGCACACCTTCAGATACCTGAAAGGTTTTAACAATGCAAGGGGAATAGAACAGCTCCCCTATGAGGAAAGACTAGAGGTTAGGACTTTTCAGCTTGGAGAAGAGGCGGCTGAGGGGGGGGATATGATAGAGGTGTTTAAAATCATGAGAGGTCTAGAACGGGTAGATGTGAATCGGTTATTTACTCTTTCGGATAATGGAAAGACTAGGGGGCACTCCATGAAGTTAGAATGTGGCACATTTAAAACTAATCTGAGAGTTCTTTTTTACTCAATGCACAATTAAACTCTGGAATTTGTTGCCAGAGGATGTGGTTAGAGCAGTTAGTGTAGCTGTGTTTAAAAAAGGATTGGATAAGTTCTTGGAGGAGAAGTCCATTACCTGCTATTAATTAAGTTGACTTAGAAAATAGCCACTGCAATTACTAGCAACAGTAACATGGAATAGACTTAGTTTTTGGGTACTTGCCAGGTTCTTATGGCCTGGATTGACCACTGTTGGAAACAGGATGCTGGGCTTGATGGACCCTTGGTCTGACCCAGTATGGCATGTACTTCAAACCTTTTCCGTTGGAAACAGAATTCCGGTGGGGGGATGGATGATGACGACTCAGAAGCAAAGTCAGGAAATATTCCTTCATGGAAAGGGTAGTGGATGCCTGGAATGCCCTTCTGGAGGAGGTGGTGAACACAAAAACAGTCAAAGAATTCAAAGGGGCATGGGATAAACTTATGAGAATAAGCAACAAAGTATACAAGATTAGAGATTGTATTAAAGAATATATAAATACAAAAATACTTTCCTCAGTTCCCGATGTGATATATTTTCGGAAAATCTGGGAACACAATGCATTGGGAAATCAGCAACAGCTCATCGGTCACTCCATTGACTACTGGTAATCTTCAAAAGCTTTCCCTTCAAGCTGTTCTTCTCTGATTTCAAACGGTTAGTTGGCAGTAGGTCTAAGTTAATTCTTCTGACCTTTGCTCTAGTTTCTCCTCTGGGCCATTCCCCATGTGTTCTTTAAGGCCCCAACTGTTATCTCATCAGCGAGCAGCTAGGTGTGGCCAAAGGCTAGTGTCCTGTTACCCTCAGATATCTGCTCAGTCTTCTGAGTAACTGATTTCTAATATATCTGATCTCAAGACTTTTTTTTTTCCTAGCGTGTAACCAGATGGACTCAGGACCAATGGGTTTATGCTCCCCTGCCAGCAGATGGAGACTGAGTCAGGTTTCAAAGCTGATGTCACCCTAGATACTCCCCCTGCAATGACCTCAGCCCTTCAGTATTTCTCCGTCTCCAGCAGATGTAGACGTGCTTTCCCTATGGGGATCGCTGTACCTTTTTGGAAGAAGAAATTCTACTTTTAAATTGGAGAAAAGATTGAGCCCCACTCTCCTGCAGTGATATCTAAAGGTCTCTCCCCCAGTTGAGAATTCCTGAGGTGATTTCCGAGATCAGTCAGAGGTGTGCCTTGGTCCTGTAGCTTGTTCCCGGCATGGACTTTGCTGCTAAAGCAGTTGAAAGGCAGCAGGTGCAGGAAGCCAAGCGTGGCGGTCACGGCCAAAGCCCCAAAAGAAGAGGATTTACCTCCTGATTCAGAGACATTTGGAGGGGTTCGGTAAGACTTCCTCTGGTATCCTTGCTTGGAGTGCCGACGACATTCCCAATCCCGTTGGGGTAAGGGGAAGTGGGCTTCTGAGTGGGATGAGTGGCCTCCTGGTGGGCTAGGCCCTGCTTTAGGCTTGGTTGGCACACCATGTGGTAGGCCATGCCGGTGCCATCTTGCATGCGTCTTTGCGCATTCTGTAGTGCCTTCCAGTGGCGTGCGCCAGGGATCTGTACTTGAATCAGTGTTTTTCAATATATTTATAAAAGATCTGGAAAGGAATATGACAAGTGAGGTATTCAAATTGGCAGATGATACAAAGTTATTCATAGTAGTTAAAACTCAAATGGATTGTGATACATTAAAGGAGGACCTTGTGAGACTGGAAGATTGGGCATCCAAATGGCAGATGAAATTTAATGCAGACAAGTGCAAGGTGGTGCATATAGGGAAAAATAATCCATGCTATAGTTACACGATGTTAGGTTCCATATTAGGAGCTACCATCCAGAGGATTATAGTTGCAGGTAGACAAGTGAAGTTGGAAAACAATGGATGTCTATATGTCACTGCACATGAGTTATTTCTTATTTCTGTTGGGAACTTGTCTTTTGTTTCTGCTTCCTTCTTTTTTCTAGAAGTCCACTCTTAAAAAAAAAACAACAAAAAACTTTAACTGGTACAATGGTTGATTGTGTCCACAGTTAGCTTGTTACAGGAATACTGGCAGGCTGGTGTCAATACAGATGTATATAAAGCACGACATCAGTGTGGCTGTTGACCTCTGTTTCTAACCCATTTGTTAGGATTGGACTAAAGGAAAGGAAATTCTCATAAGTAATTTCACCTTCCCCTGGCAAAAGTACATGTATAAAACAGCAAATGTAATTGTGGGTGCAGAGTTTTGCCAGGATAATTTTCAATGTGGACTTAACTACATTAAGTTTGCTTTGAAACTTGGGTGTAACTTGTGGGTGCATAACAGCCCACAAATGTGTATGGCCTATTCTATAATGCCTGCAATAGTATTTAGTGATTAAGTAAGTGGTTCCAGCACTCGGAATAAAAAGGAATGGGGCTAGACTTTTTACTGTCAGCTGTACTGGTCAGGATTGCTAATGAGTTTGAGGCAAATGGTGATAATTTGAATAATGAGTGGTTAACTGTGGAACCATGTGCCTTACCATTGTGAAAAGGTGCTGCTGTCAAATTGTTCTCTTTCCCATTCTAGTAGAATTCTCAAAACCCTCCTTCTGATCTGTAACTCAGGTCTTCGGAAAGACAGAGTACCTGAAGTACCAGCAGGCGCTGAATGATCTAGCTGAAATGTGAGTGGAAATGCATGTTGTCAGGTGGCCAAGGAAGGGGCTTCTAGACACTTGCTCTGCATCCAGCATGTTCCTGATCCTCTGCATTCTGCTTGCTTTGCTGCTACTTATGCAGATATCCTTAGGGTTGCCTCCATGCTGTGTTTGGTTTCCTGCTGGATAGGACACCATTCTTTTGTCCACCCCCCCCCCCCCCCCTTGTTTCCATCCAGAAGGAACTCAGAAACCTTGCAGCTTGAGTCACTGTCTGTAGCACTGTTTCTTTGGAGCTATTTTTAAATGGAGAGAAGGTAGACAGCCTTAGTCCCTGCCCACACTTAGGGTACCATGCAATTATTCTATGGCTTTGTGTCTTTTGCAGTATTAAAGCACGAGGAGTTGGCAGTCAGAGGCAACACCAGTTTGCAGCAAAGGATCTAACAGTGTCACCTGAGGCTTCTACTACACCTACTATCCAAGTGACCTACCTGCCTTCCAGCCAGAAAAGCAAGAGGGCCAAACACTTCCTGGAGCTGAAGAGTTTTAAAGACAACTACAATACCCTTGAGAGCACCCTGTGAGCTCTACCAGACATTGAGCTTATAGTGAAGGGAGAGGATGGACTTTCTTCCATGGCATGGTACATACCAACACTTGTACCCAATCACACAGAGCTTATGCTTCCTAGACTGTCTCTTGAGCTGTTAGTTCAGGATCTTTTTAAAACATGTCTTTTTCCCCAAAAGTCTGCCTTTTCCTATTTAAAAAAAAGAGAAAACCACACATCTCTCAAATTGCCCATTCTGGGCATGTTTAACAGCCTCCCTCCCCCATAAATAGCTGGTTTTTCTCCTAGGCCTAGATGACCATGGCACATGGCGTGGTCTATCCCCCAGTTTTCCTGGAGGAGCTGCACAGGAAGTCACTTTAGAATGCTACAGTGTAGAGTAGACTGTGCAATGCTTGTGGTAAGCAAAACAACCAGAAGGGTGAGGAGCTGGTGCCATAATTTAAAAATGACTTTTAATGTTGAATTGCCCTTGCTGGGCACATCTCAATCTCCTTGACCTTTAAAGGTTAAGGGGGTTTTGGGACTCAGTTGCTTTATGTGGAAACTCCATACTCAAAATTCAAGGCAAGAGGATGTCTCGCTAGGGAAAAGTAGGCTTTGGATGAGTGCTTCGATGCTGTAGCCATTGGCTGAATGGCCCTAGCTGGAGCATGGTAAGGGTAGCTCACGATTGCCCTAAGCCTTGTTTTCTCATGCCTGGACAGTATGCTTTCTTAAATTTTGAGCATGGCATTCCCCAATAAAGGTTGGTAATATAAAGCTGCACTTCCACAATGCTTGAACTCAACATCTAGCTCTGTATTGCCTCCAGATCCTACTGGCTTTTTGCATGCAACTACTCAGTACTGCTTGCAGGATTCTTGGGAGGCTCAAAAAATTCATTCTTTGCTTTTATTTGTTATTTTAGTCCAGTTTAGTTTCTGGGATTTTTGAGTGTACTGAATGTTGCCCTTTTAGGAGTTTTAATGCTGTCATTTTATGTAAAACTTTACAGCAGCTGCATTTGTTTCATAACCCAGATTCTTGCCTCCGTGAGAGGATTCTCCTCAAGTGGAGGAAATCATTGCCCTTTGTGGTAAGAGCAACTGGAGGAATTACAGCAGATTTTTCTCAAGGGCTGTCTGTGTATGATAGACTGTAATTTGTTCCTCTATAGCTCACTGGTCACTCTGTGCTCTCAGCAGATGTAAATATTTTTTTTATTTTCATAAACATTATGTGAAGTTGTACAGTTTGACATTTTGATCAGAATAAATGTGTTGTGCAATTCCTTACAATCCACTCATGATTTAATAACTGACTAATAGTGTGTCATAGTGAATTTGATTACCTCACTCATTACTTTCCTTTTTTGGATAAATATATTAAAGAACACTGGTTTCAGTTCAGATCACTGGGATACTCCACTATTTACCTTTCTCCATTAAGACCTACTCTGTTTCCTTTTTGTCAGTTACCAAGCCACAATAGGACATTGCCTCCTATCCCATGCTTTTTTTTAAATTTCCTGATGAGTCTCTCCCGTCAGTCTCTGTCAAATCGCTTCTGAAAAGCCACATCTATGTTAACCCCTTCAAATAAAATCTAACAGGTTTATAAGACAAAGCTTCCTTTTGCTAAATCCATATTGGCTTTACCCTATTAGTCTGTACCTATCGAGAGGGCTGCTTATTTTGTTCTTGAGTGGCTTCTACCATTTTGTGCAGAACTTGAGGAGGGGGGGGAGTATACCATCTGGTCCTAGTGATTTGTTACTCTGTATTTGTCAAAGTGCTGTATTACATCTTCTCTGTTTACTATGACTTGATTTAAGCCTATGACTCATGATTTATTTTTTTTTTGTACTGACAGGGCACCCCCCCCCCCCCTTTTTTTTTTTTTTAACCACTACTGCCAGTTAATTCTTGGGCACTCTGCAAAACACTACAGGGCCTCAAACCAATGGTTGCAGATTTTAAATGGTATTTGTAGCACAAAGACATGTAGCCCATAACTAGCGAAAAAGGAAGTCCCATCTTCAGCATTCCAAAAAAAGCAAATATTGGTATTTTCAATTTTATTACTGATATTTAAACAAATTTGCATATTTACAGTCAACATATGGATATACAAAACTACAAAAATATTGAACCCCCCCCTGGAATATACACAGGAGTATATTCCAACCCTACTTTTAGTCCAACTGGGAATAGTTCTGATTTTTAAAAGTTAATTGTGAATCCTATAGAACAAGATACCCCCCTCTGCAACTAAATTTTTTACCTGTTTTTAAATGAGGAAGGAGAGAGTGAGAGAAAACATAAAAAGCAACAATAGTAGTATACATCCAACATATCACCATTAACTATCTTTTCCCCTTCAGGACTTGCACTATCAGGTGTACATTATGTGCAATTACACAGGATGGTGGGCAGCAGCAGACTGCAAAGTTGGCATCAGTTCTCTGTGGAGCCTATAGGCAGTGGTCAGTATCTTCAGTCCAGTGGGTCTGATCACAATCATGTTGGAAGTCTTCTGAAAAGGAGCAGAGTGATAAGCCATGAGCATGAAGTCCAGTAGATTTAAGCTGCTCCAGCATAAACAGCAACTGTGGACCCCAGTAACATTTATTTTTTTTCCTAGTGCGGTGTGGCTGCTTGCTGCCATGCTTCCCCTGCACTGCCCATAGCGAGGTTGAAAGCAGCAGGGGCAGTGTTGTATCAATGAAATGAGCTGAGTTCATCCAGTAGTAAAAGGGGTGGTGACAGGATCAGCCAAGGCAAAGTCTGGCTACTCTGTACCATTGCTCCCTCTAAGGAGAGACTAAGTAAGTGCAAATTTGTGAGCAACAATTTTTGAGCACCAGCATTAGTGTTGCATTTCTGTACATAGCACAAAGCAAATTTGTGAGCGATGCTCCAAAAGGTATGAGTGATCGCTCAGATGCAGTTATCCTCTGTACTGCTTTTATTTTTTCCCCCTGGCTAATGTATGGCTCTTATGGTGCCCAGCAGATTACATGTTCTTGCAGTACCATTGAAGTCATATGTTAGGTGAGTCAGACTTCTCAATGCAGTGAGAATACTGCTGCAGAACCAGCAGGGTCAGCACCCAAATAGGAGGCAGTGTACTGGTGGAGCCCATCCTGCTTGGTGAGGGAGAGAAGAGGGGTGAGTATGTATGAGATTTGTTGAGAAGGGTGGTATATTTTATTAAAGTAGACAGGAAGTGTGTTTGAGCATGTAACAATGTGAGTGAGAGATTGAATGTATGTATATGAAAGACAAAGGATACACACCTTTTGCGATTGTGAGTTAGAGAGGGTGTCAGGGTTTGGGTTATTTAAATGTATTTATAAGAAATTTTTTTTACAATAGCATTAGATACAACTGAAAAAAAATTCAATGTAAAATATAAAAAATAAAGATTGACAAATCATTCTGCCACAAGGCCCCTAGAGAGTGATTGAGTTGGGCATAGCAATAGAAGGAAAACAATACAATAAAGACTATTAATACCTATCTAATAAACCCATGTCAGTTTTTAAAGTTTGGATTGCTGGAGGGAGATGGACTTTTTTTGATCAGGCCCAGGAAGAGATAATGAATGAGGGGGAGAGGGACACAGCAGTTGTGCAGGGCAGCAAAAAGCTAGCCCTGGCTCCTACACTCCTCTCTGCTCCCTCACCCCCTTCCCTTCCCCACCCACATCTCTTGCCTCAGCTTTACCTCCCTTTCCTGTCTCGACCTCTCTGCTTATTCTATCTTTGACACTGTATCACTATCCTCACACTGTTAGGCCGATGCAACATCATGCATTCAGACTAACACACAGGTTAGCCTAGTGCATCCAATCACGAGCTAACACCAGATGCAAAAAGTGGATTAGCTCGTCCAAAACATGCTCGTAAGTTCTTTCTATGCAGCTGCATGAGCCTTCCTTTTTTCCGTGTTCTCCATCCAGCCTACGGCTTCTCTTACTTCTGGTTGGCTGTGGTCCAGAAGTCATCACTCTGCGACTGCTGCGCAAGGCAAAGAAAAACCTGACAACGGCAACATCGAGAGCTGCTAGCATTCAGCTGCCCGGCCCAAAACTAGCCAGACAGGTAAAGAACTAGTCCAATCTAGCAGCCCCGTCTCCAAGGCTGTCCGTGGAAAGGATGAGAAATAGCAAACTATCACCTGCCCCCAAGCTTCCGGCTGCAGAGCGGAAACACCTGCTAACGGTCTCACCTCATTGGTCTACAGCAGCCGGAAGTGTCACCACGGAAACCAGTAATCAACATAGGCAGAGCGTCAGGGCATTAAATTCTTCAGGTGACCAGTGTGGGTGCCTTGGCAACAAAGCGTTCTTTCATCCTGCCGGAGGCCTGGGGCAGGCGGGGAGGGAGCCAAAGCCACAGCCGGTAGAAGCTGGGGAGGGAGGCAGAGCTTTGGCAGTTTCAAGATGCCTTGTGCTCGCATGAAATACGCCTTAGAAGAACAGAAGCATGAAGCGAAGGTCAGTGAGAGGCAGGGAGAGAGTAAGGATAACTCGAGTCCGCCTAGCGCTAAACCGCACAGTGCAGGGCCCCGAGGAAATGTCTCATCCACCTCGCACTCTGGCACGAGGGGTAGGGGATGATGGGTGACAGTCCGCTGGCAGGCCACGGTTCAGCACCGACACTTAGCTAGATAAATATTGCTTGATCTGGCTGCGTGAATCATGGCCACTCCAGGTGGTAGGTACTGCCCCCTGGCGCTAGGGAAATATGTACAGTACTTGAATGTAATGCTTTTCAGTGCCAAAAAGCAAAAAATAAGAAGATGGGTAAATATCTGCGCACAATATCCAAACAGTTTGGTAATTTTATAAGGACATAGGTTAAACATCACCGAACCCTACAGGATAGAGGTTGGTAACGAAGAAAAAGGGGTGGCATTTAGCCCCCAGGCAGGAGGTTAGCCTGCTAATTCTTTTCACTCTAGTATCCAGATAATTACTCAGCCACAACTTTTGCGTGGCAGGAAATGTAAAATGCTGCATAGGGACCATTGACAAATATATGTATTATATTTACTCTCTCTGGGACACTGTTTTCTGTACAAATGTTAAATGTTGTTCTGCTTGTTTGTTGGTTAATAAGATATTTATTATTAGTTCTTTGTAATTGTTCACATTTGAAGCTCTGTTAATGTTCTATGTAATTGCTTTCATTTACCGAAGCACTGTTTTCTGTTCAATGTAAACCGAACTGATTTGTAAACCCTTACAAGAATTTCGGTATATAAAACTGTTAAATAAATAAATAAATATTAAAATCAGTATCAAAAGCAATAGGAGTTAAAGCCATCCTTCTGCTGTAGAGGATCAATCACTGCCATGTACTAGACAGGAAACAAGAACTGGCTTCTTCTTAAAGTGATTCCTTTCTTTTTTTTTTTTCAGAGAAAGGAACAAATTAGAACTGGCAAACTGGAAATTAAACGGTAAAATATTTCTAGAAGCTACATTTGACTATAATGGCTAAAATCTTAGCCAAACAGCAGAGCTTTGCATGAAGAATGTTGCACTGTCTACACCCAATGAACCTGTTTTCCTGTACATGCTTGTTGGACAAAGCCACAGCTCTTCTCTTCCATTTTCTAGCCCCCCCTTTATCAATTGAAAGCGTTTACAGTCAGGTTCTGACTCATTCAACCCATCATATATCCAAAACCTCCCTCCAAATTAATACAAGTTTCAAACTTTACTCCATACAGTAAGTACATAGAGAGCTATGGAAACTACACATTAATATGCAAAGGATGTCTGTCAGAGTTGTACACAGTAGGAACATCTTCCTTCAGCTCTCCTTTGCATGTATGGAAGAGTAGCAACATATACTGGAAATCTGTGTGTGCATGGCCAGGTCACATCAGGATGTTACACTTTCTCTTTCATAATAGATATGAGAAGCTAATGGAAGAGGCTACTTGGAGAGAAGATGTGACATGCACTATTGCCAGCAGAGTCCAAAACACTAGAGCCCAAATCTTGGCAAATGAGCTGCAGAAGAGTAATAAGGAGCTGGTGATGGTAAGAGAACACCTGGCGCAGATAGAGTCTAGGAAGGGAAGGCTCACAGGACTACGGCAGAGTCTGACTGCTGCTGCTCTTGTTTCACTTTAGGTACGCAAAGCAGCCCTGCAGGAACAACTCTCTTTGGACTATCAGCAGCAGCAGAAGGAACTAAACAGAATGGGAATAGCAGTTTATAGGCAAAGACTATAAAACACAGCTACCAGCACATAAACCCACAAACACCCTTTACATGGAGTCATTCAAATGCCAGGCATCTCCTGGAAGAGTTTTAATGACTTTTTAGTCTTGTGTTAATGCTTTCCATTTTTCATTAACAGTTGCAAAATACTTGTTAATAAAGAGATCAGATGCAGAATTATAGCACCAGAACATATTTCCCAACTGCAATTTAAGGATGAGAAGCTGTAGTTAATATGTGCAAGGAAACAAATTGGGCTATTGCCCTCTCCAAATTCATTTTACCATTAAAATTGCAGAAGAAAATTATAATTCTTCCTATTTTCTGGCACCAGCTTGGATGGGAAGTAGCTGCGGAAATTTGTTTTATATGAACTTACTACTATTTAGCATTTGTAAAGCACAACTAGACATATGCAGCATTGTCTTATGGATATGTATTACAAATGATAAAGACAGAATTCCTAAAGGTTACCAGGTGTGTGGTGATTAAAAGAGCACTAGCCATAACAATTAGAAATAGATGAACACAGCCCTAGTCCTCAAATAAGCAGTTATTATAATGGAAAAGAATGTGTAGCAATAGCTCTTCTGTCCATGATATCTTGGAAGGTTGGTTCCAAAATACTGCCACTGTTAGACCATGGAGGAATGTTTTCTAGGAAAATGTGAAGGAACAGCTTAGCAGCTGGTAAGAGCCAGCAGGGGGAAGCACAGTCCAGTGTTCTGGTGGGCAGCAGCCATTTGTCATTAAGGACATGATTGCAAGTACTGGCTGCTTTTGTGCTGTCCTTTCAAGTGGTTGATTTTCTGAGACCAAACCAAGCTTGCCACATGGAACTGTTGGAGTCCTTTCAGAAGGAAAGTTACAAGCCCTGAATGCTTTGAGCCACAATATAGAGCAATTTTCCAAGGTATTGACCTAGGTAAAATGAGCTGCAAGCTCCAGCGCACATGCACTTTTAGCCACGTTTAAAGAGGCCATTAAATCTACTAGATAAGGGAGCCCTGACAAACGTGCCGCAAATGCGCAGTAGAGAGCAGCTCTACTGCGCGGGCGAGCATGTCGGCCAGGTTTGCCTATTTACAAAAATGGCACTGGGAGGACCCGTAGCGGCGGCGAGGCGCGCGCCATCCGAAAGGGTTGTGAATGAGGAGGGGAGTGACTGAGGTGAGAAGGAGTGGGAGGGAGAATAGAGGTAGGAGGGAGAAGGGAGAATGAGGGGGAGGTGGAAGGGGAAAGGGAGAATGAGAGGGAGGGGAAGGTGGGAGAGGAGGGGGAGGGAGAATGAGAATGAGGGGGGAGGTGGGAGGGGGAAGGAAATGGACCGAAATTTTTTTTTTAAATGTAGCCCATTGTTACGGGCTTAACGGCTAGTATTTTTATAAAAGAGCTGTTGCCCATGAACTCCACTTGTTCTCAGCAGGTCATGTAAAAACAGTCATATAAATAAATGAAAACTGGTTCTTACCTGCTAATTTTCGTTCCTGTAATACCACAGATCAGTCCAGAGAAGTGGGTTGTGTATCCCTACCAGCAGGTGGAGTCAGAGAACAAGCTTTGGGCACTGCCATATAATACTATAGTGCCACCTGCAGTCCCTCAGTATTGACTTGTACCCAAGCCCACATGCACCAACTATCATTACTAACGGACGAAGGGAACCCAACCAAACGGATGCCCTCTTCGCCCTCAGACACTTGCTTATTAGAAATTAAACTTCTCCTCAACAGTCTAAATCTTGTGCTCAATGCTTCGAAAACAGAATTCCTGCTCATATCACCGGAAAACAATAACATACTTCTAAAACCACCCACACTCCTTCAAACAGCCCATGTAAGAGATCTAGGAGCCATACTAGACAATCGTCTCAACCTCAAACCATTCATTAATCAAACCACAAAGGATTGCTTCTACAAATTGCATATTCTGAAAAGAATTAAACCTCTCTTCCACGCTCAGGACTTTAGAACAATCTTGCAAGCTATAATCTTTTCCAAACTAGATTATTGCAACTCGTTACTACTAGGCCTCCCAGCCTCTTATACTAAACCTCTACAAATGGTTCAGAACTCTGCAGCCAGAGTCCTTACAAATTCCAGGAAAATCGACCACATTTCCCCTATCCTCAAAAACCTCCATTGGCTACCAATCCATTATAGAATCATGTACAAAACCATCAACATCATTTACAAAACTATCAACCAACACACGCAAATCGACCTACAAATACCACTTAAAAAATACACTTCCGTCAGACCCATCAGGGAATACTACAAAGAGTCTCTCCAAATTCCAAAGGCCAAAACCTTCCAACATAAATCCTTGAGTCTCAGAGCCTTCTCTTCAGCAGGTCCAGCTCTCTGGAACTCTATCCCACCAGACTTAAGACAGGAGCCATGCTCTCTAACATTTAGGAAAAGACTAAAAACTTGGCTTTTCAAAAAAGCATTTCCAAACCCTGAATAAAACCTTCACGCAACAGCACAACTGGATCTAAATTCTGTGTTATATTTATTCATATTCTCTGTCATACTTAGCCTTCTAGATACATAGGTTCCATCTCACTGTGATATACCGCCACATTTATTCGCATAGTCTTATTTACTCATCTTGTTACTCTTCTACATTAATTGGCTGAAATGTAAATATTGCTCTGTTCCTTTATCTCCCCTCTTCCAGTTCCAAGTTAATTTTCCCTGTTTTTTGTAACTTTCTCACATCCTTTTCTGATTCCCTGTATTTAAAGTTCAAGGTTTTATTGAGAATATTGTTATTACGCTACGTTATGCCTTTCACACTTTGTTAATTGTAAACCGGGTTGATGTGATGCCTGTCATGAAACTCGGTATAACAAAAACAATAAATAAATAAATAAACCGAACCAACAACGAAAAAACTGCTTCCTCAACCATGTCTGCAAAAAATGGAGCTCCGTGCAAACAGCATAAAAAGAAAAACTCAGTAAGGTTGTCTTTCAGTAGCTGAAGAAAGGGGTGGGCCTCTGGCCTGATCTGTGGTATTACAGGAACAAAACTTAGCAGGTAAGAACCAATTTTCATTTCCTGATCATACCCAGATCAGTCCAGACAAGTGGGATGTACGCAAGCCAACCTACACTGGGCGGGAACCCGAAAGACCCACACGCAGAACACTTTCACCGAAGGACGATTCATCAGTAGTCCTTACATCCAGTCGATAATGCTAAGTGAAAGTGTACAAAGAAGACCACACCGCCACCCTACAGATTTCCTGAGGCGACAGCAACTGACATTATGCTCAGGAAGTAGCTTGGACTCTGGTGGAATGAGCTCTGAGACCCAAAGGAACTTGGCGTCCGTGGGCTATGTCTGACGAACAAATAGCCTCTTTAATCCAACAAGAGATGTCGCCTTAGATGCTTTGTCCCCCTTTTTTGGTCCACCAAAGAGAATGAACAAGTGATCGAAAGTCATTGGTAATCTCCAGGTAACGCAATAAGATGTGTCACACGTCCAAAATATGCAGATCCCTGCCTTAGGAAGGCTCACGAGACCAATGAGGGAAACTCGGAAGCTTCACAGTCTGGCCGATACAACCTTCGGAACAAAAAACGTAACCGTGCGCAAGGACACCCTATTGTCGTAAATCCGAAGAAAGGGATCCCAGCTCGACAACGCACCAAGCAAATGGCCACCAAAAAGACAGTTTTCAAAGTCAGATGTTTCCATGAAGCTCTGCAGAGAGGCTCGAAAGGGGGACCACAGAGCACTTGAAGAATTAGATTCAAACTCCAATCTGGGCACACCGAATGGACGGGAGGCCGCAAGTGTTTACCCCCCTTGAGAAAAATCGAGCAATATCAGACTGCACTGCCAGCGAGCAGCTGTCAAACTTGCCAATCAAGGCACCTAGTGCTGCCACTTGAAAATGAAGGGAATTGAATGCTAACCCCTTAGCGAGCCCCTGTTGCAGAAACTCCAGAACCTGTAGGATATCCACCGCTAACGGATTGCAGGAACGCTGTTGACACCATGCCTCAAACATAGGCCATAGAGGTGGCTGGTCGCCTGCAGGAGTGTAGAAATGACCTGCTCGGAATAGCCCTTCAAGTGTAAACGTCGCCTCTGAAAAGCCAAGCCGTGAGAGAGAAGTGATCCTCCCGATCCAAAAATATGGGATCCTGCCGAAGCAGGCGCGTTAGATAAGTGAGCTGCAACGGGCCCTCTAGAGCCAAACGAATCAGTTCCGCGAACCAAGGACGACGTGGCCACTCTGGTGCTACTAGTACCACCCTGCCTGGATGGAGTTCTATGCGACGAAGAAGCCGACTGATGAGAGCCGGGGTGGGGAGGCATAAAGCAGTATTCCCGTGGGCCAGGGGCACACCAGAGCGTTGAGACCCACTGAGCGCTGCTCCCGATGGCTGAAGAAGCGTTCTGTCTTCGTGTTCGCCCGCATTGCCATGAGATCCAACTGCGGTATGCCCCACCTGGCGCAAATGAGGTTCCAGGCTTCGGGGGACAGCTCCCACTCTCCTGGATCAAGCTGCTGTCTGCTGAGAAAGTCCACCTGCACGTTCTCCACTCCTGTGACATGAGACGCGGCAATCCCCCTTAGATGACATTCCACCCAGGCGATCCGGAGACGTGCCTCGAGCGCTACCGCAGGGTTTCTTGTCCCACCTTGCCGAATGATGTAAGCCACTGTTGTCGCATTGTCAGAGAACATTCTCACCATTCTGCCCCAGATCCAGGGTAGGATTGCTTGTAGAGCTTGTGACCAGAGACCTTGGGCGGATTTGTCCGCATACACTGCTCCCCAACCAGATAGGCTGGCATCGGTGGAGATTATCAGCAAATTCAGGGTTTCCAAGTCCATCCCCCGTTCCAGATTGGCACGCAAAAGCCACCACAACAGACTGCCTCTTGACTTTGGAAGCAACGGCATTGGTAGGTGGAATTGTTCGGACACCGGACTCCACCGAAATAAAAGCGCACGCTGCAGTGGTTGTAAGTGAGCGAACGTCCACGGCACCAAATCCAAGGTGGAAGCCATGGACCCCAGAACTTGCAGATGATGCCACATTGTGGGAGTCATCCTCCAAAGGAGAGAATGGATCTGGTCTTGCAAGTTTATCACCCAGAATGCCGCCAGAAACACCTTGCCGCGCAAGGTGTCGAACCGGGCTCCCAAGTAAATCAACTCGAGTGGGTTCCAAGTGACTCTTCTGCACATTGATGACCCACCCAAGTGACTGCAAGATCACTATCACCATGAGCACAGATCTCTCGCAGTCCTCCTGTGACTT
The DNA here is from genome assembly GCF_901001135.1 of Rhinatrema bivittatum. Lineage (NCBI taxonomy): Eukaryota > Metazoa > Chordata > Amphibia > Gymnophiona > Rhinatrematidae > Rhinatrema > Rhinatrema bivittatum. The sequence goes on from NC_042630.1 coordinate 24,783,160, forward strand.
TGCGCGAATCAGCCAGTTGTCCAGATAAGGATGGACTAAAATCCCCTCCTTGCAAAGGAAGGCCGCCACTACCACCATCACCTTGGTGGAAGTCAGAGGAGCAGTTGAGACCAAATGGAAGGGCCTGAAATTGGAAGTGCTGTCCCAAGACCTTGAAATGCAGAAGCCGCTGGTGGTTCAGCCGGATGGGAACATGAAGGTACGCCTCTGTGAGGTCCAGGAAGGCTAAAAACTCCCCTTTCCGCATAGGGGCAATTACCGTCCACAGGGATCCGAAGACAGCGGTTCACCTTCTGAAGATCAAGGATGGGACAAAACGTGCCCTCCTTGGAAACCACAAAGTAAACAGAGTACCTTCCCCGTCCCTGCTGCGTAGCTCGCAGCTCGAGAATACGTTGCAGTTAATCCGATCCGCATAGAGTTTGGCGCAAGAGGCCACGCGGGACTCCACAAAAACCTCCCGAACCGGACGCGAGAACTCTAGCACGTAGCAGTCTGATTACCTCCAGAACCCATCGGTCTGAGGTAATCCTTTCCCATTCCGTGTAAAAGCTGGACAATCTGCCTCCGACAGCTTCAACGACAGAATGGATGCTTGTGGCTTCATTGGGAGGGCTTACTGGATCCTGCGCAGAGGTGTCCAGAGTCTCTACTGGAGAGACGACCCCCGTGAAAGGACTACTGACGTCCCAGAGCTTGCGGTGTGGAATATTTGCCGGTTCGAAAACGGCAATACTCCCGAAAGCGAGACCGGGGAGGAAAAACCTTCTTAGAAGATCTATCTTCTGGCAACTTATTGCCCTTAGACTCCCCGAGCAGTTTAACCAATTGATCGAGTTCCTCTCTGAAAAGTAGCTTGCCCTTAAAGGGGAGATTACAAAGCTGGGACTTGAAGGACAAGTCCGCTGCCCAATTTCGAAGCCAGAGGAGTTGACGCGCTGCCACCACCACAGACAGACACCATACTGCGTGCAGAGGTCCGCACCAGATCATAAAGCACATCTGCCACATATGCGATGCCCGCTTCCAATCATGTGGCACGCAGGGCATCACCACCAGCAGTAGAATCTTGTACCCAGCAGAGGCATGCCCTCTGCATAAGGCTAGCGCAAACTGCTGCACGCAGGCTCAACGTGGCCACTTCAAAGACCCGCTTCAACTGGATCTCCAGCTTGCGGTCCTGCATGTCCTTCAAAGCGCCGCCCCAGCTACTGGAATCCTGGTCTTCTTCGTGACCGCAGACACCACCGCGTCCACCTTCGGGATCTTCAGGAGGTCCAAAACATCTGTCGACAGAGAATATAGTTTTGCCATAGCTCTGCCCACCTTCAGTCCCGCATCTGGAGCATTCCACTTGAGGGATACCAGCTTACGAACCTTCTTAGGTAGAGGAAAGGACGATGTGGGGCCCCGGATCTCATCAAGGACTGGATTAACCCCTTCGTTGTCGGAGTCTTCTTGGGAAAACTTCAGGCCCAGGATATCCAACACCTGGGGGATAAGTGGTCGCACCACACTGAGATCGTCCCCCTCCGTAGGCTAGACGACTTCTTCTGGATCCGGTCATCCAGATCCACATCTCCCAAATCCAGAATCTGGTCCGGCTCTGCTAGTTCCACAGCAGAGGCTGACGCAGCCCCTGTGGCTTCTTCCACCAGATGAGGGCATTCTCCCAGACACTGCTGCGGCTCTGTGCTCAGACCCAGCTTTGCAGACTGTTCCACCTGGTCCCCCGGCTGCCCCTGTCGTAAATGCTGTATGCTTCCTTGCCAAAAAGGCTTGATGCATCAGCAAAATGAATGCAGGGGAAAACCCCTCTGGGTCCCCCTCCCCCTCCGGGGAAATCGGGTGATGCTGAATCGCCAGCCCCAAGAGTGAGATCCTCCCCTACTGGAGCTAAAATGGGGGGAGAATACTCTTCACCTGATCCACGGCGTGAGGCCTCTGTTCCCCCCCTGTGGGAAGGAGTAGCCGACTCAGACGAGCCTTCCATCTCCCAGGAATGTGCCAAATATAGAGAGGCCGGATCGCGCAAGAGCCTGTGGGCCCCCCACACCCGGGAAGCAGCCGGCCTGAATCATGGGCCCAAAATCAAGGCCGCGCCGCCACGCTGTCTGCAAAGAGGAGAGAGGCCTAGTATGAGAAAAAGCGCGTGCTGCCGGTGACTTGGGAAAAAACGGCCTTCCGGTCCCAGCCAAAATAGCTGAGTTGCTAAGTGCGGCGAGACGCGCTGAAAACGGAGCCGCCGAGGAAACACTCACCTCCTCCCTCCAGACGCACCCCAGAGCCCTGGGAGCAGAGAAAAGTCACAGCCAGGCTCCCTGCACGGCCACCCATAAGCAGTTCCCCCCCTGCACAGACTCCTCACCTCAGCTGAAGAAAGCCGGCCAACACTGATTTTTTTTTTTTTTAAATTAACTTTAAGGAGCCAATGTTCACCTTCTGCAGGGGTTAAGGGAACAGCTGAGACAGCTTTGGAGGTGAGTAGCCAGGAGCCCCTGGCCTTCACACCCCGAGCTGATGTGGACAAAACCAGACAGGGTTGTCTAACCCCCCCGGACGCCCGGCTTCAACTGAGGGTTGGTCCACGAAGGTACCTAACACCTCAGGAAGTGACCATAGGAAGAAAGGAAAAAAAAAAATCTAACTGAAAAACCTTCAAACTAAAAAACACCAAGACTGCAGACGTATCTCTACCATGCTGCTGGAGTCAGAGAAATACTGAGGGACTGTAGGTGGCACTATAGTATATATGGCAGTGCCCAAACGTTTGCTCTCTGACTTCATCTGCTGGTAGGGATACAAAACCCACTTCTCTGGACTAATCTGGGTATGCTCAGGAACTACATTTATAAACCATGATCACTGAACCTGCAGCTACCGTGACTAGTAGTTGAAAAAAAAGCTATTCATCACACATGCGACCCTATTTACAAACACTGAGTTTCTTGCAGTTAGTTACTATAATAATCTGCCCCAGGTAAACCAAAAGCCTACGTGAATAAGTATGCTTTTAGATGTTTCTTGAAAGATTTAAGGCATTCAATGGAGCACAGCTATAATGGAAGTGAATTCCAGTTAATTGGGCCAGTCACTGAAACTGCTTGTTTGCAAGACTCCAGCAAGTGTCATACAAGACATCCTGACTACTTGAGCACACTGTATGAAGCAGACAATACACCCTCAGAAAATCATTCAGGGCTTTCCCTATTCTTTGAAAGCCATTCTTCTGGTTTCTCTTTGCCAGCATCTTTCACATCTGGAGCTGATGCCAGCCGGGGGCTCTCACAAATAGCTGTCCACACAAATTATTTAGAGCTGTTGGGGCACAACAATGCTTTATTTTATGAGCTGAGGAATGCTGTGGATTGGGTCCTCTGTTTTCCCATGGATTTCCTCTTTTTTTTGTTCATTATAATAAATGCTGATAAATTCCACATCAAAATAAAGGGAAGACTGAAAAGAAAGGTTTGTGCTGATATGAGATTTGTTTGTTGGTGTGCAGAGAACGGATAACCCTTGAAACAGGCGACGAGTTTTCACTGAAGCATTGGCTAACATGGGGGGTGGACAAGCTGTTGTGCCATAGCAAGTTTAGTTCTTCTCATGATAATTAGAGAGAGATTTTTGGTCAATTTTCACATGGAAACTTCTGATTATGCTATTAAAAAGTAAAGTGTTTTGTATTTAACATACTGGATTGTTAAGTGATGGCGTTCTGGTGCTTGAAGCCCATTGGGCGGCGGGAGGCAGTAGATTATAATCTTTGTACATCTCTTCTGATACAGTTTCCAGTATATTTTAACATTTGTTAAGTTTTAGATACTAGACATGCACATATGAAGAAGTTTCCACTTTCGATAGGATTTTTAGTAATTTGTTTGGCAATTTAGTTACTTTGTACATTAAGCTCATGATCTTAAATGCACGGACTCTGTAAGGATGACCATAAATCAACCTTCCTGCCATATTTTGCATAAGCTGCAGCCGATGAATGCACTTGACTGGTAACCCCACTAACAACCCATTGCGAGAATCAGTCTGAGGCAAGACAAAAGCCTGAACCACCAACTGAAAAACTGCCAAAATTAAACATCCCTGAAGTCTCCTCAAACTAAGTTTAAAAAATAGTTGTACTACCATAGAAATATGGGACTCAAAACCCCACTGATAATCAAAAATGATGATTCTGGGCTGACACATGGATTAAATGATCTGCTTCGACAACTGCTCATTCCCACGCAGAGATTGTGCTGCATGCATACATGCCAAACCACCCTCTCAAATGCCCCAACGAGCATTTGGGGCATAGGAGAAGGCCTCCCCCCAGTGCAAACAGCTGTGCTCAGATGTCATTTATTTAAAGACTTTTTTTTATACTGGTATTAGAGGTGACATCATACCGGTTCACATTCTAACAACAGGTTTGAAAATACATCATAACAGGGACTAAATAACGGGGAGGGGATCACGCAAGTACAGAGCAGAGGTACAGAGCAACTGCAAGATAAAATTCCTTAACATTAACATAACGCGACTATCCATAATAGCCAATATAGGTGATAGTATAAAATCATGGTAAAATATGCATGGGTAGCATCATAACTGCATGGTCATATATAGAAGCACTGGGACCCCTCCCCCTGCTTGCAAACAGCTGTGCTCCAATGTCAGGAACCACTGGGACCCCTCCCCCCAAGTGCCAACAGCTGTGCTCCGATGTCAAAGAACTGAGTAGGGGGGGGGGGGGGGGGAGTGACATCACACCCCGAGATAGTCGCTTAATTCTGGAGCTCCCATAGCCTCCCACGAAATCCCATATCATCTGAGTGCCTCTGGATCTAATACCTGCCCGCAATAGCCTGGGATGATAGCTGGAGACTCACTCATGGCGGCGAAAAGGAAAAACGCATGATTTCCAGCACTTCTCATTCTCCAAAGAAGGCAGGCGCGCCATGGATGGCCCTGCCAACCACGAGACTGAGGCCCAAGATAGCGACTGCTCATGCTCTCAAAGCCCCATCAGCCAAGAGGTATGCGCCGAACTCACACACACTCCAGTTACCGATCACCCCACGCGCGCTGAATTCCGGGACTGGTTCGCCAGCCTCCGGGTGGACAAAGGCATAATCGGCAAGAATTACTTGCACACGTTGGAAGTTCGCGAAGAACTTAATACCATGGGGCACCGCGTGGACGAAATTGATGTGCGGCTAGAGGGTCAAGCCGAGCTTGCTCAATCTAATAAACATGCGATCTGCTCAAATCAGAGAATTACCAACTCATAACTAAACTCGCTGACCTGGAAAACTGGTCGTGCCTAGTAACCTCCGCTTTCGCGGCTTTCCCGAAGCGGCACTCAGAGGACTGTCAGGCCCTCATTAAAAAATTCTGCCACAATTTGCTGTCAGAGACAGACAAACACTGTGGCAGACTCTGCCCTCCCTGAAATAAACCTAGACCAGGCACACAGAGCCCTCAGAGCACCTCAACCCAATCGCCCCAGGGATATCATTGTCTGTTTTGCTGATTTCTCAATTAAGGAACGCATTGCGGCGGTGGCACGGTCTTGTAATGTCTGGTCCTGGGAGGGACATGATATTTCTATCTACCCGGATTTATCGACCGCTACCCTGCAAAACCGGCAATCTCTCAGAGAAATCACCTCCTTTCTCCGCAGCAAAAATTTGAAATGCAGGTGGCTGCCTCCATTTGGGCTCTCTGTAGTGGTGGAGGGCACTACTCATAAAATATATACTCCAGCCGAGGCCTCATCAGCACTATCATGTGGCTTCACTAGTTCACAACCACAGGTGAAGTAGTCTACTGCGCCAGCCCCTCGTATGGTATACCCTGCATGGCAGGCGGTGGGCAAACGGAATAGCAGACTGCGCCGCCATTCCAGAGGCTAGACCATACCTGAGCACCACGAACAATAGTCCTCAGTGGTATAAAGCATTGCTCCACTGGACATTTAAACAGCTGGAACCACTAGACTTATCGGAATGTATTGTTTCCTAAACAAGCCGATCTAGGTGACAGGGTCACATGCTTGATCTGTTTGAACTCCGATGTTATTAACTTGTTTTATTAGGTTTCTAATGTTTGTAATGTACAAACGGGAAAGAGACGATGTTGGGTCTCTCCTTTCGCGGGTGCCGTTAGCTCCCCCCACATCAGGGTTGGAGAACTCCTGCACGGAGGTTTATGCAGGCAGAGTTATTAAACTGGGGGACACATTTAATCCCCAAGGGGGTTCATGCTAAAACTGTTGATCCTATTAATCACATGCCATGCTTTTTATACAGCTAGAGAGTAGTTTTGTACCATGCTTTACGAGCTTCGTCTGGTCTCCTGTATCCCACATCAGGGATCATTCTAATTGAGATGTTATGGGGAATTGAGATAGGGTTTCTGAGTGCAGGGCCCCGAGCTCCCTCTGTATTCCCGCCCTCAATTTACTCACTATGGCAGATTTGAAATTATTATCTGTTAACGTCAAGGGAAATGGCTCTCTCATTGCCAGATATTGTACTTATACAAGAGACTCACCTCTCCAGAGGTCATGAATCTCCCATGCAATCGCCTAAATTTAATCATCAATTTTATTCTGCCAATAACAAGAGAGTGCCACATATGTGTGAGTGGGTATCTTATTTGCATCCCATTTGGTATTCGAATGTAAACAATGCATTAGGGATCCTAAGGGCCGCTATTTGTTACTATGTATTACAACTCATGATTCAGATTTTACTATTCTTAATCTCTATGCTCCTAATAGGGAACAGGCAGTATTTTTTCATGAAATCCAAATTCTTCTCCAACATTCGGTGGGAAAATTAATAGTTGGTGGAGATTTTAATGTTACACTGTCCCCAGCTATTGATACTTCTAAAGGGCAGTCTCACACCGCCTTTACACATACCCGGGCCCTTAAGGACCTTGTGGTGGACCACCATATGGTTGATGTATGGAGAGCAAAATTCCCACATTCTTGCTCTTATTCGTACTACTCCAAGGCACACAATTCATATTCCAGAATTTACTTTTTTTTTTATGGATAAATCTCTATTTCACTCAGTCCAACAGGCTGAGGTGGGAATAATTACGTGGTCCGACCATGCCCCTATACTCATATCTATACAGATAAAGGGGGGGGGGGGGGGGGGGAGCATGGTAGTCGCTTCTGGAGACTTAACGATTCTTTGCTACAGGAGCCATCATATGTCCAGACTATTTCTCAGGTGATCCGAGATTTTTTTTCTGATAATGCTGGGTCAGTAGACTCACCGATAACAGTATGGAACAGCTTTAAAGCTTTCATACGGGGTCATTTCATTTCCTGCTCGGCCTACCTGAAAAGACAAAAGGAGGCAGCCTGTTCCCTACTTCGAACTCAGATTACTACCCTGACGCAACATGTGCAGACTGGACCCCAAAAAATTCCCTCTCAATTAATCAAAGCCAGGGAGGCCCTACACAGGTTAGAGATTGATCATATTTATTTATTTAACAGTTTTTTATACCGACCTTCATAGTAAATAACCATATCGGATCGGTTTACATTTAACAAGGGTATAACTGAAGTAACAATTTAGGTAAAACTATACATAACAAAAGATAAGAATAAGTCAAAGTTACAATCAACAAGGAATAGAGAACTTGGAAGCTTAAAACAAAAGCTGGAAAGAAGGTAAAGGCTGTAATAAATATAAAGTATTTATACTTTATATACATATATATACTTTATATACATATAGCACATCTGCTAGATCTTGCTAGTCAAGTTCATTTTGAGGGGGGGGGGGGGAAATAGAGCTGGAAAAATCCTTGCCCACCAAAAGGTATCTTACCAAAATCATATTCTCAAAATCAAAAACGAGCAGGGACAACTTGAATCCACCAACTCTGCCATTACCCATCAATTCTTGAAATTCTATCAAACTCTATATGCAGCTGAAGCACATATCCAAACTAAGGATGTAGATAGCTAGCTCCGATCCATCCCTCTACCCTGCCTGACATCGGCAATGCGAGACCTACTCAACGCGGAGATCACTACTCTGGAATTATTGAATGCCATAAAACATCTTAAAGTGGGAAAGGCACCAGGACCAGACGGTCTTATGGCCAAATTTTACAAAACCTTTGGCCCCATACTAGTTGCCCATTTGCAAAAATGCTACAACCATCTGCAGGAGGGGGGATTGCTCTTACCAGATTCTAATAAGGCTGGTATCACTATCATTGCAAAACCTGGTAGAGATCCTGCCTTATGTGCTTCATATAGGTCCATTTCCTTGATAAACTTAGATCTTAAATTACTAGCTAAAGACCCAGCAGACCGATTAAATTGTTTCATCACCCAGATCATCCATCCCAACCAGGCAGGATTTATTCCAGGGCGCATGGCCAGTGATAATGTCTGTCAGATTATCAATGTTCTCTGGGAACAGTAAAGCAACAATCGGAGCGTCTTTTACTGGCCATTGATGCAGAAAAGGCTTTTGACATGGTCCACTGGCCTTTTCTTTTTCGCATATGAAGTTTGGCACTGCCTTTCATAATGGGCTGCAGGCGCTTCCCCTACCGCCTGTTTAAAAATAAACGGTAGATACTCTGCTCCATTCCCGCTACAAAGAGGCACACGTCAGGGATGCCCCTTATCGCCTATACTGTTTGCAATATTCCTTGAACCCTTGGCAATCTACATAAGAAATAACATTCAGATTCAGGGCTTTGCACTTAACACTCAATATAAAATGTCGCTTTTTGCAGATGACATCCTGTTTACCGTGAGTCACCCCATATAGTCATTGAAAGAGATAGAAACCGAGCTTGCCCGATTCAGCACTGGCTCGGGCTTTAAAATTAACTGGGATAAATCAGAAATATTGAATCTGTCCTGTCTCCCAGTTCTGGTCTCTTCCCTGCAAACCACTCGCTCCTTTAAATGGGCATCAATCAAGCTTAAATATTTGGGGGTATATATTGGCAAGAACATGTCTGATTTATTCCAGCTTAACAACCTGCCTCTCGTTCAAACTATAGATAAGGACTTGGTCAGATGGGATCGGCTATCTCTAACCTGGCAACACTTAAAATGAATGTATTGCCTAGATTTTTATATATATCTTTCAAACCCTTCCTATCCCAGTTAGCACGACAACATTGAAAATGTAGCAAAGGAAATTACTCCGCTTCTTGTGGAAATGCAGACCCCTACGAGTGGCCAGATCAGTTCTTTCTGAATCTAAAGCCCATGGTGGCCTTGAATTACCTAACCTCATCTGGTACTACGCCTCAGCACAACTATGCCCAGTAATTGATTGGCACGCTACTAATAATGCTAAACCTTGGGTTCAGATGGAACAGGACTGGTTATCCAACATGCCCCTCTCAGCCTTGCTCTGGCAGCCCAGCAATACTTGGAGACTGGAATCTTCTATAACACCATGTGCCAGGCACATGCTGAACATGAGTGGAGACTATACACGCTGACCTGCAGTCAATACGTTACGTTGGCACTGTGGATGATTTTGAATACACATTTCATATGTGATCCATTGCAATTCAATTCTCCAATTCGAGAAGTAATTTTGAGCCCCTGAGGCAGCCACTAAAAGGTGGCGAAACTCTGCCTGAGTCGGGCAAATTTTATTAATTGGTTTACACGTCTCCACCCATTAAAGTATTTGGAAAAAAGACTATTCAGGCATCTATTCCTCTGTTCCTTACGGCTTTTTTAGATTGCCTGCCTTGTTGTTTTCTGGACTGACTTCCTACCATACAGGCAAATCCGCCACTTCCTGCAAAAGCTCAACTCGCAAGGCCTCCTGTCCCATGAGCGATCCCTTTGAGGGATTTTGTTCTAACTCTAAAACGACTCGGGGTCTCATATCAAATATCTACAAGTTGCCGACTACTCGACTGTCGAATAAACCTACCCACGTTTTGGCCTGGGAACAGAGCCTCAGCAGAGATTTTACCGAGGAGGAATGGGTGGTAATATTTGAGGATCTCACATGGCTCAGTATCGACCCAGATCATGGAAGCCAACTACAAAGTATTGCATAGATGGCACCTCTCACCGTCTTGGCTTCATCACTTCTGCTCAACCTTTGGGTCACTCTGCTGGCGCAAGTGCCTACAACAAGGCACTTACTTGCATATGTGATGGGACTGCCCCCACATTCAACCGGTATGGCTATACATTTCTAATATGTTAACCGAAATTCTAAACAGGCCAGTTCAACTTACTAAGGAACAGGCGCTTCTATACATACTGGACAACACCCTACCCACTCCAGTGCAAGCCCTCATTCAGCAGGTTTGCACAGCTACAAAATTAGCAATAGCATCTACATGGAAGAGACCCACACTGCCGACTCCATCCGAAATACTGACTAGACTGGACAGGGCTTGCAACCTCTACCGTCTGACGGCACTCAAATGTCACAAGAAGTCCAAATTCGATCTCATCTGGAACCCATACATCTCCTGGAGACATTTGACATTTTTGTCATAGCAGACATACTCTTTGCATGGTTACCAACTACCTTGAATACTCCTCTTGCTCATCATTTCTAATGTTCATTACTTGACCATTTATTATTTAGGCACTGTTACTTTTGTGTCGCATGAACGGGGGGGGGGGGGGGGGGGAGAAGAGGGGAATGGAGAAATTTTGATTGTATACTGCTGTTTATTCTCTGTATATTGATCACATTGTTCATAATTGTTAAAGTTTGACATCAATAAAATTGCAAATAAAAAAAAAATACAGAACTGAGAAGCCTGTCTTGCTATTGGTCATTTGCTGCACTGATTTGATCCTTACAGCCAGGTCAATGTCTTTTTCCTCAGCTGCTTGCATTCATCTAGATCATGGAAAGGATACTTAATCCAAACACATTGCTCTTACCATGTCATTTCTTGGCTTCCTGATTTACATTTTGATCTATAGGAAACATAAATCAGTTAAAATGTTGCTGAGAGATCTGATGTTTGCTGCATATGTTCATAAAGCAAAGAATTTTTGCTGCACAAGGCAGAGACATCTGAGCGGGCGAGGTGGGGAATTCCAGGGTGGAGGGGGTTGTTTCCAACAAGGGATGCTCAGGAGGGCATTACAGAGGCATTCCAAAGTGTGATCAAGAGTAGTTGGTTTTTTTTTTTAGAAGTGTCCTGAAACCGTTCTAGGGAAGTGTGAGAGCAGGGGGAAGGGGCTGCTTTCAGGGGGTTTTTATCAATCCACTAGCAGACATTACATTTTCAAAAAGCATGCACATAAGCAATAAGCACGCAATTTACACCAGCGTTCTGAAATGGGGAGGGTTACATGTGTGCATTTAACTGCACGCCAACCTGATATTCCAATCTATTACGCAGACACCTTGTGTTTGAAGAAAATCAGGTGTTATGTGGGTGCTTAAAAGTCAACATGCCCAAATCCAAAATGTCTCTGTGTTGGAGGTGGGAGATCCTTTCAGAAACTGCAGCATTAGGAGTGAGGGGAGGGTCCCCTCCAAAAGATGTCAATAAAAGAACGCAGACCCGTCGACAGTCCCAAAAAAACAAATATGGGAGGCAGTCTATATGAGCCAGTTAGCCAATAAAAGAACGTAGACTGGTCATCAAGGTCTTCTCCCAGCGATTGTGTGTGGACATCTACACCACTGACCGTAGGAACACCTTCAAGTGCAGAGGTGGAGCATATTGGGTTTCCCGCAGAGATGCCCACCCTGGAAGGGAGAGGGATTTTGGAAGCTTCCCAGAGCTGCGCTGGAAATCCTCAACAAACCTCACTGGTAACTTTTTCCTCTAAACCCTTTCTAGCTAAACCATCTGTCGTGACTTTGGACTGCTATATCTATGCTAGAAAGCTCTATTATATCTCTTACAACAACTCTGAAGGATTCTCAAAAGCAATTTAATCTCATCTTTGGTTCTGAGCTTTATTGGTTGAACAGATGGGTCTCACCTGCTCCAGCACTGCATATCTCAGACTTACATGAGAGCCAGGAGCTGGCACAGCCCTGCCACCAAATGTACAACCATTAGCCTTACTGGAGCCAGCTCTTCCCAGCCACCATGCAAACCACTATCAGCCTTCAAGGAGGGCTAGGAGATGGGACATAAAAAAAGCCGCTGGGTTGGCCTCATAGCATTGCAGGACAGGGATGTGGTGCATTTATTCAGGCCCAAGCAGACGTCTGAGCCATGCACTTCTGTGGGCGTACTGCATCAGCTCCTGGGCCAACGAGTGCCTCCTAAGTCACCCAGGCATGTTCAGGGAAAGGAGAGATCGAAGGATTAATGCAAAGAGAGCAAAATTCAGGCACACAGTCCAAAAGAAACAGGGCTATGCTCTGAGTGTACATAGAGGGCCCTGCTGTGCTCGCTCAGGGTGCAGAGAAATCTGAGCCTTGCGTTATCTGGGGCCGGACGGCAAATTCTTCTGTTTGGAATCAGGCTGGGACAGTCGCTCTGAATCGGCGCAGAACCTGCTGATCAAAGTTCGGTGTTTTTGCTAAATCATTTAAATTACATTTTTACAGTATGTACAGTTGTGCTCATAAGTTTACATACCCCTGGCAGAATTTGTAAGCCGTGTAGAATTTTAAGAAAACACGAGTGATCAGACAAAAACACCTTAAACACAGCACCAGCCCAATGACTGCCTGTCCTGTCTGTAGTTTCCGCCTAACTCTGCTGCGCCTTCACGCATCCCCTCGCCTGGGGAGATCCTGTCTGTGTCTGACCTCGGTTCCCTCTCAGCCGCAGGGAGCATCATTTCCAGGCCCTGCTTAACTTAGTGACAGGATTTACAGCAACGAAGCAGGGCCTCCAGTAATTCATTGCTTTCATTAGGACAGTTGTCTGTGTGTATCAGATCCGCAGGACTTCACACCAACTATTTCATGGAGAACTTCTGCTGGTAGGAGGATGGGGGGAGGCCAGCTGGCAGGAGCTTCAAGGTCAAATGCTCCCCCAGGGCACAGCAGCTGTCGGCCCACCCCACCCAGCTTCGTTTCTGTTGTCTGATCTAACATTGGAAAGGGAGAGGTTCTCAGACTGAATAAAGATGGACTGCATTGCATTGTTGAAGAACAAATATAAGGAAATGCCAAATTTAACACTCAAGGACAAAGTCTTTCCGATGATCCTATTCAAAGCTGGTGGAGCCTTTTCTGAAGGAAAGGACAGGGAAGCATCTGCAATCCAGTGAACTGCAAGACGCGAGGCAGATCGTATCAAATGAATCTCATCGATTTCTTTGATTGAGGGGCCAGGGAATTAGATACTGTCCCACATAGGAGGCTCATTAATAGATTGAGCAGCCTGGGGGTGGGACCCGAGCACGGTTCCCTCTAAGCTGTGCATGCGCACACAGGTCATGAACCCTGCACCCGCTGCAAAACAGAGCAGACTCAAGAAATTAGGTGCAAACTGCACATTTTTCTGCAAGCAGCCTTTCAGAATTTGAGGGAACATTGGTCCCCAAGGAAGTGCCCTGGAGTGGAAAGTGGTTGGGTGATAAGAGGGGGGGAGAATGGTAAATGGAGAGAAGGGTGGTCCTAGGGTCCGTTCTGAACACCAGCAGACTTGGAGCCAGCAAACCCAATCCTTTGCAGGACAGACTGAAAGGAGTGCATTTTCTAGCTCCTCCTTAAGCACTGATGTTCCCCAGGGTTTAGCCTCGTTGGCGATCCTTTTTAACGTTTATATTGCCCCAGTTTGTCAAGGGCTGGCCACCCTGAATGTCGGATACAGACCTTGTGGACAGCCAGCTTTTTTTTTTTTTTTTTTTTTTTAAATTCCCCATCAAGAATTCAGTTGGCGAGGCACAGGGTAAGATTTCAGGTTAAAGAGCTGGTAATCGGAGCTTAAGTTGATGTTGAACATGAACAAAACCGAGATGATATACTTGGGAAATAAGTGTTCCATCTCTGTAGACGTTCCAAACTCAGCAATCGCAGTGGCATTATGGATGCACCATTGTCACTTTGCCCACAAATCAAGAGCCAGCTTCTACAAGCTTTGTATGCTCCGTTCCTTGCAGCTTTTTAAGCTGAAAGAGACTAGAAGGCACTCAGGCACACTTCAGCAATATGGTCACTGGATGACTAATGCCCCTCCTGCAGAATGTGGCAGCTCACATAATTTCAGGAGCATGTTACAATAGTTCTGTGTGTAAAGTGCACTGGCTGTGAAATTTAAAATGTTACTGTTGGTTTATAAGGGAATACCATAGGCTTGCACTCCCTGCGTTTAAAATTTATCAACCCACTCATTGGTCATGCAGATAAGACGTATTTTATTTATTTACAGACTGCTATAGTCAAAGTCCCATTCGGCTTGCAATAAAACAAACAGGACTGAAAGATTACAACAAAACTAATGGCTGACTTGATGAATCCCAGTGAAGGGCCCAGCCCGCTGGAATGTGTTGCCAGGAGCAATTAAGAGCGGACGATCATACCTGAGGTTTTGAGAACTGGTTAAAGCACATCTTTTGCAACGCACTTCCAGGGCTTCTTTTAGGCACCCAGCAGCTCATGTTTTTGCTGCTGATTACAGGAACTGGTGCAATGATTTGGCCTCATTTAGGTTTTACGTGTTTATGTTTTAATTATTTGTTTGCTCGTTACAGTAAACTATTAACAAGGGGCTCTTAAGTCTGTTTCTTAAATCTCTTTGTGTGTAAGCTCTAACGGGCCAATGCAGTAAGGATGCATAAGAAAGAGTGCGGCAGTGCTGGGCGCACCCTCGTTTGCCGCGCGCATATTTTAGTTCACATACCGCTCGATTCAGTATTCAAATTAGACGCAAATCCAAGTGGTGTCCAAAGTGCGTCAATGAAGCGGTAGGCGTGCGCAATCCTTCTTACTGTATGCAGCGGTATACAGTATCCAGGGTGCGCTGGTACCTGTCATTTCAAATGTCATTCCACCAGGTAAGTGGATGGTTCTTTCCTACAGACCCCGCTGCCTTGAACGCCCGGCTGGATGTCCAAGCCGGACGACCAGCCGGGTGCTCAAGGCAGCGGGAAGGTCCATGAACATTTGTCCGCACTGAAGCAAGTACCACACACTAGTTACTCACCGAAATACTCTTTCTTCATGTGCAGCTCCAGCTCCTTCTCCAGCTCCAGGGTCAAGGCTTCAAACCTCCTCTCTGCCTGGCTGGGTCCGCTCTCCCTGCACGGAGTCACCTGGAACTTGTGCAGCGTGGCCGATCCTCGGTCGAGTTGGGGGGCGGTGGCGGCTGCTCCGGCCGGGGCGGCGACTTGTGCCGGCAAGCGTCCCCGAAGTCGGGCGGGACGGGCTCCTCTGGCAACCCGGAGCCCAGCAGGGAGGCGCGGGGCGAGGACAGCAGCGGCTCCGGGTACGCGCTCAGGGAGGCCCTGGAGCTGTGGCTGTAGATGCTGGAGTGCGGGCTCAGCACGCAGGGGTTGCTGGATGTCCGAGGTCGCAGCTTGGACGTGCAGCGGGAAGCTGATTGAACACCACACTAAACGCCAGGGTCAGGGTAGGCGGTAAATATGCAGGTTAAAAAGGTGATAACCTGGGTGCATGTTACTGTATCAGAGGGAATAGCTAAATCGATCATTAACATATCATATACATGCGGCGGGCGGAGACTGATATGCATCCATTTCGGCAAGCGGTAAGTACACGTAAAACCAGATACTGAATCGCGGGTTCGCCTTACGCATCTAAAGCGGGTTAGAAATAGGGTAACCGCGTCCGCGCTTTACTGTATTGGCCCGTAAGTGATTTACATAGTAACAAACATAATTGACAAATAAAATTAACAAAATTATGAACATAAAACAGCAATCAGAAATCAGCAATTGACAATCATTAACAGCCTAAAACAAAAGAATTGTTTGGCAGATCTTGAAAACTGTTGGACTGTGCCAGAGTCCTCTCCGTGGTTACATAGCATACGAATGGGCCCTCATAACGCTGGAGACACTATTGACTGTATGCAGGCTCTACTTAACTGAACGCTTGATTCAGCAGGAATACCTTCAAATCTGCTTTAAATGTCTGCGGACATTCAAGCCTCAAGGATGCAGATACTGAATTCCACAACACAGGGGCAGCGACAGAGAACGCAGTCTCTAGTGGATGCTAATCTAGCTGTTTTATTGAAGATACCTCAAGAAGGCCCCTTTCCTGAGATCTAAGGCTTCTCGTTGGTTGGTAAATGCATAATAATGAATTAGCCCAAGAGAAAGAAGAGGAACTGAGTAGTTTGTGAGTCAAGAGGTAATATTTTTTTTTAATGCACTCTGAAGCACACCGGAAGCATTGAAAAAGCAAAAAAGAGTGGGGGTAATGTGATCAGAGCGTTTCGCTCCACTAATTAAGAGTGCAGTTGAATTGAGGAGGAGTTGAAGTGGTTTTAGAGTTAATTTTGGAAGTCCAAAGTATAAAAGCATTGCAATAATCAAAGAGTGGAAGCACGGATGCCTGAACCACCAACCTGAAATCACTCGGTTCAAGTAGATTTTTCAGGCCCTATAGTACTCTCAATTTGTTTTATTACACTCTTGATGAGTTGTCGGAATGACAAGTTTGAGTCCAGCCATACACCCAGGTTTCTGACGTGAGGCAAGATAGAAACTAAGAGTTGTTTAGGACTAGACTAGCAGGGACACCACCACTATTAGAACGATTACCAAAAATTTGGTCTTGGCGAGATTTATTAAGGAAAGCTGCTTATGTTGTAACCACTGTCTAATAGCTGATACGCAGATACCAATGTCACTGACTGTCTTGGACCAGGTGGGACTCAACTTAGATTCTATATCAGCCGCTCCAGCATCCACTCCAGCCGCTCCAGCTTCCACTCCAGCAATCTGGGAAGAATGTCTCCATCATTCCCAATCCCAATCCTCCCACACTGTCCATCTTCCAAAGGACATTCAACTCGACACGCCCATCACCACAACCTTAAATCCCTCTCTCCAATCATGATCACTCCCATTACCCAACTGCTAGGCCTCACACTATTCTCATTAACACTGTTCAATGCTCAATCCCTAACTAAGAAAGCAGTAATACTAAACGACTATCTCATCGATGTGAAACCGGATATATGCGCAATTACTGAGACATGGCTCAAACCTTCAGACACTGCAATAATCAACCAATTACCCACAGAGACATACAACTTCTTCTCCATCCCACGCCAGGGAAAAAAGAAAGGAGGAGGAATCCTCCTAGCTACAAAAAAGGACCTCAGATTCACTCAGCATTCCACCAATACCGACTCGAAACTCGAATTTGGCTTCTTCTCGTCAGACAAACTCCAAATTCTACTTGTCTATGCTCCTCCAGGTGTACTGGAAATAGACGCCTCTCCTCTGGTCGAAATAACTACTTCCCTTATCAATCTAGATGCCCCAGCTATAATCTTAGGTGACTTCAACCTGCACGTTGACAACTCCATATTATCACCTAACTGCGAAGCCTTACTCACAGCATACTCCGCTTTAGGTTTCACTCAACTAGTTAACAAATCCACTCACAAAGCCGGACACACATTAGACCTTATCTTCGTCAATACTGCAATCAAACTGGTCCAGCACCCCACCTGCACGAAGGTACCATGGTCAGATCACTCCCTCATAACTTCCTCATTCTCAATAAAAGATACCATTCCTTCTCGCATACCCTCACATTGCTTCACTTACAGAAAAACATGCACCATAGAAGATCTTAGCAACCACTTATCATCACATCCACCCAAATAGACTGCACCAATCCGAACTCAGCGCTTCGTTCTTGGAACAACATCACGGAATCAATAGCCAACAAGTTATGCCCTCTGACAACAAAAAAACCTCACCCCAATTCTTCCAAAAGACAACCATGGTTTACCCTAGAGCTAAGAAAGCTTAAACTACTGCTAAGACAAAATGAGGCCAAATGGTGTAAAAACCCATGCACCATCACCCTATCTACCTATAAATCAACTCTTCACCAATATAAATCCAATACATTAAGATCCAAGAGGAACTACTACGCATCCAAGATCCACCATCTAATCTTCGACGCTAAAGCCCTCTTTAGCTACGTCTCTAACCTCACACAAATAAACCCATCAGAAATCGCTCTCAACCAAGCCAAATCTAAAGCGGAAGAACTAGCGCTATTTTTCAATAACAAAATAAGCAAACTACTAACTCAGCTGCCCCATAACATCACATCTACTTCAACACCACCTCAGACCGCCTTCAAAAATACCCGCTTAGAAGAACTAGAACTCACCTCTTCCATTGAGATCCAAGGTATACTACGGAAAATGAAACCATCTTCTCACCCTTCGGATCACATCCCCTCGAAATTGCTTCTATCAATTCCTGACTCCATCGCCAAATCCCTGTCAGACATCATAAATTGCTCAATAACACAAGGATCTTACCCAGATGACCTAAAATTGGCCTCTCTCAAACCACTACTCAAGAAACCTAATCTAGATCCTAATGACCCAAACAACTACAGACCGATCGCCAACCTCCCCTTCATAGCCAAGATTATGGAGAAATTGGTGAACACCCGACTCTCAAACTACATTGAAGAAAATAACCTCCTATCCCCATCACAATACGGATTCCGCAAAACACTAAGCACGGAGTCCCTCCTCATCTCCTTAACAGATTACCTCATCCTGGGCCTCGATAAAGGTCAAGCCTTCTTATTGATCCTACTGGACCTTTCTTCAGCCTTTGACACCGTCAATCATTCCCTACTCATTAACCAGTTAACCGCCATAGGCATCTCAGGCACAGCACTCTCCAGGTTCATATCCTCTCTCAGCAACAGAGGATACAAGGTCAAGATCCAGAACAAAGAATCCTCTCTACACCCGTCGTCAGTAGGAGTCCCACAAGGGTCCTCCCTGTCTCCTACTTTATTTAACATTTACCTTATACCATTATGCCAACTACTCACAGACCTCAACCTCAAACACTTCCTTTATGCGGACGATATCCAGGTCCTGATACCCATTAAGGATTCCTTCGCAAAAACTCTGGCTTACTGGGATACATGCCTTCAAAAAATTAAACTCCTCCTCACCAGCCTAAACCTGGTATTAAATTCCGGCAAAACTGAACTACTGCTCATCGCCTCAGAGAACAACCCCATTACCTCTGCACAGCAAGCCACGCCAACAATCACACAAGTGAGAGACCTAGGAGTCCTAGTTGATAATTGCCTGAATTTCAAAGCCACTATTAACAAAACCACCAAAGACTGTTTCTATCAATTACAAGTTCTGAAAAGAATTAGACCTCTTTTCTATGCCCAAGATTTCAGAACCATTCTGCAAGCAATCATTTTTTCAAAATTAGACTATTGTAACACCATCCTACTTGGCCTTCCCGCTTCATACACCAAACCGCTTCAGATGGTGCAAAATGCAGCTGCACGAATTCTGACAAATACCAGGAGAAGGGACCACATAACCCCTATTCTAAAGAACCTCCATTGGCTACCGATAAACTTTAGAATAATATACAAGGCCATTCTCACCACATACAAAAACATCCACCAACTGGCTCCCATTGACCTACAGATCCCTCTCCGACTACACAATTCGTCAAGACCGACAAGAGATGCATACAAGGGTTCGCTACAGGTTCCACCGCCCAAATCTACCAGACACAGCACACTAAGAGACCGAGCTTTCTCTACAGCCATCCCACCGTTATGGAACTCCATACCCTCAAATCTTAGAATAGAACCATGCATCTCAACCTTCAAAAAAAAGACTAAAGACCTGGATATTCATACAAGCCTTCCCAGACGTCAATTGTTCTAATACTTACAAGCCACCCCTAATCTCCATCTACACTATGGTCGACCTTATCTCCTATCGTTTACTTGTGTAAATTAATAACCTGTCCTTTCTCTTCCTCTAAGCCAAGTTCTTATCACCTTGTTATATGTAACTGCCTTTTCAGCACTTTGTTATTGTTATGTTTACTTTGCACTCCTGTTTTATGTGAACCAGCATGATGTGACTGCTGTCTCGAATGCCGGTATATAAAAAATCTAAATAAATAAAATAAATAAATAAATATCAGTCACATAAGTTTGACAAGATTTTATAGATTAGGGCCAGGTAGATGTTAAATAACAAAGATGATAAAGAAGAGCCTTGAGGAACTCTGGTAATGTTAGCAAACCGGATAGAACATTGTCTTGCTAATCTAATCTGTAAGAATCGATTTGATAAATATGAAGTAAACCAAGCCAGAACTTCTGTGTTCCTTAAAGTGGGATAGCAATATCTCATGGTCAATAGTTATCTCCTCGGCATTCAACACTAACATAACCAGGATATATGAATGTTCATGATCAAGCCCACATCTAATGAGGTCGAGGTGAGAGACAAGTAAAGTCTCAATATTAGGAGTTTCCCTAAAGCCAAACTGCAGTGGGTCGAGGATCTGATTTTCTTCATCTAAGGCATTTAATTGTTTAAGTACGATACTCTCTAAAAGTTTAGTAAAAAAAACGGGTCTATAGTTTGTAGGCAAAGAAGCATCTAGACCCGTTTTGGTTTGGGGTTTTTTGTTTTTTTTTAATAGCGGCCTAATGACAGATTGAGGCTAGGCGGTATAGTTCCTTCGCTTAAAAAAGATTGACAGTCTTGGAGAGGGTAGGAGAAATGAGGTATCTAGAGCACTTCAGTATGGGTACACTGCAAATGTTTAAAGCACAATAAGAAGGATTAAATTTAGAAAGGGCCTGGCCAATTTTGAAAGCCGAAGTTGAATCAAATTCAGACCATACAGGCATGTGTACATCTAAACATTACATTTCTTCTTAATAGATTGAACATTAATAAGCATTAGAGTAACATTATGCTTTGTAAGCAAGATGCCATATCTCCCTCGGCCCATGACTACCTGAATGGTATTAGGAGCTGAATCCAGACGTGTCCAACAGAGTACAG
The DNA here is from genome assembly GCF_901001135.1 of Rhinatrema bivittatum. Taxonomy (NCBI): domain Eukaryota; kingdom Metazoa; phylum Chordata; class Amphibia; order Gymnophiona; family Rhinatrematidae; genus Rhinatrema; species Rhinatrema bivittatum. The sequence continues at coordinate 24,804,142 of NC_042630.1, forward strand.
GGCCAAGCACTCTTGGCACTCGTCACACACAAAGGAGCCCCTTTGTCGTGCTCCTTTGTACGCGCGACGGAGTTGTGTATATTTATTTAAATCCTGTTTTAAAATTATGTATGTTCCGTTGTAAACCATCTACTAACTCCAAAAGTGCGGTCTAGACATTTTTAATTAAATAAATATATCTTTGTTAACAGTATTGCAGAGGAGCAGTTTTCCTTTTTGCAGACAAGATCTGTAACAGAGCACACACCCCTGAAGAAACAGAGAGAATGAGAAAAGTGATCTACGAGAGCTTGGCTGTGAAGATTCAATGCAGAATCTTGCACTTAGGGCGCAGAAATTAATGGGGGTGCAATGCAGTAGGTGGTAAAAAAAACGGATGCGCTCTGACCAGGAGAGGGACCTCGGCGTGATTGTGTCAAGGTAGCAAAACAGTGTGATAAGATGGCGGCCAGAGCTAGGATGCGTAAGGAGAGGCATAACCAGTAGCAAAAGAGGTAAAAAAAAAATGCTTCTTTACAGACTGAGAACTGTGTTTAGCTCTGGAGGGTATCCTGAAAGGACAACGAGAGGCTGAGATGATCCAGGGAAGAGCAACCAAAACGTGGTGCAAGGTTTGTACCAAAAGCCCTAGGAGATGAGAGTAAGGAACTTAATATGCATATCCTAGAAGAGAGGGGGAGTTTGATTCAGATATTTAAGAGGTACAAGAAACCAAGCCTTTTCAATGGAAAGGAAGCTACAGAACTAGGTGTCACAATATAGATTCTCAGCAATAATGTTAGGGGGGGGGGGGGGGTATGATTTTATAGAGGGTGGTGGATGCCTAGAATGCCCGCCAGGAGCTGGCAATGACAAGGACAGTGACAGATTTTTAAAAAGCATGGAATAAACAGAGGCTCCCTAGTGGCAAGAAAGTGATAATGAAGCACTGGGCAACCTTCACTGAATGACAGTTGCAGCCCAAGGCAACAGTGATCTGGTTGCATTGCAGCAGTTGTAACCCTAAATAGACCACGATGGAGCGGAGGTTGGGTTCCATGAGGGGATTTGATCTACTCTGGGTAAATGCACAGAAAATTGCTGCTGAGCAGACGAGCTGGGGCTTTTTGTTTACTCTGTTAAAAAGTAAAAAAAAAAAAAGACTATGGGACATGTAGAGAAGTTACCAAGTAATACTTTTAAGACAAATAGGAGAAAACATTTTTTTTCTCAACGCATAATGAAACTCTGGAATTTGTTGCCAGAGAATGTGATAAGAGATGTTAGTGTAGCTGGGTTTAAAAAAAAAAAAAAAAAAAAAAGTTTGGACAAGTTCCTGGAAGAAAATTCCAGAGCCGTTATTAATGTGGAGATCCATTACCTATCCCTGGGATAAACAGCAAGGAATCTAGCAATGTTTTGAGAGCCTGCCAGGTAGGACAAGCGGGCCACCTAGCCCAGTATTCTTTCTCCAGCAGTGGATTGGCGGCTGTTGGAAACAGGATTCAGGGCTTGATGGACCTTTGGTCTAACCCAGTATGGCAAGTCTTCTGCCCTTATCATTTACTATGTCACTGTATCTGAGTGCACTGGCAAGGGCATCGGAGGTCCCTTGAATGAGAGCATCTTCCACGATTGCCCTTATCCGTGGGTCCAAAACTGGTAGAGGAGGCTGGTCCAGGATTGACAGACTGTCATAATCTGAAAGATGTTCCCATTAGAGAGATCGTGCACGGTGGCTGCCACACCGAGGCTGATCCAATGGCAAAGCTCATTCCACTTCAATCTTCATTCGCCCTCACAGCAATTGGGATCAAGATATCGCCTTCCACCGCTAAGGACTTTTAGGGGCTAGACAGGCTTGGTATATTCGTGACCTGCACTTAAGTCACATCTCCTTCCATTCTGAAAAAAAATACAATCAGTAGATATTGAATAAATACTGGAACAACAACACTGCTCCCCACCCACATGTACTCTCTCATCTTGCGCCCTTGCCGAGCTGTGGTGGGAGAATTAAGGACTGCGCCGAATTGCAAAAAAATCAAGCGCTATTGTGTGACTATTTTGTTAAGTCTTTTTGGGACAGACGACTGCATACATGTTTTATTTTGGAGTAAATCAGACAATGTTGTATGTTCATTCAAACACAGAGTTTTTAATGTTGAAACTGGAAAGGTGCCTGGAGCATGAAAATACCGGACGACCACCAAGTTTTTAATAAGCTCATAGAACCCCCAACTAGCTGGAAAATATACAGCCAAATGTACAATTTACAGAAACCTGGTAACAGAAGCCACAGCCCAATGTGTTTTGTCAGGAGGGAGAGGTTTGCCCTCTCTCCCTACCACATCCTTGGTCTGTGGCCTGCATGTTCGTCAGATGGTCCTGCTCATTTCACAGCCGACCTCCACTATCCCCCCCCCCCAGTAGTGTAATCAGCAGGGTATGAACCTGCACGGGAAAATCCCAAGGGATTTCAAAGTCCATCGTCTTTAATCACTTGATCTGCGGTGTTGTAGTGACAAATCCAATCCCCCGCCCCCCCCCAAGATGTTGCACTTCCGAAAGCCAAGCTGACAACATGCGACTTGCTGGTGCAGACTCGTGTTCCTTTGGATGCTAACAGTAAGTACAAAACCTTTGTACACATTTCTTTTGGTTTGAAAAGTTATGACTATCAGATCAATGATGATTTTATCCGTGTATGCATTATTTACACACCCAATATATGAAGACCCCTTTCTGATATTTATAAAAGGTTTTGTCTTTGCTGTTACTTCACTGTGAGAACTGCTGCTCATATAGCCTGAGCTCAATAAAAGAAAGAAAGATCTGTCCGTGTCCAAGAAAAGAAAGGCTACAGGCTGGTTTGCTCGCCCCCCCAGGTCAGCGGGAGGGAGTTGTGGCCATTGCTGAAGGACGATGGGTGGTGGTGGCTGCATTCAGGGACCAGCATTGCAGAGAGCGCCCTGAACCACACTAGGGGGGAACTCACTCTGTAGTTGTGAATGGAGGCTCATCATGGCAGCCCTCACTCAGCCCCGTTTCTAACGGAGCTGGAAACCAAAAAGGAGCAGGAGAATACTGCTGGGGTAAAAAAAAAAAAACAAAAAACCAACAAGAGAGAGATCAGCTCAGAAAATCCCAGCATCCTGAAGGATGAACTCAGAGGATCACAGATCAACAGGGGAAGTCCGAGCTTCCCGAGGGATGAAGGGGGTTCACAGATCAGCATGGGGAGTCTGAGCCTTCTGAGGGATGAGCTTAGTGTCACATTCTTTAACAGGATCAGTTTAGGGTCGCTGGCCCACAATAGCCTTATGGCTGTATAGCAGGACTTTATAAGTCATGACAAATCCATCCTAATGGATTCAGTCAGGAAGATCCACTATTCCATTCAAAAGGAAGCTTGTGCATTCACATAATGTATTTTTCTGGGCAGGTGCAAATTATAATCAATTTATAAAACATTTCAAATAAAGACAACAGGATCTCAAAAAAAAAACAAACAAAAAACACAACGAGCAACTCCCATATGACAAGAAGTACCCTTAAAGCATAGCAGAGATGAATGTGCACGATCCAGTCCTCACGTTTTAATATTAAGCAAGCCCCCATTCCAGAACCAAAATGATGAAGCCGCCAACATTGGGCTGCAGGAGCTAACATTATTGCTCAGGCAGTGATCAGGTCAGGGGAAGCCGGTGTTCTGTTCCTGGCCCCCGAATCTTCAGCATTCATCACCATGCACGCATGTGTACAAGGAGCCGGGAGAGTCTGCACCTCTCCTGTTCCCAGCCAGGCTTGCCCATGCTTTATTATTACATGAGATCTTCCGAAGATTCAATCCCGAGCAGTAAACTTGGGGCCTTCCAGCCTAAATCATGTCACAGAGCTCACACATGTGTGCGTGCTGAGGGTCGGCAGATTTCCCTCTCTCCCCCTGTATTATAAGTACTCAATAGAAGTGCCCCGGTGAAAGCACTGGTTTATGTGCTGCAATTGTTTACTGACCTAAGGAAATAATTTTTTTTGGGGGGGGGGGGGGAATTAGCTCAACTGGCAACTCCCCGGGGATATTTCTCTCCTTGTTCATAAAACTTCCCTCCCACTGTTCTTAGGCTGATCATTTCAGCAATAGTCTTAGGTCTGGGGGTCTTCTGAAGCCCTGGGCCCTAAATCCGGTCATTAGCTTTCACCCTTTAAAGACGACCTTAGCTCCCTGGCCCCGATTGACCCAGAATGAACGGAACCATGGACGCTTCGCATGGCAGCATGCCCACGACCTCAAAAGCTATTAGAAGCCCCCTCTGCCTAAACCTGACCTCCAAAACCCCACAAGATATCCTGAAAGAGGCTTTCATACTAGGGACCACAGAAATTAAAAAAAAAAAAAAAAGCAGCCCTAGTGTATGTGGAAGAGCGGCAGCCATGGGTGACTGCACTTGGGGAAGGCAGTAGAGCACCATCAACCTATTGACTGAATCCTGAAACTCTAAAGCAATGGGAAGCAGATCAATAGATCAAAATTACTGGGGAATAAAATGATACATGAGGCAGCCCACGCCTGCTCGTGCACCATCCAGAGCAGGAGAGCGTTTATATATGAGACAAACAGCCCAAATAGCAGAGAGAAACCAGCTCGTCTCTCAGGTCCGTCTGCCCTCTCTCTTACCCATGCCAAAGAAGGTTCCAATTCCTGTTAAACAGGTAAGGACTCAAGAAAGAGCACAAGCTGTGAGCCGTCTCTTCTCCTGTACCCGTTATCTGTACTCTCTCCCAGCAGTGCACAAGCTGTGAGCAATCTCTTCTCCTGTACCCGTTATCTGTACTCTCTCCCAGCAGTGCACAAGCTGTGAGCCGTCTCTTCTCCTGTACCCATTATCTATACTCTCTCCCAGCAGTGCACAAACTGTGAGCCGTCTCTTCTCCTGTACCCGTTATCTATACTCTCTCCCAACAGTGCACAAGCTGTGAGCAATCTATTCTCCTGTACCCGTTATCTATACTCTCTCCCAACAGTGCACAAGCTGTGAGCAATCTATTCTCCTGTACCCGTTATCTATACTCTCTCCCAACAGTGCACAAGCTGTGAGCAATCTATTCTCCTGTACCCGTTATCTGTACTCTCTCCCAACAGTGCACAAGCTGTGAGCCGTCTCTTCTCCTGTACCCGTTATCTGTACTCTCTCCCAACAGTGCACAAGCTGTGAGCCGTCTCTTCTCCTGTACCCGTTATCTGTACTCTCTCCCAACAGTGCACAAGCTGTGAGCCGTCTCTTCTCCTGTACCCGTTATCTATACTCTCTCCCTCTCCCAATACAGAGCACAAGATGTGAGCTGTCTTCTTGTATTATCTGGTCTCCCTTCCTCTCCCAAGCTGTAAGCCATGGTTGTCAGCTTCTCTCTGCTTTCCCTCCTTTTTTCAGGAGCATCAGGACTTTGTCTAAAGTGGCTCCTCTAGGGAACAGGTAAACTGGATCTTCTTACCTCCCAACACAGGTAAGAAATTGGTGTTCATATTTTCAAAGCTGTAGCTTGCCCTGCCGATGCCTAGTACCTCTTCTTGAGAATATCACAGAAGTTTAGCATTTTATTGATTTGTATACATGAACACTTTCTAGGGGCACGTTAGGACACTTGCTCACTATTTCATCCCAGAGCCTCAGGCCTTGCGACTTGATAAGTACATGTGACCCTATGATAGCTTTCAGTGGCTCAGCAGTATGATCCTGTGATCCATCACTGCTGGCTAAGGTTAAGACCCTGTGATCAAATGATGGCTCTGTAGTAAGATTCAGTGACTCACTGTAATTATGTGGCTCTGTGGCATGTTTCTGTGGCACTTTTTTTTTTACATATCACTTTCTGATATATCAAATGCAGCATAGGAATCACTCAAGCACAATTAAACACATGCCAGTCTAAAGTCCAAACGGGGATTATGGTATTCAGAGTACAAATCCAATGCTGCTCTCGCTGGTTTAAAAGTCCTCTAAAAGAGGGTTGCACTTGATCAGTGATCGCCCATTTGAGATGAGTAAAAACTATGTTGACGAGTAAGGAGTGGTGTTGAGACAGCTGCAGTGTTCAATAAGCCGGGCTGTTTGTTTGGCCTGCGTGTAACACGCAGATCACACTATTAGGAGGTGCAGTCAGCATACAGATGTTAATATAAATAAGAGGATTGTAAGGTGCACTTCTCACGCCTTGGGCAAGCTGAACATGGCAATCTCTTCCCTTTCCTGTGCAGATATGTTGAGCTGAGTAACTGCTCCGGTACACCCCCGACGCGGAGCTATGTACCAGTCTCTGGTTTTGGATTACATGTTGCTGACTAGACATGCGCACTGAGATAAGTACAGGGCATGTATTTTATCTGCCATTCTTTACTGAAGTCATTCTAAGATTTGATTTTGCAATTATAAAAAAAAAAAGACTGAAAAGCTGTTTTTGTGATTTTGCTAGTTGACACACTGTGATATACATTTTAGCATCCCTTCTGAGGGTCTGCATTTATTCTCAGTAAACATCAGAGTTCTTGGTTCATTTCTGAGTGGCATTCCACTCACTCAGAGGTCCTTTTGAGAAATAGAAAATGACAACAGATGAAGACCAAATTTGTCCATCCAGTCTGCCCCATTGAGATTCACGCATTTTCAGTAGATGAGCATATAAATTCCCATAGGAACCCCAACGCCAAATCCCCCTCCCCACCAAATTCTCTTCTCACCCCTCCCCGTGTACCCAATAGCTGTTGACAAGGCTTG